>NC_045426.1:136826089-137447478 GCF_902635505.1 Sarcophilus harrisii
AATAATTTGTTCTTTTCCTTTCTCTATTTCTCCAAATTATATTTTTTAAATATTGTATTCCTGCCCCCTCCCTTTTTCCAAGAGAAAGTAAAATGTAAACAAAGTCCTTGAGAACAGTAACTATTTTCTCTTTTTTGTCCTCTTCTTCAGTAAATCTAGTATCATCTCATACTCACAGAAGGTATTTAATAAAGACTTGTTTTATTGAATTGGAAGATAAATCAAAGCAGCTTCTGAAGGAGTTTGAATGTTGTAAAGTGCTTGACCCTGGGCATTCACTTAATTTGTGAACATCCTAGTACTACTCTGCATTTTACATTGCCACTCTCTCCTAATTCCCAGGCCCTCAGAGAAACCTTTAGCCACTGTCTTTTGCAGTGTATAAACCAATTTTATCCAGCTTACCTCCTTCTGAGGTTTTCAGAGCTCTCTGGCCATAGTTTCACAAAGAACTGTAGTTTAAAAACTGGTAACATGCTGAAGGACAATCATGTGCCAGCTCAGAGTCTTTTATTCACATGTTCACATCCTGCCCTGATCTCTTGTTGACTCCCAGATGAACACCAGGTTAAAGAGACACTGACATGTTCACAATCTGCCTCCAATCTCCTGGCTACTCCCAGATGAACACCAGATTAAAGAGAGCGACTTCCTCCTCCATAGAGCTTAAATAGGGTCTATGAGATCACAGCCAATCAGAGAAGGAGACAGTCCCATTAAGAAGCTACCTCAATATGGCTAGAATTCCTGCCCACAGTTCAGTCTCTTTTTGCACACAGAAGTTACTTCTAGGGCTCTCAAGCATTTCCACTTGCTTACCTCCTGGTTGCATTGAATGTGACCTTTGTCCTTTGACCCTTACAGAATGTGATGACAGAAAGTGACTTGTCTTTACTAACACTGGTAAAGAAGAACTGAACCAAAATTCAAATCCAACTTCTCTGTCTCCAAACCTAAGCTATTCTACATGTAATTTCCCTGATGCCTAAGGTATCCAGTTAAGAAATTAAGTAACTTTGAAAAAGCTTTTTTCTACAAACAAAACCAATGCAGACAAGATTAGAAGAGAAGCAGTAAATTGGGGGAAAAAATTACATCGAAAGGTTCTGATAAAGGCCTCATTTCTAAAATATATAGAGAACTGACTCAAATTTATAAGAATATAATCCATTCTCCAATTAATACATAGTCAAAGGATATGAACAGACAATTTTCAGAAGAAGAAATTAAAACTATTTCTAGTAATATGAAAAAATGCTCTAAATCACTATTGATTAGAGAAATGCAAATTAAGACAATACTTGTGAATGTTAACTCTAACCATTCACTACATTTGTGAATGCCCTTGTTCTGCATTCAAAAAATTGCCAGTCTCTTATAATTCCCAGGCCCTCAGAGAAATCTCTGGTTGCTGTCTTTTGCAGTGCTTAAACCAATTTTACCAAGCTTGCCTCTGTCTGAGGTCTTCAGAGATCTCTGGCTATTATTTCATAGGAATGATGGTTTAGATACATGTTAGAGTGCTCAAGAACAGCCATGTGGAAGCTCAATATCTTTTATTCACGTATTCACATCCTGCCTAGCTGACCTCCTACTGACTTCCACTGAACACCAGGTCAAAGAGAGCGACATCCTCCTCCCCACTGCTTAAATAGGGTGTATAAGGTCACAGCCAATCAGAGAAGGAGATGCTTCCCGTTAAAGATGGGAACTCAATGTGGCCAGCGTTCCCACCCATGAAGCGGTCTCTGTTTAATCACAGAAATCATTTTTGGGAGTCTCAGGCAAAGCCTGTTCACTTTATGTTTGTACTTGTGTATGATGCATCCCTTACAAATACTGAAGTATTACTACACACAACTCAGATTGGCTAGATGACAGGAAATGATGATGAATGTTGGAGGGGATGTGGGACGTTATGAACTGATCCAATCATTCTGGATAGTAATATGGAACTATGCCCAAAGGACTATCAATCTGTGCATACCCTTTGATCCAAGAGCATTTCTACTGGGCTTGTATCCCAAGGAGATCATAAAAGGGGAAAAGGACCCATATGTTAAAAATGTTTGTAGTACCCTTTTTGCAGTGGCAAGAAATTGGAAACTGAGTGGATGCCCATCAGTTGGAGAATGGCTGAATAAATTGCGGTATATGAATGTTATGAAATATTGTTGTTCTGTAAGAAATGATCAGCAGGCTGATTTCAGAGAGGTCTGGAGAGATTTAAATGAACTGATAGTAAGTGAAATGAGCAGAACCAGGAGATCATTGTACATAATAACAGTATGATTATACAATGATCAATTCTGATAGACATGACTCTCTTTAACAACGAGATGATTCAGGCCAGATTCAATATTCTTGTGATGAAAAGAGCCATCTGCATCCAGAGGACTGTGGGAACTGAGTGTGGATCAAGACATAGTATTTTTACTTTTTTGTTGTTATTTGCTTGCATTTTGGGTGTTTTTTTTTTTTTTTGTTTTCTTTCCTTTTTGATCTAATTTTTCTTCTGAAGCTTGATAATTGTGGAAATTATCTAGGAAAGGGGACAAGGGAGAAGGGAAGGAGAAAAAAACAGAGCACAAGATTTTGCAGAGGTGAATGTTGAAAATTATCTATGCATATGTTTTGAAAATAAAAAGCTTTAATAAAAAAAAAACACCGAAAGAAGAAATTATTGACTTTGTACAGAAGGTATATACACTAGTGACTTAAAAATAATTTTGATGGATATTATCATGATTTTAGAAAATGTCCCCCTTTTCATCTATGTTCTGAAGAATCTAGAACATGATGATGATGTCTTTATGGATTCCTGGGGTGGAGAGAAGGGTTTCATTTCATCTTCATCCTTTTCTTCTTCCTCCCTTTTCTTCCTCATGTCCCTTACATGTAATTTGTCTGTCCAAAGAAATAAAAAGAAATCAATTAAAATTAGGGTTTGGGGACTACATTCTTTCTTTCTTCCTTATTTATGCTATCACTATTTTTGAAAAGCTCGGACAATTAATTTTTTTGTCTCATGTAGTTTTCATTTATGATTTCATGAAAGATATCTCTGAAAAAAACAGACTTTGATAAAGACCATTGGGATTCAAATAAAGCTAAGTGGATCTGCCTTTAAATCCAAATAACCCTGGCACTCAATGACTGACTAAAAATAGGCACCAATTCAAGCTTCACTTTGTTCATTGTCAATGTTTTGATAGTTTGGAATGAATATAAATAGCAATTGTTTCTGTTCTGGTCAGAAAATCTGAGGGTCTTCTTTCCCCTCACTGATACTTTTGTGAAGGCAAAGTAGACCATCTTTTACCTCAATTCTTACCTAACTTTTAACTACTAGGTGGGTATTGCATCAGAGAAACTGAGACCTGGGAAAAACCTTACTTTAAAAAGTCTAAGCTCTAGTCTACTGCATTGAGGGCCATCATTAATTATCCTGGCTTATCCCTTGCCACTGGACTCAGATGATCCTGGAAAAGAGAGTGGGGCTGATGACTTTGCACAGCTCTGCCTCACTTAAATCCAGCTCACAAGTCCAAATATCATCCTTCTGATGTCACTGATCCTTTTTTGAGAATAAAGGAAGAACCACAACAACAATTTTAGAGATTCTACATTTTCTTAGAACTATTATGGTTTAAATAGCCTTGATATGATAATGATTCCACAGAATTATTCTCTATTCACATACCAGGGTCTCTGAATACTTAATTTTCCTTCATTGTTTAAATTAGGCACAACTTCCTTCAGGTGATCATTCCTAAAGCCTCCAATTGTTATTTTTCTCTCCTTAAAATTATTTGCATATTCTTTATTGTTATTTAATCTTGTATAACTCATATCCTTCCCAATCAAACATCAAATCATTGAAGGAAGAGATTATTTCTTTTTTGTCTCTATATGATTAGGACAGTGACTTAAATACCTTGAGTACTTAACAAATAGTTGCCAAATTCAATTACTGTACTCAAGGTTTATAAGAGCATTTCCAGGAGGATTAGTCTTTATGGTCTAAATTCATTTGGAAATTTCAGCTTTTTTATTTCCTTGAGCATGAACAATAGATTATTTTTTAAATGTAATTTAAAAAACTGCTTTGTAGTACACAATGTATTGAAAATACATTTTACTTAAGTTGAAAAAAGAAAATCCAAAGGGTCACAAAAGTAATTTTGGCATTAGCATTTGATATTTAGAACCTTTCCCAATAAAGCAAGTCAGTTAAGGGAATTCTGGGCTCTTCAGCTGAAGAAAAGTGAGACTTCCCCTTTAGATCAATGAATATTGTTTACTTAGTACTATACCAGTATGTAGTTCCAGTATGTAGTATAAGTAGTTCTCAAATATTAATTCTTTATAAGTACTTTCAATGATTATGCTAAATAACTTCCTAAAAATGATAAATGATCTTCAATATCAAAGAAGAATCAAAATTATTTTAATGATTTGGTAACTATAAAAACACCTTATTGGTATTTTATATACTCTTTTGTTGTGGATCATAAGCCTTCTAGAACTCAGCAGCTGATCTTCATGATTGGTTGTGACTGAAAATACTTCCTATTATGTTACTAATCCTTTAATAATCATCATTTCTGAAGTTAGTGATTCTAGTTATTAGATAGTGGACACTATCATCCATTGATGGATCTATACACAAATATCCTAGAGTTTATGTTCTTATGGAAGAAACAACAATATAACACCTATTCATGGAACTGCAGTGGAGAAATTGATTAATGAATTAAGTAGAAAATGGAACAGTATGAATTGGCATTGTCCCAGTGACAAGTAATAATTATAATAGTTTGTATGTTTAGGTATATCTTAATCTAAATGTGCCTCAGTTTCTTCAACTGTAAAAAGGGGATTAATAATAATACTTGCCTTCCAGGGGTATTGTAATGATCCAGTGTGATAATATTAACAAAGCACTTAACATTTTGGAGGATATTTATTCACTTGTTCTATTCACATTTGATTCTTCATGACTCCATTTAAGGTTTTCTTGGCAAAAATACAGGAGTAGTTTGTCATTATCTTCTCCAACTCATTTTATGGGATGAAGAGATGGAAGCATATAGGGTTAAATGACAAGTCATTTAATTTGCCCAGTCTCACATAGCTAGTGAGTGAAGACAGATTTGAATTTAGGAAGATGAGTCTTTCTGACGCCAGGCCTGATACTCTAGTCACTGTGCCATCTAGTTTTAGCTCCCTATTAGGAACTTAGTAAGGATTTATTTCCCTTTTACTTTCTTCCATTGCTTTTTTCCTCTTTCCTTTCCTTCCTTCTTTCCTTCTTCTCTGAACTAGCACATTAGCATAGTAAAATAGAAAGAACACTGGGTATAGAATACAAGAATCTAACTCTCAAACATAATTATGTTATTTACTACCTTATTTGACCTGAGACAGTAATTTACATTTTATGGGTCTCACCAAAGCTGGTACAGTTGAATTAAATGATTTTTTAAAAAAAATTAATAACATGTGAGGATTCTAGGAAGGTTTCTGAGTAGGTTGATAAATTTCAAACTCTCCAGATTTCCCCTACAAATAGAAAAATTTGTGCCTTAGGGAAAACATAGACTGGTGAAAAATCAAGAAGACTTGGGGCTGAACAAGGGTCCTCTTGATACAAGATACCTGGAGATGATTTGAAGGAAGACCCCAAGCTGGGGATTAACTTGTCTGAAGTGCAAAAACCTCTGAGTGAGCTTTGCAGAAACACCAGGTGAGTACTCTTGGGACCAGCTGGATATAACTGGAGCCTCAGCAGGAACCACAGAGATATTTACCTCCCGGACTATTTGTGGAGGTTGGTTTGAGTCTAGGAAGATTGAATGAACCTCAGCTGATTGGAAACACCAGGCCCAGTTGTGCTGCTGAGACACAGTCCTGGGCCAGAAGGAACCCAATCCAGTGAGGCAGCAGGGCAGGCATGCTGCTGGCTGTAAACACTTGTGGAGGTCTTGGTTTTGGGTTCCTGTTTAAAGTGGAGAGCTAAAGTGAAGCTAGAAGCACCATTCTCCTGCCCCATGATTAAAGCTATTTACCCTAATACTTCTCATTTGAAAAAAGGAGCAAGCAAAGAAGAAACAATCCAATCATAGAAATTTATTATGGGAACAGGGAAGACCAGGGTTCATCTTCAGAGGAGAACATTGAAGTTAATTTTTTAAAAATCTTATTCTATCTCAAAGATTAACATGAAATGTCTACCAGCCCAGAGAGAATTTATAGATCTCAAAAAAAAAAAAAAATTAAAGATCAATTGAAAGATATTCAGGAAAAAAAAATAAAAGAAAAAAACATCCAAACAAAAGAAGAAAATTACTAGAAAAAGTTAATCAACTAGAAAAGTAGGTACCAAATACCAAGTCTCAGAGATGAAAATAATTCTTTGAAAATTAGAATTGGTCAAGGGGAAACCAGTGAGTCTGCAAGAAACCAAGAAATAACAAAATAGATTATAAAGAATGAGAAAATAGACCAGAATGTGAAACATTTTATAAGAAAAATGACAGGTTTGGAGAACAGATCAAGAAGAAAAAATATAACAATAATTGGATTGCCAGAAAATTGTGACCAAAAATATCAATTTTAAAGAACTTAGCCAAACTGTTTAAACAGACACATTATTTGTGCTTTTATATATAAATAGATTTATATTATATATTTAAAATTCATAACAACAATAGGGCAGGTCAAAAGAAAGACTGTCAGAGTTAAGATAAAAATAGTAATCACATTATACAAATGAGGTACAGAGGAAGAATAGATTCAGAGGCTTTAGAGCAGGGAGAAGAGCAGGGTTAGGAAAGATGTGTGTGTATGAAGGGGCATGTGTGTGAGTATGAATATGTATGTATATAACTATATATGTATACATAAATATATATTTTCTTAACTGTAGCTTGTTTGGGGGTGGTGGGAGATATGAAAGGGGAACAAAGAACAAAGTAAATAAGGTGAGCAGCAGAGAAACAGAACAATCTACAATGAAGTAAAGAAAAAATGGAAATTCATGAATAAAATTTCTTCTACAAATATATGTACTTTTTTGAATTAGTAATTTGTCTTTATATAATTTGAATCCTCCCTGATGTGCTGGGCACATGGCAATATACTCTTTTATTTTGATTTATTTTGTTTGTATTTCTTTTCTGCTTTTCCTTTTTTTTTCTTACTCTTTTTTCAAATAAAATAAATTAAATTAAAAAAATAATAGTAACTATTTTTCCAATTACTTGTAAAGACAATTTTAAACAATTTTTTAAAAAAGATTTTTTGTGTTCTAATTTTTCTCCCCCTCTTCCCTTCCTCCATAAAACAGGAAGCAATCTGATATATTTTATAGGTGTGAAATCAGGTAAAATATATTTCCACATTAGTCATGTTGTAAAAAGAAGAAACAATAAAAGGAAATAAAAAACAAAAAGAAAAGTGAAAATGGTATGTTTTGGTCTGTATCCATACTATATCAGTTTTTTCTCTGGATGTGGATAGCATTTTTCTTTGGGAGCCTTTTGGAACTGTCTTGGATCATTGTATTGTTAAGAATTAAGTCAATTATGGTTACTCATTGAAAAAACATTACTGTTATTGGGTAAAATGTTGTATTTCTGCTCACTTCATTCAGTATCAGTTCATTTAACTTTTTCCAGGTTTTTCTGGAATCTGCTTGTTCATTATTTCCTATAATACAACTTGCTCAGCCCTCATTGATGGACATCCCTTTTACTTCCAAACACAAAAAAAGCTTTCCAACTTTCCAATGACTCTTTACACTTCAAAAAAGTTGTTATAAATATGTTTGTACATATATATCCTTTTCCCTTTATTATGATGTCTTTGGATTACAGACCTAGTAGTAGTATTGCTAGATAAAAGGGTATATACAGTTGGGTTGCCCTGTGGGCATGGTTTCAAATTGCTCTCCAGAATGGTTATATCAGTACACAACTCCAACCAAAATACCCTAGTGTCCCAATTTTTTCCACCTCTTCAACATTTCTCATTTTCCTTTTCAGCCATATTAGCCAATCTGATAGGCGTGAGGTGGTACCACAAAATTGTTTTAATTTAATTTAAATTATTTCCCCAGCTTTCTGTTTCCCTTCTAATCTTGGCTTTCATTGGTTTTGTTTGTGTAAACCTTTTTTTTTTTAATTTAATGAAATGAAAATTATCCACTTTGCATTTCATATTTCTAATCAATAATGATTTAGATAATTTCTTCATATGACTGTAGATAATTTTGATTTCTTTATTTGAAAACTGTCTGTTTATATACTTTTACCATATATCAATTTGTAAATGAATTGTAATTTTATAAAGACAAGTTTTCTCTGCTCAGTTTCATATGCATTTGAGAAATGGAGCCTTTATCAGAGATACTTGCTGTAAAAACAATTTCCCAGCTTTCTGCTATCCTTCTAATTTTGGTTGCCTTGGTTTTGTTTGTGCAAAACCTTTTTTAGTTAAATATAGTCAAAATTATTCATTTTGTTTTTTTCAATGTACTCCATTTCTTGTTTGGTCATAAATTTTTCCCTCTCCATAGATCTTTTAGATAAGTTATAATTGTTTTCCTAATTATCTCAATGATATATGATCTATAAATTCTCTCTGAGCTGGTAGACATTTCATGTTAATCTTTGAGATAGAATAAGCTTTTAAAAAAATTAACTCAATGATATATGAGATAATTAGGAAAACAAATACTTCTTAAATTATTTCTTGAATCTATTTTCAGGTCAGTTGTTTTTCTAATGTTTTCTTCTTTTGAATTGTTTAATTGGTACTTGATATCTCATATAATCATTAGCTTCCACTTGTCTAATTCTAATTTTAAGGAATTATTTTCTTTAATTAACTTTTGTGCACCCCTTTTCCATTTGGTCAATTGTACATTTTAAAGAGTTGTTCTCTTTTTTCAAGTTTTTGACTATTTTTTTCATGATTCTTTTAAATAATTCACATTTCTTTTCCCAATTTTTCTTTTAATTCTTTTATTTTGTTTATAAAATCCCTTTAAAGGTTATCAATTTATATTCCTCTTTGAGGCTTTTCATTTTGACAATGTTGTCCTCTTGTATGTTTTCATGTTCCCTAATTCCAATAGTCAAGTTTGTATAATTTTCTAGCCAATTTTGTGATTTTTAAACTATCAGTTAAATAGGGGTACTATCCAAGGTTCTTGTGCTGGAGGCCAAGGGATCTAATCACTTCTTTTTTGGTACCAAGACCTCCAGCACTGATAGCTTGCCTACTGTACTTAGTAGCCTGGTCTAGTCAAGCCTATTGTACCTGGGGTTTCAGGGCTGGTGGTGTGCCTGCTGTTCTGCGGCTGAAGGCTCACAGCTGCTCTTCTATGGCATGGAGCGCTGAGCCAGGAGCTTCGGGTCTCAGTTAATGATCTTTGCTGTGTCCAAAAGCCTCCTGGTATCTTGCTTATACATAGGCCAGTTTAGACTGGATTATGCTCCTTTTTATGTGAGTGAGACAGAGTTTTTCTGAAGTCCTTTTAAGTTATTTTTGGCTGGAAAATTGTTTTATTCTATTATTTCATACCATCTTTTTATGAGTTCTGTCACTCTAAAATACATTTACAAGCTTGATTTAATATTATTTCTAGGCAAACTGGAGAGAGCTCAAGGCAACTTTCTGTCTTTTCTCTGCCATCTAGGCTCTGCCTCTAGATGATTTTTGAATTCTTTTTCTACCCATAGATTCTAAATAATTGTTTCTTTTTCAAAAATGTTTTCCATGTCTCAACTCTAAATCATAATTGGTAACATATTATGAGAGTTATTATAGCTATGCATTTCTCATTTATTTTTATATTAATGGAAATTGTAATTCTTACAAAATTATGGTATCTTACAATTTATAATAATGTAGCATTTTGTGAAAATATTATTGTTAATGAAATGACCTTGACACATTTGCCCTTGGACATTTTCTCAGTAAGAGGTCATTTTACCTCTTGAGATTTCAGTTCTTTTACAATTCAAAAGATGAAACTGAACTAGTTGATTCCTTTTGAACTAGTTGGTTCACCTGCGAAATACCATGTTGCTTAAATCTTAGATGATGGTAAGCAATTTAGAATCAATAAAAATGCTGGGCAATTCCACAAATTTGGCTCAACTTGATCTTCTCATTGTTCCTAAACATAGCTCTCTGAAAATTATTCAAGTATATTAAGGAAACTATGAATACTTTAAATTTACTAGAAAATTATACAGTCAGATATGGAGACTCTCATACTTCTTTCCATTATATTATAGGAATTGTGAAGCAGTGCATTAGGGGAGTGCTGGGGCCAGTTAGAACCACCTTCCAAGAGCCTATTGGTAAAGTATCAGGGTAAACATTTACATCCCAGCATTGACAAAAACTACAGTTAGGGCTTGATATGTTGTTTTATTGATTTTTGTATACTAAATAAAGTGTGGGACACAATTAAACTTAAAAGAATATTTTACTTTGAGGAAAGCTATTTGTGAAACATTATTAGCACATCCTGAGCACAGTTTACTAAGTACTCTTCATTTTCACTCTGCTGGTTTGCTTTATTTCTATTACAGGAATGTTACACCTTTTCCAGCTTATCACCCAAAATGTCATGGATCATGGATCATGGAAAATGATCCAGTTTGATCTTCAACAGAGGATTGGAGGGAGAACAATGAACTTCTCTAAAACCCTCTCTTTATACAGGGCTCAAACTTTCAAGGTAAACTATTCTTATTCCATCAGCTGTTCTACTTAGTTTCAATGCCAACAACTTTCTCCCCAAGCCAGTTACTCTCTGTCAAGACTTGTAGAGAGCCAGAACTCTGAAGAAGCATACTTGAAACAAGGTGTTAACTCAGAGGAATTGATAAGACAATGGTTATCTAGTTAATCATGGTGATTAATAGTTCTCTTGTTCAGCACATGTACTTAGTACTTAATATAGTTCTACAAGATTGACACCTATTATACAAGATTGACATCTATGATGATGTATTATAATAGAGTACATAAGAGCCAACAAGGACTGGAGGAGAGACATTCACTCCATCTCCCACCACCGTGGTGGCTGGTCTGTTCTTCATTTCTCCACTGAGACCAAGGCCAGTCTAAAGGGCCTCCAGAAAGCTAGCCCGGGCCTCAGGCAAGTAGACAAAGTGTGAAGGAGATAATAAAGAATTTGGACTTTATCCTTGGCTATTCTCATGGTGATTACTCTGCTCAAAGGAAGGCTAGTCCAAAGACCCCCAGAAAGCTAACCAGAACATTACAAAGACTTATCTATACCTTTCCAGCTTCCCTTTCTGCACTTTCTTCATTTCATTAGATTGTCATCTCTCTGAGAATGGAGACTTTTTTTCTTATTTGCATCCCCAACACTTAATGTATCAGAAACAATGGTTGCTGATAGAGAAATAGTTGATCTAGAAATCAAGAAGATATGGATTTATTTTCTGCCTCTCGCATTAATAATGGTGTGACTCTAGACAAGTCACTTGCCTGGCAGTAGTAGAGTACTTAAGCTGGTCTTAGGAAAACCTGAGTTTAAATCCAGTCTTTGATACTAGCCATGCATGCTTTAAGCAATTCATGTAACCTTTGTTAAGTGACTGTCTCAGGTTTCTCATTTTCATTACTGATATAATTAGAGCATTTAAATAATCATTAACATTCTAAAAAGCTTTATTATTGGCAAAATTATGTCAAAATGACAGAGAAAAATTATTTTATTTATCACAATCTTGTTCATTTCTCTTAACCCATTTAAGTTGAATAAAAGATAACATACTTCTTTCTATATTATAAAAGTTAACCTTAGTTAAACGTCATAATTTCATGGTCCCCTAAAGAAAAAAAATTGTAAAGTTCAATAAATAAACTCATGAATAAATAAATAAACAATGAAAGATTAACTTTCATTTAGAGTGTAAACAAATAGAGTTATTCAGTGGGGGGAGATCTATATATTGCCAAAGTGTTAGGGACTTTCTTTGTTTCTTCTCTTGGGAATATTTAAGACCCCAAATAAATTTTCACCTCCCATAAGATAAATTTTGGTCAACTCAATAATCTTTCAACCAGGAGAAATGATCCTGATCTTACATTAGCATTATTAATCCAAGAGTCAGATTTTGGTCAGATGAAGTTAATATTAGCAGAAGACAAATTTTAATTACTCAAAATTTGCAGAGTAAATGGCTCTGAGTCTTGTATAATAAAAGGAAAAAAAATTTGCATAAGAGTTTGTCCCTTCTCCTCCTTTCTTTTTCCTTCTGCTTTCTCTAAATGCTGACAGACAGCTAAAACTACAATTTGTAGAGCTCAATATTGATCAGTACTCGTAGATGAATTTCTTCTCCAGGAAGCTTCTTATATTAATTGAATTACAGGCCTACATCAACACTACTTTTGGCATAAAAAAGATAAAAATTAAATGCACCTACTTTGCAAACACAAATTTTCAAGTGGTGGTAAGGTCACAACTGTACTATATCACTAGGTAACTAATCTTACCAGTTTCTTTGGATATCTAATTTTGTTTTGGTGGACCATATTCGTCAATAAATCCTCTATAAAATATCTATCCAGTATTCTGAAGAATTTTATTTAGGGTTTTCAACATTCTTTGGGTGCATAATTGTTCTTTCTTATTTCTTGCTGCAAGAAATTTGCATTTATGCAAATTTATGATTTATGATCATACATTTATATTCTGGGTCATATTTTAATGACACTTATTGAGTATGTCATTATTAACAAAATATTGAAGTCAATTTGGGACTATAATACATCTCTCTATTGTCTTTAGGATCCTCTACAGTTTTGATCCTTTGGAGGATATGATATATTGTTGTAATGGGCTGAGGCTTGAGTTGATGCACTGAGGTCCCAAGCACATGAGGCTAAATAGTAATTGGACTACACTCTATTAATATACATGATTGGATAAAGAATGACCCCCGCCCATTCTCTATGCAAGTCCTGATGTGTTGTATAGGATATGACGATTTTGGTGGGTGGAGGCAGAGAGACAGGAAGAGAAGCTGGGAGAGATTGACCTGGGTTCCATACTCCTAGCTCCTGGTTGTGTGGCTGCTGGTCTAGCTAGCTTCTTGACTCAGCTACACATATTGCTATTACCCATTCTCTTCCACTTCCGATCTTTCTTCACTGAGAATAAAGACTGACGATTTTCCCCTAATCTGAATTCCTGACTCTGGCTGATTTTAAAATACGCGGCCTTCACATATTGTGATTCACAGCCAAATTACACCATTAAAAGAATATGGTTGATAAGAAGATGAATTTTTGTGTCATGGAACAGGATTTTTGTGTCATTGAACAGCTTGGTATTATGAAAAACAATACAGTATTTTCTTGGTGCTTTTTGTTAATTAGTTCCAGAAGGCCCAAAGAGTGTCAAAAATGATCAGAATGAAACAAATTTTTCCCAATAGTAGCAGAAGCAGACTACAGTCTGCAACCCAATCATCCCTCCCTACCTAATTCCCAAAGGTGCAAATGTGGTTTCCAGCTACAGAGAAATAAGGTAGCCTAGCCCAGCCAGATTTTTCCCTTCTTGGTCCAACTTACTTTCTGAGAGAAACTGTGGCCTTTATATGCTAACCCATGCTGTCCAGACTTCCTTGGGGTAGGGAGTACTGGATATAGAGGTAAAGTTATGATCCCATGAGCCCTCTACTCCCTAGGACTCTGACCATGTCCTTAGACTCAGGGCTGCCAGGAGTTCTGGATTCTTTGCTGCTGCCTCTGCCTTGGCTCTTGCAGCTGCTCAATCCTTCTGCTCCTCCTACTCCTGCAGCTGGCCACTCAATGCAGTTTCCTGTCCAACTATTTTTAGAGCCAAGAGACTATAAGCTGAAATCACATCATCTTGCAAGAACTGCCCAAAGAGCAGTGTATTCAGCCTCAGCATCATGGGCTCCAATCTGATAGTCCAGTGATTTCACTGCCAAGGCCCATAACAGAAGTGGGGGTAGGTAGTACACCTGGTCATCCTGACTACCCTACCACTCAATCAAGACAGCAACCAACTAGGACTAGTGAAGAGCAAGTATTTTCTTGTTATGAATACACAATTCTATAAGTTTTAAAGCAAACAAGTGCTGAGGTACCACTGCACTTAATTTCTCAAATGTACAGCCCATTTTATTCCACCAATTCCATTCTAGATTCATTGTTGATCTGCCATCTGTTCAAGCACCCTATATGTGCTAATGGAATAATTCTATAATGTTTGCATTCAAATGCATTAAATTCAATCCCATTCCGAGTTTAGAAAACAAACATTTCTCAATCCATTTCAATTTTCCTGTGTGAATTTTTATAGGTCAGTCTTTTTTGAGCAAAGATCTCTGCTTCCACTCATGTAGTTATATGTTCCCATTAATGAGTCCTTCTTCGAACCTCCATTTTGCATTCTGGTCTGAATCAGGTAGGGGGCACAGTGGATAAAGTGCTGGACTTGGAGTCAGGAAAACTCATCTTCCTAAATTCAAATCTGGCCTCAGATACACAAGCTGTGTGACCCTCACTAAATGACTTCACCTTGTTTGCCTCTATTTTCTTATCTGTAAAATAAGCTAGAGGAGGAAATGACAAAGCATTCCAGTATCTTTTCAAAGAAAATGCCAAATAAGGTCATGAAGACTTTAACTGGATGGGGGAAAAACAAACAAACAAACAAAAACTTAACAAGGAGATCAGTGTCTTTTATTTTCCAGATTTTTATCATCATATATCTTCATGAGTTACTATCTTCCCCGCTTTTCAACTTTCTTTTATGTGTTGTTCTGTCCCATTAGAATATAAATTCTTTGAAGCAGGAACTGTTTTTTTCTTGTATTAGTTATCTCTTGCCTTTAGTACAGTGCCTGACAAGCTGTAAGCACTTGATAAATGCTTATTCACTTGATGTTAAGAAATATGATTAATATTCCAGAATCTGATGCAATTGTAACAATGTTATAAGCATTACATCATGACAGTGTCCCATAATGAAATAGGTGTGGTGCTTTTCTTTTCTAAAATATAATGGTTCTCTGGGAGGAGGTTTCTGGCGGGGCTTCTGGAGGCAGCCTTAGGTTCAGTTCAAATCAATAATCACCTCAAATGCAGTCAGGAGTTAAGGTACAGTACTTTACTGTCTCTTCCAAAATAGCCCGGTTAGTTTTCTTAGAGGCCTATCTCCTTCCTTTGTTCGAAGAACTCTTCCAGCTTCTGCCTCTAGCTCAACTCTGATTCTTGTCTTCTCAATCTCTCAACTGAACTCTTCACCTGACTCAGCTCCTTTTATGCTCTTTTAGAGGTATAAACTCAAGGTTGACTCCTTCTCTGAAAGTGGGATTGTGGGAGGTGTAACTTTGTGAATCTCCCGGATTTGTGAACTATAACTTGTGAGCTGATGTGTGAACTCTCAAAGGTGTAAACTTAAGCATTGTTTCTATCAATTCCAGTGAGTTAACACCTTGTTTCAAGTTCTGGCTCATAACAAATAGGCACAGTAATTTGTGCATTAAATTGTGCTAATTTTAACCTTTAACGATTCTAAAGTTATTTAAAATTTTACAATGTTTCAGTGATATTCTTAGCATACATTGGAAGTAGTTAATAAAGATTTCTAATGACTAGATGAATCAACTGACAATATAATTAACAATATCATTATTGGTATGTATATCCCATTTCAAGTCAGCAATTTGAGTGTTATATGAATAATTTGAGAAGATGAAGGAAAATAATTGAAGGATCAGAAAAATGCACTTTAGAAATAGATGTTTATCTGAAATCCTATTGCACTATGTAGCTTCTCTGAAATTGATATTCTTTATTTGTACAATCAGAAGTTTGCATGAGTTGATATTTAAGAACCCTTTCATTTTGAAATCCTGTGATCTTGTGATTTAGCATCATTACTCTATTGAAGAGAAAATTGTGGGATTAAAATTAATGCTTAAAGCAATATTGACTTTTGAGGCAGTAGATATGTATTTATATAGCTGACAATGACTGACTATTTTATATTTCCCTTTAATGTATTTCAAGGGAAATAAGAAGAACTCATGTCATATATTAGAAATAATTCCAAGGATATAACATAGCTCCAGAGCCTAAATGTAGGACTTCCTTTTTTAGAATTTTTGAAAAATATATAGCCTCTTCCTCTAGATAATTAACATAAAATCATACCTGTCAGGAACCTTTGAAACAAAAATCAGTTGTTTTTAGATCAAAAAGTAAAGAAAAAATGCTGTTTTCTCTTCTAAAAAGAGTGTGATTAGCCTTTTACTTTGATGCATTATCTACATAAAATCAGATAACTCATCTCTTCAGCTGTTTTTCAGAATATATATTTTTTTCCCCTAGTGTGAAATTAAATTACAGCAAAAATGTTTTTATTTTTCAATCTTCATTAACTGAGATGGATGTGTATAAACAATACATCTGTGAAGGCTTTAATAAGGATTATGCAGAGCTGTCATAAAACTAACTTTAAAAGATTAATGTGTAAATTGCTTAATTGCTGACCATGTCATTAAATAAAAACAGATTAAATGCATAATGAGGTCACATCCTATCAACTTTGATGTCCCTCACATAACCTTGAAGCCATTGCCTTACTCTAAGAGGAATTAAGGGTTAGAGTTTATACTTCAATGTCTACTTAGATGATAAAAAATGAAAAATGAGGATGTTAATAGTATTATATTCAGTTAAGTTATTGTTCCTTGAATAGGCTTTATAAGTTGTACTTTAGGAACCTTCACTTACTAAAATAAAAGTAAATAATTTAGCAATAAATATTCTTTATTAAGTGGTTATTGTATGCAATATATGATGCTGGGTACTGATAGGGAAATAGAAAATTTAGATAAAATTGAATCACTATTCTCCTTCAGTTTATAGTATTATAGGGCCATGGGAAACATACAAATAAATATAATACAAAATAAGATTTTTGATAAACAATTTGAAAAACAAATGAGATATTCTATTAATATCCAAAAAAGAAAATCATTGTCAACTAGGGGAGGGAGATGTAAAAAAAAAAGATATATAGAAATTCAAAAAGCCAGAAGGGCAAAGAACATGGAGGTGGGAAAGCACAAGATATATATATATTTGATATCTTACAGTCAGTAGGAGATAAGGGTCTAAATGGGAAAGAGTGGTTTAGGATAGAGAGATGGTTTGGGAGATTATTGCTATAGAGATGATAGTAAAGACTACACAAGTAAGAGTGTCAAGGGAAGCAATACATGTGTACATTTATGTATATGTGTTTGTTTATGTATGTATATCAACATTGTAAAATATAGTTCATGTCATATAATATACATATGCATATACATATATTTATATACAAGTATGATTATTGATCTTTTAAAAAGCTTCATTGTGCTTTTTGCATTCTTTCCTTTCACCTTATTGTCTCTTCCCCCTCAACCTTGAACCTAGGCACTTTATTATTAATCAGTGTCTGCCCTAAGTGTTCCAGTTCTCTCCAGTGTCATTTTTATAACCTCTCCTTAAAAATCATTTCCATAAGTAGCATCATATTTTAAGCCTTTTAGATATGCAATTTGTCATTTTTGTTGTTGTCTTTCAGTTTTTTGTAAATTTTTATGATTCCATTTGAAGTTTTCTGGGCAAAGATATTGAAGTGGTTTACCATTTCCTTCTCCAGTTCTTTTTACAACTGAAGAAACTGAGGCAAATAGGATTAAATGACTTGCCCAGGGTCACAGAACTAATAAATATCTGAGAGCAGATTTAAGCTCAGGTTTTCCTTACTCCAGTTCTAGCTCTCCATCTACTGCATCAATTAGCTGTCCTAGTGCTTAATGAATGTTTATTTACTTGAATTGAATTGAATGCAGCTACTTAAGGAGCTAACTGTCATGGTGTATCTTCTGTTTGCTGTTTCTGTTCATGGTAGGGCTTAGTAGTTGGAGTCTACATTATCTATAGAAGAATTTCTTGCATATTCTTGGTGGGGGGTGCCATTTTTTTTCTCAATAGCATTGTTGATTAATTGCCCTTGATTCAAAATTAGCAGATTATGTTGTTCAGTTTTGTTCAATTCTTCATGGCCACATTTGGTGTTTTCTTGGCAAAGATACTAATGTGATTTGCCATTTCTTTCTACAGCTCATTTTATAGATGAGGAAACTAAGGCAAACAGGGTTAAGTGATTTGTCCAGAGTCACATACAGGGTGAATATCTGAGGCTAGATGTTAACTCAAAAAGCCTTGTCAAGTCAGTTTTCCTGACTTGAGACTCAGTAGTCTACCTACTGTGCCATGGATGCTTAATCTGATTTCTGCTAAAGCCCAAATACAAATAAAACTTTCTCTCAGTTGTATTAATTTCAATATGAAGTAGAAAACTAACTTCTAATTACACTTTACTCTTGATTTCTTCACTCTCAGCAATAAGTTCACATAAAAATACCTTTATATCAGAAACTTTGCCTCTCTAAACAAAAATAGAAAGGAAAATTAAACAATTGAAAATGGTATCTAGAAAATGACAACTCTGTATGGACATAAGCTTAGAGTAAGTAAATGAGAATATTCTTTACATGCCTAGTTCCACCTAAATGATTTAGTATAGTAAGATATAACTGGTGATTGTTTCAATAGGTCACTAGCAGTTTAAAGATAGTTTGTGTGCTTAGTCTGGAGGCTTCATGCTTAAAATGGAATTCAAGACAAGAATTTGTATTAGTCTCAGTTACTAGTGAAAGATCTATTTTCTAACTCATTTTAATATATTTTATGATCTCCTTTCTTTCATAGAAAGTTTTCTAAGATGAAATACATTCAAAATTATCATAAGAGGATAATTTCTTTTAGACAATAAAATGCCTAGACCAGAGAAGTTAAGGAATAATTTATGTGAATAGTATATGAATTTCTGTGATTTTTCACCTTGTCTGAACAAATTGTTCTTCATGTTACTGGATTTGTGAACTAGTTGCTATTCAGTAGCACCCATTTTAAAAAGTTCTCCTTCATTTGAGGCAGTGAGAAGAAAGGTTTTTAAAAAGATGAGATTTTTCTTTTTTTTTTACAAATGAACTTAATATCATTCTGAAGTTATTTTATGTTCAATTTTGAAATTGTGCCTCTGTAACTGAAATCATTCACTTATACGTGGCTTCAGAACTCTCATTTGGTTCCTTAATTTTTAAAAAAAGAGCTTTTATTTTAACTTCTGTGGTCTAAAATAATTCCAGTCTGATGATTCCTACTTTTTTCATTGAACATCAAGAGGATAAATAATGCTTTGTGCTTGAATCTTGGAGTTACAGCAAAGTCAGATGTCCTATCTCCTCAGGATAGGTCAGGATATTTTCAAAACATCAAATCACATCAAATAAAGACTACCACTCTAAATTTTATAGGCCTTTTAATTCTGGATTACATACTAGCATCTCAATGTACTCTGCAATGTATCCTTAACAAATATTGAGGATCTGAGAGGATATTTTTCTTCCATAATTCCAGTGAGCTAAATTTCCAGAAAGTGTTAAAGCAAAAGAGATCAGTCTATGATTATATTCTTTAAGCCAATCAAAGAAGGAATTATGTAAACTGTTGGCTTAATTAGCCAGGAAATATAAAATAAAACTTTATAGGCATATTAACATCAGACAGTGTAGAGTTTTAAAAGAGTAATCAATGGATCATTTTTGACAAGGGCAGATTGGGCATTTTTCAGTTAGTATTTCCTATTTAAAGTCCTCTGTTTCCCCAAAATATGCACAAAACTATGCTTAGCATGTTTCTATTGCAATTTAGAAGAAAATTTTTGAACATAAATCTAAAGCTGGAAGGGAATTTAGGGATCATCAAGTTCTAAATCATCATTTTCTTTTTTTTATATAGCTTTTTATTTACAAGTTATATGCATGGGTAATTTTATAGCATTGACAATTGCTAAACCTTTTGTTCCAATTTTTCTCCTCATTCTCCTTACCCCCTCCCCCAGATGGCAGGTTGACCAATACATGTTAAATATGTTAAAGTATAACTTAAATGCAATATAAGTATACATGTCCAAACAGTTATTTTGCTGTACAAAAAGAATTGGACTTTGAAATAGTGTACAATTATCCTGTAAAGGAAATAAAAAATGCAAGTGGACAAAAATAGAGGGATTGGGAATTCTATGTAGTGATTCATAGTCATCTCCCAGAGTTCTTTCACTGGGTATAGCTGGTTCAATTCATTATTGCTCTATTGGAACTGATTTGGTTCATCTCATTGCTGAAGATGGCCACGTCCATCAGAATTGATCATCATACGGTATTGTTGTTGAAGTATATAATGATCTCCTGGCCCTGCTCGTTTCACTCAGCATCAGTCCATGTAAGCCTCTCCAGGCCTTTCTGAAATCATCCTGTTGGTCATTTCTTACAGAACAATAATATTCCGTAATATTCATATACCACAATTTATTCAGCCATTCTCTAATTGATGGGCATCCACTCAGTTTCCAGTTTCTGGCCACTACAAAGAGGGCTGCCACAAACATTGTTGCACATACAGGTCTTTTCCCCTTATTTAAAATCTCTTTGGGATATAAGTCCAGTAGTAACACTGCTGTAACAAAGGGTATGCACAGTTTGATAACTTTTTGAGCATAGTTCCAAATTGTTCTCCAGAATGGCTGGTACATCATCATTTTCTAAAAGAAAACAAAGATCCAGACTTCTGGGGCTGGAACCAAGATGGCAGAGTAAAGTCAGGCAGCTGCTTAAGCTCTATCAATTTCCCCTTGAAAACCACATGAAACCCAACCTCTGCACAGAGTCTGATGAAATGAGACCATAAAAATGAAACAAATAACAGAGTGGATTAAAAAGCAGAATCCTACAATATGTTGTTTATAAGAAATATAATATAGGCTGTTACACAGACACAGAGAGGCATTAAATTGTAAAAGTAAAAGGCTGGAATAAAATTTATTATGCTTCAGCTGAAGTAAAAAAAAAAGCAGGGTAGCAACAATTCTGATCTCAGATAAAGCAAAAGTAAAAATAGATCTTACTAAAAGAAATTAGGAAGCAAAGTACATCTTGATAAAGGATATTGTAAATAATGAAGTAGTAATGATACTAAATATATATGCACCAAGTAGTAGAGCATGCAAATGCTAGAGAAGATTTTAAGCCAGTTACAGGAAGAAACAGACGGGAAAACTAGTCTAGTGGGGGATCTCAACCTTCCCTTCTCAGAATCACACAAATCTAACCACAAAATAAACAAGAAAGAAGCTAGGTAGGTTAACAGAATCCTAGAAAACCTAGATGTGACAGATCTCTGGAGAAAATTGAATAGGGATAGAAAGGAATACACCTTTTTCTTGGCAGTACATGGCACCTTCACAAAAATTGACCATATACTAGGATATAAAAAGCTTCACAATTAAATACAAAAAGTCAGAAATAGTAAATGCTTCATTTTCAGACCACTATGTAATAAAAATTATATTCAATAAAGAGGCAATGAAAGATAAATGAAAATCAATTGGAAATTAAATAATCTAATTCTAAAGAATTGAGTCAAGCAATAAATCACAAAATAATCCATAATTTCATTCAAGAGAATGACAGTAATGAGACAGCATACTGAAATCTGTGGTATCCAGCTAAAGTAGTTCTTATAGGAAATTTTAGTTCTCTAAATAGATGTATGAATAAAATAGAGAAAGAGAAGATCGCTAAATTGGACATGCAACTAAAAAAGTTAGAAAAAGAACAAATTAAAAACCCCAATTAAATACCAAATTAGAAATTCTCAAACTCAAAGGAGAGATTAATAAATTGAAACTAAGGAAATTATTGAACCAATAACTTTTGTTAATTTGATCAGAAAAGTGAAAGAAAAAACCAAACCACCAGCATTAAAAATGAAAAGGGGGAATTTACTACAAATGACAATGAAATTAAAGCAATAATTAGGAGCTATTTTGCCCAACTCTATGGCAGCAAGTCTGACAATCTAACCAAAATGGATGAATATTTACTAAAACACAAACTGTCCAATTTAACAGAAGTGGAAATAAATTACTTAAATAGTCCTGTTTTAGAAAAGTAAATTGAATAAGTCATTAATGAACTCCATAAGAAAAAATCCCCAGGATTAGATGGAATCACAAGTGAATTCTACCAAACATTTAAAGAACAATTAATTCCAATACTATGTAAACTATTTGGGAAAATAGGAAAAGAAGGAATCCTGCCAAGTTCCTTTTATGACACAAATATGGCAACAATATCTAAACCAGGAAGAGCCAAAATAGAGAAAGAAAATTACAAACCAATCTCACTAATGAATATTGATGCAAACCTTTTAAATAAAATAATAAGCAAAGAGATAACAGCAATTTATCAGCAGGATAATACAGTGCAACCAATGGGGTATTTATAATGAATGTAGGGCTGGTTCGGTATCAGGAAAACTATTACCATATCAATAGTTTTGACTGGCCATATCAATATGGCCATATCAATAACAAAACTAACAGAAATCATACAATAATCTCAATAGATGAAGAAAAAGTTTTTGACAAAATACAGCACACATTCATATTAAAAACATTAGACAGCATAGGGACAAAGGGAGCTTTCTTTAAAATAATAAGAAGTATCTATCTAAAACCTATAACAAGTACTATATGTAATGGAGAGACGTTTGATACATTCCAAGTAAGATCAGGGGTGAAACAAGAATGCCCATTATCATCACTATTATCCAATAGTGTACTAGAAATGTTGAATTCAGTAATAAGAAAAGAAAAAGAAATTAAAGGAATTAGAATAGGCAATGAAGAAATAAAACTATCATTCTTTACAGATGTTATGATAATATACTCAGACTATCCTAGTAAATAATCCAAAAACCTATTGGAAATAATTCACAGCTTTAGCAAAGTTGTAGGATATAAAATAAACCCACTTCAATCATTAGCATTTCTGTATTTTACTGACAAAGTCCATCAGCAAGAGGTAGAGAAATTCCATTTAAAATTAATATAGACAAAATGAAATACTTAGGGGTCTACCTGCTAAGACAAGCCCAACAACTATTTGAACACAATTACAAAAGACTTCTCACACAAATAAAAGCAGATCTAAACAATTAGAAAAATGTCATTTATTCATGGCTTCCCCTAGCTAATATAACAAAAACAACAATTCTGCCTAAATTGGATACTTGTTCAGTGTCATATCAATTAAAATACCAAAATATTATTTTATAGGGTAGAAAAATAATACAAAATTCATCTGAAAAAAACAACAGGTCAAGAATATCAAGGTAATTAATTTTAAAAAATATAAAGGATGGTGGATTATCCGTACTAACCCTAAAACTATACTACAAAGCAGCAGTCATCAAAACCATTTGGAACTGGAAATAAGAAATAGGGTAGCAGATCAGTGAATTAGATTATGTACACATGACAAAATAATCAAAGCCTATAGCAATTAATATTTGATAAACCCCAAACTCAAGCTTCTGAAATGAGAACATACTATTTGACAAAAATTGCTGGGAAAACTGAAAAATAATGTCAGAAACTCACCATAGACCTACATCTCACATCCCATACCAAAATAAGGTAAAAATTATTATATGATACGGGCACAAAGATGGATACCATAAGCAAATTAGGAGAACAAAGGATAATTTACCTCTCAGACTTTTGGAGAAGGGAGGAATTTATGACCAAAGAAGAATTAGAGAGCATTATGAAAGGTGAAATGGACACATTTGATTATATTAAATTAAAAAGGTTTTGCACAAAACCAACAGAAACAAGATTAAAAGGGAAGTATAAATCTGGGGAAAATCTTTACAGTCAGTATTTCTGATAAAGATCAAATTTCTAAAATAAATAAAAAACTGTGTCAAATTTATAAGGATAAAAGTCATTGTCCAATTGATAAATGATCAAAGGATATGAATAAAGAACTTTCAGATAATGACATTAAAGTCATTTATAGTTGTATGGAAAAATGCTCTAAATCACTATTGATCAGAGTATGCAAATTAAAATAACTTGAGGTACCATTTCATACCTCTCAGATTGGCTAAGATGTCATGAAAAGATAATGATAAATGTTGGAGAGGATATAGGAAAACTGATACACTAATGCATTGTTGGTTGAGTTGTGAAATGATCCAACCTTATTGGAAAGCAAACTGGAACTATGCCCAAAGCGCTATAAAAGTATGTATAGCCTTTGACCTACTAGTGCCATTACTAGGTTTAATGCAAGGATATCATAAAGGAGAGAAAATTATCCTTATGTGCAAAAATGTTTGTAGCAGCTCTTTTTGTGGTAGCAAAGAATTGGAAAAGGAGTGGATGCCCATCAACTGCAGAATTACTGAACAAATTGTGGTCTGTGAAAGTAATGGTATATTACTGTTCTGTTTAAATGATGAACAAGCTGATTGTAGAAAGGCCTAGAAAGATTTACATGAACTGATGCTGAATGAAACAAGCAGAACCAGGAATATATTGTATATAATAACATCAAGAATGTGTTTTGATTAGCTATGAAAGACTTGGTTCTTTTCAGTGATCTAAAGCAATCCCAATATAGTTTGGACAGAAAATGCCATCTGCATTGTGAAAAATAATTAAGGAGACTGAATATAAATCTATACATGATATGTTCACTTCTTTTTTCTGTTTTTTTTTTTTTATCTCTTTCAAGGTTTTTCCCTTTTGTTCTAATTTTTCTCTCCCAACATGATTTGTAAAGAATTGTTTGTTAAAAATAAAAAAGAAAAAAATTTTAAAAATGCAACTCAAGATCATTAACATAGGCTGAAAGTGGCAGAGATAAGGGATTCAAAATTATTAGAGTCTTCTGAATGCACACCCCCTACACTTTTACAGTACTTCACTGTTCAAATCCTAAAGTTTCAGGGAAATAAAACCTTCCTCCATGGGAGATCACAGCATAGAACATTTAGAGACTTGTTTAAAAAAAGGTGGTGATTCGTTTTTTTTCCCCCTAGGCTACTTTAGTTGCAGTTCTGTCTGAAAGCATTGAGATTAACAAAGTTATCATTGACATAACAATTAGAGCTTACATGTATATAGCACATTAATTTATAAATCAGATATCTTATTGTCATCCTGTGAAGTAGGAGATAGAAGTGCTATAAATTCTATTCAGTCAGTCCAGAGGTTTTGCTGACTTGTCATGGTCACACAGCTATTAAAACTGAGTTATAGTTCTCGTTTAGATCTTATAGTCCTCAGCACTGTACCACCTACACTGTTGAATAACAGGAAGGTATATTCCAACCATCAGAAAATCTGAACACTCGCCTTTAATCCTGAGATCTTGATCTACTTTTGGAAGATGCCATGAAGATAAGGATTTTGTGCCATATCCTACTTTTAAAAAATTTGAATTCTTTATTCTTCCCAGTTCTAAAATTCCAAATTTCTCAATAGCTTTCCCTTTTTATCATCCCCTTTCTATAATATAAAAGGAAGAAAGTCCTTTCCCATTAAAAGCACCAACCACTCTTCTTGTGCCTTTAGTTTATTCCATTTAGTTTCCTCTGGTAGTTTTAGTCTTCAAATATCTCTTCCTAATTTTTAATCTCTCCTTATTCATTAGCTCTTTCCCTACTGCTTTTAAACATGGCTAGATTTTTTTTTCATAATATAAAAAAAAAAACTTTTCTCAACTCTACAATAATCCCAAACTATTACCCTAATACTATTGCCTTCTTATTCCCTTTCCCATATAATGTAAGTTCCACAAGTGCAGTGGAGTTTTTGTTTTTGAAATTTATAGCTTCATCACCCAGCATCATTTCTCGAGACATAAGTTGGTTAATAAATATTTGCTGCCTTAAATTTTAGTAAAACACTCACAATGATAAAAGGTTGGTCCTTTTGAGTATTCTTACTATTTTCCACTTTTCTCTCATGAAGCTATATTACTCTGGTATATATTTACTCTTTTTGTAGCAGAAAATCCTTATAATACCTTTTGATCCTTTATATTTTCATTTTTTAACAAAAATATTGAGGGATTGATTTATCTAAGATCGTTATGTGGAAGTATAATTAACAAGTGAGGTCAGAACTGGGGCACACCTTGATTAGGTTGCTTTGATACCAAATTTTGAAGACTTTCTTCCTGTTACAGAAAAAGTATGATACAATTGTGTGCTTCTTAGAAGCACATAGGGAGTATAATTTTATCTGAGATTGTGATCCTTTGGTTAAAATAAGATTTTGTTTAAAAACCTTACTTTTTTGATGCATGTGGTATTGTATGTACTTCACTCAGCATAAAGAAATTTTTAAAAAAGAAACAAGTTAAAAAAATTGTATCTTGGAATCCCATGAATTTTCTAATTCTCCCATTGGCAATTTATAAATATCAAGCAGTTGGAAGTGGGAAGACCAATCAAAACAGTTTTCTTATTGCTCTTCCCCACCAAAAAAAATCCTTCATATTTCTGCCTATGACTTTGCCCATTTTTTCCCACATCTTGAATGCCTTCCATTCGTATCTACTATAATTTATATATTTATTCTTTAAAACAACAGTTAGAATATTAACTCCAAGATATTTTGAGTGTCTTCTCTAAGGAATAAATGCTGTGTTGATTGACAATTTTTGTAGACCAACAGCTTTTCTAGTAGTTTATCTAATACCTTCAATCTTATTCTTCATGCTCTTCTATCTTTAACTTCATTGACATGACAAAAAATCATTGACATTAAAATCACTAACATTGGCATACAAATGCACCAATAACTGCAAATAATTCATGTCACCATGAGATTCCCCACGAGATTTTCTAAAATATGGTCAAACCAGAAATCCCTGGGTATTGTACTCAGATTAGTAGATTCTACTTGACAAATGAAGTTCTTTTCCCCCTTGTCTTTCTTCAGCATTAATTGCTGCTTATCTTTTTCTGTACATTATGGCAGCTTTCCTAGCTGCCAATATGCTTTCTAGTTTCACCATATTTCCTGCTTCACCAAGGTGCCAAGAAGCTTAGTCTTTCTTCCAAGGCTCTGGCCAACTAGCTCAAGATGATATGAAGAATGGAAAAACAAAAAAAAATGTACTTTGAATTTTGAAGTCTGAGATTAAGCTCTTCTTCCCCAGCAAACTCTGGAATTTCCAGAATGGCACCTGTGTTTGGTCGACTATATCAAGTCACTCAGCCATGATTCACTTTTTATTTATACTATTTTCCTCTATCTTCTTTGCTTCTGAACTAGAACAGGTGTTAATGACAAAACCACAGAATTGTTGGCTCAGTCTGAAATTACTGTTAGGATATTTACCTTTGTAAAAATACTTATGTCTTCTCTAGGGAATACCAAAGTCACTATGATATAACATAAATATAAATAGCCTTTAGGTGATTCACAGAAGCTAATCTACTCCATATATAATAAATACATATTCAATACAGTAACAGTGTACTATATCTGAAGTCCTGTCACTACTACAAGGAGAAGTAAAAGGGAAAAGGAAGAGAATAATCATTTATTAGGCACCAACTATGTACTTTACAAATATTATCTCATTTGATCCTTACAACAACTCCTTGAGGTAGATGTTATTATCCCCATTTTACAATTGAGAAAACTGAAGAAAACACAATTTAAATTACTTTCTTAGATTCAAACAGAAGTATCTGAGACCAGTTTGAACTCAAGGCTTCCTAACTCCTGACCCAGCTGTTTATTCCCTGTACCACCTAGTTGTCATATTTGTCCAGGAGTTCCAACTCAGGAGAGGTAAATATGATGGGGATTGATTTTTCTGGTGGGGAATTTTACAGGTTTGCTTTCTCTCACACAATGAGAAACTAGAAATGTGTGACACTAATCAGAATGTAGGTAGGTATTCAGTTGTCTGCCAGACTGAAAGACTATAGCAAAAAGTAACAATGAAAAAAAATAATTTATGTAGCTATAAATAGTAGGTAACAACAAAAAACAAATCTCATCCACACTTTCTAAATTAGTAAAATCTCATTCCTTTTCCTTCATAATATTTTGAACAATGGTTTCTTGTTCAAAAGACTCAAGACTCTAATGACAAACTTTTAGCAGCTTGATTTTCTCACATTGGCTTGTGCATTGAAATGCCAAGCTCATGTCTGGTCCATTGCGTGCTTCCTGATCACTGCTATTTTCAAAACAGCTCATGGTTTGTCTCATCTCAGGCACTATTCACACCTTTTACTCAGTCAGCAGTGAACAGTTCTCTTTCCATTCCACCTCATCTATCCTAATAGTTACTCTAAGCTGAGCAGTGATCATAGATGCAGCATCTATGATCTCCTGCCTCAAATTCTTGAAATCCTCATTTCCCTTCCAAGATCAGTCAAGTAAAATCCCCTGTATAAGGTGATCCATGATGGCCCCCATTAATATTCTCCTCTTGCTTTAAAATTACTTTGCATTTATATTTTTATTTGCTTATCTGTGTATACTCATCTGTGAAGTTCCCTCTAGGTAAAATAGGAATTCCTTGAAGGCAGGAATTTTATTATGTTTTTATGTCCTCAATGCCTGGGCTATGTTTGAGTCTCCATGTATTCTTATTGAATTGAATTTAACTGAAATTATTCACAGCTCTCACTATTGGTGCCATTTTTGTGTGCATTTTGTGTGTTTTCAAGTCAGAACTCATCAAAAGACAGTGATAATTTCTTAAGTATATTGAACACAATTGATATGTATGTTAAATTTGAAGTGATACAGTACCTTGTATAATTTTGCCAGCTTTCCATAACAAGGGTGTTTCATCTTTCTATTCCATAGGACTTCTAGAATATTTCTATAATGCTTTGTTTCCTAGATACAGTCATTGTCCCATTTGATCACAATCTAACCTCTGTTATTACTTCTTCTTATACCTCTTCCTCAATCCTCATGAAACAATCAATTTGTGTCATGGGAATACAAGGTCACATAAATTGGAGATTTTTTTCCTAATTAACATTTGTACCAGGTTTTGGGGAAATATAATTCTCTCACCTTGGCTATACCTATTGTAGCTAATTTTCATGAATCTTTTTTTCCTCGAATCTTTCCTGTCTCCAATCTCTTCCTAATACCTATATGGAATTGATTTACCTTCATTATGTAACTATTCTTTTTAGGAAACTTCAGTGGCTTCTTCTTGCTCTCTAGGATAAAATATTCTCCTTCTATCCTTTAAAACCCTTCACAATTTGTATGTAATTGAGCTTTCTGAGCTGATTTCACATAGCTACCCCCATGCCCTTTCTATAATCCAAACAGGCCCAACAGGTCTATTTTCCATAGCCTACAGATGTTATTCTTTCTTTTGTTTCTGTAGTAATCCCCCATTCCTTGAATGTATCCTTTTTTTTAACCTCCTTATCCATCTCTAAGCTGAGAAGCATTTATGATCTCCTGCCTCCAATTTTTGAAACCCTCATCACCTTTCAAGGATCAGTCAAGTATCATCCCCTGTATAAAATGGTTCATGATGCTCTCAGTTAGTATTCTTCCTCCAAAATTACTTTGCATTTATATTTTGTATCATGAGAGAAAAAACTAAGGTTAAGTTTCCACAGAACAGTTAAAATCCGATTCCTCAGAAACCGTGAGCAGGCAATAAGAAATACTGAAAAACTAAGTTTCCACAGAATGTTGTAAGCCTCAAGGTAATATAAGATATTAATTCTCTCTAATCAATGACCTTTCAGGAGAAGAGACTCACTTGGCTTCAAACTTTTGATAAAAATGTCTAGGCTAGATTTAAACTAATCCGGTGCAAAGATGGGAAAAGGTTTTTTTTTTTTTTATTGCACTTGCTTTAAGCCTCATGCATATAAGCTGATACAACACTTGGCATTAGAACTTCATTAACAGAACATGGGATATATGACAAGAAAGGAAGGATATATAAGAAATTATATACTCTTAAGGGCAACTGACTAATCCACTCTTTAGGAAGGAAACTGAAATGAACTAAAAGCATAAATTTTGTCTGCTTCTGTACCTATTGCTTCCTCTTCCCATAAGAGAGGTCAAGCCCATTTCTGGACAGAAACATCAAATTCCTCTGGACTTTCTATAATAAAATTTCTATGTTACCTGACTTTTGGAGTCAGCTAACAGTATTTACTTTTCCAAGTACCCTTATCTGTTCAGTTCTCTGTAATAGAATAGGAATTCCTTGAGAGCAAGGATTTTATTATTTTTTTTTCCTTTATGTCCCCAGTGCCTAAAAGTGCCTGGGCTATATTTGGGTCTTCATGAATTCTTATTGAATTGAATTTAACTGAAATTATTCACAGCTGTCACTATTGGTACCCTTTTTGTTGTGCATTTTGTGTTTTTCAAGTCAGAACTTGCCAAAAGACTTGAACAATTTCTTGGGTAGTTTCTTGGCCAATTTTACCCTTTCACTGAGACATAAATGAAAGGAACTGACTCCAGATCTATTCTAAGACAAGAGAAGATCGATTTGCATCACTGGATACTGACTTGTTCTATTCTGAGTTCTCCACTTGGGGCCTATTCTGGTCCACTGAAAATCCTGGATTAGATTATGCAGCTATTACTGTCTGCTATCAAAGAGCTCAAGCTATTGCTAAAGCTGCCAGGATTGGGATGAGTCCAAAACACTTCCTATTTTTGTTATTCCCCCAAGACAGAACAAAGCACCAATTGCACATTTGGGGGCCTAGAATTCCCCACTGGTTTTTCTAATTTAAACTCCTTTACTAAAGGCATTAAGATTGCATGACTACCTTCAGTTGACCAGATGTCCTTCCTATTGATAGGAAGATTAGTCAGGAATCAAGAGCCAAGCTGCCTAGTAGATAAGATCACAGAGTGTAATTAAGAAATGTGCGTTTTAGTAGCTTGGCATTGTGGTAAAATGGTATTGTGGACTATTTGTGTTTCCCTCAGGGCAAGTAGACTCACTGGGAGTGGTTCTTACATATAGTCAGATAATAAAGCCAGCCAGTTGGCTACCTCCTCTGTGTATGGATTCTTGTCTACCTGTGTGTAAACCTCTCTGCAATCAGGGGAAACTGACTGAATAGAAAACAGCAAATCGGGGCCCTGAAGTTCAACTGGAAACTAAAATGTCTTTAAAATGATTGAAACACTAAGTAGCTGTCACAGAAGCCACCTCCCACACAGCACCAACAGGACAATAATTAGTTTATTATTGGATAATTTCTATTAATTATCATTTCTGTCTATTACAGCCATCCTCTACACAGAATAAAAGATGGCAAAAAAACAAAAACAACTCCCCCCCTCCCATCAAAGCAGTAAAATTCCTTAGCATAACACCTTTATACAATAGGCCAGGCCTTAGCTTAAAAAAAAGTATAAGCTTTTAAAAGAGCTCACTATGTGATTTTTAAGAAGGTCTATTTATTCCTTCTCAGACTGTATAGCTTCATACAGAAAAAGCCTTCTCTTACTTGTTTGGCTTAGCCAAAGCATCCATTGATAAAGAAGTATGTGCCATCTTTCTTATGGGGGATTTTTTTTAAAGGTTGTCTCTCTCCCTCCCTCCCTTTTTTCTCCCTCCTTCCCTCCCTCCCTTCCTTCCTTCTGTCCGTCCTTCCTTTCTTCCCTCCTTCCCTCCCTCTCTTCTTCCTTTCCCCCCTCTCTCTCTCTCTCTCTCTCTCTCTCTCTTTCTTTTCTTCCTTAAGTCAATATATTGATGCTGAGAGGAAGGTATTGATTTACTGTTGAAATCATATTTAATCTTCAATTTTCTTCTACTCTACATATGCTACATTTTGTAGGAACAGTGACAAAGAAATCCATATTAGCTAAAGAACCAGAGCGGCTAACATGAGAATGAAATGATACTTGAACATTTAATTTGCAGTTGGTAAGATCCTCAAGGTATCTGTTCTAGCTATGGTACTTTGTTCTAGCCAGTAATGACTGGCCTTTTGGGTAGCAATTATACTATCTGGATGGGGTGGGAGATGTGTGGAGGTCACATTATTTTAGGAGTAGAGAAATGAAGGAGATCTGATTTTTGGAACTCTGATGAGTGCTTCATGTGGACTATGGTATTTCTCATCTTTATCCCAATCTCTCACTCAGCCTGTTCTTCACATACTGATCCAAATTCAGAAATATTCATGCAAAATGCACCACATATTAACATTTTTAGATTGCTTTTATAATATCTGAAAACCTGTTTTTGATGTAAGTTACTGAACTTGTAGAGACAGAACTCCTTTATCAAACCTTTTCATTATGTACCTGCTGAAGTCCAAAAATCACAATATCACTTTATCAGCCATTTAAAGAAAAGAATACAATTTTTGGACTTATCTTCAAATTTTTCTTGACAAATGAGTATGTATGTGTTTATATATATATATATATATATATATATATATACACACAATATGTACAAAAAAAATTTGTCCATTTTCAAAGAGGACCAAAATGACATCATTACATTGGAGTCTAGTTACATGTGTTTGACTATGGTCGATTAGACCAATAAGAGCTTGGAATGCTCTGCCACAGATCAGACACAAATAGTCCCTATGAACATTTGGGTTGGCTTTTCTAACCTTGTGTGTCCCCCATCTCTTTTTTTTTTTAATTTTTTATTTAATAGCCTTTTATTTACAGGTTATATGTATGGGTGACTTTACAGCATTAACAATTGCCAAACCTCTTGTTCCAATTTTTCACCTCTTACCCCCCACCCCCTCCCCCAGATGGCAGGATGACCAGTAGATGTTAAATATATTAAAATATAAATTAGATACACAATAAGTATACATGACCAAACCGTTATTTTGCTGTACAAAAAGAATCAGACTCTGAAATATTGTACAATTAGCTTGTGAAGGGAATCAAAAATGCAGGTGGGCATAAATATAGGGATTGGGAATTCAATGTAATGGTTTTTAGTCATCTCCCAGAGTTCTTTCTCTGGGCATAGCTGGTTCAGTTCATTACTGCTCCATTGGAAATGATTTGGTTGATCTCCTTGCTGAGGATGGCCAGGTCCATCAGAACTGATCATCATATAGTATTGTTGTTGAAATATATAATGATCTCCTGGCCCAGTGTGGCCCTGGTACATCATACCAGTGTGGATAGAACAGTGGCCCTTAGCTAGTGATTAAATTCAGATCTTATTAGATATAGTACAGGAGCAACTTGACCAAGGACACTTACAACCTTCTCTAAGTCCTTGGGATTCCCCTGTATTTGTTGTAAAAAAAGAAATCTGGAAAATGGAGGATGTTGACTGATTTAAGAAAGGCAAATGAACAGATGGAAATTGTGGGAACTTCTTCAGCTTGGACTTTTTACTCAGTTGCTTAGAGAATGGCCTCTTTGGATTATAGACATTAAGGACTGTTTCTATTCTATTCCTCTAGATAAGGAGAATATGAAAAGTTTTGCCTTTTCAGTGCCCACTGTTAATTTAGTGGAGCCTTATAAAAGCTATGAATGGACAGTTTTACCACAGGGAATGAAAAACAGCAGTACTGTGTGTCAAATGTATGTTGTTTCTGCTCTTACTTAAGTGAGAAAAGCATTTCCAAAAGTATTGTTATTACATTATATGGATGATATATTGGGACGTGCACCTGAGGATCAAATGTTAGAAGCATGTCTACAAAAGAACATAGAAACATTAAGGAACTATAAATTGTATATAGCTCCAGAAAAATTCAAAGACATGCTCCTTTTCAATATTTAGGATATGAAGTATATCCTAAGGTGCTTATACAAAAACTTTCCTTAAGAACAGAGAAGCTAAATACCTTAAATGACTTTCAGAAAATGATAGGAGATATCCAATCGATGTGTCCGAGTGTTAGGCTTGACTACCTATCAATTACAACCATTATATAACATTTTACAGGGAGACAGTACTTTAAACTCACCATGCCAGCTTATAAAAGAAGCTCAAGAGTTTTTGAAAGAAGTTGAACTGGCTTTATGCAATGTGGTTGAAAGAGTCACTCAAAAACTCTTGGAAATATCAATTGTTGCTACAAAAGAGGCACTCACATCAGTCCTTCCTCAAGGAGACAGTGTGATAGAGTGGGTGAACCTACCAGCACAATCAGAACAAAACTTTACTCCTTACCCAGTGCTTGTGGCTAGAATTTTATTAAAGGCCATTAAGCAAGCAGTACAATTATCTGGGATAAGACCTGATAAGATATACACCTTTTATACTAATACACAAATTAATGTGTGCTGTGAAACCATCCCAGAGGGGCAAATTTTATTAGCCATGGCTCCAAATTTTACACATGGATCTCCATTAAAGAAAACCCAGCTATTACATAATTGGTGATGGATTCTTGAAGAAAAGGTTTGTAAGGTTCCTTTTAAAGGAGCAACTACCTTTATAGATGCATCCAAACATAATATTTGTGCTGTATGCTCTTGTGACTTAACTATAAAGAGAGTAGTCAGAACTCCTTTTCAGTCCATTCAGCAGAATGAATTGTATGCAATCATTCTAGCTCTTACTTATTATCCAGGAGATGTAAATATAATATTGATTTGGCCTATTCAGTAGGTGTGGTACAAAGAATTGCCACAGCCCAAATAAAATTTGTAGCTTCCAATATATATCAGCTCTTTATGGAACTTCAAAAGGATGTGAGAAAGCACCATCTTAGATAAGATCTATATCTTGCTTGTCCATTCTCATAGTGGACTTCCAGGTCCTATTTTTGATGGAAATCCAAAGGCAAATAGTCTTCTAACCATGTTAGCCAGTGCTCCTTTATTTCAGGCAGCCCAAGAATCTCATTCTAAATACCACCAGGCTACTTGAGCTTTATGTTTGCAATTTCAGATAACAAAAAGGGATAACAAAAGAGGAAGCTAGGGGCATAATAAAAAATGTAAAAAGTACAGCTTGCCTTCCTTTCCATGCTCCTACGCTCCCTCCAGGGAAGAACCCTCATGGTTTGAGACCCAGTGAAATTTGGTAAATGGATGTGACCCATTATAAATCTTTTGGTCATCTATCTTTTATCCATGTTGTAAAAGATACTTTTTCAGGATTTACTGTTGTAATACCAGCAGCCAAAGAGACAGCATGAGTGGTCATTGAATTCCTTATACAAGTTTTTGCAATTATGGGTATGCCACAACCAATAAAAACAGATAATGAACCTGCATATACTTCTAAACATTTTGCACACTTTTGTGAACAGTATAAGATTTTACACACCACTAGCATACCCTTTAATCCTCAAAGACAGACAATAGTAGAGAGGACAAAAAGAGACATCAAGATACTCCTCCAAAAACAAAAGAAAGGGGGAGCCACAGGTAACCCTAGAGAACTTCTAAATTTAGCTCTTTATACTATAAACTTCTTGATTTTTGACAAGGATGCATTGACTCTGGCAGACAGGTTTTATAAACTACCAGAAGGCCAGTGTCCAGTGCGAGCAGCTTCAGTATCTTTCTATAATCTCCAGGTGATGTGGAGAGACCCAGAAAGTGGTGAATGGAAGGGACCAGATAGGTTAACTACTTGTGGGAGAGGGTTTGCTTGTATCTCTACAGATGGAAAAGGAATCAGATGGGTGCCAACAAGCCATATTCGCCATTGGAGAGAGACAGAGCAGAGCCTTGAATCAAAGAAGACTCAAGAAACATTGGTTGGTTCCATTGCTAATTGTGCCCACCACTGAAAGAGCATGGCAGTTATGGCAATTGACTCAAGGATATCAAAAATTGTAATGAATCTAATGAAGGACTTGAAAATCCTCAGAGATCATTGGATTCTTTTCTTACTTGATTTTCAAAATCCTTTTTGAGCTCTTCTGTAGACTAAAGTGAATTCAAATTTTTCTTGAAGGCTTTGGTTGTAGGAGCTTTAACTTTGTTATATTCTGAGTGTATGTTTTGATCTTTCTTGTCACCATTATAATATTTTATGGTCAGATTTTTTTTTCTGTTGTTTCTAATTTCCCTAGCTTATTTCTTGAATTCTAACTTTTTATTAAAATAGGGTTCTGCTTCCAGGATGGATAGTTCACTGTCCTAAACTTCAAGATTTTCATCCAGCTATTTTTCAAGATATTTCAAGGGATGTATACATTTTCACTTCTTTCAAAATGGTATGATATAAGGAGAGATGTGTTTACTATACTATGCTCCTAACCTGTAACAATATTTTCAAAAGCATAAATTAAAATATGAACTCTAATTTCCAGCCAAAAGATATTTCATGAAACAGCTTTGGTCTTCCCTATCTCCATATCTTTGCTCATGTTCTTACCATGTAAGGTCCATATTTTAATCAGGGAAATTAGCAATTAGCTCATTTCAAAAATTAAAATATTCCCAATATATGAAATAAACCAGAGATCTTGAAAGAACTGATTCTTATTCTTTTTGTATCATGAAAACTTTGAGAAAATAATTGGATTTCCCCTCAAAATAATATTTTAATACCACAAATTTAAAAAATGTATACCATTATAAAACAACACCAACTTTATCTAACTCTGTGTTTGAGTGTGTGTGTGTGTGTGTGTGTGTGTGTGTGTGTGTGTGTGTATTTTAAACAAGATTATTTCAGGTTTAGAAACCTTATTTACATGATATTTACATGTTTTGTTTTCTTCCCATTCTGAATCTAAAACACTAAATGGATCAAATTTAGTCAACATCATTTGTTATTATTTATTTTTGGTGACAGAAATTCATAAGAACCATATGAGATGAAGGGGGAAGACTCATACTTAATTGAACCTCAATTGAAGAAGTATTCACACCAACGAAATCATGAATCAATTCAGACCTCTTCTCCAGTGGTGATAGTAGGCTCCTTTGACAGCCTAACTGCTTTTTAATGAGGTTCCCAAATTATATACAAGAATCATGAACCTAAGCTCAAAAATGACTTCTTTGGGTATCAAATATTTTTAAGAGAAAATTTTACCTCTCTTCTTAGTCTTGGCTTATTCAGTTTTCTCACTAAAAAAATAAGGTGAAAGACATCTACTGTTATAATGGGAAAAATGGTCATTCTAAACCAGAAGACATAGAAACTCTTGTTTTAAACATGTGGTTTAATAATGAAATCTCATATTTATACTCAAGGTACTCAAAGTGCTTTGCAAACATTATTGAATAAATCTACATAAATTTTCTAATGAAAGATTGGCATACATTATCACTGCCTTTTTCATGTGCACAGGGAAGGGCATCTAATTGCCTGGGTATCTTAGTTAAAATGGTACACAAATTATTGAGGGAAAATGGATGCTTTCTGCTAAGTTGAGTATGAGGTTATTATTGTGGTACAAGATAAATGCATATGTGTTTGATGGAATTTAAGCTTCCAAAAATAGCACAATCACACTTAACTTGCAGTTTAGTCTACATTTTGCAATTACATTTCTTCCAACCTAGAAAGGCTATGATTGAGGTTAAATCGGAGATGCTGATGTATTTTGGAACACTATGCAAATATTAGGATGTAAACAATTTGTCCTTTTGCAAGGAGTATGTTCACTGATTGCTCATTAGTCAATCTCCTGAATTTTAATTTTACACTGTTCCCTTCTGCTGAATATTTCTCACACAAATTCAAATGTACTATTTGCAGTGACCATATAGCTGTTTTCCACAATGTTACAATGCTTGGTTGTACTTGAGACAGCAGTCTTGGGTGGAGAAGAAATTAGGTGGTTGGTGTGTTTGATTTTTCCTTTTTATAATGAAGAAATTATTCAGTCACTTGACTCATGCTCTCAGTCATCTTCAAGCTGCTATTCCCCTGCATGAAAGCCTCTACCTACATCAGAATTTTAGGATTCTGATGGGAGCCTGGGTTTCAGATCCATGAACATATACCACAAATATCCCAGACTCTGACCTTTCACTCTTGGTCATTATTCTTTCCTCCCTTCACATTTTTTTTATCCATTCAATAACAACTTCTAGAAAAGATATACTTCTCAAATACTCTATGACTTTAATCACAATCTACCTAACTTATGTATCTAAAATATTCCTTGTTGGTCATCATTTCACTATACATATATATATATATATATACATATATATATATATATATATATATATATACACATACATACATACATATACACACACAGTATATAGATACAGTATATAGGGTCCTGGGCCTAGAGTCAGGAAGATACAGCTTTATGAGTTCAAATATGACCTTAGACACTTTCACTTCACCATGTCTATATGTCAGTTCCATCTATAAAATGAGTTGGAGAAGAAAAAGGTAAACCACACCAGTATCTTTGCCAAAAAATCCCCAAATAGGATAAAAAAGAGACAGACAATTAGAATGACTATACAACCACAGGTGTTTTTTCATTCACTTTTTCATTCATCAGTGTTAAGCTTATTTCCACTTTCTTTGGGAGGAAGCAATTAATGTAGAATACATTTTGCTCCATTGGGTCTTCATGGATTTTACCAAGGTTTAGAGATATTTTATCTCATTTAGACCATCCCAAAATTTGTTGTTTTTACTTGCTACCTCCATTCATCTACCCACATTGAAATCAGATAAAAATCCCTCACATATGTCTTACATTTCTTTTGAGTGCCAGAATAAAAATGTCTGCTAAGAATGAGGACATAGCTGGTAAGTGATATAAGGAGCACAGGAAAAGAATAAGGTAAAAGTTATTCAGTATGTTCATTTGTATAAAAATCTAGGTCACATTCACCTTATTTTACTAGAATGGGACTTGCCCTTTCAAGTCAGTGTACTTTTTAGAGAGTGAAAGAGAGAAAATTATTTCACTATTTGTAAGCTGTGGAGTACCATGGTTGAACAATTGCTGGTAAAGAGATGTAATATAATATTGAGAAGAAATACAAATTATTGAATATGAGGAATTCAGAGAAACTTGGGAAGATATGAATAACAGATGCAATCAAAAATAAGTAATAGAAAATGACTACAAAATAACTAACATTATAATATAAATGAAAAAAAAAAACTAAAAAAGAAGTCAAACTGAAGGATATAAAAAATTAATCTTGGTCCTGTAAGCAGTTAATAGCTAGCATTATATAGTGTTTTAAGAATTACCATGTGTTTTACAAATATAATCTCACTTGGTCTTCATAATAATCCTGGAAAGTAGATGCTGAAATTGAGGCAGAAAAAGGTAACCTATTCAGGGTCACAGAGATACTAAAAGTCTGAAGTCAAATTTAAACCTAGTTTTTTTTCTGATACTAGATCCAGCACTCTCTGCATTGTGCAAACAAGCTGCCTGATAATGAAATATAGTTAGACAGGGAGTCAAATGGACAAAATATTGCTTAGCTTGTCAGACTAGAAAATTGTGTCAGTTGTTACTGTATGGAAAGGTTCAATTCCCTTGGGAAGGAGAACTGAGGGAAATGCAGATATATCCAGAAAAGAATATGATATAAAAATAGAAGGTCAGCAATTGGACAGATAGGTATTAGAGCTAAAGTTCTCAGAGATAGGAGATACTGAACTGGAAAAAAAGATTTAAATCATGAAGCAAAATAAAATCCGAGACTTGGTTAACAAGAGATTAAATCATGAAGCAAAATAAAATCTGAGACTGAGTTAACAAGAGATAAGGTCTAGCTTCAGGTTGTAATAACTTGATCTTGAACAAATAGAGGTATCAAGCTGTATAGAGATCTCTATTTGTTATATACACTTAATCTCTTGGTCGACATTTTTGTGTCGAGCCAGATGTTCAGCTTCACATTTCAATTTCATCTGAAGTTTTGAAAGAACAGGCACAGAACATCAGATCATGATTGATGTTTTCCAGTCATCCTTAATGAGGATATCTTGCAATAAACCTAATCTATATATCACCCCCCAAAAACAACAACTGCAAATAAACAAACAAAAAGACAAAACCCACCAATCTGTTGTTTAGGAAAGAATTAAAAAATCAGTACCTCAATACTACTGGAATGGGCATGGCAATCTATGCCTAATCATCCATTCATGATCTATGCAGCTTCCTAGACTAAAGCTTGCTAATACTTCCCAAAAAGGGCTAATCACTCAGTAAAATACAAGCTCTTTGGGGATAAAGATAACCTCATTAAAAAAAATTGCATCCCCAGAATCAAGAGCAGTGCCTAGTGTACATTTGATGCTTAATGAATGCCCGTTACTTTGTTGGTTGCTTGAGTGGAAATCCATGACTGCTGCCCCTCCTCCACCATTCTTCATTTTTCTCCATAGTCCATTTACTGTTGTACTCTATGTAGTGGTATACTGAAACTAATTCTAAGCAGATCCAGGCAGGAAATTGTTAAATTTTCAATGTGATCATTCATATCTCAAAATGATCAATCATTATAAGCCAGTACTTGATTTATTTTGATTATACAAAGTTAATAAAGTGTTAATAATATAGATTAAATTTAGTATATGTGCATGATTTTTAATTTTTCTTTTTTCTGGGACATACCAAATGTTAATTACTAGGACACACTCCAATTTCAATCTATAAAAATTGCTTGAGATCTGCAGGAATAAATAGAAAGTTCAAGGAATGTAGTAATTATCAAACTGGAGGTCTGGTAACTATCTGTAGGATAATAAGTCTGACATATTTACAAAATATTTTAAGATTTGTGATATTCTTTAATTTCATTATTTCATTTTTTCCCCATTCCCTTTCTCATTTACTTGATGACAGAAGATCAGGGAACACAAAAGTTAAAGAAAGCAAGCATGCCGTGTATACTATGGAGTTGCTTTTTCTATGGTAATCCTTCATTTCTGGGAATGGCTGAAAAGTATTTTACTGAGAGTATTCCTGTTTTTTGACAAAGGTAAAGATACTAGGGAATAAGTGTCTGTAATCACTTGGTGCTATCTAGAAAGAGACCTATATTTGGCGGCTGTTACTGGTTAAGAAATAGAATGGTAGATCAGTGGGGTAGATTAGGTACACAATATACAATAGTAAAAGATTATAGTACTCTATTGTTTCATAAAACCAAAGATCTGAGGTTTGGGGATAAGAACTAAATATTTGACCAAAATTGCTAGGAAAATTGTAAAGCAATTTGGGAGAAAGCATAAATCAACATCTCATGCCAAGTTAAAGTCAAAATTCATAAATAATTTAGACATAAAGGGTGATATCAGAAATAAATGAGGGAACATAGAAAAATGTATCTGTCAGATCACTGGATGAGGGAAGACTTTAAAACCAAAGAAGAGCTAGAGACCATTAGGGAAAACAAATTGGACAATTTTGACCAAATGAAATTAAAAAAAGTTTTGCACAAACAAAACTAATACAGTCAAAATTAGAACAAAGTCAGGAAACTAGGAAGAGTTTGCAGCATACCAATATCCTAAAGAGATCAAAAAACAATTGATTTAGAAAATAGATCTTGGAGAGATAATATAAGAATTATTCAACTACCTGAAAACCATAATTAAAAAGGAAAGACACACGTGCGCGCACACACACACACACACACAGAGATCAGAAAAAAAAAGGGAAAAAAAACCCCAAACATTTGTAGCAACTCTTTTTTGTGATAGGAAAAGCTTTTGTCTTGTGGAATCATTTTATGAGACTTAAGTTTTTGACTTTCCTGAAGTTGACTTCCCTCTTTCTTTCCTACTTTGTTTTTGTATCTGCTTTTTTTTTTTTTCCTGAAGAGTTAGACATTAGACATATTGGTAACCTACTAGTAATAATCTTGGTGTCATTTTTGTCTAGATATAGGAAGTAGATTTTTAGTAAAGAGGATAGTATAATTTTTTCTCATGGAAGCAACTAGGTATAACAGTAGATCCTGAACTTAAACATGGAAAGAGGAAGACAGAATTTAAATCTAGTTTCAGACATCTCTTCATAGTGTGATTCTACTCAAGTCATTCAATCTCATCCAGTTTTCTCGTATAAAATAGGGTTGATAATAGTATCTATCTTACAGAGTCATGAGGATCAAGTGAGCTAATCTTTGTAAAGTGTTTTACAAATGTTAGACTTGAGGATTCATGGAAACAAACCTTAGAATTTGAAATAAAGCAGTTGTATTTATTTAATACTATTGAGGTAACTTCTAATCATAGTCTTTGTTATTACCATAGGCAGATGAAGTTTGTAGGAAACTCAAAGTTTGCAAATGCTTTTTTTTCATATTCTCAAATGAATTTCATTTGAATATCCAGTGAAGTGATGAGGTCTGTGATATTACAATTTTTTCCAGGTCAGAGCTATCCTAGCTCTGTTAGAATTTCTTCGCATTCTCAGCGATTTTAGTAAGTTCAACAAGAATTTTTTAAACACCATCTATTTCCTAGTCATTAAAAGAGTTACCCAAAAAGTAGAAGGTGAATTTCCATTCCCAGCCATTTTAAAGGAGCTTCTAATCCTCTTTGGAGAATAAGTAATAGTATCTATGAATCTAATAAAAAGACTATATAGAATAATATGCAATAAAATGCCAGTTTTGTTCAAAGTATTAATTATAGAAACATGGAGAATTGAAAAATGGTGTGATAAGATTTTCAGGGAAAGCTAAATGGAAGATTTGTATTTTAATTTTAGTTTTAAAGAAAGTATAGAATTTAGTTTAAAAGACATAGGAAAATTTTCCAATGAAAGGGTGATCATGAGAAAAAGCATGGAGGCAATCTGTTAAAGACTAAGTCAGGAGACTGGCATTCTTGAAGGAGTCAGAATAGCAAGGACAGAGGAGTAAGAATTCAGACTGTGGAAACTCTTGTACACCAGGTAGAAGAGTTTGAATTTGAAAGGGGAGATCTGTAGAGCTACTTAGGTGCATGAGTAAGAGAGAGACTTCAGGAAAGCAATATTTCAGTAAAATTAATCTGACATCAGGGTATGAGGTATACTAGATATGAAAGAGATGGAATACAAGAATACCAGTTAGGAAAAATGATAATAATCAGCATAAAGTGGTAAAGACATAGAATAAAATATAGAATATAATCATAAATTTAGATCTGGAAGGTTCCTTAAGGGCCATTGAGTACAACTCCCATGTTTTGAAGTTGAGGAAACCGAGGCACAGAGAGATTAAATGATTTACCTAGTGTCACATAACTAATAAGTGTCTGAGGTAGAATTCAGATTCAGGCCCTCCTGACTCCTAGTCTGGCATCCCAACCACTTTGCTATCTATTTCCTTATCACTGAGACTGAAGAAAGAAAGCCAAATCTAAGATATATTAAAAAGAATGACCAGGACTTAGGGACTAATTTAATTACACAGGAGTAATCAGAATCAGGAAGAACTTTCCTTAACCTATTCAATATGTAATACTTAACAAATTTCCTAGAATTTATCTACCAAGATTTATATGGGTTGCAGTCTATGCTGTATTAGAAATTTACACAGTGAGAGGTCTGATTAAAGATAAAATAACAGATCCTTTGCACATTTGCATATTCTTCATTGATATTATTATTAGCTAGAATTTCATCTTTGACTTTTATGCTCAGAAGTTATATTAAAATACTATTAAGAGGATGATTATATTTGATGGATAGAATTGCAGAAAGGAACTTCAAATAAGTTTGTGTGTGTTTACTTTTGTACCTGAACACTTATATGGCATAATTGTGCCTCATTATAAAAATCAGTGAAAATAAATGGGGAGATTTAGATAAAGGAACAAAGGAAACAAACATGCTCTCACACTTATACACACATCCATGTACATTTAAACTTGATATGGACAGAAAAAGTGATGTTTTAAAAATGATTTTTGTATCCAAAGAGAGATCTATGGAGACTGAATGTGGATTGAAGCATAGTATTTTCATCTTTTTGTATGTTTGTTTTTATCTTTCTCATATATTTTTTCCCTTTTGGTCTAGTTTTTCTTCCACAATATGAAAAATATGGAAATATGTTTAAAAGGATTGTACATATTTAACTTATATCAACTTGCTTGGTATTTTAGGAAGGGAAAGTAAGAGGGAGAAAAATGTAAAACATAGTGTTTTAAGAAAATTAATGTTGAAAATTATCTTTACATGTATTTGGAAAAAAATAACTACTTAATAGTATTGTTAACATTGATTTTTAAAATAGTTTATTTCTTAATACAGGAAAGCAAATTGATTAAGCATTAGTTTTTTTCAATACCTTTTTTTAAAAAAAGAAAATTAACATTTTTTTTTTCCTTTTAGAATAGAATTAACATTTCTTTTGTGAATCATTTACTTTCACAATTTAGAGATACTGTTTAATCCTTTGGAAGCTCTATTTTCACACTCAAATAATATCTTAATTTGCATTTGTATCCATACATTTGGGAGTTTCCTCTGGGAAATGAAATTGAAGTGGATGACCCACTTTATGTATTCTCTATGGATGACTGTAATCCCAAACTATTTCCCCTTTCTATTTAAGACATTTTTGAGTTGCCTTTCCTCATGATCAGGTGGCTCATAGAAGCTTACTTTAATATTAGCTAAAGTAAACCATAATTAGGACAGGAAATTTGTGAAAAAGAAAGATACTATATTCCAAACCCTTTTTAAAAAATCTAGTTTTAGGTTATCTGCTTCACTGCTTTCCTTTATTACAATAGATATTTCAGAGTAGCTTTTTTGCTTTTCTATTGATATGAACAAAAAGTTTTGTGAAGCAAATTCATAAGAATATTCCACTAAATAAATATCCTACTAGGAAAAGCACTTTGGAGAATGCTTTTTTTTTTTTAACAAATTCTAAAGTTTTATACAAATTTGAATGATTATTACTGAAGAAAAATATTCCCATCCCCGTTTTGAAAGGAAAAATAGTCATTATTAGGACACATAATAGTTCTCAAACATAGTGAAAATAGTAATTGTCTTGTCTGAATTAAAAAGGGAACATTTGTTTTGGACATAAGAACAAAGTACATTTTTTTCGATTACATTCATTTTAAAATGTTACCTATCAAGCTTATATCTACTTACTATTGAACTTTCTTCATAGAAATTAGGACTTTCTGTAGGCACACAAATGAGTCTCACTTTGCACAATAGCTGTGCCTCTGAAAAATTATTTCTTATACATTGCAGTTACTGCCCACTGACAATTTCAGTGCCACTATTCCTTCATTTTGATTTAATTACAAGTGACTATTAAATGTTTTTCTGCCCCTTTAAAGTCTTGATGAAGTTGGTAAATGATCCACAAAAGTCATAAATGCACTAAAGAAGCACAATATTTTGAAGAACTATGACAAATATTTGGAAAAATAGAAATACTCCTCCTTTTCAGATATGCTAACTTCTCCCCATTTATTGATTTTGCACTGTGTATTTTCATGGAGACGAATCCTAGAATGTTAGAGTTGAAGGGAATTTCATAGAGTCTCTAAAAATTTTGTTAATTCTGGTAATTCAAGTTGTGTACCTTGTCTGTTATATAGGTTTCTGTGTGCCAAAATAAAGCAAATGTATTTTTTATTAAAGCTTTTTATTTTTTCAAAACACATTCATGGACAATTCTTCAGCATTAGCCCTTGCTAAGCTCTGTGTTCAATTTTCCCCCTTTTTCCCATGCCCTCCCCTAGATGGAAAGTAGTTTAATATGTGTTAAACATGGTAGAAGTATAAGTTAAATCCAATATATGTATACATAGTTATATAATTATGTGCTGTACAAGAAAAAAGAGAAGTAAAATGAAATGCAAGCAAGCAACAACAAAAAAAGTGAAAATGTTGTGTTGTGAATCACACTCCATTCCCACAAGCCTCACTCTAAGTGTAGAAGGTTCTCTTCATCACTGAACAATTGGAACTGGTTTGAATCATCTCATTGTTGAAGAGAGCTATCTCCATCAGAATTGATCATTGTTTAACCTCATTGTTGCCATGTATAATGATCTCTTGGTTCTGCTCATTTCACTCAGCATCAATTCATGTAAGTCTTTCCAGGCCTCTCTGAAATCATCTTATTGGTATTTATTACAAAACAATAATATTCCGTAACATTCATATGCCATGACTTATTCAACCATTCTCTAATTGATAGGCATCCATTCAATTTCCAGTTTCTTGTCACTACAAAAAGGGCTGCCACAAACATTTTTGCACATACAGGACCCTTTCCTTCCTTTAAGATCTCTTTGGGATATAAGCCCAGTAGTAACACTACTGGGTCAAAGGATATGCACAGTTTGATAACCTTTTCAACATAGTTTCAAATTGTTCTCCAGAATGGTTGGATCCATTCAAAGTTCCACCAACAATGCATCAGTGTCCCAGTTTTCCCACATCTCCTCCAACATTCGTCATTATCTTTTCCTGTCATCTTAGCCAATCAGAGGTATGTAATGGTATCTCAGAGTTATCTTAATTTGCATTTCCCTCATCAGTGGTGATTTAGAGTGTCTTTTCATATGACTAGAAAGTTTAATTTTCTTCATCTGAAAATTGTTCATATTCTTTGACCATTTATCAATTGGAGAATGGCTTGAATTCTTATAAATTTGAGTCAGTTCTCTATATATGGCCATATAGAAATTCATATAGAAATGAGGTCTTTATCAGAATATTTGAAATTAAAAATGTTTTCCCAATTTATTAACAGATGTAATTTAAATCTTAAGTATATGGTCAGATTTACAGAAGCATAGAATCACAAAGCTACAATTTATTTTAGAAATCAATTCATCCAGTCTGGACCCAGAGAAATTCCTCACAGTGTTTTCATCATCTACTCATGCAGTTTCCACTTGAAACCCTCAAGAGGTAGGAAGCTATGACCTCATATACCATGCCCTTTTGGGACAGTCATAATCATTATGACATTTTCTCTTATGTGAGATTACTTCTAAATCATCCTTTTCAGGTTGGGATATTGCCTTTTAAGAATATGGCAGGTTCGAAGATGGCAGAGAAGGCATATGTGACTTTCTGAGCCTCTCTCATACCCTCAAGACCAATTATTAAATTCAGCCTCAAAAATAGACCTTGACTGGTAAAATTCATGAAGACTGGAAGTGCAACAACTTACCAGTCAAAGATAATCTGGAAGATCACCAGAAAAGGTTTATCCTGAGCAGTGGGAACAGACCAGGGAAAAAGGGGGTAGAACTAGAGACTGGCATATTGAGCAGACTGGGCCAGGGTGGCCTCCATAGTTAGAAAATTTACAGAGATGACTCTGCCATAGGCTGACTACCCTGCCTTGGTTGCAAAGCAGTAGACCAGCAGAGAAATTAAAGCCAAAGGTAGAGGGTACTCCAAAAGATGCCAGAACCTAAAAAGATCTGGCTATACCTGCCCAAAACTGGAAGTGACTCAGCACAAACCACAGCAGAGCTGTACAGCTGCATTCTGCAGCATGGGCCAAGGAAGTCACTAATCTGCATGGCGAGGGGTACAGCCCGGGGTAGCCTCTAATCTGCACAGCAGGGGGCTTGGCCTGGGGCAATAGAACTTCCACAGGGTGACTCTTCTTCCCTGGACAGAGACACGTCCAGTCCGTGTGGTACTATTCACTGGGCAACTGCTAATACCCACATACCCACAGTGGGCTTTGGCTTGGGATAATGACACTTTCACTCCTCAGCCTCTAGTCCTAGGGCAGTCACTAATCCACACAGCAGAGTTCTTTTCTGGGCACTTCTGCAACTCATGCCATGCTACCCAGGCCTAAATCACTTGGGGGGTGGGGGTCTTTTCCCCAGAGCACTCCTATACCTCGCTGCTCTTTGCAGCCTACTTGCAGGACAACTACTGTCCATATATCTATCCCTTCTCTGCAGAGGAAGCTGGTAACCTCCTTGCCTGGAAGGCAGACCCTACAGGCTTTTAAACAAAATGACTTGAAAAATCAAAAAAGACAATCGATAGCTTCTAGATAAAAAGAGAGCAGGTTGTCAATCCCAAGGACAATAATGATAAACAGTCTCCAGACAATACCTTGAAGGGGAATGTAACATGACCCCCATCCCACAATGCTCTCCTAAAAAGAGCATATTAAAAATTTTAAAAGAGAGCTAGAAGAAAAATGGGGAAAGGAAAGAAAAGCTATGCAAGAGAGTAACAACTTCCTGAAATGTGAATTTGAAAAGGAAAAAAACTTCCAGGAAGTGCAGGGAAACAGAATTTGTGAATTGGAAAAGGTAAAGAACTCCAAAGAAAGTAGGATTTATGCATTGGAAAAAGAAACTAACTCATTAAAAAAAATTAGTGAAATGGAAAAAATTCCATAAAGCAAAACAACTCATTTAAAAAGTAAATTTGACACATACAAAAAGTAAAAAAAAGTTAATGAAGAAAATAACTCTTTAAAAATCAGAACTGAACAAATAGAAATGACTGATTCATTGAGACATCAAGAATCAGTCAAGCAAAACCAAAAAAAATGAAAAATTAGGGAAAAAATTAAATATGTACTTGCAAAAGTAACGGACCTGGAAAATAGACATAGAAGAAATAATCTGAGGATTATTGGACTTCCTGAAAATTATGATGAAAAAAAGAGCCTATTTACTATTTTACAGGAAATCATCAAAGAGAACTGCTCAGATGTAATAGAATAGAAGGTAAAATAGACACTGAAAAAATTCATCGAACACCTTCTGAAAAAGACTCCAAAATAAAAACTCCAAGGAATATTGTGGCCAAATTTCAGAACTATCAGACTAAGGAAAAAATATTACAAGCAACCAGGAAAAAAACAATTCAAATACCGAGGTAACACAAGGATCACTCAAGATCTGGCTGCCTCCATATTAAAGGATCGAAGGGCCTGGAATCTGATATTCTAAAAGGCAGAAGAACTTGGAATGCAGCCAAGAATAAACTACCCAGCTAAGCTGAGCAGTTTCTTCCATGGAAGAAAGATGGATATTTAATGAAACATATGAATTCCATTTGTTTCTAAGGAAAAAAATAGATCTAAACAAAAGGTTTGATCTCCAACCATAGGACTCAAGAGAGGCAAAAAAAAGGTAAAAGGAACTCTTGAGAACTGTATTTCTTTTGTGGATATACATAAATAATACATGTATAATTTGATTTTACTGATATAACATAAAAAAGGGAAATAGAAATGGAAAGGGTGTGTCAGAAAAAGGGAAAAGGGGAGATAAAAAGAGGGAAACTCCATCTCACAAAGAGGCAAAGAAAACTTATCATATCTGAGGGAATTTAGAAATGGGGAGGAACACTGTGTGAATCTTACTCTCATCAGAGTTGTCTCAAGAGAAAATAATTGAAATATTTGGTGTACAGAGAAACTTCTCTCACCTCATTAAAGAGTGGGAGAGGAAAAGAGAAAAGGAAAAGAATAATAAAGGAAAAGTATAAGAAAGGGGAAGGGATTCAAAGGGAATGAGAGGGATTCTAAAGAGGGAGAGCTGTGTGACACAAGTGGTGCCCTTAAGTTTAATACTGGGAAAGGGGAAAAGGGGAGGGGGGAAGAAAAAGAAAAGCATAATCTGGGAATAATAAGATGGCAGAAAATACATAATTAATGATTTTAACCATAAATGTGAATGGGATGAACTCTCCCATAAAGCAGAGGCAGATAGCAGACTGGATCAACAGTTAGAACCCTATAATATGCTGTTTATAGGAAACACATTGAAAGCGGGGAGATACATACAGAGTAAAGGTAAAAGGCTGGAGCAGAATCTATTATGTTTCAGGTGAAGTAAAAAAAAGCAGGGGTAGCCATCCTTATCTCAGATCAAGCAAAAGCAAAATTTCATCTAATTAAAAGAGATAAGGAAGGAAAGTATATGTTGCTAAAGGGTACTACAGACAATGAAGCAACATCAGTACTAAACATATATGCACTAATTGGTATAGCATCTAACCTCCTAAATGAGAAGTTAAGAGAGTTGCAAGAAGAAATAGAAAGCAAAACTCTAATAGTGGGAGATCTCAACCTTGCACTCTCAGAATTAGACAAATCAAACTACAAAACAAATAAGAAAGAAATGAAGGAGGTATTAGAATATTAGAAAAATTAGGTATGAAAAATCTTTGGAGAAAACTGAATGGTGCCAGAAAGGAGTATACTTTCTTCTCAGCAGTTCATGGAATGTATACAAAAATTGACCATGTATTTGGACGGAAAGACCTCAAAATTAAATGCAGGAAGGCAGAAATAGTAAATGCTTTCTTTTCACATCATGATACAATAAAAACTATTCAACAAAATGTAAGGGGTAAATAGACCAAAAAGTAATTGGAAACTAAATATAATTGCATCTTAAAGAATGATTGAGTGAAACAGCAAATTATAGACACAATCAATAATTTCACTCAAGATAATGACAATGATGAAATATCATACCAAAATTTGTGGGATACAGGCAAAACAGTAATAAAGGGAAATTTTATATCTTTAGAGGCTTACTTGAATAAAATAGAGAAAGAAAAGATCAACGAATTGGGTTTGCAACTTAAAAAGATATAAAAAGACCAAATTAAAAACCCTCAATCAAATACCAAACTTGAAATTCTAAAAATCAAAAGGAGAAATTAATAATATCAAAAGTAAAAAAATCTATTGAATTAATAAACAAAACTAAGAGTTGGTTTTATGAAAAAACCAATAAAATAGATAAGCCTTTGGCAAATCCGATTAGCCAAAGGAAAGAGGAAAATCAAATTTTTAGTCTTAAAAATGAAAAGGGAGAAATTTCCACCAATGAAGAGGAAATTAGAGCAATAATAAGAGTTTGCTCAACATTATGCCAATAAATTTGATAACCTAAGTGAAATGGATGACTACCTCCAAAAATATAAGCTTCCCAGATTAACAGAGGAAGGAGTAAAATGCTTAAATAGTCCCATTTCAGAAAAAGGAATATAATAAGCTATTAATCAGCTGCCTAAGAAAAAATCCCCAGGATCAGATGGATTTACATGTGAATCCTACCAAACATTTAAAGAACAATTAGCCCCAATGCTAATACTTTATATAAAATATTTGAAAAAATAGGGAATGAAAGAGTCCTACAAAATTCCTTTTATGACAGAGACATGGTACTGATACCTAAACCAGGTAGGTTGAAAACAGAGAAAGAAAATTATAGACCAATCTCCCTAATGAATATTGATGCTAAAATCTTAAATAAGATATTAGCAAAAAGACTACAGAAAATCATCCCCAGGATAATATACTATGATCAAGTAGGATTTATAACAGTAAAGCAGGGCTGGTTCAATATTAGGAAAACTATCAATATAATTGGGCATATTAATAACCAAATTAACAAAAACCATATGATCATCTCAATAGATGTTGAAAAAGCATTTGATAAAATCCAACATCCATTCCTATTAAAAACACTTGAGAGTATAGGAATAAATGGACTTTTCCTTAAAATAATCAGTAGCATCTATTTAAAACCATTAGTAAGCATCATGTAATGGGGACAAACTACAAACACTCCCAATAAGATCAGGCGTCAAACAAGGTTGCCCACTATCACCACTGCTATTCAATAATGTATTAGAAATGCTAGCTTTGGCAATAAGAGTTGAGAAAGAAATTAAAGGAATTAGAGTAGGCAGTGAGAAAACCAAATTATCACTCTTTGCTGATGATATGATGGTATACTTAGGGAACCCTAGAGATTCTACTAAAAAGTTATTAGAAATAATCCACACTTTTACCAAAGTTGCGGGATACAAAATTAACCCACTTAAGTCATCACCATTCTTATATATCACTAACAAAATCCAACAGTCAGAGTTACAAAGAGAAATTCCATTTAAAGTACCTACTGATAGTATAAAATACTTGGGAATCTATCTGCCAAAGGAAAATCAGAAACTTTATGAGCAAAACTACAAGATACTTTTGACACAAATTAAGTCTGATCTAACCAATTGGAAAAATATTAAATGCTCTTGGATAGGGCGAGCAAATATAATAAAAATGACAATACTACCTAAACTAATCTATTTGTTTAGCTCTATACCAATCAGACTCCCAAAAAACTATTTTAATGACCTGGAAAAAATAACAACAAAGTTCATATGAAAAACAAAAGGTTAAGAATTTCAAGGAAATTAATGAAAAAAAAAATCAAATGAAGGTGGCCTAGCTGCACCAGATCTAAAATTATAGAGCAGCAGTTACCAAAACCATTTGGTATTGGCTAAGAAATAGATTAGCTGATCAGTGGAATAGGTTAGGTTCAAAGGACAAAACAGTCAATCACCTTAATATTCTAGTGTTTGACAAACCCAGAGACCCCAGCTTTTGGGATAAGAACTCACTCTTTGACAAAAATTGCTGGGAAAATTGGAAACTATTATGGCAGAAACTAGGCATTGACCCACACTTAACACTGTACACCAAGATAAGGTCAAAATGGGTTCATGACCTAGGCATAAAGAATGAGATTATAAATAAATTAGAGGAACACAGGATAGTTTTCCTCTCAGACCTGTGGAAGAGGAAGAAATTTATGACCAAAGAAGAACTAGAGATCATTGTTGATCACAAAATAGAAAATTTTGATTATATCAAATTGAAAAGTTTTTGTACAAGCACAACTAATACAGACAAGATTAGAAAGGAAACAATAAACTGGGAAAACATTTTTACAGTCAAAGGTTCTGATAAAGGCTTCATTTCTAAAATATACAGAGAATTGACTCTAATTTATAAGAAATCAAGCCATTCTCCAATTGATAAATGGTCAAAGGCTATGAATAGACAATTCTCAGATGAAGAAATTGAAACTATTTCTAGCCATATGAAAATATGCTCCAAGTCATTATTAATCAGAGAAATGCAAATTAAACCAACCCTGAGATACCACTACACACCTGTCAGATTGGATAGAATGACAGGGAAAGATAATGCGGAATGTTGGAGGGGATATGGAAAAACAGGGACATTAATACATTGTTGGTGGAATTGTGAATACATCCAGCCATTTTGGAGAGCAATTTGGAACTATGCTCAAAAAGTTATCAAACTGTGCATATCCTTTGATCCAGCAGTGTTACTACTGGGCTTATATCCCAAAGAGATCTTAAAGAAGGGAAAGGAAATGTTTGTGACAGCCCTCTTTGTAGTGGCCAGAAATGGGAAACTGAGTGGATGCCCATCAATTGGAGAATGGTTGAATAAATTGTGGTATGACCAACAGGATGATTTCAGAAAGGCCTGGAGAGACTAACATGAACTCATGCTGAGTGAAATGAGTAGGACCAGAAGATCATTATATACTTCAACAACAATACTATATGATGATCAATTCTGATGGACCTGGTCATCTTCAACAATGAGATAAACCAAATCAGCTCCAAGGAACAGTAATGAACTGAACCAGATACACCCAGCAAAAGAACTCTGGGAGATGACTAAGAACTATTACATTGAATTCCCAATCCCTATATTTTTGCCGGCCTGCATATATTTTTTTAATTTTCTTCACAGGCTAATTGTACAATATTTCAGAGTCCGATTCTTTTTGTACAGCAAAGTAACAGTTTGGACATGTAAACTTATTTTGTATTTAATGTATTTACTTTAATATATTTAACATGTACTGGTCCTCCTACCATCTAGGGGAGGGAGTGGGGGGAAGGAGGGGAAAAATTGGAACAAAAGATTTGGCAATTGCCAATGCTGTAAAATTACCCATGCATATAACTTGTAAGTAAAAAATCTATAATTAAAAAAAATCAAATGAAGGTGGCCTAGCTGTACCAGATCTAAAATTATATTATAAAGCAGTGGTTACCAAAAACCATTTGGTACTGGCTAAGAAATAGACTAGTGGATCAGTGGAATAGGTTAGGTTTAAAGGACAAAATAGTCAATAACTTTAATAATCTAGTCTTTGACAAACTCAAAGACCCCAGCTTTTGGGATAAGAACTCACTGTCTGAGAAAAATTGCTGGGAAAATTGGAAACTAGTATGGCAGAAACTAGGCATTAACCCACACTTAACACTGTATAACAAGATAAGGTCAAAATGGGTTCATGACCTAGGCATAAAGAATGAGATTATAAATAAATTGGAAGAACATAGAATAGTTTACCTCTCAGTCCTTTGGAAGAGGAAGGAATTTATGACCAAAGAAGAGCTAGAGATCATTATTGATCACAAAATAGAAAATTTTGAATATATCAAATTGAAAAGTTTTTGTACAAACAAAACTAATGCAGACAAGATTAGAAAGGAAACAATAAACCTGGAAAACAGTTTTACAGTCAAAGGTTCTGATAAAGGCCTCATTTCCAAAATATATAGAGAATTGTCTCTAATTTGTAAGAAATCAAGCCATTTTCCAATTGATAAATGGTCAATGAACAGACAATTCTCAGATGAAGAAATTGAAACTATTTCTAGCCATTTGAAAAGATGCTCTAAGTTTTTAGTAATAAGATAAATACAAATTAAGACAACTCTGAGATACCACTATACACCTGTCAGATTGGCTAGAATGACAGGGCAAGATAATGTGGAATATTGGAGGGGATGTGGGAAAACAGGGATACTGATACATTGTTGGTGGAATTGTGAATTCATCCAGCCATTCTGGAGAGTGATTAGGAACTCTGCTCAAAAAGTTATCAAAGTGTGCATACCCTTTGTTCTAGCAGTGTTACTATTGGGCTCATATCCCAAAGAGATTTTAAAGAAGGGAAAAGGACCTGTATATGCAAGAATGTTTGTGACCAAGAATGCAAGTATATGCAAGTTTGTAGTGGCCAGAAACTGGAAATTGAGTAGATGTCCATCAATTGGAGAATGGCTGAATAAATTGTGGTATATGAATATTATGAAATATTATTGTTGTGTAATAAATGACCATCAGGATGATTTCAGAAAGGCCTGGAGAGACTTACATGAACTGATGCTGAGTGAAATGAGCTGGGACAGAAGACCAATTTCAACAACAATACTATATGATGGTCAATTCTGATGGACATGGGTCTCTTCAACAACGAGATGAACCAAATCAGTTCCAACAAACCAGTAATTAACTGAACCATCTACACCCAGCGAAAGAACTCTGGGAGATGACTAAGAACCATTACATTGAATTCCCAATCCCTCTATTTTTGTCCACCTGCATTTTTGATTTCCTTCACGGGTTAATTGTACATCATTTCACTACTTTTAGACTTATGAAAAGATGCTCCAAGTCATTATTAATCAGAGAAATGCAAATTAAGACAACTCTGAGATACCACTACACACCTGTCAGATTGGCTAGAATGACAGGGCAAGATAATGTGGAATGTTGGAGGGGGTGTGGGAAAACTGGAACAATGATACATTGCTGGTGGAATTGTGAATACATCCAGCTATTCTGAAGAGTAATTTGGAACTATGCACAAAAAGTTATCAAATTGTCCCTACCCTTTGATCCAGTAGTGTTACTACTAGGCTTATATCCCAAAGAGATTTTAAAGATGGGAAAAGGACCTATATATGCAAGAATGTTTGTGGCAGCCTTTTTTGTAGCAGCCAGAAAATGGAAACTGAGTGGATGCCTATCAATTGGAGAATGGCTGAATAAATTGTGGTATATGAATATTATGGAATATTATTGTTCTGTAAGAAATGACTAGCAGGATGATTTCAGAAAGGCCTGGAGAGACTGACATGAACTGATGCTGAGTGAAATGAGCTGGGCTAGAAGATCATTATATACTTCAATAACAATTGTATATGATGATCAAATCTCATGGACTTGGCTCTCTTCAACAATGAGATGAACCAAATCAGTTCCAATAGAGCAGTAATGAACTGAACCAGCTATACCCAGCAAAAGAACTCTGGGAGATGACTATGAACCACTACATAGAATTCCCAATCCCTCTATTTTTGTCCACCTGCATTTTTGATTTCCTTCATAGGCTAATTGTATACTATTTCAAAGTCTGATTCTTTTTTGTACAGCAAAATAACTGTTTGGACAATACATATATTGTATTTAACTTACACTTTAACATATCTAACATGTATTGGTCAACCTGCCTTCTGGTGGAAGGGGTGGGGAGAAGGAGGGAAAAAGTTGGAACAAAAGGTTTTGCAATCTTCAGTGCTGAAAAATTACCCATGCATATATCTTGTAAATAAAAAGGTATAAAAAATTGTACATTATTTCAAAGTCCGATTCTTTTTGTACAGCAAAATAACTGTATGGACATGTTTACATATATTGTATTTAAGTTCTACTTTAACATATCTAATATGTATTGGTTAACCTGCCATCTGGGGGAGGGGTTGGGAGGAAGGAGGGGAAAAGTTGGAATAAAAGGTTTTGCAACTGCCAATGCTAAAAAATTACCCATGCATATATCTAGTAAATAAAAAGTTATTAAAAAAAGAATATGGCAGGTTCAAACATGTCCAATAAAGATGCTAATTCATAATGGAAACAGAGTTGGAGACCAGGAGAGCCTAAATATAAACCCTATGTCAAATATATAGAATCTTTAATTACTGTAGTGACTTCTCATTTCTCTGTTATCTTGACCTACTAAATAAACTAAATAAATACCATCCAAAATGCTCTTACCATTTATCCTTATAAGTATATAATTTACAAAGCTCAAAAATTTAATAAACTTTTTTAAAAGTCAAAAAAAAATACATCGGATTCACTTCAGAGACCTCAACAACAACAATAAAACACCTGTCAGTATGAGATACTTAACCATAAATATCAATTATATTCCACTCCTTGTGCCATTAACAAGAATAAAATTTATATGCCCTACTGAAGCTCTTCTAATTGCTCCTCTTTGGTATTACTCTTTGCAATTCCTGTGGTGTGACTCTTTACAATACCAACATGTATAATATTGTTTCCAGCATACAGTGTTAATCTTCTGTCATTTTGTATAGTATTATACCTTCTATATTTCCTCAGTTCTTAACATATGATACTACTTATTCCCTTTCCCAAGGAGCCATCTCCATCTGATGATCCCTGAGGAAAAATATTTCAGGATTCATATTGTTGGGTAATTCTCAATCCAGGGATTATAGAATACTCCCAGAAAGTAATTCCTTCCACCTTGGTCCATTTAATTGAAGGTCAATAAGGTTAATAAATCAGCAGGCAAGATTTAAAGAGAAAAGCTTAATTAGCATTGGCAGAAGGACAGCTACCATGTGGAGAACATCTTAAACACATATAGGAGTTAACACAGCCTTAGGAAGACTTCTCAGACAGCTTCTTTATTTGGGAAGTGAAGAATACAGACAGATGGCAAGGTGAGTTTGGGAAAACTGTCTCAGGAGTTGCCAAATATCAACTTTTGTTTTTCCTAGGAAAATAAAGCAATTCTCTGAGCAACTTTTGTTTTTCCTAGGAAAATAAAGCAATTCTCTGAGGTTAGTTATATCAGTATATACTGACAGGAAATAAAATCTTTAACATAGAAGAGGCTCATTTCAAAGTAGAAACAATAAGGTTACTCCAAAATATCATGACAAATTGCATATGAGGTTTGTTTTCTTGCAAGATGTACGAGATTATGTTTCTGTTTAACTAAATTTGTTCAACTTTTATGACATTAAATGAAGTAAAAGATCTATTTTCTCTTTCAACTTTTATGGTCCAAAAGGGATGTATTAAGAGTGTAAAAGAAATATTTCTCTTTCATTCTGTTGTAATTTAGCATATAGAAAGCCATGTTAGAATCCTCATGATTGTTTAATTTATTAACCTTAATTCAAGGAAGAGTGAGATAATGTTTGACTAGGCCTATATAACCTTTATGACTTAGGCTATAAAAATTATTATTTGTTAAGAAACTGATTCTATGACATAATTTTTCTCTATAAGTAGCTTGGTCTGAACCCCAACAGGGGTTAGGAGTTATTTTTCTGAATCCTGAATTCTAAACACAATGAAACCTGGATTTTTATCTCTAGAATTTCTGCATTATGATAGATTGATGCAACTGCAGTTTCTGATCATGCGGATCAAGTTAAGGATATTTCTACCATAATAAAGAAAAGATAACCCATAAGAGGAATTTTGAAGGGGGGATGCTTGAGGGAGCATGTACATGGCAACTTGTGATAAAGATGATCAGGAAACGAAGACCTAGTTCTGAACAAGAAAAGGTAAAAGCCCATCTTCTAAAACTTGGCATCCTAGAATTAGGTCATAATTCTGATGGAAGTAGCATGGCAATGATGAACACAACATAGAACATGTGGATGTGGGTACATATGGAGGCCTTGAATAAGTCAATGTGAAGCTGAAAGATATCCACAATCAAATTCTGATTTTACAGGGGAAGAATCCAACTTTTCAATGCCAGGATAATGAGAATCAATATTAGAGTGCCAGTAGCATGGTGTAAACATGATTGGGAAGGTCACATAAATGATAACAAATATTGTCATTTAAGAACTCCAGTTGATTACAGCTAGCACTAGAACTTCAATACTGTGAGACCAGTACAGTAAAAGTATAATATCTATAATAGTTTATGATAATACAGTTTATAATAGTGAATGGTAGTTTGTGGGCTTGAGTTGAACTTAATTACTGTTTGCCGCTATCAAAAGACCATTGGAGCAATATCCAGAAGAGACTACGTACTCAACATGGCCAATAGAGTACAATTTTGTTGTTCAGTCATTTCAGTAGTGTCTCACTGTTGTAACTTCATTTTGGAATTTTTGGGCAAGGATACTGAAGTGGTTTGCCATTTCCTTCTCCAACTCATTTTATAAGTGAAGAAACTGAGGAAAACCGAGTTAAGTGATTTTCACAGGTTCTTACATTTAGTAAATATCAGATGCCACATTTCATCTGTGGCCTTCCTGACTCCAGTGCTTTGTTCATTATACCACCAAGATGTCTAAACAGGGAACAATACTGCCCAGAATAGTGTAATGGCAAGTTTGGAAAATGTAATCATGCTCATGACTTACTACATAGTAGCTACAAGTTTATCTTCATGTGTTTTGTTCCATTTATGTGCCTTTGACATAATCTTTCTTTTTGTCTGTAATTCTCACTGGTGGGTTTGGTAGTTATTGAGATAGTGTGCCTCAGGTATATAGAAAAAATACTCTACTACTACAGTGCTTATGCTGTTCCATTAAAGGCCTTTGCTTTGAACTAGTATCTCCTGGCTGATTGGTAAGTCAAAAGATTGGTTATGAGCTATGATTTGTTGGAGTCATAAAAGGAACTATAAAAAGTCCACCTATAAAAAAGTCCTTACACCTAGGATGATATTTCTGGGATTGCCTCATGTAGAAAAAAGGAGGTCCTAAGGGACTACTTTAATGTTATTCAATGACTTTTTCTAATTTTCAGATTTGTTTGATCAACCATATCTGTGGAGTGTGATGCTCCATTGAATACCGCAAGATAATCAGCCCTAGTTTTGAAAAGTATAATCCTCTTATTGGTTATATAACAGAAGCATTTTAACTCTCTTTTTCTCAAAGTTGGCACATTACATGGTAGAATTACCAGCAAATCATATATTTTTCAAGTTATTTCCTTGAATACAAGGGATTTGAGAAAATGATTTCCGTTCTGAGAACAGCTGTCAATATAAACCCATCTAAGCTGGGTTTATATGTTTTTCTTCTACATTAAATTATTATGATGGCATATGACTTCAAGCAGTATCCAGTATGTATTCTAAATGACTTTAAATTGTTCTACATACAATCAATTTAAAAAGAAGTAAAAAAAACTAAATAAAATACAATTTATATGTGTGTTTAAAATAAAAAATAGGGAGAAATGTGTATTATTTTATATCAAGTAATGTAAAACCCAAAACAACTTAAAGTGAATCATACTTCCCAGGTGTCACTGGGCTATGTTTATTGTACTTAAAATGAACATATCTTTCTTTTAGTCACACTTTTATATTTGTTATAATTGTTTCCCTGCTCACCATTATCAAAATGATATCTAACATTTAGTTTTTCAAAATATACTCTCTCTAGCTTACAGTCTTCTCACTTATTACTCCTCTTTATACCTATACTCCCTGTTCTTCATCTGCAACACTTCATAGTTTATCTTCATGTGAAGACACTTTTATTTCTCTCTCCTGTCTGAAATGCTCATTTTCCAAATCTCTTGTTTCCTTTAAGACTGAGTTCAATCAACATCTTCTACAAGTTGACTTTCCCTATATATTTCTTTCCTGTAGCTGCTAGTATCTTCTCCAGGAAAATTACCTTCTTGCAAATGGCTTTTATATACCTATTTCACACATTGTCTCTTCTCCATTGGTATGGGGCATTTTCTTTGTTTTCCCATTATTTTTCTACTTTTATTTTTTTTAATATTGTCTATTTTCTCTCCTTTCTAAAATTGCTCCTCCATTAGGGTGAGGGAAACACTTGTAAAATATGCGTAGCCTAACAAAAATTATGCAGAGATTACACTCAAAAATGCATTTCTCATTCTGCATCATGAATCTATCACTTATTTATCTGGTAGATGTTAATATATTTTCTCATTTCATTTCTGGAATTGTGATTATTCATTGCATTCATTCTTAAATTTTTCACAGTTCTTTGTCTTTAGAGATTTCTCTTTGTATACCAAACATTTACCATTAGGCCTGGCACAAAGAATAGAACGAGGATATTAATCCACAAACTATATTAGCAAAGAATTTGCTGATATAGCTTGTGGGTTGATATCCTTGTTCTATTTCCTTATGATATACATTGTGCTGTACAAACTAGAGATAGCTTCTGCCTAGAGGCTAAAACAAATACAATTAAATCATTCAACACAAAAAATAAAGTTGGAGATACTCAAAAATATATAAAGACAGAATTCCTCTCCTTATGGATATTTTATTTAAACTATTTAGGGAAACAAAATTTATACATATGGAGAAAACCTGATCTTCTAGGGATAGAACCAAAATGGTAGAGTAAAGAAAGGAGTCACCTGAGTTTTCTTACCATTCCCCTCCAAAATTCTGAAATGACAGAACCAACAAAAGATTAAGGTGAAAAATTCTTCCGGATCAAGACAACTTAGAAGGTTAAAAAGAGAGATATGTGAAATGAAAGTAGAGGCTGATCTCAGGCACATGTGCATGAAACACCAATGATACTAGGTGGTAGCAACAGCAACATTCAGAAAACTGAATACGGATATATATACAAAAATTAACAACATTTTAGGACATTAAAAAAAAAACTTCCCACAACCCAATGCAAAAAGTAGAAATATTAAATGAACCCTTTAAAAATTAAAATGCAATAAAAATTGCATTCAATAAAGGACCATGGAAGCATAGATTAAAAAAAATAATTGAAAACTAAAGAATCTCATTCCTAGAAAATAAGTACATCAAGGGCAGCTAGGTGGCACAGTGGATAGACAATTGACCCTGGAATCAAAAGACCCCGAGTCAAAATTCAGCCATAAGCACTTATTAGCTATGTGATGCTGGGCAAGTCACTTAACCTCAATTGCTTTTAAAAAGTGAAGAAACAACCAGTGATTTCATTAAAGACAATGGTAAAAGTATTTGGGATATAATCAAAACACAACTTAGAGAAAAAAAATACATCAATAAAAGAGCAGATCAATGAATATAGCATATTTAAAAAAAACTAGAAAAGGAACATATTAAAAATTCCCAATTAAAAAGTGAAATGGATTTCATGAAAATCAATGGAGAGATGAAAAAACTAGAAAGAAAGGAAACCATTGTACAATTAAATAAAACTCGAACTGGCTTTATGAAAACACCAATAAAATAATTAAACCATTGGCTAATTTGATTTAAAAACAAATTATTAGTATAAAAAAATGAAAGGAGTGAACATATCATCAATGAATTGAAAAAAAATATACCTATAAAGCTGACAGTCTAAGTGAATATTTGTTGTTTTGATTATATAGAATAGAATATTTATAATGAATCATCATATATAGAATATTTATATAATATAGAATGAATATTTATCAAAAAATATAAGTTGCTCTGATCAACAGGAAAATAAATTGAATATTTAACCCTATCTTAGAAAAATGTTATTCCTTTCCAGAGTGAGAATTGATGAATTCAATTCAGATGGAAGCATACATTTTTAACCTTCTCTATTTTTTACTTTTTCCTGTTTTCTTTTGAAGTATGGATAACTTGGAAATATGTTTTGTATGACCACATCTATAGTCAATATTTAATTTCTTGACTTCTCAAGGAGAATGAAGAGATGGTCATGGAGAGATTTTGGGACTTAAATGTTAAAAGAATGTTAAATTTTTAAATATATATTTCAGAAATATTTAATAGAAGAAAACATTTGCAAAAGGAAAATAAAATAAATAGGAAAGCGCAAATTATAATTGGGTTTGGGCCTTTTGTCCATATGACATTCCATAAAATATGTGCCCTGCTTTATTCTCCTGGAAGTCCGAGAGCTTTGGCTGGTGCTCCTTTGATACCATTGCTACCATCCATTTTTCCATCTTATGTCCTATCCAATTATACTCCCTTCACCTTTATGAAAAGATGTACAAATATTCAATCTCTCTCCTACTCTGCATTTTTAAAAATAAATCCATTAAAATTTTAAAATTTTTCTTTTGGTAAGAAAAAATGTCTATCATTACATTTCATTTGAACATCTACCAATAAATATCCAAATAAATGAGAGAATAAGAAATTAATAATATAAAAAAATTAAAATCACAATGAAGAAATATGAAAACATGAATATATATACTATATATGTAACTTTGTATTATTTCTCAGTGAATACATATGATAAAATATAAAATATTCTCTTCTATTTTTCCTAATCTGCCTTAATGGAAGTTATATCTCAATTTCTATTGTTTCATACTTTTTTTTTTTGGTTTGGTTTTTAAAATTTTTTATACTTTTTCTTTTTTTTTTTTTTTAAATCTTTTTGTTTACATTCTTATAGTTATTATTTACCTTGGGCTACATCAGTTTATGACATTTTCCCATGTTTCCCTCTTAGCCATCATTTCTTATTATGTAATATATAATATTATGTCAATATATCATAACTATTTTAAGCAATTTTCCAGCATGTGATATTCACATTGTTCCCAATTATTTTGTTATATATGGATATTTCTTTCTTTTTTTGACTTCCTTGAGGTATATATCCAGCAGTAGAATTTCTATATCAGAAAATATGGACAGTTTTAATCACTTATCTTGCATAATTCCAAACTGAAATATAAAAAAAGCTGAAACATCTCACAGCTCTATCAACTTTATGTTAGCATGCTTGCTTTCCATAGTCCTCTGATATTAGCTATTCCTTTCTTTTGTCCCATTGGCTAATTTGCTACATGTGAAGTGAAATGTCAATGTTTCTTTAATTAGAAATTTTCTTATTGCTAGTGATTTAGAAAAATCTCCCATGTGATTGTTTATATATTGTCATTACTTAATTGACAGATGTTTGTTCATGCTTTGACCAACCAGTTATTTGAGCAGAGCTCTGAGTTCTTTATGCCAATTCCTATATACTTTGAATACCAAGCATTTTTCTAAGACAAATGCTTCTCTTCTAATACTATTTACATTAATTTTGTGCAAAATCTTTGGTTCTTGTTTTTAAAATTGTAATATGCAATCAATTTATCAGCTCTATCCCTTTGTTTAAGAGAATCTCTCCCCTGCCCTTCCCTGCCAAAAAAGAAAAAGCCAACACTTTTATAAAAAACTCCTTCATTTTTTCCAACATTTTAATGATGATACCTTTTATTTGTATTGTATATCTTTTTAGAATTTGTGGTAAGTGAAGTAATTCTTTCTCCTAAAAGTTTGTATTTGTGTTTATTGGGATAATAAAAGTGATCACTATTGCTTTTTGTTTGAATATTCTGTTGCATCTACATTTCTTGCTTTAAAATCATTACTAAATATCTTTACTAGTCTTTATAATATATTTTGAAGTCTAGGGATCCTTTTTCCTCTCTATGGCAATATTTTTTATTAGTTTCCTTGAGATTCTAGATCTTTTATTTCTTCAAATGAATTTTGTTATTTTTGTCCAGCTCAATAAAATTAAATTTTGGCAATTTGACAAGTATTTTATATTTATAAATTACTTTAAGAAGATGGTAATTTTAATCATATTGAACCCACCAAGAACAGTGAATAACCTACCATTTATTTAAGTCTTAGTTGTGATGATAGTTTTGTTATTTTATTTTTATTTTTTGATCACGTTTACAATGTCTCAAATATTTTATGTATTTGATAGTCATTTTAAATCCATATAACTAAAATAATAAATACAAATTTACTGGTAGCATAACATAGACTCCTTTTGCCAACAGGTACTTTTTTATGTTGGCTTTTAGTTTATTTTTAAATCATAGTGTTCCATGATTCCCAGTTATTAGGCAGCATTAAAATAGACTTCTATGTTTGCAATTTAAAATGACTGAAAGTATTAAAATTTTCAAGAGGCAATTCAGTCTGATCTCTTCCTCTTACAAGCTTGTGGTGCCAGCTTTTTAATCTCTGTTTTTTTTAGCAATGAATGAATGTAAAGCAGAATGTGTTCTAAGCACTGAGGATATGAATGAAAAGCATATTCCTTGTATACTTAGAGAATCCCATTCAATCAACTAAAAAGCTACTAGAAACAATGAACAACTTTAACAAAGTTGCAAGATACAAAATAACTCCACATAAATCATAAGCATTTTTATATGTTAACAACAAAATCTAGCACCAAGAGATACAAAGAGAAATTCAATTTAATATAACTGTAGATAATATAAAATATTTTGGATTCTATCTGCCAAGACAAGGTCAGGAACTTTATGAATACAATTACAAAACATTTTCCACACAAATAAAGTTAGATCTAAACAATTGGAAGAATATCAACTGCTTATGGGTAGGCTGAACTAATGTAATAAAAATGTCAATTCTATCTAAATTAATCTATTTATTCTGTGCCATACCAGTCAAACTGCCAAGAAATTACAGACTTAGAAAATATAATAACAAAATGCATCTGGAAGAATAAAAGTTTAAGAATTTCAAGGAAATTAATTAAAAATGCAAATGAAGGTGGCCTAGCTATCACAAAATTTGGTATTGGCTACCAAAAGATAGAGATAGAATAGTAGATAAGTGGAAAAGATTAGGTTCATAAGAGACAATAATACATAACTATAGTAATTTAATGTTTGCCAATCCCAAAGACCCCAGCTTCTGGGATAAGAACACATTATTTGATAAAAATTGCTGGAAAAAAATTTACAAATGGTATGACAGAATAATATAGCAGAATAGTATGGAGAAAATAGTATGGCACACGTAAGACTCTATACCAAAATAAGATCAAAATGGGTTCATTATTTATTTTTATTATAATAACTTTTTATTGACAGAACTTGTGCCAGAGTAATTTTTTTTACAACATTATCCCTTGCACTCACTTCTGTTCCAATTTTTCCCTCCCATCCTCCACCTCCTCCCCTAGATGGCAAGCAGTCCTATATATGTTGAATATGTCGTAGTATATCCTAGATATAAAGTATGCGTGCAAAATCAAACAGTTTTTTTATTGCACAGGGAGAATTGGATTCAGAAGATAAAAATAACCTGGGAAGAAAAACAAAAATGCAAACAGTTTACATTCATTTCCCAGTGTTTTTTCTTTGGGTGTATCTACTTCTATTCATCATTGATCAATTGAAACTGAATTAGGTCTCTTTGTCAGAGAAATCCACTTCCATCAGAATACATCTTCATACAGTATCTTTGTTGACATATATAATGATCTCTTGGTTCTGCTCATTTCACTTAGCATCAGTTCATGTAAGTCTCTCCAAGCCTCTCTGTTTTCATCCTGCTGGTCATTTCTTACAGAACAATAATATTCCATAACATTCATATACCACAATTCATCCAACCATTCTCCAATTGATGGCCATCCATTCATTTTCCAGTTTCTAGCCACTACACACGGGGCTGCCACAAACATTTTGGCATATACAGGTCCCTTTCCCTTCTTTAGTATCTCCTTGGGGTATAAGCCCAGTAGTAGCACTGCTGCGTCAAAGGGTACGCACAGTTTGATAACTTTTTGGGCATAATTCCAGATTGCTCTCCAGAATGGTTGGATTCGTTCACAACTCCACCAACAATGTATCAGAGTCCCAGTTTTACCGCATCCCCTCCAACAATCATCATTATTTTTTCCTGTCATCTTAGCCAATCTGATAGGTGTGTAGTGGTGTCTCAGAGTTGTCTTAATTTGCATTTCTCTGATTAATAATGATTTGGAACACTCTTTCATATGAGTGGTAATAGTTTCAATTTCATCATCTGAAAATTGTCTGTTCACATCCTTTGACCATTTGGCAATTGGAGAATGGCTTGGTTTCTTATAAATTAGAGTCAGTTCTCTATATATTTTGGAAATGAGGCCTTTATCAGAACCTTTAATTGTGAATATGTTTTCCCAGTTTGTTGCTTCCCTTCTAATCTTGTTTGCATTAGTTTTGTTTGTACAGAAGCTTTTTAATTTGATGTAATCAAAATTTTCTATTTTGTGATCAATAATGGTCTCTAGTTCATCTTTGGTCACAAATTTCTTCCTCTTCCACAAGTCTGAGAGATAAACTATCCTATGTTCCTCCAATTTATTTATAATCTTGTTCTTTATGTCTAAATCATGGACCCATTTTGATCTGATCTTGGTATACGGTGATAAGGGTGGGTCCATGCCTAATTTCTGCCATACTAATTTCCAGTTATCACAGCAGTTTTTGTCAAATAATGCATTCTTATGCCAAAAGTTAGGATCTTTGGGTTTGTCAAACACTAGATTGCTATAGTTGACTATTCTGTCTTGTGAACCTAACCTGTTCCACTGATCAACTAATCTATTAGTAATCTATACCAATGGTTTTGGTGACTGCTGCTTTATAATATAGTTTTAGGTCAGGTACAGCTAGGCCACCTTGATTTAATTTTTTTTCATTAATTCTTTTGAGATTCTTGACCTTTTATTATTCCATATGAATTTTATTGTTATTTTTTCTAGATCATTAAAATATTTTCTTGGAAGTCTGATTGGTATAGCACCAAATAAATAGATTAGTTTAGGGAGTACTGTCATCTTTATTGTATTCGCTCAGCTTATCCAGGAGCACTTAATATTTTTCCAATTATTTAAGTCTGACTTTAGTTGTGTGGAAAGTTTTTTAATTTTTTATATAATTCCCTTTCCTTTTGGTGATAGATTAAAATTTTTATTGTCGACAGTTATTTTGAATGGAATTTCTCTTTGTATCCTTTTGTTTGGATTTTGTTGGTGTTATTAAAATGTGAGGATTGATGGGGTTTGTTTTATAACCTGCAACTTTGCAAAGGTTATGAATTATTTCTAATAGCTTTTAGTAGAATTCTGGGGTTCCATCACATCTGCAAAGGTATGTTTGGTTTCCTTTTGCCTATTCGATTCCTTTAATCTCTTTTTTGACTTTATTCCTGGCTAGTGTTTCAAACTAATGAATAATAATGGTGATGTGGGAACCTTGCTTCACTCCAGATCTACTGGAAAAAGGTTCCAGTTTTTCCTCATTCATATGATGCTTACTGATAGTTTTTATATGCTCCACTATTTTAAGGAAAAATCCATTTATTCCTATACTTTCAAGTTTTTTAGGAATGGATTTGGATTTTATAAAATCTTTTCTGCACTATTGAGATGACATTGTTTTTTCTTGGGTTATTGATATAGTCAATTTGCAAATATTTTCCTAATTGAACCAGTCCATTACTGGTATAAATCCTACTTGGTCAAGGATTATCCTGGGATGATTTTCGGTCTTTTTTTAATATTTTATTTAAGATTTTACATCGATATTCATTAGGGAGGTCTTAATTTTCTTTCTGTTTTCAACCTACCTGGTTTAGGTATCATATCCATTTTGTTCATAAAAGGGTTTTGACTCCTTCAATCCCTATTTTTTCAAATGGTTTATATAGCATTGGAATAATTGTTCTTTAAAATGTTTGGGAAATTCAATTAAATCCATCTGGTCCTGGGGATTTTTCCAGGGAAATGGTTAATATTTTTTATTTCTTTTCTAAGATGGCACTTTTAGGATATTTACTTCTTCCTCTTTAATCTGGGCAGGCTATATTTTTGAAGTATTCTTCCATTTCATTTAATTTCAATTTTCCAAAAGTTGAGCAAAGTAATTCAATTATTGCCTAATTTGTCTTCTTTGGCGAGTTCCCTTTTTTTTAAGACAAATTTTTATTTTCCTCTTTCCTTTTTTTAATCAGATTTACAAAGGGTTTGCCTATTTTCTTGGTTTTTTCATAGAACCAATTCTTAGTTTTATTAATTAATTCAATAGTTTTTTTTTTACTTTCAATTTTATTGATCTCTTTTTTTTTTTTTTTAAATTTCGTTTAGTGTTTGATTGGGGTTTTTAATTTTTCCTTTTCTATTTTTTATTGTGCCCAATTGTTGATCTTCTTTTTCTATTTTTATGCAATGGCCCTCTAGGCAAAATTTCCCCCTTATTACTCTTTGGCTGATCCACACATTTTGGTATGATGTCTCATTATTTCATTTTCTTGGGTGATTTTAATTATGATTTGCTGTTTCACCCCAATCATTCTTTAAATGAGGATTATTTAGTTTCCAATTATTTTTGGTCTACTTTCCCTGGCTTTTTGTTGAGTGTAATTTTCATTGCATCGGGTCTGAAAAGGATCATTTACCATTTCTGTTGCATTTGAGTTTGGGGTTTTTTGTCCTAATATATGGCTATTTTTGTATAGGTTCCATGAACTGCTAACAAAAGGTACCCCTTTCTGTCTCCATATCGTTTTTTCCAGGTCTATCATATCTAACTTTTCTATATTCAATTTTTTTCACTTTATTTATTTTTGGTTTATTTATTTCTGTTTTAATTTAGTTTTTTCTTTTTAAAATTTAGCCTCCCTTTGGCAAAGAAATATAGTTTACTTTCCCCTTTTTATTTCCTTTCTTTTAATTAGATCAATTTTTGTTTTACTTGATCTGAGACGGATGGCTATCCCTGTTTTTTGACTTCACCGAAGCATGTAGTTTTGCCCAACCTTTTTCCTTTTTTATGTATCTCCCTGCTTCAGGTGGGTTTCCCTAAACAACATATTGTAGGATTCTGGCTTTTTAATCCATTCTTAAAAGTTTTTCTTTTTATGGGAGGTTTACCCCGTTCACATTTATGGTTAATTACCAATTTGTTACCCATCTTTTAAACCCCTGTTTATGCTTTTTCCTTTTTCCCTTTTTACCCCCCTTCCCAGTATTAAACTTATGAGCACTGCTTTCACAGCCCTCCTTTTTGTATCCCTCTCCCCACCTTAGGTTCTTCCCCATCTTACCCCTTCCCCAAGTTTCTTGGTTCCCTTCTGTTTAGCTTTTCCTTTCCTTTTCCTTTTCCCTTCTCACTTTTCAAAGGATGGGAGAAGTTTCACCATAAATTGAATATGTCTAAAATTTTTTCTCTTAAAAAATTCTGTGGCAGTAAATCCCATATATTCATCCTCCCCTTTCTTTCTCTCAGATATAATGGTTTCCCTTTGCCTCTTCATGGGATGTATACCCCCCTTTTCCTTTTTCTTAATGTCCTTTCCACCTCTAATTTCTAGAACAGGCTTTACATGTATTCTTCATACATCTTTACAATAGAAATATAGTTCCCAAGATTTCTTTTTACCTTTTTAGGTTTCTATTGAGTTCTATATTTGTAGATCAAACTTCTTGTTAAGTTCTGTTTTTTTCCATCAAAAATAGGGTGAAATTCACTTATTTCGTTGAATGACCATCTTCTTCCCTGGAAAGATGCTCATTCTGGTGGGTGTTATTTTTGGTTGCATAAAGTTCTTTAGCCTTTCAGTATCATTTCCAGGCCCTTTCGATCTTTTAATGTGGATGCTGCTAGATCTTGGGTGATCCTTTTGTGGTTCCCATTTGAATTGTGTTTTCTAGCCGCTTGGATATTTTTTTCCTTCAGGGGGTTCTTCTTTATTTTTTGGTGTTTTGATTTTAGGATTCCTTTCAGTGGGTGATCTGAATCCTTTCAATGTCTATTTTACCCTCTTTTCTATGACTTTGGACAGTTCTTTTGTTTTCCTGAAAAATAGTGTCCAGGCTCTTTTTTTTCATCATAGTTTTTTCGGGTCCAATAATTTTCAGTTTCTCTCCTAGACCTATTTTTCCAGGTCTGTTGTTTTCTCAAGAAGGTATTTCACATTTTCCCATTATTTGATTTTTTTGGTTTGTTGACTTATTCTTTTGTCTCCTTGAATCATGCAATTCCATTTGCTCGATTCTGATTTTCAATGGTATTTTCTTATTCACTTTTTTTTATTCTTTTCTAATTGTCAATTTGTTCTATGGAATGTTTTTCCTTTTTGCCAATTTTTTTTTTTAAGAGCTATTTTCGTTTCAGTTCACTAATCCCTATTTTTTCAAGGTTTGTTTCTTTATCCACTTGTCTTTTAAATGGGTGGGATGTCTCTAGACTCTCTTCCAAGCCTCCCTCTCCTTTTCCATTTTCTTCTAGCCTCTTGTACAACCTTTTTAATTTCTTCTAGAGTTCATCTGTGTGAAACAGATGATTCCTCCTTTGGGATCCTTGGGACAATCTGCTTTTAGTCTCCTCAGGGTTTAGAGTTTGCTCTCTGTCCATATAAAAGCTTTCAATCATTAAGGTCCTTTTCAATTTTTTGCTCATTTTGTCAGAGAAGAATCAGAGACAAACTAGCAAAGAGAAAAAAAGGAAAAAAAAACAGAAATGGAATCTGCTTTTTTGGGGGGGAGGGTTTTTTTGTTTTTTTGAAGGGAAGGTGGTGTTACTGAGCTTCCTCTACAGACTGCAGGGGCAGCAGCGAGGCACTAGCAAGACTGTGTTGCACCTGCGCTCTGAGACTCTGAGAGCGTGCTGAGACACTGTGGGGGAGGGGTGGCTAGGTCAGGAGAAACTCCAGCTTTTTGGGGTTGTATTCCACCCCGTGTTTTAGCTTTCTGTGGGCATGACTTTCTGTCAGGGCAAAGTATACAATTCTGTAGCAAAGCTCTCCCCACAGAGACGGCTGAGATCACACCCCAACCCCCTCGGGTCTGCTCATCTGTGAGCTGCCTGCCGAGCTCTCACTGCTGCTGCCCTCAGACTGCACCGGATCTAAAACCGTCCCCATCCTTGAGCAAAAACAGACCTTTCCTGGCGAATCTCAAGGATGTCTTCTCTTGGTAACTATTTGTGGGTTTTTTTTTTCAGTCAGGCATTAATTCAGAAGCTTGTAATGAGATCAATTCTGAGAGAAAATGTGGAGCTTACACAACTTTGTGCCTCCTCGCCACCATCTTGACTAGAAGTCCCCAGATTCATGATTTAGACATAAAGGATGATACTTCTATCACAAAGCCCCTCTACTCTTATCCTCTTTCCCTCCTACTTACCTGTAAAGGAAGATAGATTTCTATGTCCAACTGAATGTGTATGTTATTCTCTCTTTAAGTCAATTCCAATGAGAGAAAGTTTTAAGCATTTTGTGCTACCATCCCTTCATTTTCCACTCCATAGTAAAAATTCTTTCATGTCTCTTCTATGTGAAGTAATTTCTTATCTTCTACCTTTTCCTTCCTCTTCTGCTAGTGTACTCTTCTTTTCTCCCCTATCTTTTTTTTTTTGTTTTGAATTATTATTCCATTACAGGTAATTTGTACTCATGAGCTCTATGTATATGCCTTTAAACTACCCTAATAATACTAAAGTTCTAAGGGGTTACAAGTATCATTGCCTCATGTATGAATGTAAACGGTTTAACTTTATTGAAACCCTTATGATTGTTCTTTCCTATTTTCCATTTTATACTTCTGCTGAATCTTTTATTTGGAAATCAAATTTTTTTATTCAGCTCTGGTCTTTTCATCAAGAATGCTGGGAAGTTATCTAATTTATTAAATATACCATTTTCCCCCAAGGGAATATACTCAGTTTTGCTGGGTAGGTGATTCTTAATTGTAATCCTGAGCAAATCAATTAACCCTGTTTACCTCAGTTTTCTCATTTGTAGGATGAGCTAGATAATCTGGTGATCACAAACCATTTTATTATCTTTTTCAAGAAAACCCCAAAAGAAGTCATGAAGACTTGAAGACTACTGAAACAGCAGCATGCACTGTTCATTGATAATTAACAAAGCATTGTAATGAGCTTCAGGCCTTTTGTTATTGTTGTTTTCAAAGTTAGTTCTGGGTGTCTGCAAGTTTTTCGTGCTTTCAAAGTAGTTTCCTGTGAGATGAGATCTTTTGATCTGGCCTCTGATCTTTACCCAGGAAGAATTCCTTCTCCCCTTGCAGCTTGAAAAAACAATGTTCTCCTTGGTTTTATAGTTATAACCTGGATCCCTGCCCTACTGCAGCTACAAGTACTAGTAATCCTCTCCATGTTAGCAGTGTGACCCAGAACTGCTTATGAACAACTGAGTTGCCAATTGATACCTGCTGCACCCAGTTCTAGAATAGGACCTCTTCTAATCTTTTTGAACAGTTGTCTGATCATTTTACTGTTTCAGCTGCTGTTGCTTTTGGCTACCTCCAAGGCCAACTGTTGGTGCTCCTGCTATGTTCTGGGCTTGTGCCCACCTCAGTGTTACAGTCTTTCCTACCAATCTACTTAGTTGTCTTATACTGGATAGATGTTTCCCTCTGAACTTTTGTTATCGCTGACACTGTAAATTGTGATTTGAGGTGTTATTTTCAAGTTGTTTGGCAGATACTGTTTGAAGAGTTCAATTTCAAATGCTTAAACAAAATAAGAGGACAGAATATTTGATGAGGGAGAGGGATTTCATAAGCTAAAGCCTGGAGATGAAAAGCACAAGACATGTTTTGGAAACCAGTCAAAATATATAAAAAAAGAACAATAATTCATATTGAAATGTAAACTTCTTGTTTACTTTTTGATTATTTTTTCTCTTAGGACAAATAAAGTTTCCTTTTGTTTTTCTATGTGTTTTTGAATTGGTATTGTTGCTATCATGAAAGAAAGGCATTTCATAAAGATAAAAATATTAATAAATTGAGATAAATGGAACTGTATATATTGAGTTGGAAAAAAGTAGAGAATCAAAGGCATGGATAATGGCATCAATAAAAATTCCAGACCGTCAAAGAGATGAACTTTTTTTTTTTAATTTAAAATAGAACCACAAAACTACAGAAAGCAGGTAGCAATGGAACTATAATAGCAATGAGAAAAGACAACTCAATTTCCTTTTACTTTTATAGTGATTTTTTATTTTGAATTATTCAAAATTATAATGTCCTATAGAATGAGCGTCCAAAGCATATTCAACATATATAGGACTGCTTGCCATCTAGGGAAGGGGGTGGAGGGAGAGAGGGGAAAAAATCAGAACAGAAGTGAGTGCAAGGGATAATGTTGTAAAAAATTATCCTGGCATGGGTTTTGTCAATAAAAAGTTATTATAATAAAAAAACAAAATTAAAAAAAAAGAATGAGTGTCCAAAGAAGGGTCCATTTTAATTATTGATATAGCCATAAAAGGAAGTTGAGGAGCATTGAGCCTGAGAAAACTCAAGGCAAAAATTTCCCTAGATGGCTTTTAATTCAACTATTTGATCACTTTCCAAATCCTATCCTCAATTCTTCCTTTCTCTTTGTTTCAAGTTGACAAACATTTATTAAGCATGTATTAAATATTAGGTACTGTGCTAAGAGATAGGGAATACAAAGAAAGGCAAAAGACAACCCTTGCTCTCCAGGAACTCACCGTCTACGAGGGGCCAAACAAACAAGACATGTATATAATAAATAGGAGACAATCTCATAGAGAAGTAACTACCATTAAAGGTAACTAGAAAACACTTCTTGCAGAATGTGGGTTTTTAAGGTTAAATTTGAAAGAAAATGAGATGGGGAATGTTAGAATTCAAAACATGGGGTACCCTTGGAGAAAATGTGAAGAAATAATTGTTTTATATGAGGAACAGTAAGAAGGCCAGTGTTGGATCACAGAATATGTGGTGGGGTATACAGAGAAAAAAAAATAGGAAGGGGTGAGTTTATAAAAGGCTTTGAATGTGAAACAGGATTTGTACTTTGGTGTGGAGAGAGGGGGCAAGGAGAAGAGAAGGGAGAGGGAGAATATTAGAGGGGGAAAGAGGGAGACAAGACACACAGAGACAGAGAGACATAGACACAGACAGAATTAATAAATAATATGCAGCATCCATGTATGTATATGTACACACAGACATTTGGACTTGGTCATACAAATGACATAAGAAAATGTACCCTTTGTATCTAAACACTTTAATGAATCTACAATATAATTAATGTGGAATTTTGTCTAAAGTTGCAGATTGTGGCTCTTTTCATTGTCCTCTTCTAAGTTCATTGTGGCAGTATCCTCAAGGGGATCTTTCTTACTTTTACCAAATGAACACCTCTATCCTACTCCAATTATTCCTCACTTACTGCATAAGTAGGCAAATTTCTTTTACAATTAACCATTTGTTGGAATACATCTTTAGTTTCTTGTAAATAGTTCTTTCTAATATGATAGAAACTATTCACAAACATCTTTTTATTACTCTCTGAATGACATTCACTTTTAGTTCTTTGGGAACTGTAGAATTCTCTAATAGCTATCCACTTGCATTGACTGGTAGAGTCAGGATGGCTATCTATAATTTTATTGGTATAAAAAAATCTTAGGTAAAGAAACTCCCTTTAGTATGGTTACTTTTTTTTTTTTTTTTTTTTTTGCAATTTTAGAAAGTTCCCTAGATTACAAAGAGGTTAAATGAGTTTCCAAAAATCAGAGTCACTATTTGTCAGTGGTAGGACTTGAATCTGAGTCTTTCTTGCTTTATTCATTGTGACATACTTCCCTTTATTAGTAGAATAGAGGTATGAAAAAATATGTGCTTTTTCATATGATAGCATAGCATGAGAGCCTGAGAGAAAAAGAAAGAAGCTAAGAAAAAATTTAAAGGAAAGGCTTTAGGATGCAAGAAAAAAATTGATTTTGTGCCATTTATGTTAGTCAAGCTCATGGATTTGGGATAAACATCTGGGATGAACACTCCATGAGCAGGTATGATTGTAGGCAATGCAATAGATAAAGTCCTGTGCCTGGAGTTAGAATGACTTCTTCTTTTCAATTCAAACATGACTGCAGAAACTGATGAGTCATGTGAGTTTGAACTAATTGCTTAATTTTGCTTAAATTTCCTCATCTGTAAAAGTAGCTGGAGAAAGAAATGGCAGATTATTTCATTATCTTTTCTAGGAAAACCATAAAAGTGGTCACACATTGCTAGACATGATTAAATAATGACTAAACAATAATAAAATGTCTTCAAAATTTAGGTAGTAGAGAATGATGGGGAAAATGAAGATGGGAAAAGAAAAAAAATGAATGTATGCTAGGAAATTTGTGTACATAGGTCATGTCCAGATATGATGTGATATGTGAATGACAGTACCTAGGAGAAAAGACACATGATATAAGGCATAGGTCATGAAACTGAGGAGTCTGAGGTGAAAAGTTTTGACTAGAGCAAAAGCAGGATAAAGACTTACTAGAGTAAGAATTGTAACAAGAGGTAAAGTCTGGGGCCAAAATACAATGGTTCCATATTGAGAAAAGCAGTAAGTGTAGAGGATCATGTCTGACAAGTAAGTTCTTGTATTCAATGTTCCATAAAGTTCTACATTTTAAAATTCCCACCTCCCTGTATTTGGCCTTACCTCTAGCTTCTTCTGAATATACTCTAGTAGAATAACTCCTACTATAACCACTTTTATTGTTTTCCATAATAATAATGCTCTCTAAGGTCGCAAATGAGCTTCCTATAGTTACTGAAGAAATTGAGTAATCAAAAAGAGATTAAAGAAAAGAATAAGTTTAGCCTCTTGATGTGTTTTGGCAATTAGTTTCTGAAGAGGTGACATCATATTTGGAGAATGTAGCTATCTTATATAAACATTTTAAGCAGTAAAGTTGCAGCAAGATGTTTAGGAGAGGAATTGAATAATCAAGTGATATATGGAAAGATAAAATAGAAAATAGCCCCAAAGTATTAATTGTGTCACATTATTCCTGTTTCCTCTTGCTTTTGCAGAATAATACAGATTATTTTTGCTAAATATGGCACTATTGAATTAGGATGCAAAAGACATAATGACAAATAAACTATTAATACTTACTGCATTTGTTTTTATATGTGGGAATCTTGAAAACACAATGTATGATTCAAAGGATGAATAACCCAAGGAATAAATCTAATGCTGAGCTATCAGACACTAAAGCAGGCTACTAGGAGAGAAAACTTTGAGCAAGGAATCCTTTCTTGCCCCTTATCTCCCATCAAATGGCCTTGTACAGGAATACTTCTAAAAGATGACAAATAATCCTAATATTAAGGTCTTATTTCTCACTATTATTATTCTTTCCTGCATTTATGGACTTCATCTGAGGGACATATTACCTTGGAAACTATGGTTTCTTTTTGCATGAGTATTCTCTGCAATTTTCCTTTTTACTTATCTATGCAAACATATTGATTATGTTAATGAATGTATAATTCTTAGATGGGCATTTTGTAATAATTATCAATACGACATTACTTTTTCTTTGTCGTTAATCTTTATCTTAATATTCCTTGGGAAATGAGAGGGGAAAAAATCAGAGATTTGAACTGATAGGATCCTTAAAAGCCATTGAATATAACTCTAATTTTTTAGATAAGGAAACTGAGTCTTATTAGGTTAAAGGATTTGCCCAGTATTAAAGTTAGTAAATTTCTTATTCCAAGTTGAGCTTTCTATTAACTATCCAATAGGTAGAGGATAGAGAAGGTAAAAGTCTTTCTCACAAACAAGGGAAAAATAGAATATTAGATTGGGATTTTCTCATATAGGAATACATAAAACTATATTCATGAAGAATATGCCATAGAAAGGATTAGGTGAAACATTAAGGATATTTGGCATCAAGAAGAAAAGACCAGAGGGTATATAAGATATCTCTTTAAGCCTTTGAAGGACTATCATTTGGAAATAAATATACAGAGCAATGCAGGGAAGATGCCAAGGGGCAAACTTTGGTTCAATGTAAGAAGAAAGTTTCCCACCAATTACAGCTACACAAAAGTAAAATGGACTCTTGCAGGAGATGGAGATTTTTCCATCAGCAGATTTTTTAAAGCAAGCTTTTCTGGGGGGAATGTAGTAGAAAGCATCCATATCTTGGTTAGGTACAGGATGGCCTCCATACTGTCTTCCAGCTCTTAGATTATGTGATTCTGTGAAATCATAAAAGTTTCTCAGAGGTCAGAATATTCTCAGCCTCTGCTTAATCAAGAAACTCCCTTTATAGTACTGAAAAAAAGAGTCAGGCCTTAATTATGTTGATCAAAAGTTTTTCTTAATTCCAAAGTGTATATTCTATTCTGCTGCATTTCATGAACTTTATGTGTGTGCCCAGTAATTTATTCTTTTGCTGTCCTTTGTTTTTTCCTTCAACGGAAGGCAAAGGGGATGTGTGCAGTGACTTTATCTAAGACTGATGCAATCATCTCCTTTGGAGTCATCAATTTGTAGATGAATTGCTCAGCATTTTGCTCTACAGACAAAATATCAATTTCATCTTGTGCAGATTGGCCTATGGTTAATTAATTTTCCTTTGGGAGGAACAGAAACTTATGAATATGTGACTATAGATTTTTGTTGACATTACTAAAAGAGAATTTCTGGGAAACAGTTTATATTTCCTTAGAGTACTAGATAGACCAACATAATTTCTCTCTCTTTAGTGCCTTCCTGGAACACGATCTCTGGTTTAAAAGTGCACCAAGACTTATTCTCAGAGGTATTTTTTCTTCATCATGTAAGATGATGGATATACTCTGAAACATAATGCACAATGTGAAAGGAAAAATGAATCATGAATTGAAACAGGAATCTAGTTTGGAACTCTATAGAATTTTAGAACTCTAGCAGGCCATATTCATCCTCCCCTGTTTGGGACATGAAGGTATTAGGACTATCTCTTTATTTGGTCACTAGCATGGCAGTCAAGATCAGTTAATTGGTCAGTCAAGTACCATTTATTAAATATCCACTATATTCTAGGCACTATGTTAAGGGTGAATCAACCATACAACTATACAATCTAATTCACTTTTCAGAAATTTTAAGTAGAACACACACACACACACACACACACACACACACATTTGGTAAAGTTCCTGTGATTTAGAAAGATCTTTTCTCAAGTCTACTGTTGATCAAATATTTGGCTAAATAAATATATATTCTAAATGAGCATAGCTATTAATAAATTATCAATGCAAAGAAAACATATAATTCCATTATATAAAATACGAAATATGATGATAAAAACATTTATATAGCATTTTAGGTTTTACAATGCACTGTACAAATAACTCATCTATTTTTACAATAAGACAAGTATCATCTCAATTTTGAAGATGAGGAAGTTGAGTTAGGCAGAGGTTAAATGATTTTCTCAGGGTCTCAGGTTGATACATATCTGAGGCCAGATTTGAACTCATCTTCCTAATTTTGGAACCAAAGCTCTATCTAGTGTTTTACTTATCTGCCATATATAAAAATCTAAATATCTTTATGTATACATATTCATTCATAGACATGTACACATGCATTAACGTATATCCCAATCTGGGCAAAAAATGAATGATCAACAAGTTCTGATACCCTACTTGTTCTCAAAAATATTCTTCATTTGGTTCCTACATATTCACTTGCCTTCAACCTCCCTTGACATTTTTACCATCAGAACTGCTGAGTTAGATAATAAAGTTGGGGCATTATCTTTAAAATATCACATTTTCAATACTGATCAACACAGACTATTTTTTTTTAAAGAACTGAGCTGATACTTTGTTCCTAAAATGACATCTATTATAGGTAAATTTATAATTATAGATCTATTTATATGGGAAGTAAGTTGTTTCTTACATTAAAGACTTTGAGAAGGCCAAGGACTTTTGTGGCCAGGAGCTTCTTTTTCCTGATATTTAGTGGTTATGATTGCCAGCGAGGCTGAGTTTACAGCATTGACAGAAACAGTTGCCAGATTTGTCTCTATAGGAATTGGGAGTTGATAGGAAGAGTGGTCTGGTGGACACAGATATTCTTATGCCTTTGGGATTTAGGGGCTGTTCTATCTCTATGATGCTGATCAAAGTGGTAGCAGTGGTTCAACGTGGAACATACTGTCTTCCTTTCCTATTTCATTCAGCTAGACTAGCTTGCCCACCCCATAGAGATTGGAAAAAATTTAGTGGGGATAGAGGTTATTCCATTTAATGATAACTACTGGCCAGGGTCAGACCAGAAACAGGTCTGACTTGAAGGTTAAATAATCTTAAAGAATACTGTTACTTTTTTGTTCCTGGGCTATCTCCAACAGACTTTGAGGGGAATTGGTAGTTTAGTTCTTTGTACAAAATAATAGAATAATCTATTGTGGCCCATTGGTCTATATAATTTTATACTGAAATCAACAAATGTGATTGAAATCTTTCACAAATCTAGAGTTATTAGACTTTGTACAGCCCAGATATCTTGGAATATAGCAGTTACAAGAAGACTAGATTAGAAGCACACAAAGATTTCAATGGTCTCTTGAAATGAATTTATGAACTCATGAAATATTCCACATACCTCTGTTCACCTGCTCCCTCTTCTCCCAGTTTGCTAAGGCTATATAAATTGTTAAAGAGGTGGGAATGTTGGTGAAGAATGATTGAAGGTAAAATTTATTACTTCAGAACTTTTTTAAAAAATAAATTTTATTTTTATCCATCAATAAACTGTACTTTCTATTCTTTCCACCTCCACCAAATTTTAAAAAGAAACAAAAATAAAATCTCTGATGTAAACATGTATAGACAAGCAAAAGTGTTGTCTTGAATATTTTCAAATATCTTTAAAGTTTGCTTTGCTTAGGACTCATCTCTGCCTTAGTCAATCTTTGTTTTTACCACCTTATTTTTTCCTACTCCCCTTTCCATTTGAAAAAAACAAAACAAAACTATGAAGATGTGCAAAGTAAATGATGTTATTGAGAAAATGTGTTATAAAAAAGGAAATAAGCATTTGTTAACTTCCCTCTGTGTGTTCCTTTTTGAGTGAAATGTATTTCTGTACCCCATCTGTGTGTAAATAAATACTTCCTATCTTTGCCAGTTAAGCTGCTTGATGGTTTCTTCCACTTCTTCCTCATTGTTTGTATAAAATTCTACTTATGTAACACAATTAGGGGTGAAAATCTTTCCCACATATATTCCACTTTCTCCCTAGCATATTCTTTTTTCCTTTCTATCCTTCCTTTATGATTGTCAAAATATAAAAGAATAAATTCAAATTTTCTGTTTAATTAAACTCTTTTCAAGATCCCTGATGAAAGAAATTCTGAGGGACACATGTATCATCTCCATGTTAGAATTGTAAAAGTTTATTCTTTTTTAGTTCTTAATTATTGTTCACTCATGCTTATCATTTAATGTTCCTCTTGATTCTTATGTTTGCACTTTAAAGATTTTTTGCTGCTCTAGTATTTTCTGCAAGAAGTTCTCTGTTATATTAAATGTCCATTCCCCTTCCCTTTCTCCCCCATGCATTCAGTTTTACTAGGGAAGGTAGGCTTGGTTAGAAGACTTAATCTTTTGCTTTCCCGAATAGCATATCCTGAACTTTTTATCCTTTTATAATGGAGTCTGAGAAATCTTATATGATTTTAAAATTATGATCCCTTGGCATTTGAATCTTTCTTTCCAGCTTCTTTGACTATTTTTTTTCCTTTGATTTGGAAGCTCTGGATTTTGTCATATATATATATATATATATATATATATATATGTATATGTATATATATGTATATGTATATATACATATATGTATATTGATATAATGTTTCTGGAGGGCTTTCATTTCATTTTTTTTCCTCATGAGGTGAACTGTAAGTTCTATTTTCAATTTGTTTTCTGATTCTAAGAGATCTGGATAATTTTAAAAAATAATTTCTTGATGGTTAGGCTTTTTTGGGTAGTGAGACATGGTTTTCAAGTGCCACAAAAATTCCTAATTTACCTCTCCTTGACTTGTTTTCCAAGTCAGTTGTTTTTGCTATGACCCAACTTATATTTTCTTCTATTTTTTCATTCTTTGACTTTTTACAAATTTTTATCATCTCATGAAATCATTATCTACTATTTTGTCCATTCTGATTTTCAGAAAGTATTCTTGTTTATTTGCTTTTGCATGGGTAAGGTTTTATACTATTTGATCCAAGCTATTTATTCCTTTCCTAATTCTTTTTTCTATACTTCTCATTTCTTCTCCATTTCCCCCTCCAGTACTCTTACTGCATTTGAAAAAAAAGCAAAACCAAAAGCAAAAAAAAATTAATCCTCCCTATTTTTAATTTATCTTTTTCAGAATTTCTAGTGTAACATGCACCCAAGATGTCTTTTCTCTGAGTTTTTGCTTGTAGATGTTTGGAAGCTATTCTCCTTCTAGTTTGTGTTTTGATCATTCTTGTTACTATAATAGCTTTTTAGGATGGGGTCCTTTTTTAAAATGTCCTTTTTTGTTTTTCTTCATCTAATCTATTTCCGTACTTTAGACTGCATTAGGGACAAGCTCTGCACATTTCTGCACATAGACTGAATATCTGAATTGCTCCTGCTACTGTTTTCCTGGTGTTTTGCATGCTGTATTATTCTAGCATCACAAGAATAACTTAAGTGGAAGAACTACATGGTTTCAGTATATGCTAGGGAAAAAGTCTTATTTCTGTCCTCTTGCCCTCAATTCTTCAAGTTCCTGACCTCAGTTTATTTCTGAGCAGTATGCCTGAGGGATTACCCCTTATTAAAGTTCCAGTAGATTGCTGTTTGCTCAATAACTGTCAGACAAGTAGAAGATCTGCTGGACCAGTGACAGAACTGAAAGTTCATCTATGTTCTGGCATTTATTCCATGATTATTCTGTTATAGTCTTCAGATTGAGCTAGAAACTAAAATTAATAATTTCCTTGGTATATAAGGTCAGAATCACATAGTTGTATCTTTCTTTTGAATTTGTTTCTTGCTCAGCAGAAAGCCTAAAGTCCACAAATTGTTTTTGCTCTTAAATGGGATCCTATGCACAGTTACATAATTAATCTTAGGAGATTAATTATGCAGAAGAGGAGAGAGAACAATAAAAATGCCGATTGCCACTTATGCCTACTCCTTAAGCAAGTTTAAATCTCATTGTGTTGGATTTGGGATCCCTATGTCCAGTTTCATAGACTCTGCCTGAACTAAAAAATTCCATATGGCTGATTCCAACACTTTGTCCCCAGTGTCTACAGACCTCTATCTCTTAAAGTTGACAGGATAGGAAAAAAGAAAACTCATTGTGATTTTTTTTTCTTGAATATCTTTATCAGAGCTTAATTTGGCATGTATTCTGGACTTTCACAGAAAGTGGTGGAGAGCTTAGCTTTATTTCTTTTTGCTGCTCTTTCATCTTGTTTCTACCAAAATTTCTTCAACTAAGAGCCTCTTTATATACAAATCTGGATATATGGACTAATATAACCTCTTTATTCACCTTTAATTAATCAGGATTTACTGAGACTTACCCTCTTCCTCAAGGAGTTTTGAAACAATGTAATTATGTTACTAATAATTCAAAGAAAGATAAATGTATTTTTTTAAGTAGTAGGAGTCTGTAAAATGATGATTTTTTCAGATGTAGCTTACTTAAATTACTTAAAGCTATTTTTACTATGCTAACTTCTCCTATTTCAGTTAACCAGTGACAGTTTGCAGGACTACTGGTCCTTCCATATGCTTGAAATGTCTGTTCTATTAGAATATCAAAATTATATAGGAGGGTTAATATATTTAACCTATAATCAATCATTAACACCTTTGCTTGAATCAATTTGTCACCTTAGCTGGGAGAAGGGCACATTAAGGAAATTTACTTAGATGTAATTATGAAATTTCAAGGCTCTTTTAATGAATGCAAATCTTTAATTGAAGCAGTTTTATGTTTTCTATGCTAAAATTTGCCAGTTCTATTCCATGCTGGTGGGTCATGGAACATTATAGTGTCCATTATAGTGGAACATATAGTTGTCTCACAGAGGGCAATGATGAGATTCATAATTCAAACATAAATAAGGAACTATAAAGAAGGAAAGAGAATAAGAATTAATAAGGAAAGAGAATAAGAAAGAGAATAAGTATTAATAAGTACCTATTCTATGCCAGACACTGTACTAAGGTGAGCAGGTCACATGATGAAAATGGAGAAAACTTATTGACAATAAAATATTATGCTGGTATTCTTGTGATATCAGAAGAACTGAGGAAGGTGTCCAGAATGCTGGGTAGTTCCCCTTATTGGAAGGCACAAACAAGAGTCAAAAAGTAAGCCATGGGTGGGTTATGAACTACATCATTGAAAAGAACCTCCATACCACTGACATTACAGAACAATTTTAATTAGTTGAGTATTTATTTGACTCAGTACAATAAAATATATGACAGCTATCTTTCAAAACAATACAATATTGGGAGAAAAAAGATTTACTTTCTGACACATTTCATATATAATGAGATATGCATTTGTATGGATTATATATTATCTAATGAAAACAGAATTGCATTTGAACTCAGAAAATGAGGCTTTGAATTCTGTCCACTGTGATTATGAGAATCATTTAATTTACTGAACTTTCATTTATTTATTTGTCAAATGAGGGCTTTAAAATATTGAAGAAAACAGTTGGCAAACTGTCATGGGGAATGTTATTATTCCAGCCTAAATAAATCTGCATCCCTCAATATTCTCTTTATTTTGACTAATTTGATTCACAAACCAGTTTATCACACAATATAGGTTAGGTTCAAATTTAAGATAGCAAAACATCTTCCTTTATTTTTCTGAGCCAATTCTGGATTGTTCAATATTGTACAATACTCCAAATGTTCACATGGACTATTTGTGCATAATATGTGGTAATAAAACTTCTAAGCTCATCATTTATCTAATCAACTTCAGTCAGACATAATGCACCTTGATCTCAACATCATGATGTCATTTTGGTCCTTTTTAAGCACAAAGAAACAAGCAATGAACAATTCAGCACTAAAATATATGGTATAATTATGGGGCATTGTAGAGTAGGAGTAAGTAAAAAGAGCAGAATAAAACATAGGCATTTAGGGAGGAGATGGTCAGAAAAGGTCAAGGTGATGAAGGGCCTCCTGGAAAGATAATCCTAACTGGAGAAAACAGGGTGGGAGTGAAAAGAGGCCACTTGGGGACCTGGGGCTAATGAATAGTGTAATGAAAGAGAAGGCAGAGACTATTTGTCATTTTGCCAAGTGCTGTGTCAACCAGAGTTGTCTCAGATTTTTTTAAAGAATGAATTTTGGAAAAAAAAAAGAATGAATTTTGCTTTCTCAAACTTGAGTCTTCATTGTACCATGAAACAAAATAGTATTAGTCATAAGGGAAAGAGAGAATATTGCAAAAGGATGCAGGTTCATCCTTTTTTGAGAATTCACATTTTTTAGTTTGCCAAGTAAGTTAAGTATTTTTATATCTTCATTTGATAAATGAAGAAATGGAAACTGAGTCAGGTTATGTGGTTTTTTATGGTCACATAGTTACAGGACAGAATTCATAGCCACATTTTTTGAGTGTACATTCAGTGCTTTTTTTTTTTTTTTCATAAGACAATGTTTTCTCTCCTAGTAAAACATGTTGTGAAACATCTTAATTTTACAGGTTCAGAAAATTCTGTTTTGTTGGTTATTCCTGAGAAATATTTTATATATTAGTTATATATATGTTAGTTATCATATATTATATAACCAATATAAATTTTTGTCACATAATTCCAGAAGCTTTACTAGTAATACTATGATAGGCAGTAAAAATAAATGGGCTTTAAAGAGTATATCTGTCTATCTAAGTTATTTCTACTTTCATAGATTCTTACATACACCTTTTTTTCTACTATTGTAGTCACAAACCTAGTTAAGTCTTAGTTGAAATATTGCAATAAGCTTCTAACCCCTTCTATGCTTTGTGTCCCCCCCACTATAATCTTTTCCTTGCTCAGATATTAAGGTAACTTTTGTGTTGTTTTCCCCCCCAGGTTATTTTGCTAAAGCAAAATTCTGGTCATATCATTCCATTCCTGATGGAGCCCCAGTGTTTTTACTCCCAAGTGTTGTATTTGGTATTTGAAACTCTTCATAACCTGGCTCTTTCCCACCTTTCCAGTCTTCTTACATTTTACTACTTGCCACACATTCTTCAATCCAGCCACATTGACCTTTTTGCAGTTCTTTAAATATTTATTTGCATTTCCTGTCCCTTTTGCACTGGCTTCTTCCCATGTCTAGAATGGAAGGGTCTTTCTCCTCACCTCTGCCTCCCAGCTTCCCTGGCTTCCTCCAAGACTTAATTCAATTCTCACCCTTTTTTTTTATAGGAGGTCTTTCTAGATTATTCTCCCTCCTCACTGGTGCTCCAGCATGCGCACGCACACACATACACACACACACACACACACACACACACACACACACAAAACCTTCCTCAGATACTATTTTATGGAGGACTCATACAATGCAAGCTCTCACAAGGTGGTCAGAAAAATTAATACAAGGACACTCTTGCGGCTTCTCTAAAGAACTTTAGAATTGATTGTATAATATGGTCTTCACTGGCACAGGACTGCCCAGTAGGATGTGTCCTCATCAGAGAAGGTGCTATGCTCCAAGCAAAACAGAATTGAAATAATTAAAAAAAATCATGGTATGCAAAGTTAAAAAAATTATCCTAAATGTTCATATGGACTATTTATGCCCAATTTGTGGCAAAGTCTATCAAATTCATTTCGGTCTGAGCATCCACAATCAGACATGTTGTAACTTGGCTCTAACATAGTGATGCCATTTTAGTCCTCTTTGAAAACAAAGGACAACATCCAATTTAAAATTCATAAGTGAGATAGAAGTAGAGGAAGAAGGGAAAGGAGAGAAAATGAAGAAGAACAAGCCCTAAGCATTCAAAACTTCTCCATTTGTTGTAATGATCCACATATGGATGACATAGTGCTTGCTGATGGCATACTTGTATTTTCTTGGTATTGTTAGGCCAAAATTATCACAAGCAGCAGAGAATTAATCCATACTTATTGCAGCTCACTTTTGAAGGCTGCAATGAGAGCACACTTATTTACAATAAAAAAAAATCATACACCAAAACTCCCTCCACTTTAGTTTTGACTCGTTGTCTTTGCAAGTTGAAGAATTTATCATTTGGGTGGAAGCTGACTTTGATGCATCCATTTGAATTGTTTTAGGAAGATTCTGAAGGTCATCTGGCAAGATAAGATACCAGACATTGAGGTCCTTTCTTGAACTAAACCATCAAGCATTCAAACTCTGTTGCAAAGTGTATAATTCTGTTGGACTTGTTTGAATTCCAAAGGCATAATTGCCCAAAGAACTATTTTATGGAGAACTTACTGTGTGTAAGCACTCATGTGATGGTCAGGAAAAAAGAACTACAAGAGCAATCTCAAGATCTATCTTAAGAACTTTACAATTGATTTCATGACATAGCAGACCCTGGCCCAGGATTATCCAGTATGCCATGCCCTCATCAGAGAAGGTGCTGTGCTTTGAGCAAAACAGAATTGAAATAATCCAAAAGAAATACACAGTTTGCAAAGTTAGAGAATCTACATGAAATATTCATATGGACTTTTTGTGTCCAACCTATGGTAGAGCTTACCAAGCTTATATTGGTCTGATCAGAGGGCAATCAATCATATTGTAACTTGACTCTGAGTGATATCATTTTGGTCCTTTTGAAAGGACAACAATCAATTTAAGATATAAATAGCAGAAGGAGTTAGACAGTAATAGAGGAAGAGGGGAAAGGAGAGAGAAAGAAGATGAACAAGCCCTAAACACTAATAATCCTTTAGTAACTGTGAGAAAGGAAAAGCCCAATATATATTCCATTAGTTTACTCTTTCACATTCCACACAGTATCACATCCTGCTCATGAAATCTTCTTGATTTCATGAAACAAAGCTAAGGATTAAAGAGAATGATTCAGAATTTTAGGACATTCCAAGAATATTTCATGTAAATATCATATGTTATAACAGTCCATTTCTTCCACATAGTAACTTTGTGTGATGGTACAAGAGAGGCAGATTTATATTTAGATAATCTTAGTTCACTCCTGCCTCTAAAAATAACTGACCCTGGGAAGTCAATAAATAGCTAACACTATTTTGTGTTATATGTGAATTGTTTTGCAGACTTTATCCCATTTGATTGTCACAACAAATTTATGCTGTAAGTACTATTGTTAACCCAGATAACAGCAAGGAGACTAAAAGTTAGTGATTTCATCCAGCCACCTAACTTGTAACACTCAGAAATAGATTTCAGACTGAGGTGTTTCAGATGCAAAAACTCATACTCTAACTACCATGTCAAGTTACCTCAAAACAATTAACTCAATTTCCCTCTTTGTATAAAATAAAGGTAATAGCAATGGTTCCTAGATTGCATGATTGTTGTGAAATACAATCCACCAGAATTTAATAAGTACTTAACACATTCCAGGCATGGTGTTAGGTGCTAAGGATAAATCCTCAAAATGAGAGTTCCTGCCCTCAAGGAGATAATTTATGTAAAAAACACTGCAAAATTTCAAGCTTTTCATGTGCTAGTTATTATTATAGTAATGATCACCAATTCTGAAATTATGAAAATGAATCTCAGAGATGTTCAATTTCATACAGCTAGCAGAGTTGTGACATGAACCCAAATCTGCTCTCTCCAAACAGTGTTCTTCAGCTAGATCTCTGTTGAATTTTAGGTCTATTTCTCTCTCTCCTTTTCTCAATCTCTCTCTCTCTCTCTCTCTCTCTCTCTCTCTCCTCTCCCTCTCTCTCTCTCCCTCTCTCTCTCTCTCCCTCTCTCTCTCTCTCTTTCTCTCTCTCTCCCTTCCTCTTTCTCTCTCTCTCTCTCTCTCTCTCTCTCTCTCTCTCTCTCTCTCTCTGTCTTTCTCTCTCTTTCCCCATCAGTTTTCTTTCATATTTTGATGTTACTGTTGTATGTAACCCGGGGCTTATATCAATTTTTGTAAAACTTTCCTCTTTGTTAAAGATTGATTAATCAATGCTTTGTGCCTATGGGAGGAACAGATAATAGAATCCTGTTTTCTACTTTCCTGTTTTCCACCTACAAGAGAGCATGCATAGAATTCTAGAATCTTTTTAGAGAATGGCCCCAAAAGGAAATAAAGGCAGCTCAATCATATCACTTAGGGTCCTTTCCCTAGTTTACCCCATTAGAGATTTCAGGGAATTTATCTTTGGATGAGATATAGCTTAGTTTTTCAGTCTTTCTGTCTTTATCTGTCTTGGTCTTTCTTGCCCCCTCTCCATTTTTGTTAAAATGAAATCTTTTATTCCCGAGGGTAGCAATCTTTCACTCTTCTAGCAGAATTCTAAGCCACATTGAAAAACCACTGGTCTAAAGTATATGCTTTAGGGTGATACCATTTTACTGTACAGTGATGGGCACTCTAGAGATACCTGTCTAAGCCTCTCATAGAGACAGCTGGGTTTAATTTCAAACCTGGGTCTCTGCTACTTATTAGCCATGGGACTCCTCCAGTCAAGTCACTTAGTTTCTGTTGGTCTTATTTTTTCTTAACTGTAAAATGGGAAAATATATAGCACCTTATAAGAATCAAATGAAATAGTATTTATAAAATCCTTAGCACTGTCTCTGTCACATAGTAGGAAGTTAAAATGTATTTTCTTTTTTATTCTCTGCAAACTATTTAGACTAACCATATGGGCACACATACCTTTCAGAGACATCTCTGTCTCTCTGTCTTTCCATTTATCCAACTCTCTTTCTCTCTTTCCATCTGATGTCTATGTGTGTGTCTGTGGCTGTGTCTCTGTCTCTATCTCTGTCTGTTTCTCTGTGTCTCTGTATATCTCTCTCTCTGTCTCTTTATCTCTGTCTGTCTCTGCCTCTGTCTCTCTCCTACTTTACATATGTGTATATATATAGATATATATAGATATATTATATATATCTATGTAGCTATGTATCTATCTATATACTTCTTTACATTAAGATCTCTAGATGCTTACTTGGATAAAATAGAGAAAGATAATATAAATGAATTGAGCTTACAACTAAAAAAATCTAGAAAATGAACAAATTAAAAACCCTCAATTAAATAACAAATTTGAAATTCTGAAAATAAAAGGGGAGATTAATAAAATTAAATATAAGAAAATTAATAAATCAATAAATAAAACTAAGAGTTGCTTTTAAGAAAAAAAACCACAAAATAGATAAATCCTTAGCTAATTTGACTTGAAAAAGAAGAAAATCAAATTGTTAGTCTCAGTAATGAAAAGCAAGAACTTTTTACCCTTGAAGAAGAGATTAAAGCAATAATTAGCAGTTATTTTGTCCAACTATATGACAATAAATTTTATAATCTAAGTGAAATGGAGGAATATCTATGAAATAGAGATTGGCCAGGTTAAAAAAAGAGGAAGTGGATAATTTCAATAGAACCATTTTAGAAAAAGAAATAAAACAATCTATTAATTAATTCCCTAAGAAAAAATCTCCAGGGCTAGATGGATTTACATGCAAATTCTACCAAACATTTAAAGAACAATTAATTCCAATACTATATAAACTATTTGAAAAAATAGGGCAAAAGGGAGTCCTACCAATTTCCTTTTATGACACAGATATGGTGCTGATACTTAACCAGGTAGAGTCAAAACAGAGAAAGAAAATTATAGACCAATTTCCCTAATGAATATTGATGCAAAAATCTTAAACAAAACATGATGAAAACATGACTTTTCTGTAACATACAGAAAGTCATCCTCAGGATAATACACCATGACCAAGTATAATTTATACCAGAAATGCAGGGCTGGTTCAATATTAGGAAAACTATAAATATAATTGACTAGATCAACAACCAAACTAACAAAAATCACATGAATAAATGCATAAAAAGCATTTGACAAAATCCAACATCCATTCCTATTAAAAACATGAGAGAGTATAGGAATAAATGGATTTTTCCTTAAAATGATCAGTAGCCTCTATTTAAAACCCCCAGCAAGCATCATAGGTAATGGAGACAAACTAGAATTATTCCCAGTAAGATCATGAGTGAAACACGGTTGCCCATTATCACCATTATTATTCAATATTATATCAGAAATGTTAGCTTTGGCAATAAGAGAAGAAAAAGATTAAAATAATTAGAGTACATAATGAGGAAACCAAATTATCACTCTTTGTAGATGATATGATGGTATACTTAAAGAACCCTACCAAATCAGCTAAAAATTACTAGAAACAATTCCCAACTTTAGCAAAGTTGCAGGATACAAAATAAATCCACAGAAGTCATCAGCATTTTTATATATTAGCAACAAAGTCCAGCAGGAAGAAATACAAAGAGGAACACTTTCCACAAAAATAAAGTCAGATCTAATTTCTTGGAAAAATATGACATGTTCATGGGTAGGCTGAGTGAATATGAAAAAATGACAATACTACCTACATTAATCTACTTATTTAGTGCCATACCAATTAAATTCCCAAGAAATTATTTTGCAAATCTAGAAAAATAATAACAAAGTTCATCTGGAAGAAAAAAAGGCAAAAAATTCAAGGGAATTAATGAAAAAAACTGCCAGTGGAAGTGGCCTAGCTGTGCCAGACCTAAATCTATATTATAAAGCAGCGGTCATCAAAACCATTTGGTACAGGCTAAGAAATAGTGTAGCTGATCCATGGAACAGGTGAGGATCACAGGACAAAATAGTCAATAACTATAGTAATCTAGTATTTGACAGACCCAAAGACCTTTTTGGGATAAGAACTCATTATCTGACAAAAACTGCTGGGAAAATTGGAAACTCACATGGCAGAAACTAGCCATTGATTCACACATAATATTATATTTCAAGATAAGTTCAAAATGGATTTATGATTTAGACATAAAGTGATAATATAAGCAAATTAGAAGAACATAGGATTGTTTACCTTTCAGATCTGTAGAAAATGAAGGAATTTGTGACCAAAGAAATACTGGAATTCATAAGTGAACACCAAATACATAATTTTGATTATATTAATTTAAAAAATTTGTACAAACAAAACTAAGGCAAATAAAATTAGAAGGGAAGCAATACATTGGGAGAAAATTTTTATATTCAAAAGTTCTGATAAAGGTCTCATTTCTAAAATATATAAAGAATTGACTCAAATTTATAAAAATTTAAGCCGTTCTCTAACTGATAATGGTCAAAGGAGATGAATAGACAATTTTCAGATGAAGAAATTAAAACCATTTCTAGTTATATGAAATGGCACTTTAAATTACTATTGATTAGAGAAATACAAATTAAGACAACTCTGAGATACCACAGTGACACACCTCTCAGATTGGCTAAGATGACAGGAAAAGACAAGGATAAATGTTGGAGGTGATGTGGGAAAACTGGGACACTAATACAGTGTTGATGGAGTTGTGATCCAATCTAGCCATTTTGGAAAGCAATCTGGAACTGTGTTCAAAAAGTTAACAAACTGTGCCTAACCTTTGACCCAGCAGTGTTTCTACTGGGCCTAGATCCCAAAGAGATCTCAAAGGAGGGGAAGGGACCCACATGTGCAAAACTGTTTGTGGCATCCCTTTTTATAAAAAAAAAAACAAAAAACTGGAAACTGAGTGGATGCCCATCAGTTGGAGAATGGCTGAATAAGTTTTATGGTACATGAATTTTATGGGATATTATTGTTCTATAAGAAACAATCAGCAGGATGATTTTAGAGAGGCCTGGAGATAGTCACATGAACTGATGCTAAATGAAATTAACAGAAACAGGAGATCATTGTATATGGCAATAGCAATATTATACAACGATCAATTCTGATGGATGTGACTCTTTCCAAAAATGAGAAGATTGAGGCCTTTTCCAATGATCTTGTAATGAAGAGAGCTATCTACACCCAGAGAAAGGACTGTAGGGACTGGGTGTGGCTCACACCATAATATTATCACTCTTCTTGTCGTTCATTTGTATTTTGTTTTCTTACTAATTTTCTTTTCTTTTTGATCTGATTTTTCTTATGTAGCAAGATAATTATATAAATATTCTTACATATGTTTAATTTAACATAAATTTAAACATGTATAATGCATATTGGATTGCTTGTCATCTACATTATGATGGTGGAAGGAGAGGAAAATTTGGAACACAAGGCTATGCAAGTATCAATGCTTGAAGACCTCCAGAGATTATGTCATAGAGCTAAAGCTTGAGAAGGAGAAAGCTTCTAAGGCTTATTTAACAGCTGAGGAAACTGAAGCCTAACAAAGTTAAAGAAAAATGTCTAAATTCATATAAATTGTAGGATTTGAATCATTTTAAGTGAGATTTGAATGCATCTCTCCTCATCTCAGAGATATAGGTCTTTCCACTATGGGGCCTTCCTGACTCACCCTGTGCTATATTGCCTCCTATTATTCAGGTATTATAGAGAGGGATTCATGATTTGAGTAGGGGTCAGATTAAATGACTTCTGAGTTCTTCTTTAAGTTTTGACTACTTCTGAGGGGAGTGGAGCTATTTTTGACCTAGGTATCAAAGCATGAAGGCATCAGACAATGGCACAAAAGGATGAGTAACATATCAAGTAAAGCCTTATTATAACATTAAAACACCAAACAAAGCTGATGGGAGAATCCATATGTTTCTCATTGGTTCAACATTGTCTGGCTGATGGCAAATTATAATGAAATTTATAGTATGTACAAATAACTTTTAAAAGAAAATGATCAGTTTTGTTTGAGTTCCCTATCTAAATAGATTGATAATGAATTTTAGAATCTCTATAACTCAGGAGCATAGACAATTTCTTTTTATTTAGATTTATATAGTACAATAATTATTGTACCCAAATGAATGGAAGCCAGCAAGCTTGCCATGACCTTGCCTGATCCTAAGTGGAATTGCCCATAAGTCATCTAAGAATTATTAGGCTCACCCTTGATCTTAATCAGCTTTAGAGAAAGAGATTCTTCCACAAACTCACTTGGAAGTTTTTACAGAGTTTAAAGGTGTTTAATACATTGTGGCCTTTTTGTGTTTAATAAAATTCATTCCAGTTGCAAAATCAACTAAAATTCTGCCTTTTGAAAATGTTCTTTTATTTTTTCCCCTTAATAGTATTTTTTAAAAAATTAAATGTAAAAATGGTTTTAAAATTCATTTTTTATTCTAATTCTTTTTTCTCCCTTCCTCCTCCTTGTTCCCTGCCCAAGATAGTAAGTAATATGTTATGGGTTAAACATGCACAATCCTTCTAAACATATTTTCATATTTATGATGTTATATATGAAAAATCAAACCAAAAACAGAAAAAGAAAAAGCAAACAAAAAAAGGTAAAAATATTATACTTTGATCCATATTCAGTTTCTATAATTCTCTCTCTCTCTCTCTCTTTCTCTTTCTCTCTCTCTCTCTCTCCCCTCTCCTCTCCCCTCCCCTCCTCTTCTCTCTCTCTCTCTCTCTCTCTGTCTCCCTCTTTTTCTCTCAGTTCAGATGGAATTTTCCATTCCAAGTTTATTGGAATTGTCTGTATCACCATGTGGCTGAAAAGAGCTGAGTCTATCACAGTTAATCATCACATAATCTTGTTACTGTGTACAAATTTCTATTGGTCCTCCTTGGTTTACTCAGCATCAGTTCATGTAAGTCTTTCCAGATTTTTCTAAAATTAACCTGCTCATCATTTCTTATAGAAGAATACTATTCCATTACTTTCATATGCTATACAATAGCATAAACATACATATATGTTTAGTCATTCTTCAGTTGATATGCATGTCCTCAAAGAAAAAGATATTCTGATGCCCTTTAACATATATATTTTTTTCCCTTTGAGATTTTCTCTGGTGTACTCTGAATACATTTTGTTTGTATTTAGTTACTTGCATGATGTCTCTCCCTTCAGGCTGAGTGCCTTCAGAGCAAAATCTGTTTTCTTCCCTTTCTTTATTTTCCTAGTAAATTTAGTAAATTTCCTAGTAACAGATCCCATTATATAGTCAATACATAATAAATAATTGTTGAATTATTGCAGTTTAAATCTTACTTTTTTCTTTTCTTTTTCTGTCCTCTTTGGAGGTGGAAAGCAATACTTAACTCTTCCTTGATATATTTCATCACATCTCCAGCAGTTAAATTTTCATACCTGAACTTTTATCAGAATCAACGAAGAAAGCAGATCAGGGTCCTATCCAAGAAGAGACTTTTAAGTGGCCCAAGCATGGCACTTAGTGATTTTAAATCTTTTCTTTTTGTTCTGATCTTTAGGTTTTCATTTTTGTTGTTCAAGATAGGTGCTCAACCTAGATCTGGTTTTGTTCCTAAATTGGTTGCTAAAAAAATTTTTTTTTAAATTCCTAACTTCTATTCATTTGTTATTGTTTGCTGAAAGCTATTTTATTTAAAAAAATATTCATTTATTTAAAACTTAATTGCAAAAGAAAAAAGAAAAATGTCTTCTGCATAGCAGAAAATGAGGATTTAAAATATGAAACAAATGTCCATTTCAACAAAGTATATATAATAAATTATATATATATGTATATATATAAAATGTTAGAAGTTGTCTACCTTTACTTTCTTGTAGGTTTTCTTTTGTCTTCTACTATTCAATTTTTACTTTATTCTTCTTTTCCCTTCACCCCTACCACCCTCAAGAAGGTATGGATATACACACATACATATACATAGATATACATGGAAATCTATATTCATACATACAAGCATTAAGACTTCAATTCTTTCTTTAGTGGTGGATAGCATTTTTCATCATAAATCCTTTGAAATAGTCTTGGATCATTGTATGGATCTAATAGTGAGCTCATTTATAGTGGATCATTATACAATATTGCTGTCACTTTGTACAGTGCTCTCCAGGTTCCTGTTACTTCAGTTTGTATCAGTTAATGTAAGTATGTTTGGATTTTCCTGAAATCACTCTCTTTGACAATTTTCAGATGATAAAATTAAAGCCATCTATAGTATGAAAAAATGCTCTAAATCAATATTGATTGTAGAAATTTAAATTAAAGCAGCTCTGAGGTACCACTTCACATCTCTCAGATTGGCTAAAATGACAGGAAAAGGTAATGATGATTATTGGAAGAGATGCAGGAAAACTGGGACATTGCTGAAGTTGTGAAATAATCCAACTATTTAGGAGAGCAATTTTGGACTATGCCCAAAGAGCTATAAAATTGTGCATACCCTTTGACCCAGCAGTGCCACTACTGGGTCTACATCCCAAGGAAATCATAAAGAGGGGGAAAGGATCCATATGTGCAAAAATGTAGCAGACTTTCTATGGTGTCAAAGAATTGGAAAATGAATAGATGCCCATATTATTCTATAAAAATGATGAACAAATTGATTTTAGAAGAGCCTGGAAAGTTTTATAAAAAATGACACTGAATGAAACAATCAGAATCAACAGTACATTATATACAGAAATAGCAAGTTTGTGGGATTATCAACTATGAAAGACTTGGTTCTTTTTATTGATTTAGTGCTCCAAAGCAATTCAAATAATTTTTTGGAGAGAAAACACCAGATTTTTCTCATGATTACAATTTTGTATTATAGCTTGAAATATACTACTAATAGATTTCTTTTTTTTTTCTTTTTTTGTTTTTTACGGATATCCTTTTTTTGAGCTTTTCTTTGAGATGAATTTTATTATTATTTTTTTCTACCTACATAAACTTTTTGTAGTTTGATTTATGTGGCATTGATTAAGTAAAGTAATTTAGGTAGAATTGTCATTGTATTGACTTTACCTGAGCAATTTATATTTCTACAAATGTTTAGATTTAACTTTATGTGAAAACAATATTTTGTAATTGTGTTCTTATAGTTCTTAGGTTTTTCTTGACAGGCAGACTACCACGTGTTTAATATTATCTATAATTATTTTAGATGGAATTTCTCCTTCTCTTTTGCTGTTGGGCTTTGTTGATTATATGTAGAAATTTTCTGATGATTTATGTGGGTTAATTTTGATGAAGTTGTTAATTATTTTATTTAATTTTCTAGAATACTCTATGCATGATTTTTTCTTCATTTTCAATCCTAATTCTTTTGATTTCTTTTTCTTGCTTACTAGCATTTTTAGAATAATATTGAATAGTAAGCATCCTTTCTTTATCCCCAGACTAATTGGAAAGACTTCCAGATTATCCCAGTTATAGAATATGCTTCTTTGTGGTTTATATAGATATTAAATAAAACTAAAAATAAGTTTAAGAGTTAAATTAAAAACTTTCTTATTTTCAAAAGCTTTGGACAACTTACCTTTTGTCCTTCACAGTTCTCATCTATAACTTCTTGAAATATAGCTCTAAAAAAGTGCTCTGTTTCAAATGAACCTCTTTGACAGATCTTTAAATCCAAATTACTCTGGCTTTTATTGAATGGTCAATAATAGCCTCCACTGTGACTCATTGTTTAAGTTTTGATGATTTGGAATGATTGTCACTATCAAATGCTTTCTGTTCAGAATAGAAACTATGAGAATCTTTGATTTCCAGAAAGATGTTTATTTATGATGATAAATTGGGTCATCTTTTGCCTTAATTCTAAACTAACCTTAATCACTGAATGAACATTGCCTCAAACAAACAGTTCTTGGAAAGACTAATATAGAAAAATCAGAGTCACCAATTGTATCATGAAGCATTATCATCATGACTTTTTTTTTACCCCTGGACTTTGATGACACTAGAGGAGAAAGTGAGGTCAACAGTTTTGTACAGCTCTCCCTCACATAAATCCAGTTCATGAACAAGTCAAGACATTACCCTTGTGATGTTATTGGTTCTCTTAGAGAATGAAGGATGAGCAACAAAAACAGATAGCAATTAGTTATAATTTTAAGTAAAACTCCATTTATTTTAATTTTTTCCAGTTTGTTCAATAGACTGTGTTGTGTTTTTTTTCTTCTAACAACTTTTTCTACATTTTTGGAGATAATTATAAGAGTTTTGTTGAGTGTGTTATTAATGTGGTCAATTATGCTTATAATTTTTCTAACATTGAAGCAGCTCATATGTATAGTTGAGCAAAATAGTTTCTAATAATTATTTTAATTTCATTGGTCATTTTTGATTTCATTTTCAGTACCCAAAATTTGGTTTTCCTCTTTTTTCTTTTTTAAAATAAAGTTAACCAATGGCTTATCTATTTTATTCATTTTTTTCATGAAATCAGCTTCTACTGTTATTTATTACTTCAATAGTTATTTTTGTTTTCAATTTTGTTAATTTCTCCTTTGATTTTCTGGATCTACAAATTAGTGTTTAGTTGGGAACTTTTAAATTTTTTTTCTAGTTTTTTTTTTTTTTTTTTAGTTCCATGTTGAATTCATTTATTTGTTCTTTCTCTTTGTTATTGAGGTAAGCTTTTAGCAATATAAAACTTCTCCTAAGTACTGCTTTGGCTGCAACCCATAAAATTTGGTGCATTGCCTCATTGTTGTCATGCTCTTTAATGAAATTATTTCCAATTTCTATGATTTGTTCTTTAATGCACTTATTCTTTTGTATAAGATTTATTTAGTTTCCAATCAATTTTTAATCTATGTTTCCACAGACTTTTGTTGAATGTATTTTTATTGTATTATGATCTGAAAAGGATTCATTTGGTGTTTCTACTTTTCTACATTTGTCAGCCCTAATATATAATCAAATTATGTTTAAGTGTACCACTGAGAAAGAGTTATATTCCTTTTTATCATCATTAGTTTTCTCCAGAGATTTACCATATATTACCTTTCTAAAATTCCATTCACCTCTTTAACTTCTTTTTTGTTTATTTATTTTTCATTTGATTTATCTAGTTCTGAGAGGGAAAAGTTGAAGTCTCCCACTAGTGTGGCTTTACTATCCATTTCCTGCTATAACTAATTTTAATTTTCCTTTAGTAATTTGGATGAAATGTCATTTGGTGCATATATGTTTAAAATTATTATTACTTCATTGTCTATGGTACCTTTTAGAAAAATGTAATTTTCCTGTTTATCTCCTTTAATTAGATCTATTTTTGCTTTGTCTCAAATCATGGTTGCTATTTCAGACTTAAAAATATATGTATTTCAATTGAAGCATAATAGATTCAACTCCATCTCTTTTCTTATTTTTACTCTGTGGGTGTCCCTTTCCTTGAAATATGTTTCTTGTAGGCAACAAAATATAGGATTCTCATTTAACCCACTCTGCTATATGCTTCTTTTTAATGGATGAGTTCATCCCATTCACGTTCAGTTATAACTACTAACTGTATTTCTTTCTATTTTATTATCTCCATTTATCATTTTTTTCTCTCTACTTTTACCTGTCCCTCTTCAAAAGTCTGTTTTGCTTCTAATCACTACCTCCTACAATTTGCCATCCCTTCAATTTTCCCTTCCCTTTTCTTATCCCCATTTCCTTTTTCTCTGTAGGGCAAGATAGATTTGTATAATTAATTGATTGTGTATGTTATTCCTTCTTGGAACCAATTCCAATGACAGTAAGATTTAAGTATGTCCCTCGTTCCTCTCCATTGTAAAAGGTCTTCGTTTCATGCCTTTTTATGTGAGATAATTTACTCAACTTTTGCTCTCCATTTCTCCTCCTCCCATTATATCCTTCTTTGTCACCTCTAATTTCTTTCAAGTCATCCCATCATGGTGAATTCAAATCTATTTCTTCTATGTATTGTTCTTTTAACTGCCCTAATATTAAATATCATTTTCCCACAATGGAATGTAAATCTTCTGGATCCCTTATGACTTCTCCTTCTGATTCCCATTTTTATACTTTTCTTTAGATGTATTTAAAAATCATATTTTCTGCTCAACTCTGTCTTTTCATTAGCAAAGCTTGAAAGAGCTCTATCTCATTGAATATCCATTTATTTCCTGAAAGATTACAGTTTTGCTGGATAGGTTATTTTTTATGTTAATCCTTATTCCTTTCCCCTATGCATCAGGGGAAAGTCTTCCAATCATTTAATAAAGAAGCTCCTAGAGTGATAGTTATGGAAATATGTATAGAAGAATTGCACAGGTTTAACATATATTGGATTGCTTGTTTTCTAGGGGAGGGAAGAAGGGGAAGGAAGGAAAAATTTGGAACACAAGGTTTTGCAAGTGTGAATGTTGGAAATTATCTATGCATATTTTTTAAAATAAAAATCTTTAATAATAATAATAATAATAAAGAAGCTGCTAAATCTTGTATATTCTTGAATTGGGCTCCATGATATTTGAATTGCTTCTTTCTTGTGGCTTGCAATATTTTCCCCTTGATCTAGAAGCTGTAGAAGTTGACTGTACTATTCCTGGAAGTTTTCATTTTAGCCATCTTTCATGAGTCAACTGGTAGATTTTTTTCTCTTTTAATTTGTTCTCTGGCTCCAGCATAATAAGGCATTTTCCTTGATTATTTCTTCAAATATGATTACTAATTTTTTTAATCATGGCTTTCAGGTAGTTAATAATTCTTAAAATATTTATTCTTGATCCATTTTCCAAATAAGTTATTTTTCAATAAGATATTTTACTCTTCTTCTTTCCCCTCCCTGCATTGGTTTTTGCTTTATTATTTCTTGATTTCATGGAGTCATTAACTTTCATTTGTACAATTCTAATTTTTAAGACGTGATTTTCTTCAATAACCTTTTGTGCTACCTTTTTCACTCAACTCAAAAAAAAAAAACTCAAAAGGAGTTTGGCCATCATTTGTCCAATTTTTAAGGGGTAGTTTTCTTCAGTGGAATTTTGCATTTCTTTTAGCTTCTAGACAATTTTATTTTTTAAAGGAATCACTTTATTTAGAAATTTTTGTGCCTTTTACCAAGCTATTTACTCTATTTTCATATTTTTCTTGTCTCACCCTTATTTCTTTGTCAAATTTCCCCCTAATTATTTAATTGATTTTTAAAAATCATTTTTGAGTTCTTACAGAAATTTTTTGGGTATGTGATCAAATCATATTTTTATTTGAGTCTTTGAACTTTAACTTCATTGTTTTCTTGATTTTTCTTATCATTATAATAACTTTTATTGTTTATTTTTTCAGCCTATTTGTTGAAATATAACTATGTTAAAATCAGTCTCTGCTTCTGAGGCAAAAGAAGCACTCAAGTTTTAGATCTTTAATGCTATGGTATTCCAAGATACTTCTAGGGGTCTATAAGCTTTTGGTCTTTCAAAAGTGACATATTCCAAGAAGAGGTGTAATTATTGTACTCCTAGAATATTCTCTGGTCTGTGATTAACCAGAAGCACTCTTCTCAGTCCTGAAACTGTGACCAGAGAGCCAGCATCCCTGTGGCCATAAGCTCTAGTGAGCTAGTTTTCTTCTTCACCCTGAGACTGTGACCTGGAGTTATGCATGAGCAATACAAAAAGATCTTGGACCCAGTGTCAGCAAAGAGGCTCCTGTAATCTCCTTTGACCAGTTACATGACTCTTTCTATTAATGAATTAATAACTCCTAAAACTGCTGTCATAACTGATGCAACTGCCTATTCTTGGAGCCCTAAATCTGAGCTGAGCTCCAAGTCCAATCAGCACCAAGAGTTGTCAAGTCTAAGATGAGAGCCTCCCATTGAATACATGTTTAATTATAACTTTTATATGAGAAAACTATTTTGACCTTCTATAGCTGCTTGATACCAGAGGTTGACAGACTCTCACAATCCATTAGGATAATGTAACAATTCATTTTCTCATTCTTAAGAAAATATTTTTGTTATAGTTTTAACATAAAATTTGCAAAATAAGGAATAAACCTTATCTTAAACTTTGAGACAGAAGTGTAACAAAATTCCCTGCTGACCTTTCCCTGTTCTAGAAAATTATCTCAACTTGATATTTTATTTTCTCTTTCATTCCAGAATTCAATTTGAGGTGATGTTTAAAAGTTACTTGAAGGAGAAGTTGGGAGAGCTTAAGTAAGTTCCTGTTTTTACACTGCCATCTTTGCCCCTACTCACTCCCTGATTTCTGATTTCTTGACCTCAAATGTATATAAGTCTTAAAGGTATGAGATTCTGTGTCTGTCTTCCTTGGTAATTGAATTGAATTTGGTTCTTGAACCAACTACAGCTAAGTTTGATTTGTATTTGATTCAAGGCTAAGGGCTGACTTTGATTTTAAAAAATGAGAGAGGAAGAGAATTTAGGAGGAGATGAGTGGAGAAAAGAAGAGAGAAGAGGAAAGGAGACAAGAGGGGAGGAAAGGGGAAGAAAGGAGAGATGAAAGAGGGAAACTAATATAAGAACTTAATAATTTGCATGCAAGTTATCAGTTTGTATTTTTATTTTTCTTTTATAATAAAATTAATCATCAACAAGTATGAATATATCTGTATAGAAAGAACCAAATAATTTTATATATGAAACAGTAAATTTGCTGGTGTTTGTTTGTAAAACTACATATTAAATTTACTACAATGACAAAATTATCTCATTTATATTAACTGAGCTTCTTTTTATTTTCTTTTGTGCATTTTAAATGTTTTATTGATTTTCTTTGCTTTATTTTTATACATCCATCTCTTACCTATTATTAATAATTCTCTTACCTCACCCTAAAAAGCTCTCCCTGTTAACAGTCAAGGAAAACAAACAAAACAATAGATTGTCCATGTCTGAAAATGTTTATCTCATTTTGTATTTTTATTCCATTACCTATCCACCAAGAGTAGAGTTAAGTGGGAAGGAGAAAGCATTTTTTAAATGCCTATCATATGCTAGACACTATGCTAAGAGTTTTACACATATTCTTATTTGATCATCACAGAAATCCTTTGAGATAGGTGTTATTATTATATCCATTTTATAGTCAAAGAAACTGAGGTAAGAGACATGTTTTTATCACCATACATCTGGAGAGGAAATTTCACATGGAACTGGTCAGAATTGTCTAGTTTTTTAAAATTAATTTCATAGTTTAGTATTTTTTCAATTAAATTATCAGCATTTAAGCTGCTGCTTTGTGTTCAACATGCTTCCAGATGTTCTGTAAGAAAAATAATAGGAGTCCTGGGCTTGGATTTTCCACTAACTGGTTGAAAGAACTTGGATGAATTATTTAGTGGGCTTGGATCTTACTTTTGTCACATGAGGGTATAGACTACATGAGCTTTTGAATGACAACTAGTTCTGAAAATTTGCAATTATTTTTACTTTGGGCAGACTAGCTTATTTCTCTGGGATTGTTTTTAGTTGAAAATATACTTGTTTGTGCTTGTTTAAAATCAACATACAAAAAATAAAACCTGACAACATTCAAAGAAGAAATGTAATCCGATGAAAAATGTTGTCTTTGGATTCAGAACACGTCTTCAAATTCCTACTTGATCACATATGATCTGTGACCTTGTTCAGTTTCCTTAACTTCTCAGGGTCCAGGTTTCTTTTTCTATAAAATGAGGAGATAAGAAGAAATGATTTATAATGTCATTTCTACCTCTATGATTGAGTGCAAACATGAAGATGGATTACTTCTCTACATATAGTCCATTTCAACACATAGATTTTAAGTGGCCTGCCCTATGGGCTTTTTTCTGCTGTTTTTCTTCTTTTGGTCTTCTTTTTACTTATATCTTTTGTCCTTTATATTTCACCCTAATTAACATATCTCTACTTCTTCCCTACTCAGCCAGCCAGATATCAATTATAACAGATTCCTCTGAATATTTAATTAGTAAAAATAGTTTTTATGTTTTTGTTTCTTTTTTTTCCTTTTCTTTTTTTATTATAGCTTATTATTTACATAACATATGCATGGGTAATTTTTCCAACATTGATCCTTGCAAAACTTTCTATTCCAAATTTTTCCTCCCTTTCCCCCACTCCCTCTTCTAGATGGCAGGTAGTCTAATACATGTTAAATATGTTAAAATATATGTTAAATCCATTATGTGTATACTTATTTATACAGAAATCCTGCTGCACAAGAAAAAATGGATCTAGAAAGAAAAAAAATATGAGAAGGAAAACAAAATGCAAGCAAACATTAACAGAAAACTTGAAAATGCTATGCTGTAGTCCACATTCAGTTTCCATAGGCCTCTCTCTGGGTGTATATGGCTTTCTTCATCACTGAACAAGTGGAACTGATTTAAATCATCTCATTGTTCAAGAGAGTCTTGCTCTCTTTGTATAGATCTTTGTATAATCTTATTGTTGCTGTGTATAATGATCCCTTGGTTCTGTTCATTTCATTTACCATCAGTTCATGTAAGTCTTTCCAGCCTCTCTGAATTCATCCTATTGGTCATTTCTTATAGCACAATAGTATTCCATATCATTCATATACCATAATTTATTCAGCCATTTTCCAGTTGATGGGTATCCAGTCAGTTTCCAGTTTCTAGCCACTACAAAAAGGGCTACCACAAACATTTTTGTACATGTGGGCCTCTTTCCCTCCTTTAAGATCTTTTTGGGATATAAGCCCAATAGAAACACTACTGTGTCAAAGGATATGCACAGTTTGATAACTTTTTGAGCATAGTTCCAAATTGCTCTCCAGAATTGTTGGAGACATTTCTGTTCACAATTCCACCAACAACATATCAGTTTTCCCCAAACCTTCCAACATTATCTTTTCCTGTCATTTTAGGCAATCTGACAATCTGACTGTGTGTAGTGTTATCTCAGAATTGTCTTAATTTGCATTTTTCTAATCAATAGTGATTTGGAACACCTTTTTATATAACTAGAAATAGTTTCAATTTCTTCATCTGAAAATTATCTATTCATATCTTTGACCATTTATCAGTTGGAGAATGGCTTGAATTCTCATAAATTTGAGTCAATTCTCTATAATTTTAGAAATGAGGCCTTTATCAGAACCTTTGAATATAAAAATGTTTTCCCAGTTTATTGCTTCCCTTCTGATTTTGTCTGTATTACTTTTGTTTGTACAAAAACTTTTAAACTTAATATAATCAAGATTATCTATTGTGTAGTCAATAATGGCCTTTAGTTCTTCTTTGGTTACAAATCCCTTCTTTCTCCACAGATTTGAGAGGTAAACTATCCTTTGTCTTTTTCAAAGAAAAAAGTGACCTAATACTCCTTTTTCCCAGCAAAATATAAGAAAACATTCTCAAGTATCTGCTATGTATCAGTCACTGTGACACTCTAGTAGATGCTAGGGACCTGAAGAAAAGAATGAAAATTAGTCCCTGACCTCAGGGAGCTTTGGTTTTATATTTTTATGCACTTTCATTGAGATGTTATTTTGGTACTTCGTCCTTGAGAGGACAGGTTGTAATTCCTTGAGCAAAAAGAAACTGTGGGTTCAGAGCAAAAGCTCCAGTAGATCTATCAAATAGATAAAGTTTTAATTATGGGCTCCATGATAGACTTAGTGTCTGTTAGCTGACATCCAGCCTTTCTAAATTTGGATGGACATCTCTTCAGAAAAAAAAGATTAGCAGGCAATTTTCCAGAGCTAGAATAGACCCTGACATTTGGAGGATCTCCCAGATTTAGGGAATAATGTGAACAAAAGATATAAAGACATGTTAGAGTAAAATAGCTGCATGGAATTATTCTTTTCTGATGAAGAGTATAGTATGTAAGGGATGTAAAACATGGATAGAAGGTTAAGTTGCAGTCAAATTGTGAAATATGTTCCTTGTTGAGGAGTTTGTATTTTATCCCATAGACATTAGGATCACAAAGAATGATATGGTTATACATATTCATAAGGAAGATTAATTGGCAGTACTCTGAAAGATTTTTGGAAAGAAATGGATAACAAGATATTAAGAAGATTCTCACAATAGTCTAGGAAAAGCCGAATGAGAGATCATAGATGCAGGTAGTCAGGAAAATAGAAATATGGGGCCCGATGTGAGACATACTGTCAACAAGACTTAGTAATATTAAGGAAGGTAAGGGAGTGAAGAGAGGGCCTGAGAATTGCTGCTGGCTGCCACATAATGATTCTTATTTGTTCTCATTACTTGTGACCAGGTCACCATTAGCAAAATATAAAATTCCAGACTGAAGAAATGTTATACATGAAGTACCAATGTACCAAATGAAATGTCTGTCTTAACACATGCGAAACAAGACAGTCTCAGGAGTTAGCCTAACACTGTGACAATGGAAACAGGATAGGTGGATTAAACTTATGACAATGAACTGATCATTCTATACATCATAGACTGTTATATATTGCAGACTATTTCTAAAATGATTTGGGGAAGTATTTTTCTCCTTTCTACAAAATTAGTCATTAAACCATTTCTAATTCTCAAATTTCACTTTAGTTTTAAAGTGTATTTTTATATATACTAAAAATGTATTTCTCGAATTATTTTTAAATTGCAAAGACATCGACCTTAAACAAAAGAGATGCATAATCAATGCTTATTTAATTAAATTTTGTTGTTATGAAAATACAAAATAATACTCCCCTCTCACTATTGTCTTTGCTTTGTAGTGGGCCTTTGGGTCATGATTATGGCCCATCCCAATTCCATGTAATCATCCATTCAGGAATAGTTGGGATCAGAGAGGTTCTGGCCTCATTTGTTTTACAAATTGCCAGAAGTAGAATTCCATTTTCTATTTATAACACATTTATCACATGCCCTCTGCCTTTAGAGGCAACCTACTGGCAACTTAAACAAGTGTATTGATCATTTAAAGATATAATTGATAGAACTGTGTTGAAGCTGGAATTTTTATGCTAGAGAATGTCTCAATAATTCTTTGCTGTTCAATAACATGATGAATACCTACTCTGGCACTAATATCATTACCTAGCAGACCATTCACATTCTTGAATGCTTATATAAATATTTCTGCACATTATAGTTTAACTAAGTTCTTCCTAGAAACAAAGGATATTAAATCAGAAAGAACCTTAATCAGTTATATATAGCCCTGCTGCTATATTTTACAGATTGAGAAACTGAAGTTTAGGGAGATGAAACAATTTGTCATGAAAAAGTCACAAGATAATTGGTAGCAGTTCCTTCATTCAAATCTAGCACTTGTTCAAAAGGCCTGCACTTCAGGCCTTTTTAAGGTTTGCATAGGGTATAATAACAAGATATACCTGGATTGAAGCAACAAGATGATAGGAAACTACTTCAGTAGAAAAACAGCAAGTGAAAATTTTTACAGAGAAATGGGAATTATAGTAGTTAAAAGAAATAACTGTAACATGCAGTCAATTGCTGAAAAATAGTGTTGTGAGAGATGATAAGCTAAAATTCATGAGAAGAATAAGAACTATAAAGCTCATTTCTCTCCTACTGATGGCATGAGAATTTGTCAGACATGATATCCCCTTTGGCTGTGTGTTTGTATTGGGGTTGAAGTGGAGAAGATGTCCTTATAATTCATTTTGTCATTCTGTCTTAGTTAAGTGTTTCTTTATTTGATTTATAGTTTTCAGTTTATTTGGTAGAGAATGTGTTTGATGAGAGTGTGAAATATACTTACATTACTAGAATTAACTCCCTTCCCCCAAAAAACAAAACTGTTAAACAAACAAAAAAACCAACAACAATGTGAACCTATCATAGAAAGGGATTTCTGATTTATGTGAGATATATGCTTTAATAGTAATCCTTTTCAGTGATTGTAACTTTTTACTCTGTCTTGCATGCATAGATACACCAGTAATAATTTAGATAATCCTTGAACCTATTTAAGTCATTGTTCACCATAGAAAGAATTATGGCATCAAGATTTATGTTGTCGGATAAGTGGTCTCAATATGAGTTGGTTCTATTTGAAAGTTATAGATCACAAAGAAAATACTTTAGAAATTCTCAAGAAATATATTGCTATCCAGTAGCCATGGTCTTATATACATGCACTTACTCAATCAAATCAAAAAACTGAAAGATATAGTAATACCAATTTATAAGGACTTAGTCATGCATAGGTGTGACTGAGACCCTTCTTGTCATTAAGTCTGAACTCAACAAAAGTAAGAATCTATGTGTTGTGATTTTAGGGGAATTGGAAAGGTTGCTTCATTCACCCACCAGTACCCCAGAAATATTCTTTTATTTATTGGCTACTGTAGAAAATCCTACCATTAGCTTAAAATTTTGATTCTTGCTAAACTGAAAATGTATGTACAAGGGGTAAAAAATGTACCCACATACTCCTATTTTCTTTTACTATGTCTGTGGTCTTAGTCAAATAACTTAGTCATTTAACCTATCTAGTCCTCAAGTTCCAAGTTCTTAACATGAAAAAAATGGACTAGTTGTTTTCTGAGGTACCTTTCAACTCCATGAAGGACCTTTGATAATTTTGGAGAAAATGTTTTGAAAGGAGGAGTTGCTTTTTTAGTATTTTATTTTTTTCCCAATTAGATATAAAAACAAATGTTAAATTTTTTAAAATTTTGAGTTTCAATATCTCCCTCTCTCAAGTTTTACCCCCCTTATTGAGAAAGCAATAATATATTTTTTTTAATATAGGTTATACATGTTAGACAAAACATATTTGCATATTATTCTTCTTGTAAAAGAAAAGCAAGAAAAAAGTAGGACATTAAAAAAGCATACTTCAGTCTCTATTCAGACTCATCAGTTCTTTTTTGAGGTGGATTTCATTTTTTCATCATAAATCCCTCAAAATTGTCTTGGATCATTGTATTGCTGAGAATAGCTAAGTCATTCACAGTTGATCATCTTCTTTAATTATTTAATTTATTTTTGGGGTAATTTAAAAATTTTAAACAAATACAAAATGATAAAAAAATTGCCTTGCTCATACACAGCAGATCATAAGAGAGGATTTAACATAAAACAATAAATTTCCACTTCAAGAAATATATATAATAAATACTACACACTGTTTTCAAAGGTATCCAGTTTTTTTTGCTTCCTTTATTTGAAGAACAAAAGGTCAGGAACCTCAAAAAACCAGGTGAAAAAAGATATAAAGGAAAGAGATTTAGCTATGTCTGACCTTAAACTACATTATAAGACAAAAGCATTGTTGATGTATAAAATTTTCTTGTATAAATAAAACCTTAATAATCAAGAACAGAAGAAAAACAGAAAAATGGGCAGAAATAGTTCCATAGACAATCTCTTAGGGTGTGAATTGGTTGGCATATTGTTGTGGTATAGGAAATAATGAACTATGTGAAAAGACTTGAATTTATGAAAGTAGATGCTGTCCACCTTCAGAAAAGCAAATAACAGGAAAAAATAAATATAGTACAGTCTAACATATATGTGTATATGTGAATGTGTGCACATGCTGACATATATATATATATATATATACATACATGTATGTGTGTGTGTATGTGCTCAATTGTATTTTTCATTAGGTAGAGGAGAATGGAGGGGGAAAATAAAATAAAATGTGCACAGAAGAGAATAATAAAAACCCAACAAGGAAGCAAAAAGAAAGAATTCATGGTTTTAATCCTAGCTCCTTTGCACTCTGGAATATCATATTCCAAACGCTCTGATTCTTTAGTATCAACTGCTAAATCTTGTGTGATTTTTGACTATGAGTCTGGTTGTCGGCAATATTTTCTCCCTTGATCTGGAAGCTCTGGAATTTGGTCATGATATTCCTGAGAGTTTTCAGGTAGTCCAACAATTTCACAATTGTCTCTCCTAAGTACATGTTTATTATATTTGCCAGGCTTGTTCCTATCTATTTTCTATTAAAATCTCTTTGAATTTATTGTTGGTTTGTTTTGTTTTTTTAGATCTTTTGTAAGTCTTGGTAAGCTAATGACCAAAAGTGATTCATTTTCATTGTCACAATTTTTTCTTGTTGTTTACTCTTTTCTTCAGCCTATTTCTGGATTTTTAACTTTTAACTCTTTGCAAAAATAGGGTTCTGTTTCCAGAATTGAGCACAGAATCCCATGGTTCAGGGATTTTGTACAGATATTTTCAGAGCTACTTCTATGGATATGTAAAATTTTCAGTTCTTCCAAGGTGGTATAGTCTAGTTAGACCTGTATTGACCTGTACTCTGGTCCATTAGCTTCTTTTCTGTCCTGGAAATGTGGTGAGAGTCTCTATTTTCTTATGGCCACAAGCTTTGATGCACTAGTGATTCTCCTTGCCTTGGGACTGCCACTCAGGACTGCAACCCAGATCTGAGTATGGACAAAGCAATAGAGACCTGCTTCCATAGTCAGCAATGAGACTCCTGTAATCTTCTTACCAGTTGTTTACCGTCTTTATTGTCTGTGAACAGAGTTCTGGAAGCAATGCTGTTGATTATGATTGTCAAGACTCACTACTAATTTGCTGTGGCACAGTTTGCTCTGGTCAGCCTGCAGTGGATTAGCTTCACTGTCACCTTAGTGCAACAGACCTTACCTTCTAAGTTATCTTGGGAATGAAAGTTGTTTTATTCCATTCAGGGGTCCTCAAACTATGGCCCATGGGCCAGATGCAGCAGCTGAGGACAATTATCCCCCTCACCCAGACCTATGAAGTTTCTTTATTTAAAGGCCCACAAAACAAAGTTTTTGTTTTTACTATAGTCCGGCCCTCCAACAGTCTGAGGGACAGTGAACTGGCCCCCTATTTAAAAAGTTTGAGGACCCCTACATTATATGATGGCATTATTTGAAGTTGTTCCAAGGTGTTTTATGGATATGTCAGGTGAGATGCTGGTTTTTTTTTCAGCTTTCCTCACCACACAAAAAGAATGAGGAACTAGAGACAAAAATGCAGACCAGAATCTAAGGATACTAAAGACAGACTTTTCTTTCTGCAAAGTTTGCCATAAAGCTAATGGATTCATAAGTGAAGTCTGTCAAACATTTAAATAATGATTATTTCCAATACTATATAAAGTATTTGGAAAATTGGGTAAAGAAGCAGCATTACCAAATTAGTTTCACAGTATAAATATGATGTTGATATCTAAACCAAAAAGAGCAAAAATAGAGAAAGAAAACTATAGACTAATTTCCTTAATGAATATTGATGCAAAAAAATTAAATTAAGTACCATCAAAGAGATTAAAGTAATATATCATAAAGATCATATACTATGATGAGGTAGGATTTATAACAGGAATGCAATGTTGGTCCAACATTTAAAAAATCTTCATAATTGTCAACCTGCCAAAACAAACCATGGAACTATATGAATACAATTATAAAACACTTTATAGACAAATAAAGTCAGATTTAAACAATTGGAAAAATATAAATTGCTCATTGGGTAGGCTGAGCCAATATACTAAAAATGACAATTGTATCTTTATTTATTCAGTGCCATATAAAACTCAAAAATTATTTTATACATCTAAAAATTAATAAAATAGATATGAAAGAAAAAAAAGTCAAGAATATCAAGGAAATCAAGAACGTGTGAAGGAAGGTGGCCTAACAATATTAGATCTCAAATTGTATTACAGAGTGGTAGTTCTCAAAAGAATCTGGTACTGGGTAAGAAATAGAATCGTGGTTCAGTGGAATAAATTAGGTATATAATAAACAGGAGTAAATTACCATGATAATGTAATATTTGACTAACCCACAGATTCAAGCTTTTATTACAGGAACTTACTATTTGACAAAAACTGCCTGGAAGGCTAGAAGGCAGTTTGAAGAAACTATATATAGACCAATATCTCATACTATATAATTAGATGATGCCAAGAAAATTGGGGGATCACAGAAAAGTTCGCCTATCAGATCTGCGGGTAAGGAAAGAATTTATGACAAAGCAAAAGAGCGAAAGCATCACAAGTTATAAAATGGATAAATTTGATATATTAATATAAAAAGTGTTCTGTACAAACAAAACTAGTACAGAAACAATTAAAAGAAAAGCAGAAAACTAAGGGAAATTTTTAAAACAAATTTCTCTAATAAAAGCTTCATTTCTCAAACATAGAGAATTGCATCAAATTTACAAGAATTCAAGTCATTGTCTAATCAATAAATTGTGAAAGGATATGAACAGTTTTCTGTAAATGTAATAATAGTACTGTAAATAAAGTAATGTAACCTATAGTCATACAAAAAATACTGTAAATCATTATTGATTAAAGAAATGCAAATCAAAAGAACTCTGAGTTGGCACTTCACATATATCACATTGTCTATGACAAAAAGGAAAATTTCAAATGTTGGGAGAGGATGTGGGGAAAAATGAACACTAATGCACTATTGGTAAAGTTGGGAACTAATCTAACTGTTCTCTGAAGAGCAATTTGCATCTATGGCCAAAGGGCTATTAAACTATGCTTTCTTTTTGATACAGAATTACTAATATTGCATCCATATCAGAAACAAACAAAAAAGATGAAAGGAGCTATGTTTACAAACATTTCTAGCAGCTCTTTTTTTGTAGTGGTGAAGAATTGGAAATTGAGGGAATGCCCATTAATTGGGAACTGGATAAACAAAATGTTCTATAAAAATGATGAGCAGGATAGTTTCAGAAAACAAATGAAAAGATTTACATGAACTGATGCTGAATGAACAAAACCAGAAGACTAGCATACACAATAAGAGAAATAATGCATGATAATCAGCTGTGAATGATAGCTATTCTCAGTAATAAAATGACAATTCCAAAATATTTATGATAGAAAATGCTATCAATTTTTAGGGAAAGAACTGATGGATTTTGAATGTAGATCAAAAAATCCTTTTTAACTTTTCTTTTTTTAAAAAAATCTCTATTTTCTTTTACAATATGATTACTCATGGTAAAATATTTTGCATGACTGTTAATGTATAACCCATATCAAATTATTTGTCTTCTCAACAAATGCAGAGGGGAGCAAATAAGAAAATTTTGGAACTTAATATTTTTGAAAATGAATGTAAAATTGTTTTATATATAATTGGAAGAAATAAATTTTTTTAAAAAAAGTATCTGTTTGGAAAGCACTGGTTCTGTATTTTAAAATCATGGACTTTCATATCATGAGAGTATAATCAAGATATTATTTGAATTTGAATTGAATTGAATTGAAGCATAACCTAGGGAAAAAGGAAAAAAAAAAGACAATCTCTAGACTATGTCTTGCAAATTAAATATTATAATGTCAAGCATCACAATAGTATTAAAACTGAATACCTGTAATAGACCCGGAGTTCAACTGTCTCATTTTACAATTAAGGGAATTTATGCCCAATATGTCTAAATGATTTACTCAAGATCATATAGGTTGCAGAACCAGTCTTCCAATTGAAATGCTGTGACTCTATGTGCGATATTCTTTTTTTACTGTGCAACATTAATATATTCTCATGTTTCCTCTGCTGGATGACTGCATCCTTACAATTTACTTATAATACTTAAGTAGTTAAAGGTGAAAAATTCCCATGAGCCTCTCTGCAGTCATAGACTGATCCTTTTCAGAAAAGCTGTGATTGTTAAAGTACTATTCTTGACCTCTTAGTGGATTCAGCCCTTGTGATTACATTCCCACTCCTTCCATTATCAATGAATTTGCCCCAACAAAATTTCAGGTAGTTAATTGATTAAGATTTCTGATCTTAGATTTAGAATGGAAGGGATATGGGATACAGTCATTTCCAAGTAATGATCATTTTTATACAGTAAAAGTCTTTTCATTCATGGAACTGATTCTAATCTCAATATTTTCAGATGTTCAGGGATATGATCTATTGAAAATGCCAACAAGACAATTGTGAAATTGAATGTATGTAAATAATCAGACTCTCAAGGTCTTATTAAATTAGAAGAATATACTTGTATGAAAAATAAGTAGGGAATTAATCAAAGTGTTGGCTTCCTGCCAAATAAGTTTATGAATGATAGTCATCAGAATTTATCATTTTCATAATATATTGCTAGTAATTACTCCAACACTATTAAGCAAAAATAATTAGAAAAAGAGGCATGAGAGGTTCTAGAAATAGTGTTTTTATTATGTCATCTATTCTAGGATTTGTATTTTTAAGTCAGAATATTAGGGAGCAATCAGACATTTGTAAACAGACCAATTTGAATTTTTGTTCCACATGCTTTTTCTCCAGATGGATTAGAAAATTTTAGTTATGTTCAATTGTGACATAATTAGGACGGGCATACAAGGTGATTGTGCCATAATATTATAATAATACATATATGTTGTTTTCTGTCATCGTCACTCCACTTTCACCTGTGGTTCCAAGAAACTATAACATGTCTAGCAGCCACATCATAGTAAACCATCTAGGCGGATGACTAAACCAGGTTGATGGTCTTAAACCCATCAATGAGTTGGGGAGAGGATCATGGCAAAGGTGTTTACTTCTTGCATGTGAAGAACTTTACCTTACTTAAGTCCAATTCACCTGAAAGTTAAGACATTATCCATAATTTTACTGCTGTTTTTCAAAATGAAGTATGATCAATAATATTTGATAACTTTTATTAAAAATAATATTAGGAGGCAGAGATAAGATGTCACAGTGAAGGCAGGAATTCTCCTGAAGTCTCTTCTAAATTTCTCCAAATACTTTTAAATAATGACTAAATACATTTTAAAGACATAGAACCAACACAAAGATGGACACATGTTTCCATACCAAAACAACCTAGGTCTGTAAGAAAGGTCTGATTCACCAGAGTGAGAATGGAGCACAGTCCAGAGCCAAGTTTCAGTAGTGGACATCTGGGCCAACCAATCAGGAGCAGGCTTAAAAGGTTATTGAATCAGTGGCAGGAATGGTATTTTCTAAGCCCATAGATACTGAAGACAACTTAAAAGATAAGCAAGAAAGGTCCCTCACACAAGGGTGAGAGCATACCACACAATCCAGCAAATGTTAAGTCAGAACAGATCTGATTCCAGCAAACCAAGTGCACACTCTGTAGCCATGGAATCAGCAGTGGTAACAACTACTTCCAGAGTGCTTAGCCCACAAATGGTAAGGATATTAAACAATCACCAAGAAGGAGATTATAGGAGTCCCTTTGTTAGCATTGAGGCAACACTTTGTTCCTTTGCTCATAGTTGGATCCAAGTCATAGTTCTGAGTGTCAGTCCAGAGGGAAAGAGGATTATGTGCCCACCAGAGTTTGCAGTCAAAGTGGAGCAGGGATCTCTTCAAAGATCTATGGCAGAAATAAGTTCTAGTGATGATTTACAGTCAAAAGCATAGACCAGGAGAGTAAAAAAACATACCTCTCCTTATATTCTATTACCTTGAAAGAACTACAAATTTATGGATCTTTGGAAGAATCTCTGAAAACAGTTGCACAGAACCCTTGAAGCTTCAGACAGTGTGCCCTCCACTATGGAAAAAAAGTGTGATGATTTGGTTTCCTCATTACCTACTCTAATTCATTTAATCTTTTTCTGTCTTCTCTTATTGCCAAAGTAATATTTCTAATACAATATTGAATAAAATGGTGATTATAAGCAACCTTGTTTCACCCCTGATTGTACTGGAAATGGTTCTAGTTTTGTCCCCATTACATATGATACTTGATGACGGTTTTAAATAAATGCTACTGATTATTTTAAGGAAAAATCCATTTATTCTTATACTCTCTATTGGTTTTTTTTTTTATAGAAATGGTTGTTGATTTTTATCAAATGCTTTTCCTACATTTATTGAGATAATCATATGATTTTTTTTAAATTCATTTTTTGCTATAGTCAATTATGTTAATAGTTTTCCTTATATTGAGCCAGTCTTAAATTCTTGGTATAAACCCTACTTGATCATAAATACCTATTCGGTGTTATCCTAGGGATGACTTTCTGTAATCTCTTTGCTAATATTTTCTTTTTTTTTTTAAATTAAAGCTTTTTATTTACAAAACATATGCATGAGTCATTATCAACATTGACCCTTGCAAAACTTTCTGTTCCAGATTTTCTCCTCCTTCCAATCCATCCCCTCCCCTTGATGGCAGACATATATTAAAATATATGTTAAATCTAATACATGTATACATATTTATAGTTATCTTGCTGAACAAGAGAAATTGCTAGGTCAGTGTTGATTCACTCCCGGGTGTTGGGGTGGGCGTGGCCAGGTTCCATGAGATTCTGGCATTTCAGGGTTCACTATTTACCTGTTGTGTTTGTGTTGGACATTTTACAGCTTCTTTGCTGATCTGGCTTGCAACCAAGGCAGAGTAGCTAACATTGGTATAGATTCCTCCCTGTAGATTCTCCACCTCGAAAAACTCCCACCACCCCTGGACTCTGTGGTGTCTGGCCTGGCGCTGTGCTCAGCTGCTTGCACTTGGCTGCTTCCCTCCATTTCTGATTGAAACAGACCTTTTCTGTGATTTTAGAGATTATCTTCTGCTGGTAATTTGTTGCACTCCCAATATTCGTGGATTCTGCCATTCCAGAATTAATTCAGAGGCTGGATTTCTTAATTAGTCTGAGGGTTGTAGGAGAAGGTCAGAAAGAAATGTGTGTCCTTTCTGTCATCTTTGCTCTGTCCCCTCTCTTTGCTAATCTTTTATTTAATATTTTGCTTCAATATTCAATATTCATTAGGGAAATTGGTCTATAGCCTGGGTTAGGTATAGGTTTAGGTATCGGTAGTATATCTGTGTCTTAAAAGGAATTTAGTAGGAGTCTTTCTTTCCCTATTTTTTCAAATAGTTTGCATGTTATTGGAATTAGTTGTTCTTTAAATGTTTGGTAGAAGTCACATATAAATCCATCTGACTGGAGATTTTTTCTTAGGAAGTTGATTAATAGCTTGTACTATTTCTTTTTTTTTTTAAATGGGATCAAATATTTTATTTTCTCTTTTGCTAACCTGGGAAATCTATATTTTTGTAGGTATTCCTCCATTTCAGGAATTCAGTTTTTTTTTTAATAAAACCAACTCTTAGTTTTGTTTATTAATTCAATAGTTTTCTTACTTTTACTTTCATTAATCTCCCCTTTTATTTTTAGAATTTCAAATTTGCTATGTAATTGGGGGATTTTAATTTGTTCATTTTTTAGCTTTTTAAATTGCAAGTCCAATTCATTGATCTTCTCTTTTTCTATTTTATGCAAGTAAGCATCTAGAGATTTAAAATTTCCCCTAATTATCATTTTGGCTGCATTCTGCCAATTTTAGTATGTTGTCTTATTATTGTCACTCTCTTGGTTGAAATTGTTTTGATTTTGCTTTTTTATTTAATAGCCTTTTATTTACAGGTTATATGTATGGGTATCTTTACAACATTGACAATTGCCAAACCTCTTGTTCCAATTTTTCCCCTCTTTCCCCCACCCCCTCCCCCAGATGGCAAGATGACCAGTAGATGTTAAATGTATTAAAATATAAATTAGATACACAATAAGTATACATGACCAAACCATTATTTTGCTGCACAAAAAGAATCATACTCTGAAATATTGTACAATTAGCCTGTGAAGGAAATCAAAAATGCAGGTGGACAAAAATATGGGGATTGGGAATTCAATATAATGGTTCTTAGTCATCTCCCAGAGTTCTTTCGCTGGGTGTAGCTGATTCAGTTCATTACTGTTCCATTGGAAATGATTTGGTTGATCACATTGCTGAGGATGGCCAAGTCCATCTGAATTGGTCATCATATAGTATTACTGTTGAAGTATATAATGATCTCTCGGCCCTGCTTGTTTCACTCAACATTGGATGAAATTGTTGATGATATCTATGACTTGTTGTTTCATCCATTCATTCTTTAGGGTTAGATTATTTAGTTTCCAATTACTTTTTGGTTTATTTTCCAAAGGCCTTTCATTGCATGTAATTTTTTTGCATCATGATCTGAAAAAAAATGCATTTACTATTTCTGCCTTTCTGCATTTGATTTTGAGGTATTTATGCTCTAATAAATGGTCAATTTTTGTATAGGTTTCATAAATCTATTTGCTTTTCCCAATGGAAAAGCAAGAACCAAAATATTCAGTGCAAAGAGCAATATTGAATATAAACAGGAAGGCTTTATTGATGCATAAAAGAGACATATAAGGTAATATGTTGACAAAGAAGGAAATAAATGATTTCTGAAACAAGGAAGAACTGTTTATTTTAAAATTTCATTTATTTACATATTGATTTATTTAGCATTTTTGGAACATAGAGTATGTTAAAATATGGTACTCCATTAGCATGGTATGACAGAGTATAACAGAGTAAACCTAATAAAATTATTACAAATTGAGAAGATTTTGATTGGAATCTGTCCTGAAACAATTCCAAGATAGGTAACTCTAGGCAAATCTTTCACTTTTTTTCTACCTCAGTTTCCATACTTGCAAAATGAGAACAATGATATCAATAACCTTTCAGGATTCTTTTAAAGATCAAATGAGATAATGTATGTAAAGTGTTTTGCAAACCTTGAATAATTATATAAGTATCATTATCACTATTGGAAAGACAGATGGTATAGAGGAAAGATAACTAACCAGGATACATGGATTCTAATGCAAGTCCTTGTGTTTCCAACCTCCCTATATAACCCTGTACAAGCACTCATTCTCTTTAGTCCTTATCTTTCCCAGGTCTGAGATTTCCTCTAGTTCTAGAATTTCATGAAATTAATGGAAAAGAAGGAAAATGTAAAGAAAGGTGGAATTTCTTGTTAACAAATTTATCAGTCTTCAGGGATGTAAGATCCTAAAATTTAGAGCTCAAAGGGATTTTGGGAGTCTACTAGTCCAACTCCTTCATTTATTGGTAGTGATGAATAATTAAACAGAAAACTGAGCAGAGCTTAGCAAGTTGATGAAATAATGCTCAGTGCAAAAAGAAATATAGAAGGTAAATACTTTAAGCAAAGCAAGAGAAATAACAAAGGATAATGAGGGTGGAATTGGTAGCTACTGAAAGAGGCAAGAAAAAAGAAAATGAAATTATGTACTTGAAAATACTATACTTTTGGCTTCTAAGGGAAAAGATTCTCTGCCATAGTTTTAATGAATTCACACTCTTCCAACCTTGAAAAGTTCCTGAACCACATTACTCTGTTACTTTTTGAAGTGTTAAGTCATCTTTTTGTATGAAATTAATGGTTAGATAAATGGAACTATTGGAAATAAAGACGAGGACAGCCCTATTCATCTATCTAAAAATCATTTCTAGAAAATGGCAGCCTTGAAATGCTACATAGTATGAAATAATCCACATTTAACTGCTGTGGCACAAGGAAAATACTTGAGTTCCAACTGAAGAATGATGGAGACTCACTGAAATTGTAGTCCTGCCAGTTTCAATGAATACTTTATTGTTGTAATTTCTTAGAAATTACTTTGAAATTGAGTAAATTTAACAGTTTTCTTGTTTGTCTTAGTTTTGGCATCCTGTAAGAATGAATAGATTCCCCAAGAATGTTTTAAAGGCAGGTAAGTATAGTGCTCAGACAGATTATGCAATTAGATAATTTTAAAGAGCACAACGATAAGGTAAAATGAATAAGGCAAGCTGCAAAACAAATAAAATGGCATCTTAATTATGTCTATAAGCTATTTCCTCAGCTAATTTATTTTAAATAACGAATTCTTTGTTCTTATACCTGGTGCTAAAATATCTTCCAGCAAAGAATGGTGAAAATTCTTAGTTGTTTTGCTCAAGGTCAAACCTTCTGTAGGGCCAAAGTCATCTCTTTAGGTAGCCAGTTGGAGTGACTCTCCTCAGATCTGTAATAACTGGAAAAAGGAAGAAAAAGAAGAGGAAACATCTGTTGACTGTGATTGATTTTTCTGCTGCTTTTATTACTTAATATTTATATCTTGATTTCTGTCAAACTTCAGTGGTTATTTAATTCTAACAACAATGGTCACTATGCATACTCCTTTAATGTTTGCAAGCACTTTGAATTTACTATTTTCTCTTATTCATGGTAATCCAGTGAGATAGGTTTTGCATGCTCATTTTACATATGAGAAAACAAGGCACATTTGGCTATAAAATTCTGGGCTAGTAAGGAAAACTTTAAGGAAAGCAGAGGATAGCATGATATATTTGTTCTTATTCCACACACTCTTGGGAGCATCCTGAATTGACAGTGAACAAATTTCCTAATACAAGCTATCTTATATTTTCTCTTGTGTACCCTTGAGATACTAGGGTACTTGAGATACTAATATACCCTTGAGATACTAATATACATTAACTGAATTCAATAAAATACAGTCACTTCTGGCAAGGCAGTCATTGAATCATACATAGTTAGCCAAATTTAAGAGAGAATAAAAACTTTTAAGATTATTCTAGAAGATAATGTAAATGGTATTGGATTGGGTTGTTCTTTACAAATCATTGGATTTCTCATGGATATATTGAAATTACAAAATTACAGAAGAATAGTCATTTTGTTCTAGTATTCTTTCCCATATGCCGCCCCTTCTCCCTGACACTGAAGAAAAAGAATCATCCTTATTTTCTGCAGTATTTCAGGAAGAGATATAACGTTCTTCTCACCTTTTCTTACCTATTCCCTCACCAAAGAATATTTCATGGGATAATTTGTGATCCAAAATGGAGATCAGGCTGCATGATTTCTAAATTTTCTGAAAGCCTATGATAACATGATTCTCCTGTGAATATTTAAAAAGTATTTTTTATCACCAATTAGAGAGTTACTCACTCAAATAACAAAATTTTGCTTGGCACTTCTGACCATCATTGAAAAAGTACATAAAAGAGAACTAAAAGCCAAAAATAATTTTGGTCATATCTTTGTGAAATTAAAAAAAAATAAGAAAAGCAACTCAACTAAAGTCCTGCTTTTGAGAAAGAAGCTATAGACCAGTGGTATGAAGCAAATAGAAATGCATAATTTCTGGCCAAATATTCTCTTAGAAGAAACACAAATTAGCATTATGTATGTTGTACTTTATTTTCATTTTGTCAAATATTCCCAAGCTACCTTTTAATATGGTTATGGTGGATTTGGGAGAATGTGACTTGGCCTACCAGTCCTGAGTTTGATACTACTGTTCTAGATTGTAGTCATAGATTTAAAGTTGGAAGTAATCTCAGAGGAAATCTAATACATCCCTTTGGCATTGTGTGGATAATAATGGTTCATATTATAGACATCATTCATATATGTATCATATATATGCATCCATTATTCTTTACATGAGTCATGTGACTATCTTACAAAGGCTTTAAGAGAAAGTTGCTATTACATTCATGAGAAACAGAGAAAAAATTAGGATAGTTGTCAAAAAGAAAGCAATGAAAAAAAATTCAAATTCATTAGCTATTATCAAAAAGAGAAAAGTAATAGTCCAAATTCATAGGCTATTGTTTTTTCTTTTATTTAAATGAAGAGAAAAAAGAAAAACAAAGGGGCCTTGTGAGGGGGCAATACTACAAAGGCTAAAAACTTTAGGAGAATTTAAAAAATTAGTGAAGGTTAGATTGAAGAACTGAATTATTATACTGTATACTAAAGAACATGCTACTCCATAAATGAGTCAATATATTTTATGGGCAGATAACAAAGAAAGTTATATTTTACAAAAGTTATAAAAGTTGAGTTAATAGGAAGAATGAAAATAACTAATAGGGTTTTTTTCAATTACAAGTAAAGACAATTTTTAAAATATTCATTTTTGAAAGATTTTGAGTTCCAATTTTCTTTTTCTCTCTCCCTTCCTCCCCAAAATAGCAAGCAATCTGAAAGAAATTAAACATATTCAATAATAGAAAGTACATTTCCACATTAGTTATGTTATGAAAGAAGAAAAAGAATGGGAGAAAATGCAAAAAAAACACATGAAAATAGTGTGCTTTAATCTGCACCCAGAGTCCATCAGCTCTTTCTCTGAATGTGGATAGCATTTTCCATGAGTCTTTTGCTATTACCTTGGATCATTGTGTTGCCTGGAAGAGCTAAGTCTATCAGAGTTCATCATCACACAGTGACTATCATTATTGCTACTGTTTCTGTTACTCCTTGTTACTGTTAATGTGTACGATGTTTTGGTTCTGCTCACTTCAGTCAACATCAGTTCATATAAGACTATCTAGGTTTTTCTAAAATCCATCTGTTCATCATTTCTTTTAAGAAATATACTATAGTATGTATAATAGTATTCCATTCCATTCAGACACCACAATTTGTTCATCCATTTCCAAATTTATGGGCATCCCCTTTATTTTCCAATTCTTTGCCACCACAAAAAGAGTTATATTTTTTACATGTAGGTCCTTTCCCCTTTTTATGATCTCTGAGATACAGAACTAGTAGTGGTATTTCTAGATTAAAGAGAATAAAATATTTTATAGTCCTATGGGCATAGTGCCAAATGACTGAATCAGATCATAGTTTCACCAGTAATATAATAGGATTCCAACTTTCACACATCTCTAATATTTATCATTTTTCTTCTCTGTCATATTAGCCAATCTGAGCTGTTACAAATATATATATATATATATATATTTGCATATGGGTCCTTTCTTATGACCTCTTTGGGATATAGACTCAATAATTGTGCTGCTGTATCAAAAAGTTATGCACAGTTTTATAACCTTTTGAATATAGTTGCAAATTGCTCTCCAGAGTGGCTGGATCAGTTCAGTTTCACCAACAATGACATAGTGTCCTAGTTTTCCCATACCCCTCCAACATTTATCATTTTCTTTTCCTCTCATATTGGCCTATCTGATAGGTATTAAGTAATATCTTAGTGTTATTTTAATATGAGTTTCTCTAGTCAATAGTGATCTAGAGCATTTTATATGATTATAGATAACTTTGATGTCTTTATTTGAAAATTGCCTGTTCATATCTTTTGACCATTTATCATTTGGGGAATGACTTATATTCTTTAAATTTTGACTCAATTCTCTATTTATTTTAGAAATGAAGTCTCTATTAGAGATATTTGCAATAAAATTTGTTTTTCGGCTTTTGCTTTTTTCTGATTTTAATTGCATCAGTTTTCTTTATATAAAAGCTATTTAGTTTAATATAACCAAATGCATCCATTTTGCATACCATAATGCTCTTTTGTTTGGTCATAAATTCTTCCCTTCTCCATAGATCTGAAAAATAAGTCATTCCTTGCTTCCCAATTAATTTATGGTATCACCATTTATATTTAAATCATAAACCCATTTTTGACCATATATTTGTATATGGTATGAGATGTTGATATCTACTTAGTTTTCTGCCATACTATTTTCCAATTTTCTTAGAAATTTTTATTTTTGTCAAATAGTGAATTAATTTCCCAGAAACTGGACCCTCTGGGTTTATCAAACAGCAGGTTACTATTGTATTTTGCTACTGTGTCTTATGTACTTTTTTTAGCCAGTACAAAATAAATTTGATGACTTGCTTTATAACATAATTTTAGATATTGTACTGCTAAGCAACCATCCTTGCATTTTTTCCCTTTAGTTCTGTTGATATTCTTGACATCTTGCTCTTCTAAATTAATTTTCTTATTTTTTCAAATCTCTAAAATGATTGTTTTATAGGTTGATTGGTATGGTGCTGAATAAGTAAATTAATTTAGGTAGAATCATAAAGTTTATTATATTAGCTCAGCTGCCATAGGGAACTGATATTTTTCTAATTATTTGGATATTATTTTGTGTGAAAAATGATTTGGAACTGTATTGCTAAAGCTCCTGGATTTGTCTTGGATTATGTACTTCAAAATATTTTATATTGTGTACAGTTATTTTAAATGGATTTTTCCTTTCTAGCTCTTGATGATGGGCTTTGGTGGTGATATATAGAAATGTCGTTGAATTATATGGGTTTTGAGGTGAACTCTAACAGGACTCATTCTGTTCCCATTATTGGAATAATGTAAATATGGAAACAAGCCCATCCTGTTCATATTATTAACTGTCCTAGATATAAAGGGAAGTCAATTTCCTGGGACTATCTTGTTAGCATATCTAAATCATCTCATTTTGCTTCATGCAATTATTCAGGTAGATACAATACATTATAATTGTCCTGCCTTCCCGCTCTCTAAATCTTCCCCAACTTTTACCTAATTCCCTAAATCTCAAAATTACTTTTCCCTCTCTTCCCTTCTGATTTTTTAAAAAAGGATATGAACCCAAAACACCTACACAATTATTTTTTTTTGGATTTTTTTCATCACCTTTCATGACAGTAGAAATTAGAGAAAGTCTCTGTGAGTTCTTCACATTTAGAACCACCCTCCATCTATCTGTTATTTCCTCCCCTTCAATTTTTTTAGTTGATTCTCCAAGGTTACCATTATATCAACTGCAAAAAAATAATAGTTTTGTTTCTTCATTGTCTATTCTAAATCCTTCAATTTCTTTTTTTTCTTTTATTGATAAATCTAACATTTCTAGTACAATATTGAATAATAATGGTAATAATGGGCATTCTTGTTTTATTCAGTATCTTATTAGTAAGGCTTCTAGCTTATCCCCATTACAAATAATGCTTGCTAATGCTTTTAGATAGATATTACTTTCAATTTTAAGAAAAGCTCCATTTATTCTGATGCAGCCTAGTTCTTTTAAAAATAAGAATGGGTACTGTATTCTATCCAAAGATTTTTCTGCATCTATTAAAATAGTCACGTGGTTGAGGTTCAAAGGAGAGTTCAATCCCACTGGGATTGCAGAACAGTATAATGAGGAATCTCAAAAGAATTTGCAGGTTTAAACACATCTCCATGTCAAAGAGCCAAGTTTATTGTAATTGTAACACCAATTGAAGTAGGCTAAGTTCCAAAAGGATTTAGCAAAGAATCAGGGGTAGGAAGACAAATTTATAGAAAAAGTTAGGGAGATGAGAGCTTCATGTTACTTATTGGCTAATTTTATGACTTAGAGATAGATTTGAGGGGTAGTCTATTCACTGTTGTCTCAGGAACTTGCTTATTACTGAACAACAGATTATCTATCTGACAGTCAATAATTTTTGTAGGACTATCCTAAAGCCAGAAGCTTTTAGAATCATGACAGATTATTAGAACAACAGTGCTCTAAGGTTAAGGGACCTTAAGATTACTGCTATATTTCCTCTAGAAGCTGTATTCTCTTCGATATGATTTCTGTTGGCTTTATTATTGCTTTGTTCAATTATACTAATAATTTTCCTAATATTGAACCAGTTGTGAATTCTACATGGTATAAATTCTACATGGTAATAATATGCTATCTTAATGTAAAATTGAATGAGGCTTTAGTTTCCATGAAATTTAAATCAGAAAAAAATGAAATGGAAACTTAAGAAACATGGAACAAGGAAATAAAATTTTATGGTGTTATCATAGATTAGATATCATATAATCAGAGGGAGGAACTTACAAGTGAAAGGGAAGATGTAACTAAGGCTAACACTCAGCTGGGAAAAGATTTTATGATGTAATCAGAAGCAGAGACTGGAGGGAAGGAGAAGGGAGGAGTTAGATGCTTTGAATAGTTTGTTAACTGCTATAGTACTCCATCAATGGGGAATCAGGGGAGGGATTTGTGTTTTAGGATAAGGAACAAAAGTTGAACCTTTGTGCTTCAAGATTGTGCCAATTTTACAGGATGCTTGCTTCTGTAGGCCTGTAATAAAATAAACTTTTAACTTCATCCTCCCAAGAACAATGGAATTATTCTTACACTCATGATGAATTGCTGTAGTCTCCTTCCTAATATTTTATATAATATTCTTGTATCAATATTCATTAGGGAAATTGGCCTATAATTTTCTTTCTCTGTTTTGGCTCTTCTTGATTTAGGTATCAGCCCCATATTTGACTTTAATAGGACTTTGATAGGACTCCTTCATTTATTTTCCTAAGTTGTTTATAAAGTATTGGAATTAATTGGTCTTTAAGAGTTTAGTAGAATTCACTTGTAAAGGAAGACTCTAAATAAGAGGCAGAGATGTATTGCTACTAGTCAAAAGTGGGAACCCTGGAGGAATCAAAGGAATGAAGCTGGAAAGATTGGGACCAGAAGAAAGGATGCCACTAACACATGTTCACTAATATTATTAGTGATGGTGCTGCTGGTGGTGGGGTTGATAACTCATAGATCTAAAAATCTATATCTACATCCATGTTAAATACAGTTTTCTAAGGGCTTAACTTCTCCAATCTCAGAGTTCTGATTTACTTTAAAGTGATCATAACCAGTTAAAAAGAAAAGAACAAGTAAAAGAGCCCATCAGTCCAGAGCATCTTTAGTCTTGTCTATGAACTTTTCATTGTTATGCAAAACAACTCATTTAATAGCTTCTCAAAGCTTTACCTCCTATGAAGTTTCTTTTTTATTATTTTAATTTTTAAAAAGTTTTAAAATTAATTTTTATAAAATTTCAATTTCCATTTTTCTCCTTCTTTGCTCTCTTCTTCCCAAAATCCAAAGCATTCTGATACAGGTTATACAGATACATTTATGTTAAATATATTTTCACATTAGTCATATTATGTAAGAAGAATTAAAGCAAAAGAAAAAAACTATGAGAGAAAAAAAAACAAAAAAAGGGAAAATAATATGCTATAATCTATGTTCAGATTACATAGTTCTATCTATAGATAGCATATTCCATCATGAGTCTTTTCCAATTATTTTAGATGATTGTATTGCTGAGAATAGCTAAGTGTATCAGAGCTGATCATCACACAATGTTGCTGTTACTATGTACCAAGTTTTTTTTTTTGTTTGTTTGTTTTGTTTCTACTTACTTTTTTTTCAAGGCAATTGGGGTTAAGTGATTTGCCCAGGGTTACACAGCTAGTAAGTATTAAGTGTTTGAGGTCAAATTTGAACTCAAGCCCTCCTGAATTGAGGGCTGGTGCTTAATTGACTGTGTTATCTAGCTATCTCCTGCATCTGTTCACTTCACTCAGCATTAGTTCATGTAAATCTTTCTAAGTCCTTTCTGAAATTCACCTGCTCATCACTTTTTACAGAATAATAATATTTCATTACATTCATTGCCATAATTTGTTAGCATTTTCCAAATGATGGTGATCACCTCAGTTTTCAAATTTTACCAGCACAAAGAGAGCTGTTATAAATGATTTTGTGGTGTGTGTGTGTGTGTGTGTGTGTGTGTGTGTGTGTCCTTTCCCCTTTTTTATGATGTCTTTGGGATATGGGCTTAGAAGTGGTAGTTCTGAAACAAATGACATGTGCAGTTTTATTGCCCTTTGGGAACAGTTACAAATTGTTCTTCGGGATGGTTGGATCATCATCAATGCATTAGTGGGAAAATGCACTTTTCCCACATCCTCTCCAATACTCAACATGGAGCTCTTTCTCCACTGGAAAATATTTAACCCTTCCCTTCTCTGACTCTCTTGGGCAGTCTAGCACAGAGACTCTGTGGTATCCTGAATTGCAATTCCTAAGCCTTAATTAAAGATCCTAGTTTTTGCTACCTTGGTAATCATCTTTATTTCATATTAACACATATCATTTTATGTATAACTTTATATCTGTATGTGTGTGTGTGTGTTTGTGTGTATGTTGTGTATATGTATGATAATAGACGGGACCTTACAGTGAGTTTTGACTGGAAGATTCCAACACATGAGACAAATTTTATTCAGGAAAATCTCCCTCTTCTGCATCTAACTTAAAAACAGGTTACTCTTCAAAGACAGCTTCCATTCAGAGTGACAGGGAGGATATAACATCTGGGAAAGGATAAATTCACTATTACTAGTGAGTCCTCATGATAAGTTTCTAATGTTCAGGGCATTCAAAATTCTAGTCAATATTTCTTAATGAATTGATATTTTAAAGACAGATTTAGTAGAGAAAATTACTAAAAGCTAAATAAATCTAACAGAAAGATAAGTCAAAAGGCAAATATATTATTGAGTAATTTATTGGATAAGAAAGAACTGAAAATACTTTTACCATTATTAAAACCATACTAACTAAACAAAATTAAATAAATGGAGGAAAGTGAAAGCCTGACATTCATAACTTTAAAAGTAAATATACTAAATAACCCAATAAAGCAAAACAAAAAAGTGACAGAAGAGAAGACAACACAAACCCAATTATCTGTTACATACAAGAAATATATCTAAAATACTTATATTTTATACCATATTAATATACATATATATTTGTGTGTATTTATTAAAAATGAATGACTGGAACCAAATTCACAATACATTAGGACATTCAAAAATAGGCTTTGAAATCATGCTATTAAATAAATCAAAAAGGAAAAGAAATGTATAACTCTGAGTGTTAAAATTGGAAAATATATAATGCTTAAAAGAATCATAATTAAGGAACAAAAAGCAACACTTAATATATATGCACCAAATGATATAGATTTAAAATCTAACTGAATTGTAGGGTATAGATAGTAACATGATAATTACAGCAGTCTTTAATGTTCTCTGAGAGCTAAATAAACCTAATAGGAAGATGTCAAAAGGAAAATATTTTACTGAGTAATTTATTGGAGAAGTTATAGTTGAAAGATCTCTAGCATGATCTCAGTGAGAATACTTAAGAATGCATATATTTTTCCATGTCACTTGGTACATTTACAAAAATAGGTTATTTGTTAGAGCAAAGAAACCTTATATAGAAATATAAAATACCCAAACCAAATCAAACAAAAACACCCCCAAAATCACTCAATTAGTTATTTGCATAATGAGAACACTAGAAAAAAATGCCTAACATGAAAACAATAATACTATCCTAAATATTAAAGATTCTAAATGTTACAGAAAAAAATCATACAAAATAATTGCTTAAGTATTTAAGAAAATGATAATATTGAGACTACACATCAAAATTTTGGGAATGTAACTAATGTTGTTCTCAAAAACTCCATAACTCTATAAATATAGAGTGCAAATGAGAAAATTAATGCTGTATCTAACCTAGGATATCAGCAAATAGATATAAAAGAACCCTCTAAAATTGGTGGAGAAATAGGAAAACTTTTTATAAACAAAAAAGAAATCTAGCGAAATAATAATGAAATAGTTAAATAGATAAAATAGTTCTTTAAAAAGATTAACACCACGGCACAGGCTGGGAATGGTGCTTTAATGCCTATAATCTCTGCCATTAAGGAAGAATGAGGTTGATGGATCACTTCATTTTAGGAGTTCTGAGATGCAGTACTGCTAAAATCTATTAGCTGTCTGCACTAAGTCCAGTATCCATAGGCTAGTAAAAGTATACCAGGATACCTAAGGAAGAGGGAAACCAACCAGAAAAGCAACCGAGCAATTCAAAATTTCTGTGCCAATTATTAATGGGATCAGATTCATGAGTGATCACTGTACTTAAGAGAAATATGTTTTGGAGAAGCATGAACTCTTATCCTCAAAAAAAAGGGGTAGGGGGTAGGGGTATAGAGGAGTCTAACAAAGTTGATAAAACATTAGCTATTCTGATTTTTTTAAAAGAAAAAAATTAAAAGGAAAATAAAGTCTCAAAACTAAAAAAATATTTTAAAAGAAAATGGAGAAATTACAATAAATATAAAAGAGCAGATGAGATTAATTAGAATCTATTACACATGATGGATTGTTAGAAAATTCAAGAATTTAATAGGAAAAGATAATTACTTAAACAATGTAAAACACTCCATCTAATGGAATATAGAATAGAGATCTCAACCCAATTTCAGAAAATGAAATTAAACAAATTATAAAGGAAAAGGGAAAATATTAATATCCAAAAATGACAATGGTGTAAAAGCAACAAGTATCATTTTTTTTTTTTTTGGAAAACTGAGCAAGAGGTGACAATAAATTATTAAACTATAATATAATCATAGATTTTGTAGAGACGTTTAAAGTCATCAAGTTCAATAGCACATACTAACTTTATTTTATAAATGAATAAATTATATCTCAGAAAGCTCAAATGATGTGTCCAAGGACACAGAGATAATTACCAGAAGAACCTGAACTAGATTTACTAGCTTTATCTTTCATTTCCCTATGCAGCTCTTTAACAATATTAGTTGCAGAGAAGGTGCTGACCCACATCAATACTGGGTGTTTTCTCAATAGGGTATATGCTCCATTATCAATGAAATCACAGGGCTAATTGTATGAAAAAAAGGTTATCTTGAACTAAACCTCAATATAAAATAGAATGAGAATGAAAATGACTAAGGCACTAAAAAGAAATTTAAAGATCATGAAATATATTCCTAAAATGAGTTCATGAGAATTATAGAGATTAATTTACTTGACTATGGTCAAATACCTAGTTGATTGTCTCAGATTTGATCTAAATAGCAATCATTTCTGCTTTGGCAAGATATCCGGAGGGTCTTCCTATCCTAGATTTATTTATTTAGATTTGGGTGAAAAAAGTTTCTTTCCCTCAAGTGCTACCTCGCTTTAATCACTGAATGGGTGTAGCCTCAGTCAAATTGAGACTTGTTGAAGATCTTAACTTAAAAAGGTTGGCCCTCATTGCATGCAGGGTTATCTCCAGTTGTTCTGATCTGTATCTTGCCAGAAGGCTCTGGAGGGGAATGTGAGACAGGTGATCTTCCATGGCCCTCTCTCACATATATCCATGCGTCACCTCCATGATGTAATGTTCTTCAAGGATGAAGGACAAACAACATTTAGCTCACTACTAGACATGAGTAACAGAGTTCCATGACTTATTTTACAAAACTTCCTATAGAGAAAGAAAATATCAGTAAATTGGGAATGCAACTAAAAAAGCTAGAAAAAAGAATAAAGTAAAAAAAAAATTATACCAAATTTGAAATTCTGAAAATAAAAATGGAGATTAATAAAATTAAAAGTAAGAAAACTATTGAACTAATAAACAAAACTGAGTTGGTTTTATGAAAAAAAAAACAACAAAATAAACCTTTAGTAAATTTGATTAGAAAAAGGAAAGAAGATAATTAAATTGTTAGTATCCAAAATGAATTGTGTGTACTTTTCATCAATGAAGAGGATATTAGAGCAATAATAAGGACCTGTTTTGCCCAACTGTATGCCAAAAATCTGATATTCTAAGTGAAATGGATAAATACTTATAAAAATATAGATTACCCAGATTGACAGAAGAGGAACTAAATTACTTAAATAGTTCCATTTTAGAAAAAGAAATTGAACAAGTTATTAATCAATTTACTGAGAAAAAAAAAAGTCTCCAGGGGCAAATGGTTTCATAGACATACCAAACATTCAAAGAACAATCCATTCCAATATTATGTTTGAGCTCATGGAGGACTTTCCAGGTATTTCTGAGAGCATTCTGCTCATCATTTCCCACAGAATTATAATATTCTATCATAATCACATATCACGATTTATTCAGCCATTCCCCAATTGATGAGCATACCCTCAAATCCACTCTTTTACCCCGAGAAGAGAGCTGCTATAAATATTTTTGTACATATAGGTTTTTTCCTTTTTAAAAAAATCTCTTTGGGGATTCATACCTAGTAGTGGTATTGTTAGGTCAAAGGATATGCATGAATTTGTAGCCTTTTGGGCATAGATCATATTGCTTGATCAATTAGGGCATGGCTCTTATTTTTTTATAAATTTGACTCAGTCCCCTCTATATTTGTGAAATGAAGCCTTATCAGAGAAACTTGCTTCAAAATTATTTTTTATAATTACTATTGCTAACTATATTTCCCCCCATTTATTCTATTCTCTCTCTTCCTTCCAACTTGTTCCTCCTCAAAAGTGTTTTGCAACTTAACAGTCTCTCCTCCAATTTGCTTTCTTTTATTATCCTCCCTTCTTCCTGTATCTCATTCCTCTCCTATTTTCCCCAGAGAGAAATTGATTTCTATACCCATATTAAGTATGAAAAATGCTGAAAAGTTGGGTTTCCACAGTGTTCCAAACTTTGAAGTAGTGTGGGATAGTGGGTACCACTGACCAAGAAGTTTTCAGAATGTAAAAGCTTAAGGTAGATTAGAATTCACAGAAAAATTAAGTGATCAACAGAAGCTTTGAGCAAACAAGAAATTGGGGGGGAGGGGCTAGGAAGGCACAGGTGAATTCAGCCAATCAGAAAGAATCTCATGGTTTTGAGAAAACCACAAACTTAAGATAATAGCCTATCCAGTCCAAACTATTTGGGATCACTGACCTGACTTAACCAAATCACTACTGCACCTGTTTAATAGCTAAATGAATATTAAACAACATACTTCAGAGGAGGAGTTTTCAGCTATTTTTTAACATGAAATGTATGTTGGGGGGGACATGTTTTATACATATTAAAGGCAAACATGTAGTAGGCATATCAGAAAGACTGTAACCCAGATAAAACAGACGAATACATTTTCTGAAGGGAGGAGCTGTGTTACACCAACAAGTGTAAAGGTTCTCCCATTTCTGTACTCAGTGCTCCCACTTCCTAAAGAGGAGTGGGGCCTGCTTCTGGCCAGAACTGTTAAGACAATTTCTTTAGATTCTTCTTTAATAAATTTTCCTTGATATCTGATTTTCAGTTTCAAGAGTGTTATTTTTAATATTAAGTATGTAGGTTATTTTCTTTTTTGGCCAATTCTAATGAAAGTAAGGTTCATTCATTCCCTTTCTTCTCTCCCTCTTTCTTTCCACTGTAAAAGCTTTTTCTTGTCACTTTTTATGATAGATAATTTATACCATTCTAATTTCTTTTTTCCCTTTCTTCCAAAATATTCCTCTCTCACCCTTTAATTTAAATTTTGAATTATCTCTTCATATTCAACTCATACCTATGTCCTCTGTCCATATGTATTCTAACTGTCCTATTAATAAGAACATTACAAGTATCATTCTCAGTTATAAACAGATAAACATTATTAAGTAATTTATGATATCACTTTCCTGATTACCTCCTTATGCTTTTCATGAGACCTGTATTTGAAAATCAGAATTTTTATTCAACTTTGTTCTTTTCTTTAAGAATGCTTGAAAGTTCTCTACTTCATTGAATTTTTACCTTTTTCTCCCTGAAGAATTTTATTCAGTTTTGCTGGGTAGATGATTTTGGTTGAAATCCTAGCTCCATTGCTTTCCTAAATATCATATTCCAAGTCCTCCAGTCCTTTAATGTAGAAGATGCTAAATATTGTGTGATCCTGGTTATGACTCCATAATACTTGCTTGCAATATTTTCTTTTTGGCTTGGCAGCTCCAGAATTTGGCTAAAATATTTCTGGAAGTTTTCATTTTTGGATTTCTTTTAGGAGGTTACAGGGAGATTTGTTCAAATTCTTTTTTAACCCTCTGCTTCTAGAACTATCAGGACAGTTTTCCGTGGATAATTAATAGAAAGATGATGTCCAGGCTCTTTTGTTATTATGACTTTCTGGTACACCAGTAATTTTAAAATTATCTCTCCTGGGGGATGATAGAGGAGAAGATGGCAGAGTAGATTAGTAAATTCCAAGCTTTCTAAATTTCTTTCACAAAAAGGACAAATTCATGCCTGAAAGTGAACAAAGACTGGTGAAAAATCAAAAAGAGTTGGGATAGAACAAGGCTCTTCCTAATACAACTCAAGAAAATATGATGATTCCATGCTTAGGATTAACCAGTTTGAAGTGCAAACTCATCCAGTCTAGATCCACAGAAACACCAAGTGGGGAATCCTTGAGCCAGCTAGGTTTGGCTGGAGCCTCAGTAAGAACCACTGAAACTTTCATTCCCAGACTCCCTGTGAGTAAGTGAGCCTAGCTGATTAGGAACACCAAGCCCAGCTGTGCTGCAGAGAAACAGCCCTGGAGAAGAAGGAACCAGCACATCCAGTGAGTGCAGAAGCAGAGGGGCAGGGACACTTATTATTGCTAGCACTTGTAGGGAGGTGAGGCCCTTGATTTTCAGTTTTATGTTAGCAAGGAGCACTAAAGTGAAACTAGAGGCACCATTCTCCCGCCCTATGATTAAAGGTATTTACACTGATACATCTCATTTTAAAAATTGAGCAGGCAAAGAAGAAAAAATCCAATAATAGAAACTTACTAAGGAAACAGGGAAGACCAGGGTTCATCTTCTGAGGAGGATACTGGCATTAAAAAAGAAAGCTTATTCTATCCTAAAAACTATTAAAGGTCTACTGACTCAGAAAGAATTTGAACTCAAAAAATAATTCAAAAATCACAATCAGAAACATTGAGAAAAAGCTAAAAAAATTCATGAAAAATAAGATTATGGAAAACATTAACCAACTAGAAAAGGAGAATAAAGATGAAAATAACTCTGAAAATTAGAATTGGGCAAGGAGAAATCAATGAAGTTATAAGAGACCAAGACATAAAAAAACAAAATATAAAGAATGAAAAAAAAAAGAACAGAATGTGAAATATATATATATATATATATATATATATATATATATATATATAAACAGATCTGGAGAACAGTTAAAGAACAAAAAATATAAGAATAATTGGACTATCTGAAAGATGTGTCCAGCAAAGGTATCTTGACACAATAATGCAAGAAATAATCCAAGAAAATTGTCCTGGAGTGATAAAACATGAGGGAAAAGGTAGATAAAATATCCATCAATCATCATCTTTGTGAAACATACATAGGAATATTATGTCAAATTTTGAAAACCCCACAGCAAAAAAAAAAAAAAAAAAAAAAATTGCAAGAAGCAAAAAGAAAACAATCCAAATATGCTGGAGCTACAATTATAATTGTGCAGGATTTAGAAACAGCCAAAGTAAAGGACCATAAGTTCTGGAATCATATATATCAACAATCAAAAAATTGAGACCTGTGGCTAAAAATATCATATCCCCCAAAATTACCCATAATATTGAATGGAAAAAAAATGAACATGCAACAAACTGGCAGATTTCCAGGTCTTTCAACCAAATCTTAACTCAAAGGAAAATTTAACATATAAGAGCCAATATCAAAAATCAGGTTCAAGAAATTTAATATGAACTATTTGTTTATGGTTTTAGCTTATGTTTAAGATTAACACGAGCAATTGGGTAGCTCAAAAGATATATTGAGACAGAGTTGAGGTAAAAGTAGTAATTATGTTATACTAATGAGGTATAGAGGAGGAATAGATAAAGAGGTATTAGAGGGGGGAGGAGGACTTGTAGTTTTGAAAACCTATACACATTTTAAATGGGTTTAAGAAACAACATAATATATATACAATAAAGCATACAATAACCTCTAAAATTTATAAAGAAATAAGGTAGGAAGGATGGGTGGAGGAGAAGAAAAGAGTAGGAGAAAAAGACAAGGGAGGAATCCATGGGTGGGGGAAGGTTAAGTAATAGCAAGGCAAGTTAAAGAGCAAAATTAAAGCAAAGAGTTAGCAGGAATAGGAAAAAAAAATGTGTCTATATTGGGGAGGGATAGGGTATGTGTGTATGTGTATATGTATATATTTATATATGTATACATAAATATATCTTTATTTTAACTATGGCTTGCTAGAGAGAGGTGAGGGGATGAAAGGGGTAAAAAAGAATGGAATAAAGAATGTGCATAGCAGATGACAAAAGAACAACCTTTAAGGAAGGAAAGAAAAGATGAATACTCATGACTATAATGTCTTCTACTATTATATATTCTTCCTTGAATTGGTAATTTATTGTTATATATTTTGATTTCTCCCTGATGTTCTGCTGGGAACATGATAATATTCTGTTCTGTTTTATTTTGTTTTCCTTTTTTTAAAAAAAAAGAAAAATAGAATATCTCTCTTGAATCTGTTTTCTAGGTCAGTTGTTTTTCCAATGACATGTTTCATACTTTTTCCTATTTTTTTTCTTTTTTAATTTTCCTTTATTGTATCTTGGTTTCTTATAAAGTCATGAGATGCCATTTGTTTAATTGTAATTATTACAGAATTATATTCTTCAGGGAGATTTTATACCTCCTTACCCAATTTACCAATTTTGCTTTTTAAGGCATTCTTCTCATTAGCTTTTTGTATTTCCTTTTGCACTATTCTCAATTCTCTTCCTAATTTTTCCTCTATTTCTCTTAAATGATATTCAAAATCCCTTTTTATCTCTTCCATGGCCTGAGACCAATTCTTATGGCTCTTAGAGATTTGGGATATAGAAAATGTGACTTTGTTATCTTCTTCTGAGTGTATGTTTTGATGTTTTTACCAAAGTATTGTTCTATGTCAGAAACCTTTTGTACTGTCTGATCATTTTCCTAGCCTATTAATTGGCTTTTAACTCTTTAGTAAAGTAGGGGTGTGTTTCCAGGATGGAGAGTGCATTGTGCCAAGTGTCAATAATTTTGTATAGCTGGGGGGGGGGCAGAGCCAAGATGGCGGAGAAGACACACGCCACTTTCTAAGCTCTTCTCTTACCCTCTTTATCAATATTATATCGAGCCTCAAAAATAGTCTTGACTGCTACAATTTGTAAAGATAAGAAGTAGAACAACTCACCGGCGAAGAAAAATCTGCAGTCTCGCCAAAAAAGGTTGGTTCCGGGGCCAGGGGGGAGATCGGCACAGACGGGGAGAGAAATTAGGTTCTGAGGAGAGTCTCAAACCGAGGGTGAAGGCACAGATCTCAGCACAAGCGCGCAGCCCCAACCCGCAGTACAGGGCTTTTCCTTGGGGCCGTTGTGATCCTGCACGGCAGGAGGACGCAGCCCGGGTTAGCCTCCAACCTGCGCAGTGGGGAGCTTGGCTTGGGGCCATAGAGCTTTTCCAGGGCCGATTTGCATCAGGCAGAGACACTGGGTAGAGTTTGTGGCGGTCTGCAGTCAGCTGCTAATACTCACAGTCCCACAAGAGGCTCTGGCCTGGGGCAGTGACACTTTCACCACTTAGTCTCTAGCCAGGGCAATCTATAATCCACTCAGCCCTACTAAGCAGTTTGATAGCTCGGCCAGTGCTGAATCCACTTCCTGTTGGGGGAAGGGAAAACTCTCACACAGAGCACTCCCATACCTCAGAGCCGGAAATCGGTTTACATCTTAACCTGCTCTGCAGAGGAAGCTGGTAACCCCTTGCCTAGGAGACCCACCCAAGGCTTTAAACATGAATAAAAAGATGAAAAGAACAATCGACAGTTTCTATGCAGAAAAAGAGCAGGTCAGCAAACCTGAAGAGACCCTCAAACAGCAAAATACATCAGACTGTCCTCCTTACATGATGCTCTCACAGAAGAGACCATTAAAATTTTCAAAAAGAGAGTTAGAAGATAAATGGGGAAAGGAAAGAGAAGCCTTACAAGAGAGCAACAACTTCCTGAAATACGAATTGAAAAGTTAAAAATTCCCAGAAGTGCAGGGAAACAAAATTGGTGAATTGGAAAAAATAAAAATCTCAGGAAAGTAAGAATTGTGAATTGAAAAATAAAGAATTCACTAGAAAATAGGATTTGTGAATTGAAAAGACAAAGAACTGCAAGAAAGTAGGATCCGTGAATTGAAAAGACAAAGAACACACAAGAAAGTAGGATCTGTGAATTGAAAAGAAAATAATTCACTAAAAAAAAAATTAGTGAAATGGAAAAAATTCCACAGACCAAACAATACATCTCAAAAACCCAATTGACATATACAGAAAGAAGTAAAAAAAGCTATTGAAGAAAATAATTCTTAAAAATTAGAACTGAACAAATTGAAACTAATGATTCATTGAGACAGCAAGAATCAGTCACAAAACCAAAAATGACAAACTGAAAAACCACGAATTCTTCTACTTGAAAACGAAGACTTGGAAAATAGATCTAGGAGAGATAATCTGAGGATTATTGGACTTTCTGAAAACTATGATGAAAAAAAGAACCTAGATACTATTTTACAAGAAATCATCAAAGAGAATTGCCCAGATGTAATAGAATCAGAAGGTAAAATAGGCACTGAAAGAATTCATCGAACACCTTCTGAAAGAAACCCTAAAATAAAAACCACAAGGAATATTGTGGCAAAATTTCAGAACTATAAGATTAAGGAAAAAATTTTACAAGCAGCCAAAAAAAACCCCATTTAAATACCGAGGTGCCACAATAAGGATCACCCAAGATCTGGCTGCCTCTACATTAAAGGAAAGAAGGGCCTGGAACATGATATCTGAAAGGCACAAGAACTTGAGATGCAGCCAAGAATAAACTACCCAGCTAAGTGAGCATTTTCTTCCAGGGAAGAAGATGGATATTTAATGAAACAAATGAATTCCATTTGTTTCTGAAGAAAACCAGAACTAAACAAAAAATTTGATCTCCAAGAATAGAACTCAAGAGATGCAGAAAAAGGTAAAGATAACTCTTGAGAATTGTATTTCGTTGTGGATATACAAAAAGAATACATGTATAATTTGATTGTACTGATATAACATAAAAAGGGAAAGTAGATATGGGAAAAGGGATGATGGCAGAATAAGGTGGGAAGGAGGGATAAAAAGAGGGAAACCACATCCCACAAAGAGGCTAAGGAAACTTATCAATCTGAGGGAATTTAGAGAGGGGAGGAACATTGTGTGAATCTTACTCTCATCAGAGTTGGCTCAAAGAAAAAATAATTGACATTTGCTTTTAGAGAAAATTTCTCCTCGCCTCATTAAAAACGGGGGAGAGGAAAAGGAAAGAAAAAGAGTAATAGGGAAGGAAGGGGAAAGACTCAAAGGGGGAGGGAGGGATTATAAAGAGGATAAGCATCGTGGATACAAGAGGGGTACATAAGTTTAAAAGGGGAAAGAGGGTTGGGGGAGGCAAGAATGAAGCACAATCTGGGGTTATTAGGGATGGCAGGAAATACAGATTTAGTAATTCTAACTGTAAATGTAAATGGGATGAACTCCCCATAAAGAGGGAGGCAGATAGCAGACTGGATCAAAAGTCAGAACCCTACAACATTTTGTTTACAAGAAACACATTTAAAGCAGGGGGGATGCATATAGAGTAAAAGCAAAAGGCTGGAGCAAATCTATTAGCTTCAGGTGAAGTCAAAAAGAGGGCCATCCTTATCTCAGATCAAGCAAAAGTAAAAAATTGATCTAATTAAAAGAGATAAGGAAGGTAACTACATCCTGCTAAAGGGAGCATAAACAACGAAGCAATATCAATATTAAACATATATGCACCAAGTGGTATGGCACCAACTTCCTAAAGGAGAAGTTAAGAGAGCTGCAAGAAGAAAGTAGACAACAAAACTGTAATAGTAGGAGATCTCAACCTTGCACCTCAGAATTAGACAAATCAACCACAAAAACAAATAAGAAAGAAATTAAAGAAGTAAATATAATATTAAAAAAAATTAGGTATGTTGGATCTTTGGAGAAAATTGAATGGAGATAGAAGGGAATATACTTTCTTCTCAGCAGTTCATGGAACCTATTCAAAAATTGACCATATATTAGGACATAAAGATCTCAAAATTAAATGCAAGAAAGCAGAAATAGTAAATGCTTTCTTTTCAGATCATGATGCAATAAAAACTACATTCAACAAAAAGTTAGGGGAAATAGACCAAAAAGTAATTGAAACTAAATAATCTCATCTTAAAGAATGATTGGGTGAAGCAGCAAATTATAGATACAATTAATAATTTCACTCAAGATAATGACAATGATGAGACATCATACCAAAATTTGTGGGATGCAGCCAAAGCGGTAATAAGAGGGAATTTTATATCCTTAGAGGCTTACTTGAATAAAACAGAGAAAGAAAAGATTAATGAATTGGGCTTGAACTAAAAAAGACCAAATTAAAAAACCCCAATCAAATACTAAATTGAAAATTCAAAATTAAAAGGAGAAATTAAAAATATTGAAAGTAAAAAAACTATTGAACTAATTAATAAAACTAAGAGTTGGTTCTATGAAAAAGCCAATAAAATAGATAAGCCTTTGGTAAATCTTATTAGAAAAAGGAGGGAGGAAAATGAAATTAGTAGTCTTAAAATGAAAAGGGAGAACTTTCCACCAATGAAGAGGAAATTAGAGAAATAATAAGGAGTTATTTTGCTCAACTTTATGCCAATAATTTGATAACCTAAGTGAAATGGATGACGACCTCAAAAATACAGACTTCCTAGACTAACAGAGGAAGAAGTAAATTGTTGAATAGTCCCATTTCAGAAAAAGAAATAGAACAGGCAATTAAACAACTCCTAAGAAAAAATCCCAGGACCAGATGGATTTATATGTGAATTTTACCAAACATTTAAAAGAACAATTGGCCCCAATGCTATATAAATTATTTGATAAAATAGGGAATGAAGGAGTCCTACCAAATTCCTTCTATGACACAGACATGGTACTGATACCTAAACCAGGTAGGCTGAAAACAGAGAAAGAAAATTATAGACCAATCTCCTAATGAATATTGATGCTAAAATCTTAAATAAGATATTAGCAAAAGACTACAGAAAATCATCTCCAAGATAATACACTATGATCAAGTAGGATTTATACCAGGAATGCAGGGCTGGTTCAATATTAGGAAAACTATCAATATAATTGGCCATGTTAATAACAAATTACAAAAACCATATGATCATCTCAATAGATGCAGAAAAAGCATTTGATAAAATCTAACATCCATTCCTATTAAAAACACTTGAGAGTATAGGAATAAATGGACTTTTCCTTAAAATAATCAGCAGCATCTATTTAAAACCATCAGTAAGCATCATATGTAATGGAGACAAACTCAAACCATTCCCAATAAGATCTGGAGGAAACAAGGTTGCCCACTATCACCGTTATTATTTAATATTGTATTAGAAACGCTAGCTATAGCAATAAGAGCTGAGAAAGAGATTAAAGGAATAAGAATAGGCAATGAGGAAGCCAAATTATCACTCTTTGCCAATGACATGATGGTATACTTAGAGAACCCCAGAGATTCTGCTAAAAAGTTATTAGAAATAATCCACAACTTTTAGCAAAGTTGTTGGTTATAAAATAAACCCACATAAGTCATCAGCATTCTTATATATCACTAACAAAATCCAACAGTCAGAGTTACAAAGAGAAATTCCATTTAAAGTAACTACTGATAATATAAAATATTTAGGAATCTATCTGCCAAGGGAAAATCAGAAACTTTATGAGCAAAATTACAGACCACTTTTCACACAAATTAAGTCTGATCTAACCAATTGAAAATATTAAATGCTCTTGGATAGGGCGAGCAAATACAATAAAGATGACAATATTACCTAAACTAATCTATTTATTTAGGCTATACCAATCAGACTCCTAAAAACTATTTTAATGACCTAGAAAAAATAACAACAAAGTTCATAAGGAAAAACAAAAGGTCAAGAATTTCAAGGAATTAATGAAAAAAAATCAAATGATGGTGGCTTAGCTGTACCAGATCTAAAACTATATTATAGAGCAGCAGTTACCAAAACTATTTGGTATTGGCTAAGGAATAGATTAGTTGATCAGTGGAATAGATTAGGTTCAAGGGATAAAACAGTCAACAATATAGCAACCTAGTCTTTGAAAACCCAAAGATCCCAGCTTTTGGGATAAGAACTTACTGTTTGATAAAAATTGCTGGGAAAATTGGAAACTAATATGGCAAAAACTAGGCATTGATCCATACTTAACGCCGTACACCAAGATAAGGTCAAAATGGGTTCATGACCTAGGCATAAAGAATGAAATTATTAATAAATTAGAGGAAAATAGGATAGTTTACCTCTCAGACCTGTGGAAGGGGAAGGTTTTTATGACCAAAGGAGAACTAGAGATCATTACTGATCACAAAATAGAAAATTTCGATTATACCAAACTGAAAAGTTTTTGTACAAACAAAACTAATGCAGACAAGATTAGAAGGGAAGCAATAAACTGGGAAAATATTTTCACAGTCAAAGGTTCTGATAAAGGCCTCATTTCCAAAATATATAGAGAATTAACTCTAATTTATAAAAAATCAAGTCATTCTCTAATTGAAAAATGGTCAAAGGATATGAACAGACAATTCTCAGATGAAGAAATTGAAACTATTTCTAGTCATATGAAAAGATGCTCCAAGTCATTATTAATCAGAGAAATGCAAATTAAGACAACTCTAAGATACCACTACACACCTGTCAGATTGGCTAAGATGACAGGAAAAAATAATGATGATTGTTGGAGGGGATGTGGGAAAACTGGGACATTGATTCATTGTTGGTGGAGTTGTGAACGAATCCAACCATTTTGGAGAGTAGTTTGGAACTATGCTCAAAAAGTTATCAAACTGTGCATACCCTTTGATCCAGCAGTGTTACTACTGGGATTATATCCCAAAGAGATTATAAAGAAGGGAAAGGGACCTGTATGTGCACGAATGTTTGTGGCAGCCCTTTTTGTAGTGGCTAGAAACTGGAAACTGAATGGATGTCCATCAGTTGGAGAATGGCTGAATAAATTGTGGTATATGAAAATTATGGAATATTACTGTTCTGTAAGAAATGACCAACAGGATGATTTCAGAAAGGCCTGGAGAGACTTACACGAACTGATGCTAAGTGAAATGAGCAGGACCAGGAGATCATTATATACTTCAACAACAATACTAGATGATGACCAGTCCTGATGGATCAGGCCATCCTCAGCAACGAGATCAACCAAATCATTTCTAATGGAGCAGTAATGAACTGAACTAGCTATACCCAGAAAAAGAACTCTGGGAGATGACTAAAAACCATTAAATTGAATTCCCAATCCCTATATTTATGCACACCTGCATCTTTGATTTCCTTCACAAGCTAATTGTACAATAATTCAGAGTCTGATTCTTTTTGTACAGCAAAATAATGTTTTGGTCATGTATACTTATTGTGTATCTAAGTTATATTTTAATATATTTAACATCTACTGGTCATCCTGCCATTTAGGGGAGGGGGTGGGGGGGGTAAGAGGTGAAAAATTGGAACAAGAAGTTTGGCAATTGTTAATGCTGTAAAGTTACCCATGTATATATCCTGTAAATAAAAGGCTATTAAATAAAAAAAAAATAAAATAAAAAGAAAATTAGATCTGATGATGAGGTATATTCAAGAATAAAGTTGTAATAGAGTTGGCTTCATGAAGGGCTCTAAATTACATGTCAAATTGTGATGACTGTAATAAAGAGATAATTGCAAAAAAAAAATTTGTATAGCTGTTTTCAAAGATCCTTCTTGGGACCAGATCAGAAATCTTCTTTTATGTCATAGAACTGTTAGGAGTGTCTCAAAATAAAAAGTAAAATTAATTAATTTTCTCCACTGATTTAAGAGAATGAAATTTTACTTTTATATTATTTTAAAATATTGAGTCCTGTTTAATCAATAAAACATGAAATGATAGTTAAATGTATTTTCATTATGATATAAAATAATAATTTGGCCAAATGATATGCTAATTTTTTAAAGTTTACAAAAGCCCATCATTAAATGAGCAGAGGGTCAGAAGAGACTCTTCCATTAACTTGTGAGGGTGAGTCAAAATATAGACTTACATACTTATTCTTTTGGACAAATAACTATAAATTTTTCATTTTTGTTCCCACAGATCAGCTAAATGATTTTTTTTGTTCTCTGGTAACACAATATGCTTTTTCTTCCATGTTTCCTGCATATATAAGTTTGTGAGAATGTTTTAAAGATATCTTGGTTCCCTATATGACAATTAGAAGGCTTTTGTTTGGAAACCTAAGTTATATCGTTGAAGGCAATCAGGATTCCTTTTTATAAATTTTTTTTCTCAGGTGTGGAATTAATAATTTTGTTAGTCTTCAATTTTTCATAAGAGAATGATTTTAGTCTTTAAATGTGGTTTGGCTGTTAAAATGCTTGAGGTCAATTGAACTGATTGTTGTTATATGTCTGGTCATTCATTTGTTCTTGTAAGGATTTGGTTCTTTTATCTCCACTCCCACTCCCTCATTTGGAAAACAAAATGGAACCTGCAAAAGGTAGCTTAGAGAAAATTATGTGACTGTTCATAGGATATCCATCTAGAGACCAACTTGCATCTTTCAATTAAACTTTAGTTTCTTTGGGCTATACAAAGAATACTTCTAAAAGATAAAAGTAGAATAAACTTTCGTTATATCTTAGCATTGGGCTAAAACCTCATCAGAATTAGTGGTTTGTCTGAACTATAGCATATTTTATTGCTGTTATATAATATACAAGTAACACAGAGACCATAGATATCCTAGATTACATTATTTAATGAATACACTAAAACAATTTGTATTTAGTATATCACTTCTTTGGAAAAAGAAATGGTATAGTAGAAAGAACATTGAACATGGAATCAGTAAAAATAAAGGTCCAATTTTGGCTTTTGCACTTATTAGCATTGTGACAATAGACAAGTGATTTAATCTTTCTAATCCTCATTCTCTCATTTATAAAATGAGAATAATATATTTGCACCATTCACAGAGTTGTGAGAAATGAATGTTACAATGAATAAAAAATACTTGGTAAATCTGAATGTATAATTTAAGTCAATGTATAAACTATTCATTATTTTGATCAGAAAGGAAATTTGAAAGGTGCAAATTCCTTCCAATGAGACAGGTAACAATCTGTATAAAATTTAGGTGGCTGCCTGATATACACAGAAATTAAGTGTCTCCAAAGATACTCCAAAGAAGTTGGATTTGAAGTTAGATCTTATTGACTTGGAACCCAGAATTCAAATCCTTATGCTATACTGTTTCCATACAGGTTGTATTAATATTTATTATCATTGTATATTTCTGGAGTTCATGAAAATTAATTTGAAACATTTTCTTCAATAGAATCACAGAATATTAAGATCAAAAAGAACCCCAGTGGCTATCTATTGTGACATATCTGAACAAGTATCTACTTTACAACATCTTTGGCAAGTGCTAGTCTAGCTTTTGATCAAATACCTCCAATGAAGAAAAAACTATAATAGAAGCCAGCTCTACTTTGAGCTGAGAATTACTGAGAAATTTCTTCTAATTTCAAGTCTATATTTGCTATTCTATGACTGACAGCTTTGATTTCTCATTCTGTTATCTGGGATGAAGCAGAGCAATTCTATTTTTTTTTTTACATCATAACCCTTCAATCATTTGAAGAGAACTACTTCTCTTAGTCTTCTCTTGCCTAATATCCCCAGTTTCTTCATAAAGCATTTCAAGTCATTATCAGCTTTTTAGCCTCTGCTTTTTGTATGCTATTTAGTTTACCAATGTCTTTTTTTAAGGAGGATAGTTAGAACTGAACACAGTATTCCAAGTCTAACCAAGGCAGAGAATATGAGGCTTTCTATTGTCTTAAATGGGTGCTTCTATTAAAGTATCTGCAAAGCACATTCACTTTTTTTCTTGGCTGTCATTTCACTATTGACTCATTTAACTTATATTCTCTAAAACTTGGATAGTTTTCTGACAAAGTGCTATAAAATTCTGCTTTATCTATGTTGTAGTTGTAGTTTCACTTTTTTTAACCCAAAGTCCTTAAGGGCAGCCTATGGTCTTTTGCATAATACACTTTACATAGGCTCAAAAAATATTTATTGAATTTAATTGACTCGATCTCAATTAGATCAATAGAAAAAACTCTTTATATATGTCAACCACCGAGCTAAAGACTGAGAACCCTAATACCAGCAAATTGAAGATAACTTAAAGTGGATGGGTGAGGGAAGTAGGTATTCCAAGTTTGTTGGTCTGAGCTATCTGAGCATGGTTCCAATTTTATTTCATTAAATTTAACCTCATTTGATTTGACCCAAAATTTTAGCCTGTAAAGAACTTTTTGTATCATTATTCTTCTTTTTTGTTGAGATATTTTTGTTAGCTTTGTGCCACCTGCCATCTGTACTTTGTTCTATTTCACTTATATAATGTTAAGTAGTACAAGGCCAAGAATAGATTCCTAGGATACTCCACTAGAAATTTCTCTTCTCTAATTTTTCCCTGATATTATTCTCAGGGACTGTTCCAAAGTCTGCTTCTCTCATTAAACTTCCCACACAATTCCTTCTCTACTCAACTAACATCTCCTCTCACAATTCTTTGACATTATCTTTATTTCCCCCTCCCTTATTATAGTCTCAAATAATAAGGTAATATTTCTTCTCTCTAAAGTCAACCCCATTTCTTGTATCCTTTATTGCATCTCCACTAGCATATTTCCCTGGCAACATTTCTTCCATCCCTCAAATCTTAAATCTCTCCCTATTTATTGACATTTTTTTAAAATACAACATGCCCAAGAAAGAATTTTTAAATTTAGTTTGAAGATTATTAATTTTTATTCATGACTTTCTTAACTTTTTACAATCAACAAAACAATAAATTAAGGTCTGATTTGTAGCATTTGGCTTTTTCTCAGGTGTAAATGCTCATGCTAAAATTTGAGTAAGTTGGTCTTATAATCTAGCTTGAGCTGTCTCTAGTTTACCCCAAGGTACTGCCATGAGTGCCCTGATCATTTATCTTTTCATTCAATCACTTGCAACCTCATTACCTTCCTTGGACTGAATTATCCCCCTGTTGTACATAATACCCATATCTATTCATCTGGTCTAAGTCTCTCTCCTAGGCTTAAGTCCTCCATGATGAACTTCCCTGTCTTACATTTCAAACTCAACATATTCAAAACTGATTCCATCATCTTTTTGTCCAAATGCACCAGTCTCCTTAAATTTCCTTATTTCTGTAGGGAGCATTATGGTCCTTTCAGTTATGAAAATTCATAAACTCAGTCAATCTCAACTATTTTCCTTCATTCCACCTATCTAATTGATTGTCAAGCTTATTAATTTTACTTCTTCACATACATATCACTATCTTAGCCCAAATCCTCATTACTTCCCTTGAGCATAGCAAAGGCCTGAAAATCTGTTTCTTTGCTTGAAGGCTCTGCTCTCTCCAAACCATTTTTATATACCTGTCAGAAATATAAGGATAGTTTCACAACTCTACTTAGTAAATTCCAGCAGCTCCTTATTATTTTTGGAATCAAATATAAGCACTCTTGTTTCCACCCTTGCTTTCCAGCCTTGTTACATATCATTCCCCTTTATACATGCTATAATCCATGAATCCAGCAGTAAATGGCCATTCTATTATTCTTCACAAAACAAAACAAGTTATCAAAATCATTTCATCTCTTGATTGTGCCCATGTAACACACTGTCCTGCAAATAACAGATGCTTATGAAACATTTGTTAACCTAATTGATTTATTGTTAGGTCAGAGAGAGACTTGGGAAAGAGATGTTTATTCTTCTAGCAATGAAAAATGTTAAATAAGCAGATTTAATTTTAGCCTGGAGTCAGTCTACCTAAGCATTGTTGTATGGCCTTGATTGGATGATGGCTCACAGTTTTAACTAGGACTAAGGAGCTGTCAGCCTGTCCTCAGAAAGGAACTACCTATAAATTTCTGCACCCAAGCTGATAGGAGCCAAGAAACTATAGCTACATGAGTTTTTACCTTGTCATATATTTTCTCTATCTGTAAGAGTTTTCTATTTATATACTTTCCATGTGAGTATCATCTCTTCTGAAAGAAATAATATATTTTGGACCCTTATTCTATTTCAATCAATATTAATCAATTTGATAAAATCATAACAAAATTCTCTGTTTAAGACCCCAGAGCTATGAACTGCAGATTCTATGTTCTCTTGATTAACTGAAGTCAGTAAAGGTCTTCTACCCTTTGTTTTGAGTTGTGATGATGACTAAGCTCAGCGTGGCAGAGGGGACAATTACATGGAAAGTTCCCCAAAATATTTTTGTACCTCTGTATCAATTGCTTGTCCAATAGGAAGAGATGACCATCTTATGACCATTTAGGTCACTGACTGTGACAATTTATATTATCTTCTGCCCAAATTAAGGAGAAATCTGTCCATCTTTGTGGAAAGATTCCTTGCTTCACCTGACTTTTGATCTTATTGACATATTTTGCTTATTCAGTAGAATTATTTTATATTTGATATAGCTGTTCTGGAATGACTGAACATCTAACCCTATAAAAAGAGGGCCCTGGAAGGAGGTGACATCTCAGATAATGAAAAAGATCTGAGGTCCTCAGACCTTTACCTCAGTTTCTCTTGTCATAGGTGGGATAATTTTAATCTCCACACCTCTTGAGGTGTAGTTTCTAATCAATGTTCACTGGCCATTCTGTCTTCCACCTGTAATTGTTAGTCATATTTGTTTCCTATACTTATTCCTCTTTCTCAATGCATGTTCCCCAAGCAGATCAATGCCTTCCATTGATTACAAGTGTATTTGTGGGGGATAAAGTTGTACTGTACCCCTGTACAGATACAGGGGTAATCTTATATTGCTATAATTTACTAAGTTATTTTATTAATTATCTTTGCTTTGACCTAATTTTATTCTCCATTAGATTAATAGAAGTAAACAACTCTGGGAAGGAAGAAGACATTATTGTTTTGAAGAGATGTACCTACAAATTTCACTAAATCTGGATAAATTTTTGGGATGCCTATGTACAAACTGGGAAGCTCTTAAATACTATATATATCTTATCCTAGTCAAGCCATAAAACTTCTTGGAGTCTCAGTTTTCCTTAAATAGAAATGGGCATAATATCGCCTGTCCTATTTATTTGATAGGGCTATGAAAAAAAGGAAATATGTGAAAATATTTTGTAAGCGATAAGCAGATGAAAATGAAGATATTAAACTGAGGAAGGCTGCATTAAATGATTTATAAAGCATTCTGCCTTTAAAAATCTGTGATTCTATGATACAACAGTTCTTAATATACCAATCTGCAGGGCTTATAATAACATATACAATTTTCAGGGAAACTATATACTATTATATACAGACAGTATATTAAATGATATATCAAAGATCCTCTAAAGCAAGTCTCAAGAAACATGCATTATATCCTATAGAATTCTTTGAATTCATGTGGTCCTCTAGTCATCAATTCCTATAAATAGATTGGAGAGAAGATAAATCAGTAGCCTTGAGGAAAGCAAAGGTTGCTCTCAATATAAAAAAAAGCATATCTTTTATTCATTTGAATATAAAGTGTTCTTGAGACTTCTGAAAACTTAAATCAGATCTGATCCATTATTCTTTCTCTATTGGTTTTATTCTTATCAGATCCTAAATCATTAGTAGCATCTGGTTAGTTTTCTCACTGTTTTAATGGGCTTTGCCATATTGTATTTTTTCAGGCCTGAAGTAAAGCTCATTTGCTTTCCAGAAAACTTTACCAGATGTCTCATATATCTGATGGTAGGTTTATATGAAATACAAATAATTGGCATTCGGAAAAGTCAACGTTTCTGAGTCTACATATTCAAGGTATTTGGAAGGCAATTAAAAAATTTAAAAAACCACAAATAATGTGTGGAATGACAACTTTATAACATTTATAACATTTTTGGGCTTATGAAATAGTTTTCCTCACAATGTCCCTCTGATACACATGAGCATGATTAAACATAAGTAACACATAGTGCTTTATATTTTGAAAAACACCTTATGTGCATTAGCTCATTTGATATTTACAACAACTCTGTGAGGTAAGTGTTATTATTACACTCATTGTATAAATGAGGCTGAAGCTTCTATGGACTTGATATGCTCATAGTAATGCACTAAATAATTGTTAAAACCAGAATTCAAATCAGGGTTTTTCATAACCAATCTTAGCTTTACTTCTAGTACACCTAATCTATTATCGTATGAAGGCACAGCCTCTGCTCTAGAAGGGGCAGTAACTAGTTTTCCTATGATATCAATTGATTTTTTTTTCCTATCTGTGTGGGAGTGATTATTTTGCTCACATGTGAAGGATACAGAATTTTTATTTGATAGGGGAAAACAAAACAACCACCACTGTCACCACAACAATAAAAATCTTTGAATGAGAGGAAAATAAAATCACTATTCTCTATTAGTGTTTTATGGACTAGTCAATCTAACTCTCTGATTGTAGCATTTTTTAAAACTACTCTGATTGTAGTATTTTATATTTTCTAATCACATGTAAAGATTTTAACATATTTTTATAAGATTTTGAATTGCATTTTTCTCTTTTCTTTTTTTCTCTACATCATTCCTCAAGATAACAAGCAATTTCATATAGTTTATACATGCACAATCATGTTAAACATTAACATATTAATCATGTTGTGAAGGAAGAATCATAACAAGAAGGAAAAGCCATGAGAAAGAAAAAAATGAAAATATTTTTAAATCTGCATTCAGATTCCATGGATCTTTCCCTGGATCTGTACAGCATTTTCCATTATGAATCTTTTGTAATTGTCTTGGATCATTGTATAGCATTATAATATTACATTATATTCATATACCACATTTTGTTTTGTCATTACCCAATTGATGGGGATCCCCCTCAGTTTCCAAATCTTTGCTACTACAAAAAGAGCTGCTATAAATATTTTTGCATAGGTGGATCCTTTTACTTTTTTATAATCTCTTTGGGATACAGACCTAGTAGTTCTATTGTTGAAGCAAAGGCTAGGCACAGTTTTAATAGCCCTTTGGTCATAATTCCAAATTGCTCTCCAGAATAGTTGGATCAATTCACAACGCCATCATTGATGCATTAGTATTTCAATTTTCTAATTTTAATTTTTATTATTTTCCTTTTCTGTCATATTAACTAATCTGATAGATGGCAGGAGGTACGTGAGTTGATTTTATTTGCATTTCTCTAATCAATAGGGATTTGAGCATTTTTTTGTATGATTATAGATGGTTTTAAGTTCTTTAGTTGAAAATTGTCTGTTCATGTCCTTTGAACATTTATCAACTGCAGAATGACTTGTTTTCTTATACATTTGATTTTACCTGATGCTATGTTCTTGACTTGCAACATTTCTAACTCCTAGAAATTTTAATCTTTAGATAAAATATAATGTACACTACTATGTGTATTACTTGATATACCCCATAACTCACAAATGAGTTTATTCAAAAAATTATTCTAGTTCAAAGTATTTTTCAAACCTATATCTCTCTCCTCTCAAATTCATTCTCTCTCTTTCTCTCTGTCTCTCTGTCTCTCTCTGTTTCTTTCTCTTGAAAAAATATATATAGCACAAATTCATACTAATGTATTTAAATTTACTGGTCCACTAGAACACATAACTTATCTAATCTGATGTTTGATGTTCTGTCAGCCAACAAGCATTTATTAAGCACCACAAGTTTTATGCTAAGCTTTGTGGTTAAAAGAAAAACAATGAGAAAAGAAAAAAAAATAAACAAAAACAAGCAAACAAAAAGAAAAACTGTCTTGTTACTCAAGAAATTCAGAATCTAATGGGGAACCTATATGCAAACAGATATGTACAAATAAAATATAAGGATAAATTGATGACTGTCTCAGGTGGAAGAGATTAAGATTGAGGATGACAAAATGATTCTTGCAGAAAACGAAAGTTTACCTGAGAACTGAAGCAAGTAAAGTAAGAAAGGAGAATGATTTGAGAAGGGAGAGAGTTCCAGGTATGGGAATCAACCAATGAAAATATTCAGTTAGGAGATGACGTATCATGTACATGAAATAGCAAGGAGATTGTCACTGGATCACAGAGTATGTGGTATGAGGAGTAAAGTGGAAGAAAAAGGGAAAGGTAAGAAGAAGCCATATTATGAAGTTAATAAAGTTAATGTTTGATCCTGAATATAATGGATGATCACTATAGTGTATTGAAGGTAGGGGTAGCAATTAACATGGTCAGGACTATTATTTTATTTTATTTTATTTTTTTGCTGAGGAAATTGGAGTTAAGTGACTTGTCCAGGGTCATACAGCTAGGCAGTGTTTAGTGTTTGAGACCATATTTGAACTCAGGGCTGGTACCACATTTGAACTTAAGGCTGGTACCACCTAGCTGCCCTCCATGGTCAGAACTGTTGATGGGATTCTAATTGCTGCCCTAGGTCACCTCAGCCCAAACCGTCCTTTAGTCTCAAACATCACATAAATAATTGATGATGGGTCTCACTAGAATAATGAGCAGGCCACAATATTCTGTAACCACTTTATCAGGTTATCAATTGATGGATCAATTGATGCAATAAATATTGCAGCACAACACAGAAATTAGTCAATAAGAAAGTAACACCAGCAGGATGCAGAACAGAATATTGTACTACAAACCTCAATAAAACTTCCCTTAGACAGGGCACTTGCACAGTTTTCCCTTTGCAATCCTTGATGACCCTATGCTAGTTATAATATCATTACCATAAATAAATACTCCCCTAGTGACTTTTTTGTAATGTATTCTGGGTAACCACATCCATAGTTTTACCAAGGTTTTTGAATCTCCCCATGTTAGCAAATTCCCATATTATCAAATAACATCAAAATTACATCTTTTAATGTAATTAGCACGATTTACTCTATACAATCCTTGTTTTGATTTGCTGGGCTGCTGACTTCTTCAGGGAGTTTGGCCCACCCACTCAATGAGTGTTTAAATTTCATTAAAATGGTTTTTCTTGGTTTGGAGATTGATCCCAAATTCTTCTAAAGGTGACACCATGACCCATATATGATATTTCCATACTGTGATTTAAAAGATCAATTTAGGAGCTGAGTGAAGGATATTGGAGTAGGGAGACACTTTTGGCTTAAAGACATTAATCAGTGCATTACAATAGTGAAGGGATGAGGTAATGAAGGCTTGCACTAGCAAGGTGACAGTCTCAGAGGAGGGGAAAAAAGGCACATACTAGAGAGATGTTAAGAAGATAGAATTGAGAGGACTTAATAACTGAGTAGGTATGGGGGAAGGATGAGAAAGAGTAAAAAAGTAATGATGATATTTAGATAGAGAACCTGGTGACTGAGAGAATCGTAGTGTTCTTCCCAGTAATAAGAAAATAACAAAAGAAGAAGATATAGGGGGAGAGGGGAATAATGAATTAAATTTAAGATATCTACAAGCTATTCAGAATGATGTAAGACCAGAAATCAGGAGAGAGATTAGAACTAAATAATTAGATCTAAAAATTATAAGAATTATAAAAAATTTTAAGAAAAAAATCAAAATTATAGAAGTTGATAAGATAATCAAAAGAAATAGTATAAAAGGAGAAGAGATGGGGTCTAGCTCTAAGTTTTGTGAGACTTCCTAAATTATTTGGCATGGTATGTATAAAGATACAGCAGAAAAGACTGAGAAGGAAAACAGGAGAACAAGAAAAGAGTAGTTCCACTAAAAACTAGATAAGAGTATCTTTTTTTTAAATAGCTTTTTATTTTCAAAAAAGATAGTTTCAGTATTTACACTTATAAAACCTTCTGTTCCAAATTTTGTCTCCTTTCCTTCCCCTCCCTCCCTTAGACAGCAAGTAATTCAATATATGTTAACCATGTGCAATAATACTATTCATATTTCCATAATTTAGATAAGAGAGTATCCTCTCTAGGTGGCTATAGAGGATACCTGAAAAAGGTATTTAATAGTTTTGTAATAAAACTATCAATTGATTGTTTTCCCTCATTGTTTTCCCTTCCCTGGGTCATACTCACAAATGCAAATCTCATCACTGGTAAAAAGTCAATGTATATAGAAGAACATATATACAGAAAATATAACAAAGTCATGTGATACTATAGACCACTTTATCTTCCAGCACATTCTTCCCTCTCTGGGTTTTCAAGACACTATTTTCTTGTGGTTCTTCTTCTCCTTGGGTTACTGATAAACCAGTGCTAGTTTATAATATGTATCATGGTTCTTAAGTGTGGGTATAACTCAGAGCTCTACCTGGACCCTCTCCTTTTCTCTCTACATATTCTCTTAGTAGGAATGTCAACCACTAAACCAGCTGGTCACACAACCACAATTATAATACTACAGAATATAATGGAAGCATATTAAAATGTAATTTAATAAAATAAATAAAACACAATAAAATAATATTATATTTTAAAACCTAGTTAATATGTGGCTCACATAATACTTATGTACTGTTTAATGGCCCCTATTTCTATTTGAATTTGACACCACTTCTCTTTATAACTTAATCAATCTCCATGAGTATAATTACCTACTATGTAGATGACTCTCAGATTTATTTAATCATCACTGGTATCTTTCCTGAAGTTCACTTCTCCATTTATTAAACATTTCAAACTAGATGTCTCATCCATGTCTAAAATAGAACCAATGATTTTTCATCCAAACTATCCCTCTTATTTGTTTTCTATTTCTGCCTAGAGCTCGAGCACTATATCTTCCCATCACCAAGTTTCACAATATGGACTTCATCCTGAACTGTTCATTCTTCCTTACTCTATTTAGGGTTAGGGTTAGGGTTAGTGTCAAGTCATCTTGTTTCTGATTCTACACTTTTCTTCTATTCCTTTCTCACTATTCACAAGGCCACCACTCTAATTAATGTCCATATTGCATATATTGTGAACTTGTCTTTAAATTTTTTTGCCTTAAATCTTGTCCCTGCCTTTATTCTAGAACATCCTCCATAGAATTACCAAGGTGATTTTTATTAAAGTTCAGATCATGTTATACTTCTAATTAATAAACTCTAAGTACTCCTTATTGCTTATTTTAATGCCTTGCTCATTTAAGTAAATGCCTTATATATGCATGTTTACTTGTTGAATTTAGGATAAAAATAAAAAAAACATTTTAGTTGTTTTTGAAAGGCCTTCATACACTGGCCCACATTTACCTTTATTTTCTTATGTATTATTCCCCTTTCTGCATTTTGTCATTCAGAAAGATTGGAATTCTAATTATCCATCATTCATGTCTTCATCTCCTATCTACCTGCCTTTGAATAAGCTTTTTTTATCTGTTTATACCTCTCCCCCTCAGAAGCTTTTTGCTCCCTTCAAAACTCATTTTAGATATAATCCTTAAAAAAAGGTCATCTTGTTTCTGAGTACATACATGTATGTATTTCTGCATGTATATAGTATAAAATATAGGCTTATACCATTTATATATATATATATATATGTGTGTGTGTGTGTATGTGTATATATATATATATATATATATATAGAAAGCTTGAAAATAAACAATTTAATACACTTGAGCTTAATGCAATATAAAATATAGCCATGTTATTTAATACTTATATATAGATAATATTCTATTATTTTTCCTGGTAGAATTAAATTCTTATAAGGACTTTGTATCTCTAGAAATCAGACTAGTTCCTAGTATATAACAATAAAGTACTTCATAAATATTTGGTCCTTGATTACTTGATAAACATTTAGAGTTCATCTCTGAAAAAGTAATCACCTTCAACTCAGCAGAATTAGTGAGAAGTCATCACATGGATCTATTCCTAGCTAGGTTCATATATCACTTAGTATTTTTTATGTGACTGGTGTTTGAAGAGTTTGTGATTAGTTGTATGTCATCTTTGGCTGGCTCTGGAACTAGTTCCTCTCAAGAATCTATGGATTTAGAATGATTTTGAAGCCCTAGGATCAATTCCTGGCATAGTATGTAATAGCTCTATTTGTCCCAGGTTGTGGAATGTTTACTTCCAACATTTGCATTAAGCTCAAGTGTATTAAATTGTTTATTTTCAAGCTTTCTTTCTTTCTCTTTTTTTATACCCCCTCATACATCCAGTGAATGGACTAGAGAAAAGATTGAACTGCATTTTCTCCCCCATTAAAAGAGTCTATCATTCCTCATTGTTGAACTTTTTCCCTTCAAAAGGAGAATACAAGAACTATGTATTTGGAAAAGCCAACAGTCAGCTAGCTGAGTGGAGTATATTAGCTTGAAACTTACTTTAAACTTCTGTTTCCTGCCTATGAACAATAGCATTTCTGTCTATTTATTTGCTTAAGCTTAAAATAGAAAAGATTGAATTATGATATGGAATTGGAGTCAGGCATCAAGTTCAAGGGCCAGCTTTGAGTTTCACAAAGGAAATGAGTCACTTCTACTAACAGTCCTCAAGGGTTTAGCAGCAGGTAGAGCTTTTATCTTTTTCTTCTATCATTTCTCACAAGGTTGTATTCTGGACTTCTCCATTGCACCTCTGAAACTGCATCACATAAAAATACTTCAATCCTGGACTTCACACCTTGGAATTACTCTCACTCTTACTTCTTAGTTCCCTCTATTTGATTGAGTAGCTTTTTCTAGAATCTTCTCTTAAGGAAAGTGCAAAGACTTGTTTTCTCTTTATTTTTCACCAAGTTATAATCCAATCTCCTTCATTCTACCTCCATGCCAGTCACTTTGTCCCCTTTCCTTTCCAGCATTCTTTTGTTGGTTATCTTCCTGAATAAATGTAAGGGAGTTTACATTTTTCAATGTATTTATTTCTTTGAAACAAATAAAAAACAGAAAAGAAAACAGAAAAAATTGTTATAGACAGCAGAACATAAGAGGATTCAAAATATGAGAAAAATAAATTTCCATTTCAAGAAAGGATATATAATAAATACTACACATTGCATTTAGAACTGTCCATGTTTGCTTCTTTGTAGATTTTCTTTTGTTCTCTACTGTATCCTTTTACTTTATTTTCTTATCCTTCTACCTCCTCAATGCAGGCTACAATTAAGCGTGTGTGTGTGTGTGTGTGTGTGTGTGTACACATACACACACATCCATACACATATATATTTAGATAGAGATGTGTGTTTATATAAATATACATATATACATAAGCATGTACACCAATAAATATCTATCTATCTATATGCACATGAATGTTCCTATACATTTTGGCAAAGATGTAGTACACTTATTTGTCCTTTGTTTCTCTGAAGGTGAATACCATCATCCTTCTAAGGTCCAAGTCTTTCCATATTTTTCTAAATCTACCAACTCATCATTTCCTACACCACAGCAATATTCTAACCTTCAAATATCTAGTTGCTTTAAATAGTCTCATATTAGTTAATATGGCTGACATAATATAATTTCTATAATTTCCTCTTTTGAGTGAATATTTTAACTTTAACTTTGAGATCCATGCTTACTACTCCTACTTTTTTCTAACAAAACTACTCCTTATAATTATTGTTGCATTTGCATGTATTTATTTTTTCTTACTCTTGCTGACTCCTCCATTTTAATTTCTACCTGCTATCTTGCCTTGTGTTACTTAATTTACTCATTTCTAAGAATCTGTCCTTGTCTTCTCCCCACACATTTCCCTTTCATCATTTCCTTCCTTTGTTGTTAATCAACTCATCTTATCCTACTCCCATTAATCTATACTCTCTTTTATACACAGATTGTATTCCTTCCCCCTCTTATTTCTTAATAAATTTAGAATACTTTTAGACAGATATATATGTATATATTGTTACTTCTTTAACCTGTTCCTGATGTGAGTAGAATTCCAGAACTTTAAGTCTTCTTCCCCCTTCTAATTCTTCCATGTCAATTCTTGTTCTCGTACCTCAGTCTAATAATCTTTTTTATCTTTTCCTACAATTTTGTCTTTTAAAATCACATCATTCTCAGCTCCACTTCAGTTTTTCTTTCAAACTACCCACTTATTAATGCCAGTCCTAGAAATATGATTTACATATCCATGTATAAAGTATACTTTATATACATACAGTGGACTCTTATTGAGTCCTTTGAAATTAATTTAACTCTGATGTTTACCTGATATTTCACTTCATTTTTATATATCAAGTTTTGTACTAAGTTCAGGTCTTTCTAGAACAAAATCCTTAAAACTATAACTTGTCAAATATCCTCTTCCTTTTTTCATCCAGTGTAGAGGACCGGGCACCAAAATGTAATGTCCAGACTAGCTTTCTCAAGGGTCTCTGGATGGGCCTTAGTCTTAGCAGGAGAGTCACCATGAGGATGGTCAGGGATAGAGACTGGAGTCTGGAGTTTGGAGTTTTTTTTGAGTCTGAGATCAAGCTCCAGCACACACTCACTCACTCACACTCTCTCACTGTCCCTGTCTGTCTCCAGTCCTCTCAGCCCTTAAATATCTAAGTACAATTATATCACTACAGCACACTGAGCATGGGCCAACTGTAGAACCATTGCATTACCATATTAAGTACTAAGTATATGTGAACTACAGAACCATTATCTCATCAATCACACTGAGTAAACACCCAGCTGTAAGTATCTCTGTTTCAAGTATACTTTTCCAGAGTTCCAGCCCTTTACAATTTAGGATTACGATTATTTTTGTTGGGTATGATATTTTCAGTATATTGATATTCAAACTATTCATAGTATTCACTATATTGATATATAATATTATAAGACCTGTGGTCTTTTAATATAGCCATTGCAAGGCCTTGTGTGATTCTTATAGTGGTTCTGTCATATTTGAATTGATTTTTTTGATTCTCATAATTTTCTCCTTTATCTGAGGGTTATATGTGTGTATATGTGTATACATATATATGATGTATAATAGGATATATACTATAGCTATTAATGTGTTGATTATTTATTATAAGCTGATGAAAATTTGGCAGGCATGCAAATCAACTTTTAAAAATCAAGTATTTATTAAAGTGATACAAAAACAGTTGATAGAAATCAGGGCTTCCTATTCTACAAGTAAATACAAAATCCAGGCTAATGTAATATTGGAGAACACATGTCAAAATAGGTAACTAAGAGTGCCTACAAATAATATTGTTAGAAATCCTAAGGTTTACATGAAATTACACCTTAGACATAGTGTAGTTTTCTTCTATGTTTCTTGCAGAGCATTGAGGCAGTTTGTCTTCCATATATTGTTCGCCTTCAACTCTTTTTTATTTCTTCATAATTATAACTTTTTATTGACAGAACCCATGCCTGGGTAATTTTTTATAACATTATCCCTTGTACTCACTTCTGTTCTGACTTTTCCCCTCCCTTTGTCCCTCCACCCCCTCCCCCAGACGTCAAGCAGTCCTCTACATGTTAAATATGTCACAATATATCCTAGATACAATATATGTGTGCAGAACCAAACAGTTCTCTTGTTGCACAGGAAGAATTGGATTCATAAGGTAAAAATAACCCAGGAAGAAAAACAAAAATGCAAACAGTTTGCATTCATTTACCAGTGTTCTTTCTTTGGGTGTAGCTGCTTCTGTCCATCATTGATCAATTGGAACAGAATTAGATCTTTTTGTTGAAGAAATCTACTTCCTTCAGAATACATCCTCATACAGTATCGTTGTTGAAGTATATAATGATCTCCTGGTTCTGCTCATTTCATTTAGCATCAGTTCATGTAAGTCCCTTAAAGCCTCTTTATATTCATCCTGCTGGTCATTTCTTACAGAACAATAATATTCCATAACATTCATATACTACAATTTACCCAACCATTCTCCAATTGATGGGCATCCATTCATTTTCCAGTTTCTAGCCACTACAAAGAGGGCTGCCACAAACATTTGTGCACATACAGGCCTTTTCTCCTTCTTTAAGGTCTCTTTGGGATATAAGCCCAGTAGTAATACTGCTGGATCGAAAGGTATGCACAATTTAATAACTTTTTGAGATAGTTCTAAATTGCTCTCCAGAATGGCTGGATGTATTCACAATTCCACCAACAATGTATCAGTGTCCCTGTTTTCTCACATCCTTTCCAGCATGCCTTATTATCTTTCCTGTCATTCTAGCCAATCTGACAGGTATGTAGTGGTATCTCAGAGTTATCTTAATTTGCATTTCTCTGATTAATAATGACTTGGAACATATTTTCATATGGCTAGAAATAGTTTCAATTTCTTCATCTGAGAAATGTCTGTTCATAGCCTTTGACCATTTATCAATTGGAGAATGGCTTAATTTCTTATAAATTAGAGTCAATTCTCTATATATTTTGGAAATGGGCCTTCAACTCTTGATGCAAACACTGTCGCTGGTTGCTGCAGTCCCTGGGATGCTAGTAGGATGACACAAAGAAGTCCAAATCTTGTAGCTTTATGGCATTATCAAAGTTTTCCTCTTCTTGAAAAGGGGGAGTGTGAAGACCAAGTTAGCACCCTGGATATTTTAGAATTAGCCAGAGTCAGGATAAGCAAAAATCCTTGATCTTTATTCTTTGAGGAATGGACATAAGAATCTCCACCTTTCTCTTCTTCCTCTCCTGGCCAGAAGTCACTTTGGCTCGTCTTACTCTACCCTCTAATCCCTCCTACAATTCACTGTATTACGAACAGATCAAGCCAGCACAGAATAGTAGGCGCCATTTTCCAAGCACATGCTAATAGACTATTGTCCAATAAGTAATTAGCCTTAAGTGCTTGACTGTCCAAGTGCATCTGCTCAGTTTCAGCCCTTTACAGGGGAGTAAAAGATGTTCTCCTAATTCCAACCCACCCATATATACTCCAATATTTTTCAAGAAATTGGCTGGGACAGCTCCCACTAACACTGTAATGTCTGACTTCTTAAATAGTTTAATATTTCACAGAAACCTCTAGGACATGAACAAAACGTCTCCTTAGTCACTTCAAACACAACTATGCAGAGTTAATCCATTTTACTTAATAGTTTTCATTATTCAAATAGATCAAGAAAGTTTTTCACAATCTATTATACCCTTATATGATTGATTGAGGTTGGAGTGATTGATTGACTCAACCCACTTCTTCACTTTACTATAATCTAGGCTATTTGAAAAGTGGCCAATCATAACTTTCCTAGGAATGTGGTGCAGGTGGTATACAATATATAATGGAGTAAAAGAAAAGGTAAATAGGAAGTTTTCATAAAATCATGGAAAGACTTGAATGAATAGGTATTAAGACTACAGTGAAATCAGTAAGAAAAAATATACATAAAGTAAAAGCTGTGTTACTAAAAAGTTGTTGAACTTTAGAGGTCTTGAAAAAAAAAGTCTGATGGTGTTGGAGAAGAGATAATGAAGATACCCTGCCTCTTCTTTTTTCTAATAAATTTATTTATTTTTAATATACATTGCTTTATGAATTATGTTGGGAGAGAAAAATCAAAGCAAAAGAACAATGTGAGAGATTAAAAAATACAGGAAAAAAAGAAGTGAACATAGCATATACTGATTTATATTCCATCTCTTTAATTCATTTTTCTGAATATAGATGGAATTTTCTGTCCTAAATCTACTGGAATTGCTTTAGATCACTGAACCACTGAGAAGAATCAAGGTGTTCACAGTTGATCATCATACTTGCTGTATTCCTGGTTCTGCTGGTTTTGCTCTGCATAAGTTCATGTAAATCTTTCCAGATCTTTCTAAAATTGTTCATCATTTTTATAGAATAATAATTTTCCATTACTTTCATAAATCACAACTTGTTCAGCCATTCTTCAATTGATGAGCATCTACTCATTTTCCAATTCTTTGCTGTAATATTCTTCTCTAAAATTTAATATTCTCTGGTGAGGTTTTCTTGGGGTCTCTGGAAGCAGCCTTCGTTTCAGTTCAGTAAACACCACAAGTGCAGCCAGGGATTAAGATCCAAATCATTTATTGTCTCTTCCCAAGTCTTGTCTCCTTTCCTGGGGCCCAGTCAGCTTTCTTAAAGATCTAGCTCTCTCCTTGGTTCCCAGAGCTTAAGCTCCTGTCACCAATCCTTTGTCTTCTCTGCTTCTGCCAGGTTCTTGAGGTTCTTCTGAATGTGTCTTGGTTTCTGTAGGGGAAGCAGGAGGACTGCCTCTGTCTTCCCTAATTCTGATTCTGGCTGAATTTGTTCAACCTTATATCCTCTCTAATCAAACGTGTGAATCTTATAGAACTATAATAAGTACTAAGTACATGTCCTGAACCAGAGAACTGTTAAGCACCATGCTAAATTAGATAACTATTGTCTATCAATTCTATTAGCTTAGTACCTTATAAGAATCCTTTGATTAAAGTTCAGAGTTCTGGCCAATAACATTTGCTACCACAAAAACAGTTGCTACAAACATTTTTGCACATGTGTGTCTTTTTTCCTCCTTTATGATTTCTTTGGGATACAAACCCAATAATGGCACTGGTAGGCCAAAGGGTGTGCACAGTTTTATAACCCCTTGGACTTAGTTCTAAATTGTTCTCCAGAATGGTTGGATCATTTCATAAGTCCACCAGAAATGCATTAATATCCCAGTTCATCCCCTCTAACATTTATCATTAAATTTTACTGTCATCTTAGCCAATCTGAGAGGTGTGAGGTGATACTTCAGAGTTGTTTTAATTTCTATTTCTAAATCAAGTGATGTAGGGAATTTTTTTCATAAAACTATAGATGGTTTTAATTTAATCATCTGAAAATTGTCTATTCATATCCTTTGACTATTTATCAATTGGAGAATGACTTGTATCCTTATAAATTTGACCCGGTCTTTTTATATATTTTAGAAATAAGGCTTTTATCAGAAATATTAGCTGAAAAGATTCTTTTCCCAGCTTTTTATTTTCCTTTTAATTTTGTTTTTTATTTGGTTTTGTTTGCACAAAACCTTTTTAATTTAATTCAATTAAAGTTGTCCATTTTGCCTTTCATAATGTTCTCTAGTTCTTCTTTGGTCATAAATTCCTTCCTTGTACTAAGATCTTATAATAAATTATTCCTTGTTCTCCTAATTTGTATATGATAGCATTCTTTATGCTCAAAACATGTACCCATTTTAACCTTTTTGTTATGGGGTGTGAGATATATGTCTATACCAAGTTTTTGACTTATTATTTTCCAGCTTTCCCAGCAATTTTTGTCAGATAGTGAGTTCTTATCCCAGATGGTCGAGTTTGGAAAATAAGATGTCAAAAATACTGCCTTTTCTTGGCATAGAAGTTGAGGTACTGCTAGAGAATGACATACATTATCATACATATGTTGTTATGTGTAGACAGTACATCAGATATTTTAGCTTTACTGTTTCTTTTTTACAAAGGAGAATTTGATTTCGAAAGGATGCATGGGAACATGAGCAATTCCAGAAATCATGGTAATAGAGAAAGAAAAGGCATCAAAATGTATTTTAAAATAGTAGTCCAATAGCTAGAATCATTTTAGAAACCTTTTCAATAGTTCTACAATTATATTCTCAATAAATGCTTTTTTATTTATTTATTAAATTCTTCTTCTCATATATATAGGATTCATAGATTAGATTTCCTGTTTTACAAATGAAAAATTGCCTGAATAGACAAGCTATTTTAGAGTCATATAGAATATTGAAATTTCCTTCTGAGGTACCTCTGACAGAATTCAATACTTTAAAATTCTTCTGCAACACTTATTTTCAATTCCAAAAGCATTAAGCCTGACATTTGCTAATGTTTGACCTTTTCTTTATAAAAGAAAACCCAACATTCAAAAGGCAATTAGTTTTACATGGTTGCAGTCCTTCCTGTGCAAAGGTGGTTGAAATTACATTTCCAGGTGTTGTAATAGCTTTATGATTATTAGTCTACAATCTTTCAACAGGTATGTCTCATGGGACACTATGTTCTCTTCTCACTGGAGATGTTTAAGCTTGGGGATGTTGTAGGAGCATTTTATTTCAACAAGTATGTATTAAGCCCTTCCTAGCATCACACAATATCAGTCAGTCAATCAATGTTGTTTGTCCTTCATTTTTGAAAAGGACCAATGTCTTTACTTGTGCATAAATTGGATTTAAGTGGGCAGAACTGTTTAGCTTCACTTTTCTTAAGTCATCAAAGGTTTGTGGCCAGTCAGGGTGACTGGAAATGGCCCATATATGTCTTCAGTGTTTCATTAAATTCTAAGCAATCCACAGAGTCTTCAGTCAGTCAATAAGTATTTAAGTGTCTTTTGTGCTATGTGCAAAATGCTGGTGATAATTAGAAAAGGAGAAAGAAAGAAAGATAGAAAGGCAAATACAGTCCCTGTTCTCTAACAGCTTAGGCTTTAGTGGGAGAGATAACATGCCAGAAACTGTATTCAAGTCAGTTACATACAAAATACATTGGAGATGATCAACAGAGCAAAGCCATTAGCATTAAATAGGAAGAAGTTAGAACAGCCTTTTTGTAGAACGTGGGCTTTTAGCTGGGACATGAAAGAAGGCAAGGAAACCAGGAGGAAATGAGAGAGAAAATTTCAGGCCTGAGGGTCAAGTAATGAAAATCCGGGAAATTTGGATGGTCCTGTTTAAGCAACATTAAGGAGGTCAGTGTTGCTAATTTAATGAATACTTAGTGATGGTAGCAATTTTAGTATAAACTATTTTAAAAAGACTGGAAAAGTGAGAGGAGCAGATCATGAAAGGCTTAAGAAAATATTTGAAAAGCACTTATGTGCCTGGCACATAGTAGGCACTATACAAATTATAATAAACACTATCAAGTCTTATTCCTTCCCCTACCTCCTTCCAAATAGTGGAATTTGCATAGTACTCCCCACCTAATACTCATTTAATTATCAGAAATCAAAGAAGTGAATATTCAGGAAAGTAAGATATAATGATTAAATGATACCCATCTTCCCATAGCTAATAGTGACAAATATGATTTCTTCAGCTCTTTTGATCCCGAATCTAATACTTTGTGATCCCTTTTTAATCAAAGTAGTCTCTATTTTCATACAATAGTGAAAATATTGGATTAGATTTCCTTTCCAGTCACTCCCAGTTTTGAGATGTTATAATTTTATGAGCATGTTTATGAAACATGGCCTCAGTTAGGAATTCTATTTATATCCATTAATCACAATTAAATCTCGACCTCAGCATCTTTCACTACTAATTTTAGCTAACTAGACACTCAAAGCCTTAAGAATCAATTTCTCAATTTTGTTCATTTATTTATTTTTGGTATCTCATATGATTCTCAATCTTTATAGTGACCACTTTTGAGAAGTGTTTTTCTCTTAAAGACTTTCTGGAATTTCCAACTTGCATTTGAAGAGGGAACCCCAAAACTAAAGGAGAAAACCTCCTTCAACTCTGCCTCAGTGAGGGAACTCCACCCCAAGCACAAACAGTTTCATTTTTGTTATCTGAGTGGGATTGGCTCAGTCCTGAAACCCACTGAATTCAATTCAAATTCTAGCCCTAGCTGAAACCCAGAAAGGAACCAATCTGGGACTCTACCCCGAACCCCCTTCAGCTTGTAGCCAAAGCCCCCTATTATAAAAGAGCCAAACTAAAACCCTCTCTTTGCAGAGGTTCCAAATATGCCAGCCATACCATGCTTGGCACTCCAAGGAACTTCTGCCCACTGGAATACTATTTCCAGTGCCCTCTTATCATTACCCTCACCTATTTCCTTACTTCCAGTCCCCATAATAAACCTCTTTTATCAATCTAGGTTTTCGGGTCTGTAATTCATTTACAGAAAACTGCTTGTGCTGCTAGAAGGGAATCCTCAGAACTCCCTACTCTTGCGCTGTCAATAGACCTTACTTAACTCCCTGACTTCCAGAAACCCTAATTTCATTTGGGTACCCCAAATCTAAACCTCATCATATTGATTATCTTAGACATATATGAGTTAATTCTGCGTGCAAATAAAATCCATAAATTAAACAAGAGGGCTGTACAAGTTGAATGAGATTGCTTTTCCCTGATTCATTTACACACAACTTGAGTGAAGGTCCCAGAGGAAGGCCAATCAGCAAAATCATTTGAAAAGAAGTGCCTCCCTTTTTAGATTACTTAAAGAAAATTTTCCTAAATTGAAGCAGTCTGTCATCAGCATAAGTAGCTTCTGTTTATGTGATTCAAGTTTCTCTGATTGATTATAGGTACTTTGCAAAACAGTGTCCTCTGAGTCATGTAACTATTACTGGGCTCATTGTTTTTAGGTCTCTTGAATATATACATAATTCAAATAAAGATGAACTTTTTTTTTTAACTTAAAAAAAAAATTGCTGAGGCAATGGGGCTTAAGTGACTTGCCCAGGGTCACACAATTGGGAAGTGTTAAGTGTCTGAGATCAGATTTGAACTCAGGTCCTTCTGAGTTCAGGGCTGGTGCTTTGTCCAAGTATGAAAATGTTTTAAATTTTAATAGCTGATGTTTTATGTTCCAAAGTTACTGACATCCTGACATTTATTAACACTATTCTAAATAAGAATTATTGAAAATTAAACATTACATTATTTATAAATTATATAAAGCTGAAAGATAGTTAAATAGATGGATTTTTCTAAAAGAAATTACTTTCAAACACAAGAATTATGGACTTACATTTTAAAGAGATTCTTTCCTGGCTAAATATTACATCAATTTAAAAACATTTTTAGAAGTGTATGTATTTCATGTTATATATAAAGACATGGGGCAGAACTCTGAACTTTATAATTTAACAAGTAGAGGACAAATGTTGCTTTCATTGTCTGAAGATTTAGATGCATGGAAATGAGTTCATCCTGAATTTTTTGCGAATAAATATTGTCTCATTATTCATCTGTGTATTCCATTGTAGTATACCACAGTGCTTTGAAGTAGTACTTATAAATGTTTGTTGATTGATTAATTGATTCTTTGAAATACAAAAGACTCACTTTTTATCCCTAACTAAAGAAACTTGAACTTTTTATTGTGTCTTTTGAGCTGAATAATATCAGCACTTAAGTCTTTCTAATAGTATATCAACAGTCAATAAAATAGTATAGCTCACATTTTATAATGCTTGAATGTTTGTAAAACACGACGCATTATCTCATTTTGAACAAACTGAACAATATATCCGTTTTCTTGAATTAACATGACTACCAGCACTTCTGACTGCACAAAAAGCATTCATGAGACTATGATGAATCAAGAATCCAAACTTTTCTTCTCCTAGACTTTGAGTAGAAATGTGCTGTAAACAAAATTATATTTACCTAGATACTGAGCCATTCCTTTTTCCTCTATTTCCTACCAGACAGCTTTCCTAGACTTCATGATCTTCATAAGTAAATCATTTCTCAAGATGAGATCAATTCTGAAACTTGTATCTCCTTAGAACTTCCTCTAGGACCCATTTCTTCCTCTCATTAATAGAGTAAAGGATAGACATTGCAGATGTTCTTTTTCCTCTACCACTTAAGAAGTGGTGCCTTAAAAGAAATCATCTCATTTCCCACCTGACTGCTTGTCACTGCTGTATAGTTCTACTAGGTTCTTGTAGTTCTAGATAAACACTTTCTGTTTGCTTACTACATAGGCATTTAGGAAGGGAAAGAGCCAAACATTGTGCTGAGGACACAAAGACAAGAAATGATACAATTCCTATTCTTAAGGTAGAACTTTAGGATAAATGTAAGTTGATGTCCTAAAAGGTTCCCATTTCTTCCATTAAATCTACTTTTAAAAATTAGATCAACATTGGATTTCTTTCTGTATTGTAATGTTAGCACAATAAAGAAAAGTTTACACACAATGAAAAAAAATTAATGGGCAAAATTGAGAATAACTATAAATAAAAGAATAAATAATTTGTGATTGCTGAAACTAAAACTATATAAAAGAAAACAATATCCACAAAAATCCCAAGAGTGATTTAAAAGTTTAGCAAACATTGTTTGTCCTTCATTACTGGAGTGGATCAGTGACACTAGGAGGGTAAGGTCTTGATTTGCAAGTGAATTGAATTGAAAAAGAAGATAATAAATGATTATTAAAATTCTTTTGGAAAAAAACCAAATGAATTAATAATCTTTTATTAGAAACTTGAAAAACCTTAAAAATTTGGTGGGGCAGAGAATTGAGAAGATAGAAATAAAAAAATATATAATGATAACACAAGAATCATTTGAGAAAAGATATTTTTTTAAAAGTAAGATTAAAAGGAACAAGTGAAGTATACTATTAAAAATTATTTGACCTAGAAGACAAAGATGAATAAAAGATCCATCTATAAAACTTCCTTGAAGACCAACAACTAAGAAATTCTAATAATAATAACTCAATAAACTTATTACTAATTTCCATCAATAAAGAAGGAAAAATAGAATATGATTAATTGAAAGGCAAAATCATATATTTTGCATATAAGAAAAATTATTCTGAATTTTGAATATATCCACAAAGAGGAGAAAATGAATGGAATTCATTCCTTTTAAATGTAGCTGTTCAGACAACCAAAGTCGGAAAGAATGTTTGAAATGAAAATACATCTGTCAAAAGAAATGTAAGAAAGTTAAAAAAAATAATACTTTAAATTTAAATTTAATGACTTAAACTGGCTAAATGATGACCCAGTGCTTAGATATTGAAAGGGAGGGACAAGATAATTTTCCTTTAAGAATCTTATTATGAACAGTGAATAAAAGAGGAGAGACAAATTGTTCTTTAATGTTTGAAAAGAAGAAAGAAAGGGCTCAATGGAAGAAATATATATTGTGACAGGACATAACCGAAGGAAAAAATAAGTTTAACAATCAAAATCATAAAATTTAATAGAATGAACTCACCCATAAAAAGAAAAAGCATAGCAAAATAATGTATTAAACAAGAAAATCTAGGTATTTTCTAGTTTCTCAAAATGAAATATATGTATATATGTGCATATATATGTATATAAGTTTTTAACTTTTAAATTCATTTTTAGTTTATGGAATAAAACAAGTATTTTCATAACACAGCATAATAAAAATAATAATGACTATCTGTGAAACTATAAATCTACTATGCACAACATGTAATTCCTTTCAAATATATTACTAAAATATTGTATAAATATATTCCCCCCATTTCCTATTCCCATCCTAGAGATGGTTACTATTTGACATAAAAAAAATCACACCATAACATGTATACCAATGTAATACATTAAAAAGTAGAGTGAAGGTTTATATCTTTCATTTTTATTGATAGAGTCATGTACAACTTCAAGCAAGTCTTGATTATCTAATATAGAGGGACTCTTTAGGGAGAAGATATCTTAGATTTTCTTACCACATTGGGAGAAGTAGTCTCCTCTTCTGTGTGTAAAAGAAATTGGCCACATCCATAAAACCACTAGATTCAGATTGATTGTCTTGCACTTCTAAGTACTCTTTCCTGTGTGCTGAACAGAGAAGCTGAAAACTTATCCAGAGTGTAAGCACATGAACTGAAAAGTGAGTGATCCCTTTCCATTCTTCTCCTTTTAGGTCTCATTGCCCATATCAGAGGGAGTGGTATTTCTGTTTGGTCAATGTCATTTGTCCTTTTCAGTTTCAAATATAGGAGTGGAAATCCTTAATGCCTCAGAAATTATGCTACAGTGACCCTAGAGTCAGGATTCTAATCTGGATGTGCAGCCAGCCTCAAAAAAGAACCAAGGTAACTATGCCTCAAACCTAAGGTAGGGGTTTAGACTTGGAGCTCAAGCCTGTGCTTTATAGAAACAGGGTTAAACTATGAACATTAAATCTTCTTCCTCTCTTTAAAGCATTCTCTGTATGTTGGGGATGATGTTGATACATTGGTTTTTATAATTCCTCCTAATGCATAGAACTGGCAGCTCAGACTTCTCACCTGGAAGAGCATTTAACATGGCTCCTTCTTCCCCTTTTGTTTACCACAACTTTCAGGAAGAAGGATCTCTTGTATAGAACATTTAAATTGTGAAAAAAAGTAAAGTAAATATTCCTTTGTAAAAGCTAATCTGATTGTTAAATGATTAGATGGAATTATAATACATGGGATGCTCTACAATTAGGAGAACTTCATTAGGAGCAGGTGAAACTAATGGCAGATACCCTGGATACCTGAAAACCAATGTGCTGTTTCAGAGAACTCTAAGGTGAAAAATAATATACTGGCATTTAGGCATTGGGAGTAAGAGCTACTGTTAAACTAGGAAAAGGATTCACATGGATTGAAGGGGGAAATGGTTATTAACTGTTTATGAATGAAGCCTGACATCCTAAATGTAAAAGGAATTGTTCTAGATGATATGAATTCTGTAATAGGCAAAGTGATCTAGTGATATGAAGAGTTTTCAAAATAAATACTACCCATCAATTTCCATGTGAAACAATTTTTACAGCCACTAGCACTTAGAGAAGAACAATCAAAAATCATACCACATAATGTAATATTATACCACATTAATCATATTAGGAAATATGTTAATAATGGAAAAAAACTCGGTGTAGAGAAGCTAGGGAAAATGTTAATTCATTTCTACCGGATTTGTAAATTCATTGAATCATTCTGGGAAAAAAAAAAGTATGAAGGAAAGTCCTTAAACTGCACATATCACTTTACCCAGAAATTCCATTAAAAGGACTAAAGTCTGGGGGGAAGTTTTGAACACAGGAAAGGATCCATGTAATACAAAAATTTTCAAGGAATACTTTTTGCCTTTCTTTATATTCCTAGGGTTTAGGAATGGTGTCTGACAAATAATCAGTCTTAACATCTGCTTATTGACTGACACAATCATTATTTGTCATCCTAAATGGGTGCTCAAAATCTATGTTCTTCCTTGTTGGGGAAATGCTGAAGTAATTACAATTTATGAAAGCTATAGAATGTGTGCCATAAGAGAATAAAAAATAGAGAAAATTGGGGAATTTGTTTTGAATTATACAGTAAAGAAAACAGAAACAAAAGGAACAATATTCACAATGGCTAGGACAACATACATTAAATCAACTTAGAAAGGTTACAAAATTCTGGTTAAATAAAATTTCAATATTAGTACCAATCATCAAATTTAAAATAGGTATCCTTTCTTTTATCTAACAATTTATAATCAAGAAATGTTTATGGCAATAATACTAATATCATATATTGGTTGTTTAAGATTTGCAAATTAGTACCATTATTATTCACTTTTTAAAGATGAGGAAATTGAAATCAAAAGAGGTCATCTGATTTCTTCAATGTCACACAGTTAGTAAACATGTAAGGCTAGTTCAACTCAGATCTTCCTCACTCTAGATCCAGCAGTACTATTTTTCATTGCACTTTGTGGTGGTATGTTTGTTCTTCTGGGTCAGATATATTGATGTGTTTGTTAAGAAATATCTATCATGCCAAAACACAATATATACATAAATTTACAACAATGGCCTGTGATTTTTTTTTCAGCATTATGAACTTCTACACCTAGGAAATTAAAAAAAAAACCATCTATAACTTCTCCTACTCAGATTGTTGCTTGAGAGTCAGCATAAATAACTGGCCCATAGTGAAATAACTAACAAATGTCATAGATGGAATATAAGCCAACATTTATTTAACTCTAAATACAATATGCTAACCACTATAGAGAGAAGTGTATTCTACCTCTCACCAACAGACAAAATGTTTACAATTAATTTATAAAACATTACTGAATAATATAGTTTCAAAATTTAAAGATCATCAGACAAAAGTTTATGCACACACATATAAATACAAATAGATCAGCAATTTATGGCCATTGTCAATATGCTACATTAAATCTTTATATGATATTTAACATATATTGGTCTACCTGCCAGCTAGGGGAAAGGATGGCAGGGAAGGAGGGGGAAATTTGCAACAAAAGGTTATGCACTCATGTATATGCTGTGTAAATAAAAAGCCTTAATAAAAATTTTTTAAAAATCTATATGTGAAGATATACCTCTAGCATGATTAAAATGGATTCCGTGAGTATCAACAATATAGTGAGTAACAAGGGTAATCAAAACAAGTCCACTCATCTTTCAAATCTTTCAACAGAAAAACATTCTTGTAGAGTTGAGCAAAATAAAGTTATCTTTCTCTAGCAGATTAAGATCTTTATTTAGAGTAAGCAGATTTGACTAATTTAAAAAAATAATTTTTTAAAAATTTTATTGTATGATTTTATGTGCTCATAACATTTGATGGCTAATTTAGTTCCTGCAAACACTGCAACATTCAGGATGTTGTTTTTCTTGAAATATTTATTCTTCTATGATGTTAGACTCACATGTATTTAAGGTAATCAAGGGAGTTGTATTTAAATGGTGTTTAGGAAGCCCAAGAAATATCAGTTGTTTAGAAATCACAGAAAACTTTATATATGACAAAGAATACTAGAAATGGTTAATATGCATCAATTCCTTGTAGAGAACACAGAAAGGGAGTCTTATGATGGAGATATTGTATTCTTAGAAAGTCATATTTTGAATGGAATTTTCATTTTGATGAGCTGAGAATCTAACAAATGTGACCTTATTTGGGGTTTAAGTTGAATCCTTGGTGTTCTTCCTTATCATCTAGCTGCACCATTCCTCAAATTTAGGAACCCATTTTTCTCTCACTGGAGCAAAATGCGGATTACATTTTGTAAATGGCAAATATAAGAAGAAAGTCTCAATACAGAGTGACCTCATGCAACTCAATGCTATAAAATGAGAAAACACTTTGTTCATTGTTCACCCTTTCTTTGCATCTTTTTTAATCTCTTTTTCTACATTTCATCTCCATCTTCCCTTCATTCTCTTTCCTCTTTTTAAAATCCTTTTTTTCCCTATTCATATACATTTTAATTTTATTTCTCCTAATTTTATCCTATCACACAGACTCAATGAATCTCAAGGTTGAGAGGGATTTCAATGGTTATCTATTCCAATCTCTAAACAGAAATCCTTTCTACAACATATCTAAAAAGTGATTATAGGGTTCTTGCTTAAAAACCTCCAACATTGAGGAATATATTGCCTTTCAAGGTATTTCATCTCAATTTTGGAGAACTTTTATTATCAGGACATTAATCTACATACCATGATTAAATATGCCTCTTAATAACTTCCAATCATTTCTCCTATACTAGGCTATTGAGAACCAGTAGAAATGACTATGGAAGTTAAATATAATCCATTTCATGTTATGACAGATGCAAAAATATTAAACATCTTTCCCTTAACAGATAAATTTTTATATTACTGAAAAGTGTTTGAGTATTTCTAGAGCTCTTCTCCTCAGATCCTTCCAACTATAGAATCTGAAATCATGGCTTTCTAGTAGACTTTGCATTCTTGGTCCCTGTCTCCTGTATGCCAGATATATGAATAACTATGTTTTTCTCTTTGGTACCATCTTTAGACTGTCCTTTTGTTAGCATAATTCACAAGTCATTATTTAATAAATCATTCCATTGATCTATATGATCTGTTCCAGATATATTTTTATGCTCATTTACTTTTAGTTTATCTCCCCACTTCTCTCAAGAAGGTAAGTGTAGTCTTCTCAGATCAGTTTTCTGGGGGTCTCTGAAGCAGCCTTCATTTCAATGGAGTAGTCACCACAAGAATAGCCAGGTGTTAAAGTCTAAAAACCATTATTATCTCTTTCAAAGTCTTGTCTCCTTTCCTGAGGCTTGGTTAGCTTTCTTAGAGGCCTTCCAGAATCTTGGTTTCAGTGGAGAAAATGAAGGAAGAGAAACTGTCGCCAAGGTGGTGTGAAATGGGATGAATGAATCTGAGTCCAAGGGCTTGTGCTTCAGCCTCCAGTCTGTTTGTCTTCCCTAGCTCTCTCTCCAAGCCTTTCAGTCCTCCAGGAGAGCCACCAGGAGCTTAACTGAAGATTAAATGAATCTCTCTCCTTGGTTCAAAGAGCTCCCACCTGTCTTCTATGTCCTCTGAATGAATCTAGCTGAGGCTCCTAGCTTCTATGCTCTACACTGAGTATAAACTAATCATTATATCACTAAGAAACCATTATTTGTTGTAATATTAAATCAATCATAATGAACTAGAGAACTATTAAGCATCATGCTAAACTAGATAACCATTGTCTCATCAATTCCACTGAATTAACATCTTGTAAGAATCCTTGTTTCAAGTTCAGAGTTCTGAGCCATAACATCTCTTGCTTTCTTTTCTTTTAGAACATTGGTGGTCACATTCTCCCTAACTTCTCAAGGAGTTGAGAACCCCAAAAAGAAGGTGATCATACCTTCCCTGACTCCTCAAAAAAGTGTGAAAATACCAAAAAAGGAGGTGATCATGCCCTCCCTGATGTCTCAAGAAGGGAGAAGAAAATACCAAAGGAAATGGGAAATCAAATCAGATTAGTGGGTTTCTGAAGTGTCTCATTGAAACAGATAAACATAAATCCACCAACATGGGAGGTGTTACACATAATTACATAAATTACTTAAGTATATAGTAACACAGGCTAGCAGTGATATAACAAATAGCATGAATCAACATGAGGAATTGTACATGTCCCCAAGTCCTAGAAATAGTCCAAAAGGAATGTATTGGCCATTAATTTACATGTGTCGGGAATCCAATGATTCCTGCATATTTTGAAGTCCTGCATCAGTCTTATCATGTCTCAGAGAATCAAATGATTCCTGCTGGTTTTGAAGTTCTGCAACAGTCTTATCAAGAATTTTTTTTTTTTTTTATCTCAGGAAATCCAATGATTCCTGTGGGTTTTGAATGCTGTGACAGTCTCATTATCAGCCATGCTCTTTCAGAGTCAGATGTTTCTTAGGTCTTCTCCTTTGTTTTGAGGGGTTTTTTCTCTTTTTTTGTCTCTCTCTAATGGACAAGGCAAATACGGCTCATTGGCACCCATCTGATTCCTTCTCCATCTGTAGAAATACAAACAAACCCTCTCCCCCAAGCAGTTAACCTATCTGGTCCCTTCCATTCAGCACTTTCTGGATCTCTCCACATCACCTGGTAATTAACTAAAGATAGTGGAGCTGCTCGCACTGGACACTGCCCTTCCAGTGGGTTATAAAACCTGTCTGCTGGAGCCAGTGCATGTTTATCAAAAATTAAAAAAAAATAATTGTATGAAGAGCTAAATTTAGAAGTTCTCTAGAGTTACCTGTGACTCCCCTTTTCTTTTGTTTTTGGAGGAGTGTCTTAATGTCTCTCTTTATCCTTTCTATTATTGAGGATTAAAGGGTGTGCCAGTGGTGTGTAAAAATGGGCACAAAAGTGTGCAAAATGTTTAGAAGTATATGCAGGTCCATTGTCTGATTTTATTGCTTATGGCATACCCGTAATTGCAAAAACTTGTATAAGGAATTCAGTGACCACTCGGGCTGTCTCTTTGGCTGTTGGTATTGCAAAAGTAAATCCTGAAAAAGGTATCTACTACAATGTGGATAAAAGACAGATGGCCAAAACATTTATAATGGATCACATCCATTTGCCAGATTTCATTAGGTCTCAAACCATGAGGGTTCTTCCCTGGAGGGAGCATAGGAGCATGAAAAGGAAGGCAAGCTGTATAGCTTTTTACTATGCTCCTAGCTTCCTCTTTTGTTATCCCAAATTGTAAACATAAAGCTCAAGCAGTCTGAAGATATTTCGAATGAGATTCTTGAGCTTCCTGAAATAAAGGAGTACTGGCTAACATAATTAAAAGGCTATCTGCCTTTGAATTTCCATCAAAAATAGGACCTGGAGGTCCACTATGAGAGTGGACATGCAAGATATAAATCTTACCTGAATGCTTTCTCACTTGTTCTTGAAGTTCCTTAAAGAGCTGATAAATATTAGAAGCTGCAACTTTTATTTAGTCTGTGGCAAGTCTTTGTACCATACCTACTGAATAGGCCAAATTAGATATTATATTTACATCTTCTGGATGATAAGTAAGAGCTAGCATGATTGTATACAGTTCATTCTGCTGAGTGGACTGAAAAGGAGTTCTGACTACTCACTTTATAGTTAAATCACAAGAGTATGCAGCACAAATATTATATTTGGATGCATCTGTAAAGATAGTTGGCCTTTTAAGAGGAACCTTAGAAACCTTTTCTTCAAAAATCCATTCTACAAAAAATCCATTGTAATAACCGGGTTATCTTTAATGGAGACCTATGTGTAAAATTTGGAGCCATGGCCAATAAAATTTGCCACTCTGGTATGGTTTCACGGCACACATTAACTTGTGTATTAGTATAAAAGGTGTATATCTTGTCAGTCTTATCCCAGATAATTGTACTGCTTGCTTAATGGCCTTTAATAAAATTCTAGCCACAAAAGGAGTAAGGTTTTGTTCTGATTGGGCTGGGAGGTTCACCCACTCTATCATACTGTCTCCTTGATGAAGGACTGCTGTGGGTGCCCCTTTTGTAGCAAAAATTTGATATTTCCAAGAGTTTTTGAGTGATTCTTTCAACCACATTGGATAAAGCCAGTTCAACTTCTTTCAAAGCCTCTTGAGCTTCTTTTGTAAACTGGAATGGTAAATTTAAAGTAGTTTCTCCCCTTAAAATGCCATGTAACGGTTAAATTAATTGGTAGTTAAGCCTAACACTGGGCACATCCATTGGATATCTCCTATTAATTTTTGGAAATCATTTAAGGTGTAATTTAAGGTGTAATCCTAACTGCTATAAAATGACACTTCCCCACAGATTGATGGGGATTTTTTTAACTACAAAAGGAGTAAAAACTCCTGTTTCATTTTCAAATATCCATCTCAAAAGGGTAGCACTAACTTCAACTGCTGTTGATCCTCCTATGCCAGACATGTACATGTCTGCCTTAATCTTTGGCCAGTGACCAGGCCAGTTGGCACCTCTAATGACTGTACGATCTGCACCTGTGTCTACCAATCTTCCTAATGGTATGCCATTTACATAGATAGTAAGCATAAATTGGTCAGCTGTAACTGCTCCAGTTTAGAATATTCCTGGATTCTGATGCTTGGGGTCAGAATTTGGGCAACTATCACCAGATTGCTTATTAGGAGTTTGTATCAGTAAACCTGATGCTACTACTTCTCCTGGGTGATATCACACATTGTCTACCTGTGTTAGTGACTTGGATATCAGCTACACATTCCCCAGTTTGCCACATAAATATATGGATGAACACTGTTTTGTAAGCACTCTCAAGAGGTGAAATGGTCAATCCTACTGTTCTTGGAGGCAGAGGGTCCATAGGCTGGCCAGGAACAGATTTCACCTCTCCAGCAGATATCTCAGTAATCCCTACTGCATACAATTCTATTTTCCCTAATTTGAATCCCTTTTTTCCCTCTGATTGCTTCTTGGCTGATTGATCATATTTTAATAATGAATTTCTAAAGACTCTCTAGGTGTAACCTCAGCTGCTATCATGCCCCACCTGGGGCCCTGGAGCTGGGCCCCACCTCTCATTTCCCTTGGTAAATCTACATTCTGAGGCCCAATGAAAAAACCTCAGTTGCATTTTGGACATAGGGTTTTGGGTCTTAGTCTCTCACCATCTTCTTACTCTATCTCTATGCCTACATTGATCTCTCAGATGTCCTACTTTTCAACATTGAAAGCATTGGAGAGTGTCTCTAGAAGCCACTTGCCAAGAGGGACCCTGTATTCCCATGTTCATTATAGTCTGGGTATAATAAGCACTTGTGTCCACTGTGGCACAGCATATTATGATCTCCTCTTAAGGAGCATCTTTGTGTAGTCCCATATAATTCTTCTGCCAACCTCATTAGCATTTTCCTTAGCCAGTTGTCTGATCATTATTCTTGTAACTGTATTTTCTCCAATGGTTCTTGTGACAGCTGTCTGCAGATGTCCCACAAAATCAGCAACAGGTTCGTTGGGACTTTGCTCTATTTTTGTGAAGGCTTCCCTTCCATCTTTTCCTGGGAGGAAGCCCCATGCTTTTATAGCAGCAGAAGCACTTTACTCATATGCTATAAAAGGGTAATTTATCTGTGCTAAAGTGACTGCACATTGACCTTTACCTTCTGGTTGGTCAAAGGTGATTTGTATATTAACTCCACTTTGCTTATTTTGTTGGGCTTGAATTCTGCATAATTCATTATAATCCGAAAGCCACAACAAGTTTTGTCCAGGTTCTAATCATGTCCTAGCAATGGATTTCCAATCACAAGGGGTTAAGATTTCATAAGCCAAATTCTCTAATGTCATCTGAACATAAGAAGATGTAGCCCCATAAAGAGTGCAAGCCTAATTTCACAGATGTAGGTACTTAGTCCCATGTTCAGGTGCCAAAATGTAATGTTCTCAGTTCTATTTTATGGAGGTCTCTGGAGCAGCCTTCCTTTCAGTGGAGTAATCACCACAAGTCCCAAACCATTATTATCTCTTTCATAGTCTTGTCTCCTTGAAATGAAAATTAAGACAATTCTGAGATACCACTACACACCTGTCAGATTGGCTAAGATGACAGGAAAAAATAATGATGAATGTTGGAGGGGATGCAGGAAAACTGGGACACTGATGCATTGTTGGTGGAGTTGTGAACGAATCCAACCATTCTGGAGAGCAATTTGGAATTATGCCCAAAAAGTTATCAAACTGTGCATACCCTTTGACCCAGCACTACTGGGCTTATATCCCAAAGAGATACTAAAGAAGGGGAAGGGACCTGTATGTGCCAAAACAGCCCTGTTGTGGCAGCCCTGTTCGTAGTGGCCAGAAACTGGAAAATGAATGGATGCCCATCAATTGGAGAATGGTTGGGTAAATTGTGGTATATGAATGTTATGGAATGTTATTGTTCTGTAAGAAATGTCCAGCAGGATAAATACAGAGAGGCTTGGAGAGTCTTACATGAACTGATGCTAAGTGAAATGAGCAGAACCAGGAGATCATTATATACTTCAACAACGATACTGTATGAAGATGTATTCTGATGGAAGTGAATTTCTTTGACAAAGAGACCTAACTCAATTTTAATTGATCAATGATGGACAGAAGCAGCTACACTCAAAGAAAGGACACTAGGAAATGAATGTAAACTGTTTGCATTTTTGTTTTTCTTCTCAGGTTATTTTTACCTTCTGAATCCAATTCACCCTGTGCAACAAGAGAACTGTTTGGTTCTGCACACATATATTGTATCTAGGATATACTGTGGCATATTTAGTATATATAGAACTGCTTGCCATATAGGGGAGGGGGTGGAGGGAGAGAGGGGAAAAATCAGAGCAGAAGTGAGTACAAAGTATAATGTTGTAAAAAAAATTACCCTGGCATGGGTTCTGTCAATAAAAAGTTATTATAATAATAAAAAAGTCTTGTTTCCTTTCCTGGGCCTGGTTAGCTTTCTTAGGGGTCTTCTGGAATCTTGGTTTCAGTAGAGAAAATGAAGGAGGAGAGCCTGCCACCAAGGTGGTGTAAAATGGGATGAATGAATCTGAGTCCAAGGGCTTGTCTTTCTAAGCTCTCTCTGAGCCTCTCCTTCCCCCAAGAGGCCACCAGGAGCCTGACTGAAGATCAAATGAATCTCTCTCCTTGGTTCTGAGAGCTTGAGCTCCCAACTGTCTTCTCTGCCCTCTGAATGAATCTAGCTGAGGCTCTCAGCTTATATGGTCTGCACTGAGTATAAAGCAATCATTATATCACAAGGAAAACATTATTTGTTGTAATATTAAATCAGTCATACTGAACTTAGATAACTATTAAGCATCATGCTAAATTAGATAACCATTGTCTCATTAATTCCACTGAATTAGCACCTTGTAAGAATTCTTGTTTCAAGTTCAGAGTTCTGGCCCATAACAGGTAAGTAATTGATGTAGGTGATGTAGACACCAGATGGAAGTAGGCACCAAAAGCTGAGGTTTATTTGTGAAGAATTTACAATGGCCATTCTCTTTGGCAAAGGTAGAAGTTATAGATAAAATGAAAGGATACAATAGATACTGGGAATGGTAAATATGAAATCGTGTGGGAAAACATATGAAAGACAAGTTCCTCAGTAAAAGTCACTATTACCAAATAGCAAGGGAGCACCCCATGTCCTTAGCTGGAAGGCTAAATTCTGAAAGGGACCATAAAAGAGTTAGTGAGTTGTAAAGAGGAGAAGTGGGGTTGAGAAGCATAGTGGAGTTAGGGGAGATAACACAGGGCATGAGGCAGGGGAAAGGGTAAGGAGAAAGAGTGCTGTGCAGACTGACTCAAAGGAGAACAGCAGCTACAAAATGGCCCATAGAAGATATTATGAGGAAATTTTAATCTCAGAGACATGACTGGAATTTTTGACATGGGATGGCAAGTTGTGAGACTGCTCCAGATCCCTACAGATGGTGGAGTTTGATATAACTTGGCTTTCTGCCTGGATAACTTCTCCAGAGCATGGGACCATGAAGCTAAACTGATCTCTATCAGTGCCTTTTCCCTGAATGTCTCAGGGACTAATTCTTTAGTTTCTCTTTGTCCCATACATCATTCGGGACCTCATCATGCGTGCCTCCTAACCAAATTCACAGGTTTTTCTATGTTCAGGGCTTTGATTTCCTCACTTTCCATTCAATTGTCAATCCTTTGCCATATGATTTTTGAGTCTACCACTTTACTGAAACTGCTTCCTTCAGGGTTATCAACAATATCTTAACTGATACATGTAAAAGCTGTTTTTACTTCTTGCAATTTTTGAAATAAAACTATTTCTTTAATTTTTTTATTTCTTTTTTCTTTAATAAATTATCTTTCGTTGGTTTAATTAATATAGGAATAACCTTAATTCTCCTCCTGCCTACCTGACCACTTTTTTCTTTTGCAGGATCATCATCCATCTCCCATCTCTCAAACAGTGTTTCTCTTAAGGATCTATTCTAGGTCTCCTTTTCTTCTTGTTTTATATAATCTTTCACCATTTTATAATTTTTTATTCAATTCAAATTTTAGGTGTTAGGTAAAACCACATTTGGTCATTGCTTGGATCCTGCTCGATTCAAATTGAATGTAAATAGCAGTCATTTTTGTTTTGGCCAGAAATCTTCCCCTTCCAGACTCGTTTATTTATTTATTTAGATTTTTTTGGATTAGGTAAAAGAGATTTTTTGCTTCAATTGCTACCTAACATAAATCATTGAATGGGTGTGGCCTCAGCCAATCTGAAATCTCGTGAAGACCTTAACTTAAAAAGATCAAGGTCAAGGTCTCCCATTTCATCCAGGGCCATCTCCAGTTGTTTTGATTCATGTCTTGGCAACGGACCCAAATGACTCTGGAGAGGAAAGTGAGACAGGTCACCTTGCACAGTTCTCCCTCCCTTAAATCCAATTCACTTGCATGTTATGGCATCACCTCCCTGATGTCAAAATTCTCTTTGAGAATGAAGGGCAAACAACAGCAACAGCAATTTAGAATCTCTTTATTTCATACCAGATTTAGAAAACTCAACAGTAATCTCTTTTCTGAACACTAGACCTACATTATCAGTTGTCTTCTAGTCATCTCTATAGCAGCACATCAAGATCAAGATACCCCAAACACAACTTCCCTGAAACCATTTTTTCAAACTTACTTCTTTTTCTTTGGTGAATCAATATCCTCCCAGTCATTCAGGTCCTCAACATTAGTATCATCTTTAGCTGTTTTCTCTTCTCATCATATCCAATCAGTTGTTGTTTTGCATTTTACCACTATTCTGCCTTCAATATCTCTCATGCTCGTTGCTTTCACTACACTCATCTATCCACTATCTTAGTTCAATGATTATCTAGATACAGACTATTACTAAATCTATTTATCTAACACAAGTCTTTTTCCTGATCTCTAGTTCCACATCATCAGCTACCTTTAAGGCTTCTCAAACTATCATCTCATATGTATTTCAGTCAACATGTTTATAACTGAGCTCAAATCTTTTCCCCAAACTGCTCATCTTTTTAAACGACATTAATTTACTACTTTAAACAGCAGCATCTTCTTAATCACTCAATCTTATCACCAACTACGTGATGCAATAAAGTGCTGGGCTTGGAGCTAGAAAGTCTTAAGTTAAATCTGGCTTTAATTACTTATTAATCTATGTGTCCCTCAGCAAGTTATTTAACTTATGGCTCCTTTTCCTCTGTAAAAGGGAGGTAGTAAAGTAGTAATAGCTCTATTTCACAGGGTTGTTGTGAAGATCAAATACATAAATATCAAACACTTCGTATAGTGCTTGGGACATTGTAAACACTTATAAATGCTAGCTATTATTATTCTCTTCATTCTGATTCACCAAACATGAACAATCCATTATTAACCTTGTCATTTTTACCTTCATAACATCTTATGTATGTTCTCTTCATACAACTTTCATTCTGATGCAGGCTTTCATTACCTCATTCCTAGACTATTGTAAGGACCTAATGGTTATTTTCCCTGTCACATGTCTCTCTCAATTGTAATCTATCCTCCACTTTGCTGCCAAACTTATGCTTTAGTTTTCTAAAGCATAGCTATCATTTAATAACTTCTGGTGATTCCCTATTAACGCAATAATCAAATATAAAGTCCTTTGGCATCTTTACAACTCCTATGTTTCCATTTTACTTACACTTCTTGTGTTTATGAATTCTTCTGTTTTGGGTATATTGACCTATTTTTTTCATTATACTTGGAATTCCAGCTCCAAAGTCCATGCCCTTCCCCATCTTTCCTTATAGCATCTCATTCCAGTATGTTGTCTTTTCACCTCTTCCTTTTGTTACCCTGCCTTCCTTAAAGATTTAACTCAAATCCCATTTTCTGTAGGAAACTTTTCCTGGTTCCTCCAGCTGCTGGTCCCTCTCTCTCTGAGGTACTTTTTCATATTCTGTGTATATATCTTTTTATGCTCTATTTACATATTGTCTCTCCAATTAGAATATGAAGCCCTTAAAGGCAGAAACTGTTTCTGTCCTGTATAGCTCCACCATTTAGTACTGTGCCTGGTATACATAATAAGTACTTAATAAATACTTCTGACTACCCAACTAACCAATTTATGTTTTAAATATCTCCAGCTAGCTTTTTGCAATAATCTCTTAATTTAATTCCTATAGACATACTTTCTACTTTCTAATCCTTCCACCAAATATCAGTGAAATTATTATTCCTTCAACACAGTTTGGATCATGGCACTCTTCTACTAAACATTCTTGAGTGGTTCATTATTGCTCCTAGGCACTACAAATTTAATTAGGTATTTAAAGTATCCATTCTATCTGCCACCTTGTCACCTTTCCTGATTTATTTCTGAGTACTTCCTTTGATGTACTCTCAGCCAAAATAGTCTGCTAACTGTTCCCTTAACCACCTTCCCACCTTCTTCTATAAATCTTGGTACTGGCTTTTTCATACACCTGGAATACTCCCTATTCTTATTTCTGCTTCTTGGAATTCCTAAATTCCACTCAAAAGTCAAGTCAGACACTACCTCCTATCATAGATATCTCCTAATTTCATAAGTTGTTGGACTTTCTCACTCCTGAAATTACTTGATTAAAAAAAATCTATGTCATATTTCAGCTCATTTCCAGTACTAACACCTTAATGGTAATGATGCTCAAATCATGTCTAACTATAGTCTCTCAAAAGAGAATAGAGCTATAAGCTTCAGCTTGCATTTGTGCTCATCCTTGAACATGCTTCCTAAATCCAGACTTTTTAGTTATGCTTTGAGTTAGGGTAAATTTATTCAGACTGGTTATTATGGCTTCTTGAAGGTAGGGTTCTTGTTATTTTTGTCTCCATGTCCCAGCTTCTACTGACATAGTGCCTGACAGATTCTAGATGCTTAATAAATGTTACTTGATTTGAGTTATAATTGCTATTTAAATACCTAATGGAATGCAACTAAATGGGACTTGTTGATAAATCAATGTTGTTGCAATACATTTTCAGAACTTTCTCTATCCTGGCTTGGTAGACATTAATTATCTCCTTGTCCTTGTGACAGAGAAGATCTGCAGATTTATTTCTCTCCAAATTTTCCTAAGCTACCCCGACTATTTCATGAAGGAGGAAATCATTAAAATTGAAAGGTAAATAAATGAAATGCAAATTATCACTTCACAAGCCTTAAAAAAAGCTTTACTGGTGATAACCATCAAAGTCATTTTTAAGGGCCTAACCAGAGTTAATGAGCACTGGTAGCTCCAAAAAGAGAATAGGGTTGTGAGATTTACCTTGCATCTGTGCTTAATCATTATAGCTATATATACAATTATTTTATAAATTAAAGTTTTTAGTTGTGTTTAGTTAGAACTGTGTGGGACAGTGACCCTTACCCAAATTAAAATCATAGACTGTAAAAACCAAAAACAGATTTATTTGATTTTAGAAGAAAAGGCAAGTCCTAAGAAGTCAATAGACAAGTGTAAAGTACGAACTTCAAAACAAAAGATTATATAGATCATAACCAGAAGCCCCCACTACTCCTCCTGACCTTTTCTACCATTGACTGGAGAGTTCTAATTTACCCCAATCCAGAAACAAATAATACTAGTCAATAGCACAGTCTTTACTGCATTAGGTATTTAAATACTAATGAAAAGGGGTGTGTATATGGGAGAGGGGACTGAAGGGAAATGTTTATTTATCTAAGATAATTGAACATCTGCACCTTTTAGCTATAGCTCAATTTGTTATTGCAAAGTCTCAAATCACAATTAGAGCATAGATCAAGGTCACATTCTTATGCAAGGTGTTCTCTCAGTATATCCCATTCAGATTCAACTTAATTGTTCTAGTATATAACAAATGTTAAGGATTTGAATTCAAAGAACCTGTGTTCAAAACTCAGTTCTGGTCCTTATACTTCTGGAGCTTTAAGCCCATCTCTTTATTTCATTTTTTTTTTTTTTGGTTGTTGTTATTGTTGTTGTTGTTGTTGTTGTTGTTTCGTTTTAATAGCTTTTTATTTACTAGATATATGCATGGGTAATTTTTCAACATTGAGAGTTGCAAAACCTTTTGTTCCAACTACCTCCTCCCCCAAATGGAAGGTTGACCAATACATGTTAAATATGTTAAAGTATAAGTTAAATAAAATATATGTATACATGTCCATATAGTTATTTTGCTGTACAAAAAGAATCGGACTTTGAAATAATGTACAATTAACCTGTGAAGGAAATAAAAAATGCAGGCGGACAAAAATAGAGGGATTGGGAATTCTATGTAGTGGTTCATAGTCATCTCCCAGAGTTCTTTCACTGGATTTAGCTGGTTCAATTCATTACTGCTCTATTGGAACTGATTTGGTTCATATCATTGTTGAAGAGGGCCACATCCATCATAATTGATCATCATATAGTATTGTTGTTGAAGTATATAATGATCTCCTGGTCCTGCTCATTTCACTCAGCATCAGTTCATGTAAGTCCCTTCAGGCCTTTCTGAAATCATCCTGCTGTTCATTTCTTACAGAACAATAATATTCCATAATATTCATATATTACAATATATTCAGCCATTCTCCAATCGATGGGCATCCACTCAGTTTCCAGTTTCTGGCCATTACAAAGAGGGCTGCCACAAACATTCTTGCACATACAGGTCCCTTTCCCTTCTTTAAGATCTCTTTGGGATATAAGCCCAGTAGTAATACCATTGGATCAAAGGGTATGCACAGTTTGATAGCTTTTTGAGCATAGTTCCAAATCGTTCTCCAGAATGGCAGGATGTATTCACAATTCCACCAACAATGTATCAGTGTCTCAGTTTTTCCACATCCCCTCCAATATTCTGCATTATCTTTCCCTGTCATTCTAGTCAATCTGACAGGTGTGTAGTGGTATCTCAGAGTTGTCTTGATTTTCATTTTTCTAATTCTGATATATATAATTCTAGTCGTTGTTAAGACTAAAGACAATGGTGCTAAAGAAAAAAAAGATGGGAAAATTAGCTGGACCAGATTAGATGTGTTCAGAGGAGGTTTGTGCTAAAAGCAACACAATTTTAATTAGATTGAAGTGTGAATTTTCAAGGTATATGAAAAAAGAGGTTATTTAGGATATAGACACAAATTATAATGAAAAAAGCCAATCTATAAAATTACATAAGCATTATCTATAGATATGTAAGAGTAGGGTTGATTTAATATTTATTCAAATTATCCATAGCCTTTTTAAGGTAAGTAATAAGAAGCTCATTCATTCAATTAATCAATCAGTCTTAGTTTTTAGATTAAATTTACCTTATATAGCACATATGGCAAAAGTGTAAGCTTTCAGCACCTGGTGGCTCAATTTCTGTCTCTCTCTGTCTCTTTTTGTGTGTCTTGCTATATGTGCTACCTAAAGTGAAGCCCTTTTCTCTGGACCCTTTATGTACTTGTAAAAGAGTGTCATAGATATTTTTAGGGAAAGAGTGTGATATCTTGTGCCAACTATTCTTACTGTACTATCTCAGAAAAAATTCTTTCTAAAAGTTAAAATAGTTAATTAGTTTCTATAATAGATACTAATATAGAGTATATGTAATATGTTTATATATTATATGTAATATAATAATACATAATTGACTAATATCAATTGGTAATCTTAGAAGAAACATACCTGTGAGTGCTTGAGGTAATGACATTAGATATTCAATTTCATTTCTCAGGGTGGTACTTCTGGAATTTTAAGAGAGATTTTGCTATAGGACCAAAGACTTATATGTAAGATGGGATGTGTATGATATTTTCTGGAGCTTATATGTGCTATTTTTGTTCATTTTTCAGTTGTGTTCTTCATGTGATTCTTCATGATCCCCTTTGGGTTTTTCTAGGTAAAGAATGTTCTACCATTTGCTTTTCCTGATCATTTTACAGATTTTAAACTGAGGCAAATCAGGCAAAGTAACTTGACCAAGGTCACAAAACTTGTAAAGTTATAAGATTGGATTTGCATATAGGAAGATAACACTTAACTGACTTAAAAACCAGCATTCTATCCACTGTACTACCTCCATATTCATTAATAATATTCTTGATGATTTAAGCAAGAGACAACATAGAAGTAAGACACAAATATATGAAAACGGGACATCAATGAATTTACATTGTTTAGCACCAAATAAAGTGTGTGTGTGTGTGTGTGTGTGTGTGTGTGTAGAAAGATAGATAGATAGATAGAATAAGACAGGGGGGTGTAAAGAACAATGTATTTGGAATCAGATGATTGGAAACAGGTTCAAAATCTAGCTCTTCGTTTATGCTCTCTTATTTGTTAAAACCCAAGATGTTACTTACTAGTCAGTCATCAATTTCCAAGGTTCATAGCCTCAAAATCATACTTGATTCTTTCCTCTCCTTTGTCCTGCCCTTTCATTAACAGTTAATTCTTTTTCATGTCTTCTTGATTCTCTACATCAACACATGGTAGGCATTTGATAAATGATCTCTGACTTGAATTTTTCATGTGACCTTGGAAACATTATTTACATTTTTAGGGCTTCACTTTCTTCATTTGTAAAATGAAGGTGAGGGATTGGGTAACCTTTTTTTTTCCTCAGTTTTCAGTTCTCAGTTTTAAAATTCAATAAGTCTACACATTTAGAAAATTTTAAATTCATGGTCATGAGGCTTAACAAAGAATACAGTATTAAATTTGAAAGCTGGTATTAAATTTAGATATATAATCAGAACAGAGTCAAGACAGTTCAGTTAAAACTTCATGATCAAAAGCATGGAATTGGAAATCTACATGGCATTTTAAAAGAAAAGGGCATAGACCAGCTGAGGTGAAAGGGAGTGGAAGGAATTAGCATTTAAATAACTAGCAGTCTAGTTATATTAGACCACTGTCTACATATGGGTCCAAGACCCAGAGGAGAGCCACTGCCTCATAATATCTTTCCCCTTAACTTGTCCAGAATTCCATCCAATCAATTCAATTTCACTATTAGTCATCACTTTGAGTTGTCATTGACTTCTGAAAATAAATATTAAGTGGTATGTGTGCCACCAAAACCCACTAAGATTATGTGAACATTTTCTAGGATTACAGAATTTTTGGTCCTTTTTCCTCTCTATTTTGCCTCACATCGTTTTTTGAAATCTTCTTATTTGAATTTTCTTATGCAGTTCTCTTACATTCAGCAATTCCTCATTTTGATGTACTCACAGGTTGTTCCTTATGTTTAATATTAACAACTGTAAAATTATGAATATTTCCAAACCAATAAGCCTTTTCTTATTGGCAATAACTTCCTTGGCATAGCCTCAAAGGTGATTATCTAGGTCAAAAAGGACATAATAATTTTATAACTTTCCTTATATAATTACAAATCATTTCCCAAAATGAGTACCAAAAATATGTGTATCAATTCACAGAAGCAAATTAGGATGCCTATTTTCTCATTTAACTGATTGTTTTTAAACAACAGTTTATAGTTCTTGTCCTGAAAGAGCTCAGGACAAATGTTACTGCCAATATGACCTAATGAGGACAAATCATTTAAATGTAGAAAGGAATGGAATTTGTTTTAACTTAAGGTATTGCAGCCTCCTTAATTGATAGGTGTTGTGTTCATTGGTGCAAAACAGAAGCTAAAAGCAAATATATTTTTCCATAGTTAACACTGGCAACCTACCTAATTTTCTAACTTGAGAAAGATGTTAGTACTAGTTAGTCATACATACCCTCTATTCACATTGTCTTCAATCTTAAAGTTTTAAGATTGTGACTCCAATTAAAACATGCTCTATCTGGGAAGATTATTAATATGTGTATATATATATATATATATATATATATATATATATATATATATATGTGTGTGTGTGTGTGTGTGTGTGTATACATATATATATATACATATAAATACATACATACACACATGGAGGAATTTATCATTACTTCACCTTCTGGTATCTTTCTAAAATGGAAATTTCCCAGGTGATTAACCTTTTAATAACTTGGCATTGATACTCAGTAATAATACATTACCAAACAGCTTAATATCATCTTTGAAGCACAGATCAAGAACTTGAAGGGATATGGTACAATACTTAATACATTTTGATAGAAGAGAGAGTAGAGGCAAATAATTTGAATATGGAATAATTTTGGAGAGGTTAGACTAGAAGGAAGGTTTGCAGTAAAGAACCTATGTCAATATGTTGGCTATATGAAGTCATTAAGGATGGGATATAGAACAGTTGAGAAAGAATGACCCTGAAATTATTTTACTGTTTTTTAAGCTCCTTGAGAGTAAAAATATTAGCTTATTTATATCCTCTTGCTCAATTCAGCATAAAACATTAAACACAGGAGATATTATTCAAGTGTTATCTGAATGAACATTCAATGAGAGAAAAAGTTAGAATGTTTAGGGTGACCCTTGAATATTGTAGTTGTGTAAAATATAGATGATCTGAATTGGTACTGATCTCAGGATAGTTTCTTTGGTTATAACTTTTTCCAATACATCAAAAGTTGCTATTGCAACATATGTGCTGTCTCACCACCCTCACCACCACCACTATTAACTTCAAGGGGGCAACTGTCTTCTTTTAAATTTTTAAAATAATAGTAGCTTTTTATTTTTCAAAATATATGCTGAGATGATTTGCAATATTCATTCCTACAATTTTTCTCTCTTCCTCCCCCTTTCCTCCCTGCCCTAGACAACAAACAATCCAATATAGTTTAAACATGTGCAATTCTTCTAAAAATATTTACACATTTATCATGCTGCACACACACACACCCAAATCAGATAAAAAAGGGAAAAATGAGAAAGAAAAAAAAAAACAAGCAAGCAAACAGAAACAACAAAAAGATGAAAATACTATGTAGCAACCACATTCAGCCTTCATAGTCCTTTCTCTGGATGCAGAAGGCTCTCTCCATCACAAGTCGATTAGAATTGTCAAGAATCACCTCATTGTTGAAAAAAAACAGGTTCACAACTGGTTATCACATAATCTTTTATTGCTGTATACAATGTACTCTTGGTTCTATTCACTTCACTTAGTATCAGTTTGTGCCAAGCCTCTCCAGGCCTTTCTGAATTCATCTTGCTGATCATTTCTTTTTTCTTTTTCTTTCATTTTTTGCTGAGACAACTGGGGTTAAGTGACTTGTTCAGGGTCCCATAGCTAGGAAGTGTTAAGTATCTGAGTCCAGTCTCTCCTGATTTCAAGGCTGATGCTCTATCCACTACACCAACTAGCTACCCCTTGATGATCATTTATTATAGAACAATAATGTTCCATTATTCATATAATATAACTTATTCAGCCATTTCCCAACTGATGTGTGAAGGTTTTCTGGAGACAGCCTTAGTCTCAGTTGAAATAAATAATTACTCCAAAATCGTAGCCAGCTGATAAAAGATCTGAACTTTTATTGTGTCCTAAAATATAGCCCGGTTAGCTCAGAGGCCTATCTCTCCGCTTGGTTCCAAGAGATCTTGCAGCTTTGTCCTTGGCTTCTGCCTCTGCTTTCTTCAGCCTCCAGCCAGCACCAAGTTGGAAGATGCAATGAATCTCTTGCCTCGAAGATAGGGCTTGTAGGTTTTCTCGCAAAGTGCTCCTCTCTGACTTCAAGTAAAACTCTCTCAAGAAAAGTCTCATGTAACTAACTCAAGTAACTCTCTCCAAGCTCTAAGAGCTTCTTGTTATATATGATCTCCCAAAAGTTAACTCTGCCTTCTGGAGGGAGAGGGATTCTGGGTTATCTCCCAGAGTGCGTTCTGGCCCTAAGGGAGGTGTGAATTCGGTGTTTCTTTCTAAACCCTGAACTCCCAAATGTGTGAACTCCATTGAGTACTTAGATACTTATGAGCTCTCTAAAGGTATGAATACAAGCATTGTTTATTTAATAGCCTTTTATTTACAGGATATATACATGGGTAACTTTACAGCATTAACAATTGCCAAACCTCTTGTTCCAATTTTTCACCTCTTACCCCCACCCCCCCCTAAATGGCAGGATGACCAGTAGATGTTAAATATATTAAAATATAACTTAGATACACAATAAGTATACATGACCAAAACATTATTTTGCTGTACAAAAAGAATCAGACTCTGAATTATTGTACAATTAGCTTGTAAAGGAAATCAAAAATGCATGTGTGCATAAATATAGGGATTGGGAATTCAATGTAATGGTTTTTAGTCATCTCCCAGAGTTCTTTTTCTGGGTATAGCTAGTTCAGTTCATTACTGCTCCATTAGAAATGATTTGGTTGATCTCGTTGCTGAGGATGGCCTGATCCATCAGAACTGGATCTAATTTATATTTTAATATATTTAACATCTACTGGTCATCCTGCCATCTAGGGGAGGGGGTGGGGTAAGAGGTGAAAAATTGGAACAAGAGGTTTGGCAATTGTTAATGCTGTAAAGTTACCCATGTATATATCCTGTAAATAAAAGGCTATTAAATAAAAAAAAAAAAAATTAAAAAAAAAAAAGATGGGTATCACTCAGTTTCTTGTCACTACAAAGAGGGCTGCCAAAAACATTTTTGCACATGTTGGTCCCTTTGCCTCCTTTAAGATCTCTTTGGGATATAGACCCAGAAGAAACACTGCTGGGTCAAAAGGTATAAACAGTTTGACAACTTTTGTAACATAGTTCCAAATTGCTCTCCAAAATGCTTAGATTCTTTTCCCACATCCCCTCCAACATTTATCCTTGTCTTTTCCTGTCACTTAATCAATTGGAGAGATTTGTAGTGATATCTCAGAATTGTCTTAATTTGCATTTCTCTGATTTATAGTGCTTTAGAGCAACTTTTCGTATGACTAGAAATGGTTTCAATTTTTTCATCTGAAAATTGTCTGTTCATATCCTTTTGTAATGGGCTGAAGCTTGAGTTGATGCACTGAGGTCCCAAACATGTGAGGCTAAATAGTAATTGGACAATACTCTTATTAAAAAAGCTTGGAGAAAGAGTGGCCCCTGCCCACTCTTTGTGCAAGTTCTGATGTATTGTATAGGAAATGACGTAGGGATGATTTTGGTGGGTGGAGAGAGAGGGGTGGAGAGAGAGGCAGAGAGACTGCTGGCTGGTTTGTGTCTCAGTCGCTCACATTCCTATCGCTTTCCCCCTTCACTTCCACAAAAAATAAAGATCGAAGATTTTCCCTTAACCTGAATTCCTGACTCCGGTTGATTTTAAAATACACAGTCATCATACTTGGCGCCCAAGCTTAGGAAACAAGGACCCTACTTTCACTGGAGAAGTCTCTGGTGACCAGGAACATAAGTATTTTAATAGATAAATGGGACAGATGTTAGGAAAGCCTCCATCCCCACTCCCCTCCCCACCCCCATCTTCACCCAGGAGTGGCACTAGAGAAAGCATGCTTAAACTGAAAGGACAAGGGCTACTTATAATTTGGTAACAGATAACTAGACTTCTGGGTACATTAAAACATACCTCCCCTTGGTTCTTAGAGGAAGAGCAAATCTATCCAGATAATTGGACATTAATAGGGCACCAGATCTCTGAATATTACAATGAAAACGGTCCTCTTTCAATTTCCATCAAGGCATTCTATGAATACAATATAATAAAGTTGGCCTTAAAAAATCCTATGAGTTATAGAAAAAGAAAAAGAGTACTAGGAATAGCCAGGTGAAGAAGCCTGAGATAAAGGAGGAAGTCAATGAAGAGATTAATGACCATATCCCCACAGGGCATGGAGATTTAAGTGAGGCTCAAGGGTGTGGTAACTTTCCACCTCACCAAAGCAGCTTCAGCCCTACCTAAGGAGCAGTTAATTGACTCTCCTCCATCAATTCCACCTTCAGGGATGGAGGGAAGAGGGGTGGGGGATGGCACTGACAGTACCAGCACCTCTCCCCCAACATCCAACCACTCCTATGACTAGATTGCAAAAGGGACTAATTAAAGCCAAGGTGGAAGGGAGAGATGTAACTGAGCTCCAACCTCACATTTTTCCTGTGATTCAACAGTTTAACACTTCAGGTCAAGAAAGTAGAAAATATGCTCCTTTTGATATAGAAATCCTCAAAGACCTGAAAAAGGGTTGCACTCTTTATGGGGCTACATCAGCTTATGTTAAGATGTTATTATAGAATTTGGCTTTTGAAATCTTAAGCCCTAATTACTGGAAATCTATAGGACGGTTATGCCTAGAACCTGGACAAAACTTGTTGTGCCTTTCTGAATATACTGAGCTCTGTAGGATACAAGTCCAATCAAAATAGTCAAAGTGGAGTTCATACTACAATCACTTTTAACTGACTAACAGGTGTAGGTTCCTATGCAGACATCACAGTATAGATTAATTATTCCATAGCAGCATATGAGCAAATTGCTGCTAATGCTATCAAAGCGTGGGCTTCTCTCCACAATAAAGATGACAAGAGTGAGGCCTTCACAAAAATAAGACAAGGGCCAAATGAACCCTTTGCTGACTTTGTGGGACATTTGCAGACAGCTATCACAAGAACTAATGGTGAAAAGGCAGTAAAAGACATTTTGATAAGGCAACTTGCTAAGGAAAATGCTAATGAGGTTCGCAGAAAAATTATACTAGGGCTGCAGAAGGATCCTCCTTTAGAGGAGCTCATAAGCCATTGTGCCACAGTGGGCACAAATGCCTTTTATAGCCAGGCTATGATGCAGACTTCCCAAGATCCCAATATGGGAAGACAGGGTCCTTTTTGGCAAGGAATTTCCAGAGAGACTCATCAATGCTTTCAGTGTGGTAAAGTAGGGCATCTGAAAGCTCAATGTTGGTATAGAGACAGAATGAAAAAACAGGGTGGGAGAACAAGACCTAATACCCCATGTCCAAAATGCAACAGAGGCTTCCATTGAGCCTCAGAATGTAGACTGATTCAGGGAAACAGGATGAGGGGCCCAGCCCCAGGGCCCAAGACAAAAAACACTTGGGGCATGATGACAGATGATGCTACACCCAGAGTGCCTAGAAGTCCAGTACCCAGACATGACCAATCAGCCAGGAAGCCATATAATGGGAGAAAGGGATTATACAATCAGACAGGAAGCAACCTCATGGGAGAAAGGGATTACAATTGGGGAGAATAGAGTGGTATGCAGCTTGGACAATTGAGATACCCCCTGGAGAAATAAAATCTGTTCCTCTCCAGCCTGTGCATCCCTTGCCTCCAGGCACAGTAGGCTTGACCATTTTACCTCCTGAGAGTACGTACAAAACAGTGTCCATCCACATACTGATGTGGGAAACTGGGGAATGTGTAGATAATATCCCAGTCACCAATACAGGTAGACAATGTGTGACATCACCCAGGAGAAATAGTAGCATCAGGTTTACTGATACAGAATCCTAATAAACAACCTGGTGATAGTCACCCAGATTCTGACTCCAAGCCTCAAAATCCAGGAATTATCTGTGACAGCTGACTGACCTATGCTCACAATCTATATAAATGGCCTACCATTGGAAGGATTGGTAGAAACAGGTGCAGATTGTACAGTCATTAGAGGTGCCAGCTGGACCAGTCAATGGCCAAAGATTAAAGCAGACACCTACATGTCTGGCGTAGGAGGATCAATAGCAGCTGAAGTTAGTGCTGCCCCTATGAGATAGACTTTTGAAGGCAAAACAGGAGTTTATACTCTTTTTATAGTTGAAAAAATCCCATCAATCTGTGGGGAAGAGATATTTTACAACAATTAGGGTTAAAAATTAGTACTTTGGTTTTTTAAGCACGGCTGCTGTTGAAGGCTTGCCAACACTTTATTTTTTTTTATTTAATAGCCTTTTATTTGCAGGTTATATGCATGGGTAACTTTACAGCATTAACAATTGCCAAACCTCTTGTTCCAATTTTTCACCTCTTACCCCCCCTACCCTCTCCCCCAGATGGCAGGATGACCAGTAGATGTTAAATATATTAAAATATAAATTAGATACACAATAAGTATAAATGACCAAATTATCCCATTATATGGCTTCCTGGCTGATTGGTCATGTCTGGGTACTGGACTTCTAGGCACTCTGGGTGTAGCATCATCTGCCATCATGCCCCAAGTGTTTTTTGTCTTGGGCCCTGGGGATGGGCCCCTCATCCTGTTTCCCTGAATTTTTTGCTGTACAAAAAGAATCAGACTCTGAAATATTGTACAATTAGCTTGTGAAGGAAATCAAAAATGCAGGTAGGGATTGGGAGTTCAATGTAATGGTTTTTAGTCATCACCCAGAGTTCTTTCTCTGGGCGTAGCTGGTTCAGTTCATTACTGCTCCATTGGAAATGATTTTGTTGATGTCATTGCTGAGGATGGCCAGGTCCATCAGAACTGGTCATCATCTAGTATTGTTGTTGAAGTATATAATGATCTCCTGGTCCTCCTCATTTCACTCAGCATCAGTTCGTGTAAGTCTCTCCAGACCTTTCTGAAATCATCCTGTTGGTCATTTCTTACAGAACAATAATATTCCATAATATTCATATACCACAATTTATTCAGCCATTCTCCAACTGATGGACATCCATTCAGTTTCCAGTTTCTAGCCACTACAAAGAGGGCTGCCACAAACATTCATGCACATACAGGTCCCTTTCCCTTCTTTATAATCTCTTTGGGATATAAGCCCAGTAGTAACACTGCTGGATCAAAGGGAATGCCCAGTTTGACAACTTTTTGAGCATAGTTCCAAACTACTCTCCAGAATGGTTGTATTCGTTCACAACTCCAGCAACAATGCATCAATGTCCCAGTTTTCCTGCATCCCCTCCAACAATCATTATTTTTTCCTGTCATCTTAGCCAATCTGACAGGTGTGTAGTGGTATCTTAGAGTTGTCTTAATTTGCATTTCTCTGATTAATAATGACTTGCAGCATCTTTTCATATGACTAGAAATAGTTTCAATTTCTTCATCTGAGAATTTTCTGTTCATATCCTTTGACCATTTTTCAATTGGAGAATGCTTGCCAACACTTTCACGTGTTCCTATCCAATGGAAAACTGATACACCAGTGTGGCTAGAACAGTGGCCCTTAGGTAGAGATAAAATTCAGGCCTTATTAGATATAGTACAGGAGCAGCTTGACCAAGGACACTTACAACCTTCTCTAAGTCCTTGGAATTCCCCAGTGTTTGTTGTAAAAAAAGAAATCTGGAAAATGGAGGATGCTGACAGATTTAAGGAAGGTGAATGAATAGATGGAAACTATGGGAACTCTTCAGCCTGGACTTCCATCTCCTACTCAATTGCCTATAAAATGGCTTCTTTGGGTTGTAGAAATTAAGGATTGTTTCTATTCTATCCCTCTGGATAAGGAGGATATGAAAAGATTTGTCTTTTCAATGCCCAGCATTAACTTAGCTGAGCTTTATAAAAGATATGAATGGACAGTTTTGTCACAGGGAATGAAAAACAGCCCTACCATGTGTCAAATGTATGTTGCTGCTGTTCTTACTCCAGTAAGGAAAGCATTTCCAAAAGTTATGCTATTACATTATATGGATGATATATTGGGATGTGCACCTGAGGAACAGATGTTAGAAGCATGTCTATAAAAGACCATAGATACAATTAAGGAACTACAAATTGCACATAGCTCCAGAAAAAATTCAAAGACATGCTCCTTTTCAATATTTAGGATATGAAGTATATCCTAATGTGCTTAGAGTACAAAAAACTGTCCTTAAGAACAGAGAAGCTAAACACCTTAAATGATTTTCAGAAACTAATAGGAGATATCCAATGGATGCGACCCAGTGTTAAGATTGACTACCTATCAATTGCAACCATTATATGATATTTTAAGGAGAGACAGTGCTTTAAATTCACCATGCCAGCTTACAAAAGAAGCTCAAGAGGCTTTGAGAGAAGTTGAACTGGCTTTATCCAACGTGGTTGAAAGAGTCACTCAAAAACCCTTGGAAATATCAGTTTTTGCTCCACAAGAGGCACCCACAGCAGTCCTTTATCAAAGAGACAGTGTGATAAGAGCAGGTGAACCTCCTGGCACAACCAGAACAAAGCCTTACTGCCTACCCAGTGCTTGTGGCTAGAATTTTATTAAAGGCCATTTAGTGAGCAGTACAATTATCTGGGAGAAGACCTGACAAGATATACACTTTTTATACTAATATACAAATTAATATGTGCTATGAGACCATCCCAGAACCATGGCTCCAAATTTTACACACGGATCTCCCTTAAAGATAACCAGACTATTACATAATTGGCAATGGATTCTTAAAGAAAAAGTTTCTAAAGTTCCTCTTAAATGACTATCTTTACTGATGCAACCAAACACAATATTTATGCTGTAAACTCTCATGACTTAACATAAAGAAAGTAGTCAGAACTTCTTTTCAGTCCACTCAGTAGAATGAATTATATACTATCCTTCTAGCTCTTACTAATTATTCAGGAGACATAAATATAATATTTGATTCGGCCTATTCAGTAGGTGTGGTACAATGAATTGCCACAGTCCAAATAAAATTTTCAGCCTCTAATATATATGAGCTCTTGAAGAAACTTCAAGAGCAAGTGAGAAAGAATCCAGGTAAGATTTATGTCTTGCATGTCAACTCTCATAGTGGACTTCCCCATTTTTGATGGTAATTCAAAGGCAGATAGTCTTCCAACTATGTTGGCCAATACTCCTTTTTTCCAAGAAGCCCAAGAATCTCATTCTAAATATCATCAGGCTGCTCAAGCTTTACTTTTACAATTTAGAATAACAAGAGAGGAAGCTAGGAGCATAGTAAAAGCCTGTATGCTTTGCCTTCTTCCACGCTCCTACACTGCCTCCAGGGAAGAACCCTCGTGGTTTGAGACCCAATGAAATCTGGCAAATGAATGAGACCCATTATAAATCTTTTGGTTACCTGTCTTTTATCCACGTTGTGGTAGATACCTTTTTGGGATTCACTTTTGCAATACCAGCACCAAAAGAACAACCCACAAGCAATAAAAATAGACAATGGTCCTGTATATACTTCTAAACATTTTGCACACTTTTGTGTACAGTATAAGATTTTACATACCATTGGCATACCTTTTAATCCTCAAGGACAGGCAATAATAGAGAGGAGAAACAGAGACATTAAGACGCTCCTCCAAAAACAAAAGAAAGGAGGAGCCACAGGTAACTCTAGAGAACTTCTAAATCCAACCCTTTATACTATTAATTTCTTGATTTTTGACAAAGATGCACTGGCTCTGGCAGACAGGTTTTATAACCCACTGGAAGGTCAGTGTCCAGTGTGAGCAGCTCCACTATCTTTAGATAATTGCCAGGTGATGTGGAGAGACCCAGAAAGTGGTGAATGGAAGGGACCAGATAGGCTAACTGCTTGGTGGAGAGGGTTTGCTTGTATCTCTACAGGTGGAAAAAGAATCAGATGGGTGCCAATGAGCCATATTTGCCTTGTCCATCACAGAGAGATGGAGCAGACCCTTGAAACGAAGGAGAAGACCCAAGAAATATCGGGTGGTTCTGTTTACCACTGTAAATTGTGTTTACCACTGAAAGAGCATGGCAGTTATGGCGTTTTTGTCATGCACATCGAAAATTATTGCATGTCAAAACCCTCAGGAATCATTGGATTCTCTGAGACATGATAAGATTGTTGTAGGACTTGAAAACCCTCAAGAATCATTGGATTCTCTGAGACATGACTGTTGTAGGACTTGAAAGCCCTCAGGAATCACTGGATTTTCTGAGAAATGATAAGACTATTGCAGGATTTCAAAATCTGCTAGAATCATTGGAATCCCTACCACATAAAAGGACTGTTGCAGGATTTCAAAAACTTGGGGGGATCATTGGATTCCCTGACATGTGAAGCAATGGACAGTAGATTGGTTTTGGACTATCTCATGGCTGCTGAAGAAGGCGTATGTGTGACTGTTGTTTACATACCCTTCTTCTAGGATTTCTGGAAATCTTTTACAATACCATGTTGATTTATATTGTTTGTTATACCGCTACTTGGTTGTACAATTCATGTTTGTACATTGAGACTGTACTGACTGTGGGGAGAGTCATCACTAATAGCTTCTGTGTTATTGCTATGTGCTTGTGTAATACCTCCCATGCTGATAGGTTTGTGCATACCTGTTTCTAATAAGACCCTTCAGCCCAGAAACCTGCTAACAACCCCCACTTCCCTTTGGTGCTTTTCATCTCCTTTCCTGAGATGTCAGGGAGGGCATGATCATCTCCTTTTTAGTTCTCTCACCTCCTTTCCTGAGAAGTCAGGGAGGGTGTGATCATCTCCCCTTGAGAGCTCTGACCTCCCTGAGAAGTCAGGGATGGCATGACCACCTGTGTTCTAAAACAAAAGAAAGTAGGAGATATAATGGGCTGAAGCTTGAGTTGATGCATGGAGGTCCCAAGCATGTGAGATTAAATAGTAATTGGACCATATTCTATTAATATATGCTTGGAGAAAGAATGGCCCCGCCCACTCTTTGTGCAAGTTCTGATGTATTGTATAGAAAGTGATGTAGGGACAATTTTGGTGGGTGAAGAGAGAGGGGAAAAGAGAATGCTGGCTGGGTTCGTGTTGCCATCCCCCTTCACCTCCACAAAGAATAAAGATAGAAGATTTTCCCTTAACCTGAATTCCTAACTCCAGCTAATTTTAAAATATGTGATCCTCACATCCTTTGACCACTTATGGATTGGAGAATGGCTTGATTTCTTATAAATTAGAGTCTATTCTCTATATATTTTAGAAATGAGGCCTTTATCAGAACTTTTGAATGTAAAAAAGTTTTCCCAGTATGTTGCTTCCCTTCTAATCTTGTCTGTATTAGTTTTGTTTGTACAAATACCTTTTAAGTTAATATATTCAAAATTATCTATTTTTGTGATCAATAACGATCTCTAGTTCTTCTTTGGTCACAAATCCCTTTCTCCTCCATAGATCTGAGAGGTAAACATCCCATGTTCTTCCAATTTGTTTATAATGTTATTCTTGATAATATTTTATATTAGGGAATCTGTCTTCCAAGGGAAAGTCAGGAACTATATAAGGAAAACTAAAAACACTTTCCTCCCAAATAAAGTCAGATCTAAACAATTGGGAAAACATCAAGTGTTCTTGGATAGGTCTAGTGAATATAATAAAGATGATAATACTAACCTAAAATAATCTATTTATTTAGTGCTACACCAATCAAACTCTCAATAAACTATTTTACTGACTTAGAAAAAAATCATAACAAAATTCATCTGGAGGAACAAAAGGTCAAGAATTTTAAGGGATAATGAAAAAATGCAAATGAAAGTGTTCTAGCTGTGCCATATCTAAAATTAGATTATAAAGCAGCAGTCATCAAAATCATTTGGTACTGGCTAAGAAATAGAGTAGTTCATCAGTGGAATAGGTTAGCTTCACAGGACAAAATATTCAATAATTATAGTAATCTACTGTCTGACAAACCAAAAGATCCCAGCTTTTGGAATAATAATTCAGTATTTGACAAAAACTGCTGGGGAAATTGGAAAGTAGTATGGCAGAAACTATGCATTGGACCACACCTAAGACTGTATAATAAGATAAGGTGGAAATGAGTTCATGATCTAAACAGAAAGAATGAATGTAATTTTTATTACTATGTGATCTGAGAAAAAAGTTTTATTTACTACTTCTGCCTTTCTGCTTTTGATTTTGAGGTCTTTATGTCCTAATATATTGTCAATTTTTGTATAGGCTCTATGAATTGCCGAGAAGAAAGTGTACTTCTTTCGGTCTCCATTCAAATTTCTCCAAAGATCTATCATACACAACTTTTCTTGTATTCCATTTTACCTCCTTAACTTCTTTCTTATTTATTTTGTGTTTACATTTATCTAGTTTTGAGAGAGGAAGATTGAAGTCTCCCACTTTTATTGTTTTGCTATTTGTTCTTGCAACTCTCTTAACTTCTCCTTTAGGAATTTATATGTTATTCCACCTTGATGCATATATGTTTAGAATTGACATTATTTCATTATTTTATGGTACTCTTTAGCAAAATATATTTTCCTTTCTTATCTTTTAATTAGATCCATTTTTTTTCTTTTTTGCTTTTGCGTCATATGAGATCAGGATGGCTATCCCTATTTATTTTTTTATTTCATGTGAAGTATAATATATTATGCCCCAAACTTGTACCTTTATTCTGTATGTTAACATTCTGCTTTGAATGTTTCTTGTAAGCAACATATTGTAGGATCCTGGCTTTTAATCCAGTCAGCTATCTGCTGTATGGGATAGTTCACCCATTCACATTTATGGTTAAAACTACTAATTCTGTATTTCCCACCATTTTATTTATTCCAAATTATAATTTTCTCTTTCCTTTTCCCCTTTCCCTCCTCCCCAGCATTTTGCTTATGAACACCACTTGCATCAAGCAGCCCTCCTCCTTTAGAATCCCTCCCCCTTTCTTATATCTTTGCACTACTATTTCTGTTTTCCTTTCTGTTGGTGTACCCCTTTCCTTTTCACCTTTCTCCTCCCACTTTCCTATAAGGTGAGAGGAGTTTCTTTGTGAAACCAAATATGTCTAATATTCTCTCTTTGAGCCAAAGCTGATGATAGTAAGATTCACACAATGTTCATCTCCCTCCCATTTTTCTCTCGATTATAATAGGTTTTCTTTGCCTTTTCCTGAGATGTAATTTCCCTCACTTTACCTCCACTCTCTGCTTTTTCTGGTGCAATCCCCTTTCCACTTTTATTTTTTTTTTTTATATTATAACAGTAGAATCAAATTATATGTATACTCTCTATGTATGCCCATAACAGAAATACAATTCTCAAGAGTTTTTTTTTTTTTTCTTTTAACCTTTTTATGCTTCTCTTGAGTTCTACATTTGGAAGCAATTTTTTTTGTTTAGCTCTGATCTTTTCATCATAAATAAATAGAATTCACCGTTTCATGGAATGCCCATCTTCTTCCCTGAAAGAACTTTATTCATGGCTGTATTCCAAGTTCCTATGCCTTTTCAAATATCAGATTCCAGGCCCTTTAATCCTTTGAGGTGGAAGCTTCTAGGTTCAGGGTAATCTTTATTGGGACTACTTGCTATTTGAATTGCTTTTTTTCTAGCTGCTTGCAATAATTTTTCATTGCTCCAATAGTTCTGAAATTTAGTCACAATAGTTCTTGGAGTTTTTATTTTGTGGTATCTTTCAGGAGATCTTTGGTGAATTCTTTCAATGGATATTTTACCTTTTGTTTCTGTGATTCAGGGCAGTTCTCTTTGATGATTTCCCAAAAAATAATGTGTAGGCTCTTTTTTTAATCATGGTTTTCAGGAAATCGAACAATCTTTAAATTGCCTCTACTACCTCTATTTTCCAGGAAAGTTGTTGTCCCAAATAGGTATTTTACATTTTCTTCTTTTTTTTTTTTATTTTTGCTTGACTGATTTTTTTGTCTCATTGAGTCATTCATTTCGATTTCTTCAGTTCAGATTTTAAGTGAATTATTTTCTTCATTTACTTTTTTTACTTCTTTTTGTATTTGTCCAGTAGAATTTTTAAATGAGTTGTTTTGTTTTATGAATTTTTTCCATTTCACAAATTCTGTTTTTAAGTATTTATTTTCTTTTTCCAGTTCATAAATTCCCTTTTTCAGGGAGTTGCTTTTTTTTTTCATTTTGTCATTTCTATTTTTAATGAATTATATGCTTTTTACTTTTCACTAACTCTATTTTGTAATAAATTTTCTTCAGGTAATTTCTGTTTCCTCTTCCAAACCCTCTTGCAAAGTTTTCATTTCTTTCCCCATTTTTCTTCTAGTTCTCTTTTAAGATCTTTTCTAGTTTCTTTTAGGAGAGCCTTGTGTGGTAGAGGTCAATTTTTTTTACCCTTTGAGGCTTCATATAGAGATGATGTACTTTTAGTATCACAGGGTTTGAAATCTGTTATTCTTTTTCACCATAAAAAAACTGTCTATGGTCAGAGGTTTTTTTTTTTTTTTTTTTTTTACTCATTTTTTTTTTAAAAAGTTGAGATTTGCTTTTAGCACAAGGGAGATTTTCCAAGCTTCCTCTATGATTGGCAGGGGCTGCACTGAATCCATGCTGACTCACTTCCGGTGATGTATGGGCATGGCCAGGTCCTGTGAAATCCTGGCATTTTGGGGTTCACTATTGCAATTTTGTGTTTGTATTAGATGTTTTATAACTTTTCTGCTGATCTACTGGCTTGCAATCAGGGCAGAGTAACCAACATTACTGTAAATTCCTCCCTGTATATTCTCTGGTATTCACTGCCCCAGGACTCTTAGCTGACTGCACTTCTCAGTGTTTGTCCTCAGCTTGCTTGTGCTTGAAACAGTTCTTTGCCTTATTGAAACAGACCTTTTCTGGAGATCTTTGAAATTACCTTCTGCTGGTAATTTGTTACATTTCCAATATTGATGGATTATGCCAGTCCAGAGCTAATTCAGAGGCTGGATTTGGTAATTAGTCTGAGGATTTTGGGATGAGGTCAGAAAGAAACATGGGGGAGGGTGCAGATCCAAGATGATGGAGAGGACACACACATCTTTCTGAACTCTCCATTACCCTCAAAATATTTTAATGAAATTCAACCTCTGAATTAGTGCTTGACTGTCAGAACCCATGAATATTGGAGTACAACACATTACCAACTGAAGATAATCTCAAAATTCACCAGAAAAGATCTGTTTTTGCTGCTTTTGTACAAACAAAACTAATGCAGACAAGATTAGAAGGGAAGTAATATACTGGGAAAACATTTTTACAGTTAAAGGTTCTGATAAAGGCCTCATTTTGAAAATATATAGAAAATTGAAGTAAATTTATAAGAAATCAAGCCATTCTCCAATTGATAAATGGTCAAAAGATACGAACAGACAAAAGGGGAAAGAATGGGGCTCAGCCAGGTGCAGACTCAGGCAGGTAGGCAGTGAGAGCACAGGAAACAGCTCACACTGAGCAGACCTGAGGGATGTGGGGTGTGGTCTTTGTCATCTAAAAATTTGCAGAGGAACTTGAAGACATTGATGGCTACTCTGCTCTGGCACCAAGCCAGAAGATCACCAGAGAAGCTATAAACATAAAGGGTAAAGACTATAACACCAGAACACTAGAATCTCTTGGGATCTGGCCACATCCACCCAACACCTAGAGTGACCCACACTTTACTCCATACAACAAGATAAGATCAAAATGTGTTTATTATCTGGGCATAAAGAATGAGATTATAAATTAATTAGAAGAATATAGGATAGTTTACCTCTCAGATCTGTGGTTGAAGAAGGTCTTTGTGATGAAAGAACTAGAGATCACTATCGGTCACAAAATAGAAAATGTTTATTATATCAAGTTTAAAAGCTTTTGTACAAACAAAACTAATACAGACAAGATTAGAAGGGAAGAAATATGCTGAGAAAACATCTTTACAATTAAAGGTTCTGATAAAGGCCTCATTTTCAAAACATAGAAAATTGACTCAAATTTATAAGAAATCAATCCATTCTCCAATTGATAAATGGTCAAAGGATATGAATAGACAATTTTCAGATGATGAAGTTGAAACTATTTCTACCCATATGAGAAAGTTTGACAAATAATTATTGATCAGAGAAGTACAAATCGAGACAATTCTGAGATACCACTACACACTTGTCATATTGGCTAAGATGACAGGAAAAGATAATGATGAATGTTATAGGGGATATGGGAAAACTGGGACACTGATACATTGTTGGTGGAGTTGTGAAAGGATCCAACCATTCTGGAGAGCATTTTGGAACTATGCTCAAAAAGCTGTCAAATGACAGGATCCAAGTCAGTTCAAAATGATTAGTGATGAACAGAACCAGCTACACCTAGAGAAAGAACACTGAGAAATGCATATGGACCACAGCATAGCATTTCCATGCTTTCTGTTAGTGTTTGTTCTCATTTTTAGTTTTTCTTCTCAGATTGTTTTTATCTTCTTTCAAAATCTGATTTTTCTTTTGCAGCAAGATAACTGTATAAATATGTATACATATAGTGTATTTAACATATAATTTAACATATTTAACATGTATATGGGACTACCTGTCATCTAGGAGAGGGGGTGAAGTGAGGAGGGGAAAAGTTGAAACAGAAGTTTTTGTAAGGATCAATGTAGAAAAATTATCCATGCATATATTTTCTTTTTATATAAAAAGCTATAATAAAAAATGTAATAATTAAAAAATAAATGTGTGTCCTCTCTGTCATCTTGGCTGCACTTGGTCCTCCCTCCCTCCCGTGCATCATTCTTAAAGGAATCTTCACTTAGTGTTCAATGTAAAGCATGAAAATATTGCATATGGGGGCACAGGCAAGGTAGGATAGAGGAGATATGTGTTTCTCTGAGCTCTCCCTGATGTTTCTCTGATCAACACCAAATCAAGTCTCTGAATTGGTTTTGGAGTGACAGAACCAACAGATATTTGAAGTGCAATACATTTCCAGCAGAAAATACTTTGAAAGAGCTTCAGAAAAGATCTGTTTCAAGTGAGCACAGAGGGAGGGGATGAGCACAGGCACAGCTGCAGAGACCCAAGGTGGTGTGAGCCCCATGCACCAGGGAATATAAATGGAGGAATCTACAGCAGTATTAGCTACTCTATCCTAGTTGCAAGTCAGTAGATCATTAAATAACTTGTAAGACATCCAACACAAACACAAAAAGCAAATAGAAAGGCTCTGAATCTCAGAATAATGTGGAACCTGCCCACACCCACTCAGCACCAGAAGTTAGTAAGAACTGATAGGCCACTGTCCTCTGTAGAGAAAGCTTGGATAATCTCCCCTTTGCCCTAAAAGCAGACCTCAATCTTTTTTTTAATGAGCAAAAAACCAAAAAGGACTCTAATCATAGATAGCTTTTATGGAGAAAGAGAACAGATTTCAAACCCCAAGGACACTAAAAGTAGATCATCTCCAGAGGAAGCCATAACAGATGATATGAATTGGTTCCCCCTTCTCAAGACTCTCTTGCAAAAATTTAAAAAGGATCTTAACAGATTGAGAAGAAAATGGGGAAAGGAAATAAAAACTTTGCAAGAGGATTGGAAAAGGAAACACAGAAGTTATCTGAAGAAAACTCCTTAAAGTAGATTGAATGAAAAAAAAGCATATAGCAACTTACAAAATAGATTTGACAAAATAGATAAAGAAAACACTATTTGAAAAACACAATTTGTGAAATGGAAAAAAATCCATATACAAAACAATTCATTTAAAATTTCAATTAGCCAAATACAAAATGAGCTAAAAAGTTAACTGAAGAAAATAATTGCCTTGAAAATTTGAATTGAACAAATGGAAATGAATGACTCAATGAGACAGCAACAATTAGTCAAATAACAAAAAAAGAAAAATTAGAAGAAAATGCAAAATATCTAATTAAAAAAAACAACTAACCTGGAAAATAGATCTAGGACAGACAATCTAAAGATTAGACTTTCTGAAAACCATGATGAAAAAAAGAGCCTAGACATCATCTTTCAGGAAATCATTAAGGAAAACTTCCCTGATGTCCTAGAATCAGAAGGTAAAATAGACATTGAAAGAATTCACCAATTACCTCCTGAAAGAGAACCCAAAATGAAAACTCTAAGAAATATCCTAGCAAAATTTTATCAGCTAAAAGAAAAAAAATATTGCAAGCATCCAGAAAGAAAAAAAAAATTCAGATAATGAGGAGCCACAGTCAGGATTACCCATGACATAGTAGTTTCCACCTTAAAGAATGAAAGACCTGGAATCTGATATTCCAAAAGGCAAAGAAATTTGGATTGCAGTCAAAAATCAACTATTCAGAAAAATTGAGCATGGTCATTCAATGATACCAGTGAATTTCATTTATTTTTGATGAAAAAACCAGAGTTGAACAAAAAATTTATCTCTAGATACAAAACTCATGAGAAGCATAAAAAGGGGAAAAGGGGAAAAAAAGCTCTTGAGAACTATATCTCTATTATGGGTATACTCACACATTCTAAGTACTTAGAGTATGGGTATACTTAGAGTGTGTGGGTTTAATTTGATTTTATTATGATAATATGAAAAAGAAATTAGAGGTAGAAAGGGGATTGTACCAGAAAACATGGAAAATGGAGATAAAATGAAGTAAATTACATCTCATGAAGAGGCAAAGAAGAGCTATTATAATTGAGGGAAACAAGGGAGGGAGGTGAATGCTATGTGAATCTTACTCTCATCAGATTTGGTTCAAAGAGAGAATAAAAGAAATATTTGGCTTCACAGAGAAATTTGTCTCACCTTATAAGGAACTAGGAAGGGGAAAGGGAAAAGAAAGATTGAGGCTAATAGAAGGAAAAACAGAAGCAGTAGGGGAAAGGTATAAGAAAGAGAGAGGGGCTGTTTAAGGAAAGAGCTGTTTGAAGAGGTGGTGCTCAGAAGCAAAATACTCAGGAAAAGGAAAAGAATGAAAGAAAGAGAAAAGCATAATATGGGATAAATAAGATGATGGGAAATTCAGAATTAGTCATTTTAACTATTGATGTGAATGGGATGAACTCAATCATAAAACAGAAGTGGATAGCAGACTGGATTAAAAGCCAGAATTCTACAATATGTTTTTTTTTTACAAGAAACACATTTAAAGCAGAGTGATACATACAAAGTAAAGGTAAAAGGCTAGAGCAGAATCTATTATGCTTCAGATGAAATTAAAAAAAAAAAAAACAGGGGTAGTGATCTGATCTCAGATCAAGAAAAAGCAAAAAGAGATTTAATCAAAAGACATAAAGAAGGAAACTATATTTTGCTAAAGGGTACCATAGATAATGAAGTAATATCAGTACTAAACATATATGTACAAAGTTGTATAGCATCCAAATTTCTACAGGAGAAGCTTAGAGAGCTACAAGAAGAAATAGACAGCAAAACTATTCTAATGGCAGATCTCAACTTTGCTCTCAGAACTAGATAAATTGGACCAAAATATAAATAAGAAAGAATTGAAGAAGGTAAATAGAATCCTAGAAAACTTTAGGAGTGTTAGATCTTTAGAGAAAATTTAATGGAAACAGAAAGAAGTATACTGTTTTCTCAGCAGTTCATGGAACCTATACAAAAACTGACATTATATTAGGGTATAAAAACTTTAAAGTCAAATGCAGAAAGTCAGATATAGTAAATGCATCCTTTTCAGATTATGATGCAATAAGAATTTCATGTAATAAAGGGCCAAGGAAATTGCTTCACACAATCTATAATTTAGCCTTATTATTGGCCCTTATATATGAAGGTACATCTCCCATCTCTGTGCCTCTGCATTGGCTGTTTTCTAGTCCTAGAATCCAGATTTTCTTTATTTCTCTATTTCATTGTTCCTACTTTAAGTGAATGGTGATCAGTTCTTATTACATACTAGTATTCCATTATATTTCTATACCATAGCTTGTTCAGTCATTCCCCAATTAGTGGGCAACTTCTCCTTCCAATATTTTGATACCATGAAATGGATTATTATATATATATTTTGCAAATGTAGGTCCTTTTTCCTTTTGGGGGATGCAGACCCAAATTGGGGGATGTAGTGGTATTATTAGATCAAAAGGTATGCATAGTTCCAAATTGCTTTCCAGAATGGTTGTTATAAAGAATGATCAGTTCACAACTCCATCAATAGTGAATTAGTGTCCCAATTTTTCAACATCCTCTTCAACAGAAATTGTTTTCCTTTTTTTGTCATATTATCCGACCTAATATGTATGGCATGGTACCTTAGAGTTGCTCTAATTTGCATTTTCTAATCAATAATGATTTAGAACATTTTTCCATATGTCTATAGAAAACTTTGATTTCTCTTTTTTTTTTTAATAGCTTTTTATTTACAAGTTATATGCATGGGTAATTTTACAGCATTGACAATTGCCAAACCTTTTGTTCCAATTTTTCCCCTTTTACCCCTTACCCCCTCTCCTAGATGGCAGGATGACCTACAGTAGATGTTTAATATATTAAAGTATAAATTAGATACACAATAAGTATAGATGACCAAACTGTTATTTTGCTGTACAAAAAGAATTGGACTCTGAAATATTGTACAATTAGCCTGTGAAGGAAATCCAAAATTCAGGCAGGCAAAAATATAGGGATTGGGAATTCAATGTAATGGTTCTTAGTCATCTCCCAGAGTTCTTTGGCTAAGTGTAGCTGGTTCAGTTCATTACTGCTCCATTGGAACTGATCTGTTCACCTCATTGCTGAAGATGGTCAGGTCCATCAGAATTGATCATCATATAGTATTGTTGCTGAGGTATATAATGATCTCCTGGCCCTGCTCATTTCACTCAGCATCAGTTTATGTAAGTCTCTCCAGGCCTTTCTGAAATCATCCTGTTGGTCATTTCTTACAGAACAATAATATTCCATAATATTCATATACCACAATTTATTCAGCCGTTCTCCAGTTGATGGGCATCTACTCAGTTTCCAGTTTCTGGCCACTACAAAGAGGGCTGCCACAAACATTTGTGCACATACAGGTCCCTTTCCCTTCTTTATGATCTCTTTGGGATTTAAGCCCAGTAGTAACACTGCTGGATCAAAGGCTATGTACAAAACTTTGATTTTTCATTGGAAAACTCCCTGTTCACATCCTTTGACTATTTTTGAATGGGGAATGGCTCAGATTCTTATATATTTGACTCTATTGATTCAGTTCTTTGTATATTTTAGAAATGAGGTCTTTATCAGAAATAATTTCTGTAAATGTTTCCCAGGTTTCTATTTTCCTTCAAATGTTAGTTGCACTGGTTTAGTTTGTGTAAAACTGTTCAATTAAAGATAATCAAAATTATCTGTTTTATTTTTTTATAATGCTCTCTATTTTTGTGTAGTCATGAAGCCCTTTCCTGCTTTGTGCCTTTACTATTAAAATAGTTTGAAAATCATGTCAGAAAAAATCTCTATCTATTTTTATCCATTTATCTCTAAAACCACATTTTTCTTCCTCTCTCTATTTTTTGGTGTGGAGGGAGCCTCCAGATGATAGGATTAGAATTAGTATATAGAAATAATAAAAAAGCAAAATGTAGGTTTCCAAACTGCTTTGCTATTCTAGAAAGAAATGGACTGCCATGTGAGTTAGAGAGCTTCTATCACTGACAATGCACAAGCAGAAGCTGAATGACCATCTAGTAAGGATGACCATCTAATTTCTAGAGATTCTAGCATGAAACAGGTATGTGAAATAGATGACCAATTCTAAGAGGCCATAATTTTATAGGACAAATTATAAAATAGTTGCTTGCTTTGGGAATTATTTTTTATTCTAAATTATAAATACACAGAAAGTTAAATGTTTTCTCATATTATGATCAATTCATTTCACTAAATATTGATATTTCTGTGCATAAATAAATCAGCCAGCATATTTTCCTACAATTCACACAATTTTCCTTCATCTCTAAAATCTGTGCTCTTTTATTCTATTCTGTTTGAATTTAATGAGTCATTACTGAACTACACTCAAAGAGCTGTTTGTCTTGTCTGAGTTACTTGCTTTTGTGGCAGGTTTATAACACTACAAGTATATAGTCAGAGATCTGAGGTGAGAGTTATTGAAATTAAACATGGACATAGTGTATGTATATTTCTGTTACAATTCTAATTGGTGATAGTGAAACTTTTTGCTACTTTGAAGATAATATAAATGATCTTCTAAAGTTTTTATTCTCCCTTTAGCCAAAGATATAGGGGATCATGTTATTAGATTGAAAACAGAGAATTGGACAAATAGAGTAATATCTTATCAGAAATGAACAATTGTTATGGCTTTTTGAAAAAGAAGTACAGTGATTGTAGCAATGACATTTTCTCCAGTTTCATAGTTTAATTATATCCACTGCCAGAGGATCATCTTCTTTCTTGTTTATTTTTATTTTCAGGCTGAGGAAGGTCAAATAAGTTCCAGACAGTCAACCCTCTGAAAGTTTATTCATTTAAAATTTTGGCTCTTATGGTTTGAAATGACTGCACTACTTGTCACATCCTAGCCACTAAACAAGACCTTGATTACCTATGCAAAAAGGAAAAAAAAAACAGCACAGAGGCCATAAAATAGAGTTACATAATCAGTTATATAATATATTTGTGAAAGAAATTCCACTCAAAGAACACAAAGGAAAGGGGGAAAGGACTTCCCCACAAGGACAGGAAAAAGTAAACTCAATATAAAGTAACTTAAAAACTATTAAGGCATCATATATTGGGAATCATTGTTTTAATTATTAGGATAATTTTTAAAGAATTATTATTTCTGTATATATTCATAAAGCTTATTGTAATATAGGCCATTTATTTATGCACCTCAAGGTCCATTTTCTAACAAGGCTGGAAGTTAAAATATCTCCCTTCAGATATTAAATATTTGAAACTCTTAAGAATGCTCTTTTCAGGACCTATATGTACAGAAATTCTTATAGCAGCTCTTTTTTGATGGCAGCATAGAATATTGGTAATTTGCCCATCAATAAGGAAATGACTAAATAATTGTGCTATGTGATTGCCACAGAATATTTTGGGAATATAAGAAATAATGAGCAGGATGTTCTCAGAAAAACCTGAAAAGACTTACATGAGGTGATGCAAAGTAAAAAGAACTGTATACAAAATAACTGCAATAATGTAAAATGATCAGCTGTGAATGACTTATCTCTTTTCAGAAAAACAATGATCCAAGACAACTTTGAAAGATTTAGCATAAAAAGTGCTATCCATCCCCAGACCAAGATCTGATAGTGTCTGAATACAGACCGAAGCATACTTAAAAAAATTAAGAATGTTCTTTTTAATTTACTAAATGCTCTCTGCTGTATGGTTTCCAAAAACCTTTCACCCTTTCTTGCCCTAGATAACCAGTTTTTTGATACTAAGGAACTCTCACACTATTGAAAATGCAGTAACTTCTTTTAGTCTTTATTTTTAAAGAGGAAGGCACAATTTATGAAGGCAAAATCAGTGGGTACAAAGATGGGTATACCATAATATTCACCATATTCAGCCCATATGAGGTATATCACAGGACTGACAATTAAAAGATGTTAATTATGATTTCTTCCTCAAGGTATGCACAATATTCTAGAAAAATTCATTTCTTTATTGTGGCAAGACAGACTACTTTGATATCTATAATTTTAGTCTGTTTCATTGAATAGCAAAGCATTTATTATTCCCTTCCTCATTGCAATCTCACTGCTTTGTTTTAGTAAGTTACACATTAAGGTTACCTTTTAAAGAACTGTTACTCTGCTTCATGCAGTTTACAATTCAGCCTTCTAACTGGTCCTCATATTTGAAGCTACATCTTCATCTCTGTGCCTTTGCATTGGCTATTGTCTGTTGCTAGAATCCAGGTTTTCTTCATTTTTCCATTTTATTGCCCTAGTTTAAGTAAGAGCTCAGCTAAAGCATCATTATGAATATGGAGTTTTGCTGATTCTTCTACTTCTGCCTGTTAATACTTACCTCCAACAACTACACTACATGTATTTTGTATTTATTTACAGGTTTGCTTCTTGTTTTCTCTAAGATAATACAAACATATTGAAGCCAAGAACTGTTTCATAGTTACCTTTGTATCCTTAGTCCTTAGAACAGTAGTCAATACATAGTAACTACTTAAAAGTTCATTGATTGATTGTTCATTTTTTTCCCCATGTTTAGTTCAGGATAATTATTCCTTGTTATGCAAAATTTTCATGTTGATAGGGTGGGTGTCTGCCATGGTTCAATCATTGGTCATCTTATCTTGATGTGTTATACTTATACAACACCAAAAAGCACACAAAAAAAAAAAAAATGATGCAGAAGGAGCTCATTAAATTAGGTGAATTTCTCCTACTACTTTAGATTTTGGAAAGATCTTATATTTTGTGGATTTTCTTCATTTTATACATAAAGAAACTGAGTCTTAGAGAAGTAAATAGACTTACCCAACATCTTAGCCATGGGACAGACTATAGTAATTCTTTTTAAAAAACAGACCTTTAGGGACAACTAGGTGGTTCAGTGGATAGAGCAGCAGCCCTGAAGTCAGAAGAACCGGATTTCAAATCTGGACTCAGACACTTAATACTTCCTAGTTGTGTGACCCTGGGCAAGTCACTTAACCCCAATTGCCTCAGCAAAACACAAAAACAAAAACCCAGAACTTTATTTGAAATGTGTTTCTATATCAAATCCAATCTATTAGTCTCAAAATTCCTCAATGTGTCTTTATGGAAAGAGTACTGATTTGGCAACAAGAAAACTTGATTTTGAGTTCTAACAATATTGCTTATTAGTTGTGTAATCTATATTAAGTCCCTATATTTCTCACCATCCCATTTTCCTCACTTATAAAATATGGATTTGTTCTCTAAGAAAGAGCGTTATTAAATATAATCAAATTTCGAACAAAAATATACAGGCAGGGAAAACAGAATATGAGCTTATTTTATTCAAGAAATCAAGATACCTCATCAGAATATTTCTAAAAAGCAAATTTTTCTTCAATAACAGTTATAAGCTCACTGTGATGCTAAGAAAGATACTTTTGTTCTACTGAAGTCTTTATATGTTCTCTTCCAGGCTGATTGTATATTTATTTCCATATTAGAGACTTCACTGCCTGTTTTCTCTTTTGCCAGAAAAAAAAGAAAAAAAAAACCCAGCAATTACAACAATCTATCAATGTTGTATCATGAGATACAACAAATCATGAGTTTGTATCATGAGATTTTCTCAATCTCTCCTTCCCAAAAGGCAGATGTTCATTTTATGGCTAAATCTCTATAATGAAACTTCTTTGCAAAGATAAGTCCTTTTTTTTCTTTGACTTAATAAGTTTTCTTTACTCTTTTAACCTCTGTTTCCCTACATAATAATATTTTAAATAGAGAAAACTAAAAATCAGTTATAAAATTGTAAAACAGATCAAAGTGTTGCTGAGAAGAGAGATAGGATAATGTCCCAACTCTTATTTTAGTAAAACATTTCTTTAATATTATAATATTGTGGCCTATACTTTTCCTTAATCTGGCTCACAGAAAACATGCAATTGTTTTCAATGTAAAAAATATTTCATAAAATCATATAGCTGACCTATCTTCAAATTTTAAAATTTGAGAAGGATGCATGTAAGAATTATGTGTTCTCTATAGGGGTGTGTGTGTATTTAAATATGCATGTATAAAAACTATCTCTCTCTTTCTCTCTCTCTCTTACTCTTTATCTCTCTCTCTGTCTCACTCTCTGTCTCTGTCTCTTTCTCTCACACACATTTATACATTTATAAACAATAAAAATTTGCAAGCTTTCTTGCAATGAATAACAATAATGCCTATCATTTCATAAGCATTTTACATATATAACATTATTTATTACTTAAAATAACCCTGAAAAGAAAGTCTAATGTTTATTATTATTCTTCCTAAATTACATATGAAGGAATTAAGGATGACAGAAAGAAGTAAAATGAATTGCCCAGGATGATAAATCAAATTAATGTTGAGGAAAGATTCAAATTCATATCTTAATGATCTTATTCATTCACACTCTACCATAGAGCTGCTTTATAAAAGTTCTCAAAAGATGATAGACTTTGCTTATGCATGGAATTTCAAAACAGACTTGGTCTTTTCTGATAAATCTGGATATTGATTATCATGACTAGCCAGTTGGAAAGGTCATCATAAAATTTTTATTTTTTTTAATTAAAGCTTTTTATTTTCAAAACATAGGCAGGGATAATTTTTCAATATTAACCTTTGCAAAACCTTGTGTTCCAATTTTCCCTGCCCTACTCCCCACTGCCTCTCTAGATGACATGTAATACAACATATGATAAATATGTTAAAATATATTTTAAATCCAATATATGTATATGTATTCATACAATTATCTTGTTTAGAAGAAAAATCAGATCAAAAAGGAAAATGAATGAGAAAGAAAACAAAATATAAGCAAACAAGAAAAAGAGTGAAAATACTATGTTGTGATCCATTTTCAGTTCCCACAGTCCTCTTTCTGGGTGTAGATGGCTCTCTTCATCACAAGATCACTGGAACTAGCCTCAATCATCTTATTGTTGAAAAGAGCCACTTCTATCAAAATTGATCATTACATAATCTTGTTGTTCCCATATACAATGATCTCCAGATTTTGCTTATTTCACTAAGCATCAGTTCATATAAGTCTCTCCAGACCTTTTTGCAATCATCCTGCTGATCATTTCTTGTAGAACAATAATATCCAAAATATTCATATACCATAACTTATTCAACCATTCTTCAATTGATGGACATCCATTCAGTTTCCAGTTTCTTGCTATTATTACAAAAAGAGCTGCCACAAACATTTTTGCACATGTGTGTTCCTTTCCCTCCTTTAAGATCTCGTTAGGATATAAGCCCAATTGAAACAATGCTGGGTCAAAGGGTATGCACAATTTAATAACTCTTTGGACATAGTTCCAAATTGCTCTCCAGAATGATTGGATCTGATCATAGTTCCACCAACAATATATTAGTGTCCCAGTTTTCCCACATCCCCTCCAATATTTATCATTATCTTTTCTTGTCATCTTAGCCAATCTGAGAGGTGTACCTCAGAGTTGTCTTTATTTTCACTTCTCTGATCAACAATGAATTAGACCACCTTTTTATATGGCTACAAAGGTCTTTTTTCATCTGAAAATTGTTCATAAACTTTGACCATTTATCAATTGGAGAATGGTTGGATACCTATAAATTTGAGTCAATTCTCTATATATTTTAGAACTTAAACCTTGAATGTAAGAATGTTTTCCCAATTTATTGCCTCTCTTCTAATTTGGTCTGCATTGGTTTTGTTTATACAAAACCTTTTTAACTTAAAATGATTAAAATTATCTATTTTGTATTCAATAATGAACTCATCTCTTCTTTGGCCAAAAATTCCTTCCTTCTCCACAGGTCTAAGAGATAAATTATACTTTGTTCTTCTAATTTGCTTATAATATCACTTTTTATGTCTAAATCATGAACTCATTTAAACCTTGTTTTGATATAGGAGATTAGGTATGAGTCAATGCCTAGTTTCTGCCACAGTAAATTCCAATTTTCCCAGCAGTTTTTCAAATAGCGAGTTCTTATCCCAAAAGTTGGAGTCTTTGAGTTTGTCAAACACTAGATTACTATATTCATTGACTATTTTGTCCTGTGAACCTAATCTATTCCACTGATTAACCACTCTATTTCTTAACTAGTCCCAAACAGTTTTTGAGGATCTCTGCTTTATAATATAGTTTTAGATCTGTTATAGCTAGACAATCTTAATTTGCATTTTTTTCATTATTTCTGTTGAGATTCTTGACCTTTTTTCTTCCAGATGAACTGTTATTGTTTTATCTAACTCTGTGAAGTAATTTCTTGGGAGTTTGAATGGTATGGAACTGAATAAGTAGATTAATTTAAGTAGAATTGAATTTTTTTTTATTATATTAGCTTGGCCTACTCATGAAGATTTGATATTTTTCAATTGATTAGATCTGACTTTATTTATGTGGAAAGTGTTTTGTAGTGGTATACTCATATAATTCCTGATTTTGCCTTGGCAGGTAGACTCCCAAATACTTTATATTATCTACAATTATTTTAAATGGGATTTCTCTTTGTATCTCTTGCTGCAAGATTTTGTTGGTAATATATAAAAATGCTGGTTGTTTCTATGGATTTATTTTGTATCCTGAAACTTTGTTAAAGTTGGAAATTGCTTTTAGTAGTTTTTAGATGATTTTTTAGGATCCTGTAAGCATATCATGATATCATCTGAATGAGTAATAATTGGTTTTCTTTTTTTACCTATTCGAATTCCTTTGATCTCTTTTTCTTTTCTTATTGCCAAAGCTAACATTTATAATACAATATTGAATAGTAATGATGAGAGTGGGCAACTTTGTTTCACCCCTGATCTTATTGGGAAGGGTTCAAGTTTGTCCCCATTGCAAATGATACATACTGATGGTTTTAAATAGATGTTATTCATCATTTTAAGGAAAACTCTATTCCTATCCTCTCTAGTGTTTTTAATAGGAATATTTGGGTGCGGGATTTTGTCAAATGCTTTTTTTGCCTCTGTTGAGATAATCATGATTTTTGTTAATTTGGTTACTGATATATTCAATTATGGTTCTACTTTTCCTAATATTGAAACAGCCCTGCATTCCTGGTATAAATCCTACTTGCATGTTGTATTATCCTGGGGATTCTTGCCGTAATCTCTTTGCTAATATTTTATTTAATATTGTTGCATCAATATTCATTAGGGAAATTGGTATACTTTTCTTTCTCTGTTTTAATCCTATCTTGTTTGGTATCAACACCATATCTGTGTGATAAAAGGAATTTGGTAGGACTCCTTTCTCTATTTTTAAAATTAGTTTGCACAGAATTAGAATTAATCATTCTCTAAATGTTTGGTAGAATTCACATATAAATATATCTGGCTCTGGAGGTTTTTTCTTAGGTAATTGATTAATAGCTTATTGTATTTCTTTTTCTAATATAGGACTATTTAAGTAATTTATTCCATTTTCTGTTAATTTGGGCAATCTATGTTTTTATAAGCATTCATCCATTTCACTTAGATTATAAGATGTATTTTCATATAATTGGGCAAAATAAGTCCTAATTATTGCTCTAATTTCCTCTTCCTTGGTTGAAAGCTTTTTTTCTCCTTTTGCATTTAGCCAATTGAACTTTTAAATGAGATGTTTTGTTCTTTACGTTTTTTTTTTCCACTTCACAAATTTTGTTTTTCAATGAATTGGTTTCTTTTTCATATTTGTTTTGTAAGGAGTGATATAATTTTCCAATTTCATCATATCTATTTTGTAAGGAGTTATTTGCCTTTTCTATTTTTTAAAAATCTATTTTGCAAGGAGTTATATTCTTTTTACATTTCATCAACTCTATTTCAAGGAGTTTTCTTCAAATAATTTCTTTTTTTCCTTTTCCAAACTCTCTTGCCAAGTTTTCATTTCCTTTCCCCATTTTCTTCTCTCTTTTAAGATCCTTTTTGAGTCCTTGCCAGATAGCCATATGAAATGGGGACCAAAATGTATCACCCTTTGGGGCTTCATCTAGAGATGATTTGTCTTTAGGATCCTCAGGATTTGAGGTCTGTTCTCTTTCTCAATAAAAGCTATCTATGGCCAGTGTTTTTTTTTTTTTCCTCATTTTTTAAATGCTCATTTTTTAAAAGGTTGAGGTCAGCTCTTAAGGCAAAGAGGCAATAGCCAATTTAGGTTGCCCTTGGGCCAGTTCTACTATCTACTTTCTGGTACTGAGTAAACGTGGCCAGGTTCTGTGTTTTTCTGGTGTTGATCTGATACTAGTAGGAGCTCAGATAAAGAGGTATCTACTCTCTGCCCTCTTGGTTCTTCCCATGCCCATCATCTAGTTTTTGGAGAGCTAAAATTAAAAATCAATCATTTTAGCTTATTTTATAAATATTATCCTTGGTCCAATTGAAGCAAACAAATATTTAAATATGTCACAATTAACTCACGATTAGTGCCTGCTTAATAATTGTGTATAAAATGGCTCTTGATGGAGCAAAACATTTACTCTCTCTCTTCTTCTCTCTCATCTATTTATCATCATTCTTATCTCTATCTATCTATTGGTCTATCTGTCTGTCTATCTGTCTGCCCTGGAATTGCTCTCACAGCAGAATTTTAATTATATGATCACAAAACATGTGGTAGTCATTTTTGGTGCCACCACGAAGGGGAAATACTGAGGCAAACCTTTGTTAAAGCCAAAAAAATGAGAAATAAAATGACTGAAAGTCTCTGATTGCGCTGTCAGCTACTGTGCTCAAGTAAATGCATACTTGCTCAGTTTAAGAAAAGACACTAATCATCTCTAAAGAAAAAAAAACAAAAAAGCCCAGTGGTTGAAGTCCTGAATCACCAATATTGAGGAAAACACAGTTCTTTTTTTCAGTAAAATTGAACTGAATTATATACATTAAACATGTATAAAATTGAACATTCTGATTACAAGGTGTTTAGGAATTTATCATTCAGTCAAATGAAAAGAATTTATTACATGCTTACAATTTGCCAGTCACTTATTATCCTAAGGACTGGAGATACAATTTTGATAGAAAGCAAAAAAAAAAGTCTCTATTCTCAAGACGATCATGGTTTAATAAGAAAGACAACATGCAAACAACTGTAAACTAACAAATTATGTATAGGATAAATTGGAAATAACAGAGGGAAGGCATTAGAATCAAGAAGGATCAGGAAAAGGTTTCTAGCCAGGGTGCTTTTATCTGAGGAAGTGAGAAAGAAGTGATAAAAGAGAACTTTCCAGGAATGAAGGACAGCTAATAAAAATTCCTTTGTGAGGAAAGTTGGATAGTCTTGTTTGTGGAACAGAAAGCAAACAAATATAATTTGATAGCAGAATTTCCAGAGGATATTGGAGAGGTGGCAGAATATAAACTGCATAGATACTGGGAAAGAGATGCAGTCTATATTGCCTTTGAATGTCAAATATAGAATTTTATATTTGATTCTGAAGGTGACAGTTAGATTCATTAGATGGATGACATGGTTAGATATTTAGGAAAATCATTTTGATAAGTGAGTAGAGAGACTATCCAGTCTTATTGTAGGCAGATCAAATGCAGTATTTGAGGTATGACATGAGAAGAACCTGCAAGAAGGTGGTAACAGTGTCAGAAGAGAAAAAGGGAGAGAATGCATGATATGTTAAAAGGGTAAAATGCATAGGCCTTGGCAACAGACTGATTATAGGAAGTGATAGAGAATGAGCTGAAGAATTTATGGCCTATGCAGCAGAAATAATTGGTAGAATATATAACCTAAAATTTGTAATGCTAAGTATTGCCAAAGAAAAGAGAGTTTTACTGATTGGGAATGCAAATACATTAAGAATGAAAAACAAACAAGATTTTTTTAAAGCAAAAAAAAAAAAAAAAGAAAAAGGAAACATTAAAAGAAAACACTCTCAATTCAGATAAAATAAATTGCTATTGAAGATAGGATAAGTAGAGACAATTTAAGGATTATAGGTTTCTAAAAAGAACATGACAGTGCAAAAAACAGGTCACAATGTAAGAAATAACACAATATGATTTCCCAGGACTTCTGAAGGTTAAAATATATTGCAAAATGGAAGAACACATATATAATCTTCAGGAAAAAATAGACCAAGACTACAAAGTTCAAGATATATAATAATTAAACTTAATAATTTAGAAACACCAAATTCTGCAAAGATCTTCAAGCAAATACTGTGAAGTCTGGGTTAGCATCCTGGATGCCTCAGAATCAGCCAGAGTCAAGATAAGTAAAAATCCTTGGTCTTTGTTCTTGGTCTTTAGGGGGAAGAGTGAAGGGAATGGATGCAAGTTCTCCATGACTTCCCTTTTTGTCATCCACAGCCAACTGACTCTGGCTTGTCTTACTCCACCTCCTAATCCCTTCTACAATTATCTGTATACACCAAAAGATTGAGCCAGCACAGAATAGTGGAAAGGGCAGTTTTCAAAGCATATGCTAATAGATTATTGGCCAATCGGTAATTAGCCTCAAGTGCTCTGTTGTCTGATTCCAGTGTACCTACTCAGAGTTTCCATCCCTTACAAAATACAGAGATAGTTGTAAGGACAATCTGCACTTAATAAAAAATGGAATAATTTGTTTTGAAGAGCAATAAAACTCAGGTTGCAGCCCAGGGTGACCCACAATATAAATTTGAGCTTAACCATACATGGAAAAAGTTACATATTCAATAAAAGAAGCACTCAAAATATTCTTAGAAAGAAAATCAGAGCTAAAATGTTATTTATTTCTCAAATACGCCCAGTTTAGGAATAAATAAATGCAACAATCAAGGACAGCAAAAACAATAGAATGACAACAAAGAGACTATTTAAGGGACAGCTTTCTAAATGTACATAAGGAAACAAAAGTGAAATCAGAAATTAGAGAAATGGCCCTGGTACCTTATGTATGAAATATAATTACATCCTGCCTAGAGTTGAACTAATTTTTTTTTGTGGGACTACATTACAAAATGGGAAGATTCATGGATGCAGAAAGAGAGAGGTAGAAGGATAGAGGGAAATGATTAATGTATCTGAATTAAATCAAAGTCTAAGCATATAAGAAAATTCTCCCAGGAGAGGTTTCTACAGGAAAAGGGAATGAGGAGAGCAGGTGAGGGTTAAAAGAGGGAAAGGACAAAAGAGGTTTTTTTGTGTTTTTGGGTTTTTTTTTTTTTTGGTGATGAGAAAATTCCTAGACTTGAGAAATGGAGTATTTTGTTCTTAGAACAGCCACAGGTTAGTGTTACTGGATCAAAGGGTACCTACTGGGGTATAAACCACAAAAAGACTGAAAAGGTAAAAAGGAACTAGTTTATGAGGGCCTTTTAGAAAGAGAACCAATTATTAAGTTTATACCTCAAGGAAGCCAGTGATAGGAAGAAAATCTCCATACAAACTAATATTAATATATTTATAGTACTTTTTATGATAGTGAAGAATTGAAAAAAGTAATTTGATTAATAAATGACTAAACATATTGTGGCATTTATATGGAAAGGAATATTATTTTGTTATAAAGAATAGCACGATTAATTCAGAGAAACAGAAACATTTATATGAACTGATGCAAAGCTAACTAATCAGAAAGAAAACAATATACACAATACCTCCAACAATGTATAATTGAAAGGATATACCTGGAAAGACTTCCATGAACTCAAGCAAAGTAAAATGTACTGTATATATGAAGTAATAGCAATGTTCTGGCTTGATAAGCTTTTAATGATTTCCTATTGTCAGCAGTACAATAATCCTCAATTACTTTGAAAGACTTATGATGAGAAATCTTATTCATGCCCAGAGAAAACACTGATTGTGTCTGAATACAAATAAAAAACATTCTTTATATATCTCTCTGTCTCTCTCTCTGTGTGTGCGTGTGCGTGTGTGTGTGTGTGTATTTGTATGTGTCTCTTCTCTGCCTTTCTCTTTTTGTCTCTCTGTCTTTGTGTGTGTGTGTGTGTGTGTGTCTTTTTCTCTCTCTGTCTCTGTCTCTATTTTTTTAAGGTTTTTTGGGGAGAAGATCTATGTTTTTTTTCACAATGTGATTTTCATGGAATGCTTTGTTTAACTTCACATAGGCTTTGTTAATGGAGACTAGAATGGGAATAAGGGAGATAATTTAGAACTCAACATTTTAAAACAAATGTAAAATTTTTAAATATAACTGGGGAAATAAAATGTTAAATTTAAAAATTAAGACTCTTTTGATCTCTACCATCCTCCTCCCAGTGTTAGTAAACTATTTGTAAACTATCTTTTATTCATGCTGTACATATTACATATGTACTAATAAATGTATACACTGTCTTTTCTATAGCATGTAACATCCCTGAAAGTAAGAACTGTCCCACTTTTGTCTCAGTCTACTTAGTGTGCTATCTGACACAAAATGCATGCTTAATAAATATTATGCCTTGATTGATTGTATAAAACCTAGGACCAAACCCATCAGGCCATGTCACTGACGTGTGTGTGTGTGTGTGTGTGTGTGTGTATAATGAAGAGAGTTAATGTTTCCATAAGATGGTGAAAGAACAGTAATATTGAACCCTTGACTTACTTTTTATTTTGACTCTAATTTATTTGCAGATGAACCAAAGATAATTTTGGTAGTATATAGAAATATAAAACCACAAATTATGTAGCAAAATCCAAATAGATTGTTCCTGGCCTAAAGGTAGATCTTTCTTTTTGGACCTCTTTTCCCTGGGCTAAAATTAAAGTCACTGTTACAGACAATCTCCTAATTTACTATTTCACACTCTTAATTACTCCCCAAATTCTCTTTTACTTAACTGCAAATGACCGGAATAAAAGGTAAATTAAGAGGTTTAGATCAATCTATCCTGTCTACAAAGTTTCAGATTCTGGCTTTTGTCATCCATAACTGTCAAACCCTTTTTTTCTTCATTATGGTATTTGGGCCAAAAAACCCTTATTCTCCCCACAGCATAAACATGCGTAGTTTACAAAGTATAAAGTATAAACCAGCAACAGGTGTACAAAAAGCCTATAATACTCAAAAAGCAAGGCAGCAGAGAGCATGATGATATCAGAAGTACACAAGATATGGGATCAGAAGATTGAAAAAATTATTTTGTAAATCTTCTATGTAAACAGTAATCATTTTGGAGTGCCCCATCAGAGGGTTAGTTAAACTTTTTAATTCTTAGTTTTTTAATCTGTAATAAGGGAACAATATTACTTTTACTAGTTACCTCATAGGATTGTCATAAAGATTATAAAGTGACATAATGCACATGAAGGCATTCTATAGACATAAAAGTCTATTTAAATATAATCCTTAATGTTTATTGGCAAGTAGAAGTTTTGAGGGTCTTTGTAAAGAGAGAGAACAGATAAATAACTCAAAGTTCAGAGACTTTAAAATTGACGTTTTTAACATTTTTTTTTCATTCTATAAGCAATTTGGAGTTTCTATAGAATTTTGAAAGGAGAAATTATCTGATTAAAGTGATTTTCAAAGATTACTTCAGTAATAAATTGTATATAGAAGGCCCCCAAAACAGGGAAACCAACATGGAGATGATAGTATGATTTGGGCATGAGATGAAAATATATTCATTATAGGAATGGCTGTGAAATGGGAAGGTTTAATATTAACCAAATAAATCAATATTACTATGAATATTTACAAAACCCCAAACAATTTTGCATTAATAAAGTAATAAATGCAAAGATGAATGAAACTGATCTGTAATTAAAAGTTGCACAAAGCTAATATCAGGCTGGTAGTGGATAAAGCAAGGTACAATCTCTGAAACTGAAACATATACAGATGAATTACTCCATGCAATTTTGTTTCTACTACTAAAACACATTATTAATTTTATTTAATTAACTTTTAAAGTAAGGATCATTTCCAACAGGGAAAGCAGCTTTGTTCTGTCCCTCAATTCAAAATGCTCTTTTCAAATAGATCATCTCAAACTTTACTCTTTTAAATACCAAGGTTTAAATTGATACCTCTAAACTCTAGTGATGTTACCAAGTATCTTTGTTTCTTGAAGAACAGCATATCTGGTTCATATTTTATGAATGCCTTTTATTGTTGTCAATTTATAAAAAGAATTCACTGCTGTCTCTCTGTGCTTGTGTTCATTAGATATATGCCTAAACCTATTTTTATCTTGCTTTATATCTTGCCAGAGTGATCAAAAATGCAAAGCTCTTTCTAACATCATTGGATTAGCTCTATGGAGACAAGAAGAAAAACAAGTAATGAATTCTTCATTTCTTTTCTAGAATTCATCTTTCTGACCCAGTACCAATCTGTCTCAGAATTATAGATTGAAGGCTTCTTCAGACCCAAGAGAAATTTTTGGTGTCATACAGAATTTCTATCTAATCCATTTTCATGGTATACACTGAATATTTTCCATTCATTACACATATTTATTTATATGGGTTATTGATATATGATTTTGCCAGTTTAAGGAACTCTTCTCTTAAAAGCAGAAAATCATGTTGTCTAATGCACATGGTAGTTAAATGTTATGTCTACATCATGAAGCTATTAAGAATCAGAGATGTGACCAAGTCAGATGTTTCTCACTCCAAATAATGTTCTATCTGCTAGGTCAAGTTGCTTCATCCTTATTTATTGAGCTAAATATTTGGGGAGAAAAGGGCAAAAAATTGAGAGTCACTATGATGTATGATAGAGGTCAGACTTAACAGCCAGAAAGATTAGCATTCAAATTTCACCTCATTCTTCCTAGCTTTGTGATTATTAGTAAATAACTTAATCTTTCAGTGCCCTCAGACAACTTTCTGACTAGATTTATAGATGAGTTCCTCATCTGCATCAGTAGAGAGTATTTAGGCCATAAAGAATGGGATACAGGCCATGAATAAAATAAAATAATGACTATTAAGATAATTACAATAAATATTGTAATACAATACAAATATTACAAAGCAATATTTTTGAAAGTTTATAAACAGGATTACTAGGCAAATGATAGCCAATGAACTCAACAGAAGACATATTTTACTTATTTACTCCACATTGGTAGTTCTCCCTAATAAATGTTTATTTTTTTATTAAGGTATTTCATATTAATGAATCCTTTTGAAGATCTATAGTTAACTGTCTTCCAGAATTGATGATATTCTAAATGGTAGGTTCCCTTTCAAGAAGATCAAAGCCTGAGCTATTTCCTAAATAACAGGTCATTTTACACACTCAAAATCTAAAGTCATTTTGTTCCATTAATGGAACACATGAACATTAGCAGCACTCAGACTGGCATAGAAAGTTAAAAGCCATGCATGGTACTGGGCCTTAGGAAATGGAATCTAAATGATGCTGTAGAGGATGGTGTTCTTGAAAGAGAGCAATTTCTCACCACCCTAAAGTAAGGCAAGACTTACTGGAAAAGATCAAGGAACTATACAGCCCATCATAAACTCTCTGAGAGTAGTACCTTACAACAAAATAAGGAACAACTTCTAACCAAAGTGATGAAAAAATAGGCTGTCCTACCCCTATGAATCCTTAGGATTTCTTTATGTCTCTTTACCAGCTCTTCTATACTATGACTTCTTTCATTATAAGAGATATAGATTAAAAAGGAACCTCAAAGGCTATTGAGTAGAACTTTCCCCATGTCCATCTCATTTGACAAATGGTAAAACAAAGTCCTGGAGGTCTTGTTATTTGCCTAGTATTAGACACATATTATACATGTGAGGCAGGGGTCCTCTAGTACAGGAGTGATGTTCATTTGCTATTCTGTACCGCCTTCCCTGAACCTCCAAAAATAAAAAAAGAATGGTGAAATATAGTTGGTTTTGAAATTATGTAAGAAGAATAGCATTAGCAAAGCACTTAGAGATCCAGGCCTGTCTCTATATTTAAAAAAAATCATCAGAGAGCGCTACTATTCTAAGACTTTTTGACAGATAATTTTCATTTTATTATTTTTACTTTCCATTTTCCCCCAGAGATGTATGAACAATAATCCCCTTAGAAAAACTCAAAAAGTTATGCATTTGTTTCAGGGATGAGCAATAGAAGAGGTGAATGTGGATCAATGTTCAATATAGTCAATCTAGAAGAGAAAATGCAGATTGAAAACTGAGTTATAACAATGAACAACTGATTTTCCCAGGATGAACTTAATGACTACCTGCATTCAAGCTATCATTTTCATTTTTCTTCCACCTTAGTTTTAGAACCCTATCCCTATGTCTACGGCTCTAAGAGGGAAGATTTTAGCTTCCCACGTTGTCCTTTGCAAAAAGCCCCAGTGATACAGTTTTCTCTTTTGCTATAGAACCACAATAGGGAAGAGAGATAGGATTTGGCCTGTGATTTAATTTGTATAGCAAATGCTTTCAAGAGGAAACTCTCTTTTTAAATGAAGAAATGCATTTTCTTTGAAACATATTGTTGTACAGTGTTGCCCAGAAAGCAAGAAATTAAATGTTGCCTAGGGACAAAGAATCACCATGAGTTAGAGTTTGGATCTAGATCTTGTTTTTATTGGTTTCCCAGTTAGCTCTCTATCTACTCCCTCTCAGGGCCACCACTGATGCTGCAAACCAATGCAAATGATATTCTGAAATACCCAAGTTCTTACTTTTCTGCCAATCTTTCCATTATACTATAGCTATCACTTCCTCTCCTGTGTGTGCAGGGGTACACAGGTGCACATGCATACATGTATATGTTTCTTTATTTAACTAACTTATAATCAAACAGTCCTCTTTTCACGTCTTAGTTATTTTTTGTCATTGTACTTATTGTTATAATGTCAGTCATGTTTGCCTTGTCATGGCCCCATTTGAAGAGTTTGGTTTTTTGTTTGTTTTTGCAAAGTTACTAAAGTGGTTTGATATTTCCTTCTCTTGCTCATTTTACTGATGAGGAACTGAAGAAAATAGGGTTAAGTGACTTGATTAGGATCATACAAGTAGGAAGTTTTGAACTCAGGTTTGAATGCAGAGATAACTCCACTCCCAGTGCACTGACTACTGTGCTACCTAGCTGTCCCTTCACAACCTAACTGCTTCTTTACTTAGTTATAATTGAAATAAATGTATCTGAAAAGTTAAAAAAGTAAAAAAAAAAACAGATTCTAAATTGAATCAATGGGGTAAATACAGGAGATTTATAAAAATTAGGACTACGTGACTGTTCTCACAGCATTGGCTTCATACTAAAATTTTGATTAACTTACCTGTTTCCTTAAGCAAATTCTTAGTTTACTGTTTAATATACCTGATTCAATTGCAATGAAGTTGAAAGATACCTCTCAGAAGATTAGTCTAAAGTTTGATTTTTATGATTACTATTTGGGTGGGCAGCTACAAATGGTAGTATGTATCACTACTCTATATGCATTTCTACAGATAAATTCCATAAAACCAACTCTATTTCTTTCTTCCCATTTATCTTTATTTAGCAAAACTGACTCTTGAAGTAAATTACTCAAAATAGCTATACTTACCATGCATCAATCCCCCAAAATATGATTGCATTTTCAAAAAATATTGACTTCTTTATATGAGAATAAATTTACAAAAAAGAAAATATCAGGATCTTTATTAAGATATAGCAAGCAAGTCTTTTCCCAGGAGGGTGTATAACAGCCTGAGAGTATAATCTTGTTTTTGATTTAGTGTCAATGAATGACAGATTCACAGGATTTCAAGGTTGAACAGGAGCTTGTTGGCCATATAGTGAAAAGGGTATCTGAAGATGCCCTTTATTACTTTGAGAAACCAAAGTTCAATTCTAGATCTTTGCTGAGAGACAAATTACTACATACTAAGGCATCCCATCCCATTTTTGGAAAATACAAATTTGGGTGAATTAATATATTTATTCTCTTCCTTATATTACTATTGAATCTGCCACTTTATAATTTTTACCTAAATAACTAGCACTGGTCTTAGGCTGAACAGAAAATATAGTGACTATTTAAAGACATCTATGATGACATTCCCTGTGTTCTAAGCTAGATCACTTCCAATTCTTTTAAATGTTCTTAGCTTAAGATACATTGCTTTTTTGAGTTTTTCCCTTCTATGGGACAATTTATCAGCTGATGATATTTATCACAAAGAAAGGGTTTAATGTATATTTGCTAATTGATTGCTCTTTTACCTGTGAACTAGTATTGGAGGGGTTTGTTATTTCATAGGAAAGAAATAGCTTTAATTGTAAGAAAACTGTTGAAGCAGGAATAAGATCCTAATGTATAAACTATGGAATTATGATTAGAAATTATTGGATCTATAGCACTATATTTCCTGATTTTATAGTTTCCTTTTTAAAAAATACCTTCTGGATGGAATGACTAGACTATAGATCTGGAGTGAAGATCTCTTCCCTAAGATAAAAGCAAGTTTGCAAATGAATAAATAAATAATGCCAAACAGTAGCTCCAGAGGCATCTAGAATGATCTTACTATACTTTAAAGGTTTGTATGTTTAGTAAATTTAGTACTTTTTTCTTTTGAAATTTAAGTCATGCAAAGTATTAAACAGTGTGAAGTGAAACCAATCCAAAAAGGAAAAGGAAAAGAAAGGAAAAAAGAAAAGGAAAGAAAGGAAAGGAAAGGAAAGGAGAGGAGAGATGAGAACAGGAGAGATAAGGAGAGGAGAGAAGAGAGAGAACTGGAGAGGAGAAAAGAGAAAAGGAGAGGAGAGGAAAGGAGAGGAAGAGGGAAGGAGGAAAAGAGGAAAAGAAGAAAGGAAGGAATGAAGAAACAGATGGAGAAAGGAACGAATGAATGAAGGAAGGAAGAAAGGAAGGAAGGAAGGAGGCAAGAAAGGAAGGAAGGAGGGAAGGAAGGAAGGAGAGAAGAAAGGAGGAGAGGGGAGAAAGGAGGCGAGGGGAGAAAGGAAGGAGAAACAAATTATAGAAGGAAAAAGAAATATCTTGAGGAGAAGAATTAAAACATTGTAGTAAAACTAAAAAATCTCTTTGGTTGGAGCTCTGAAAATTAGAAGCAATGAACTTATAGGAAGATTCATTTGAGTGATTCCTGATTGTTCAAAGAGGGAAAATAACTTCATTTGCCAAGAGTTCCAGTGACTGCTATTGCTAAGAAATGAAATAATTTCTAAGGCTTTCTTTGTTCTCTGCTGCCATCTTTCTCAGCAATTTTGCATCTCCTCTGAAATGGTTTAAAGAATCAACCTGAGCAGTGTTGATGGGAGCTTCATTCTGATTGGACAATGCAGCATCTGGATGAGTGAACACAATATAGTATCTAGTATGTTTAATACAAAAATAGTTAGTTTATGGGAAAACATTTTTACATTTAAGGGTATTGATAAAGGCCTCAATTTCTAAAACATATATAGAATTGACTCTAATTTATAAGAATTCAAGCCATTCTCCAATTGATAAATGTTCAAAGGTTATGAACAGACAATTTTTAGATGAAGAAATTGAAACCATTTCTAGTCACATGAAAAGGTGCTCTAAATCACTATTGATCAGAGAAATGCAAATTAAGACAACTCTGAGATACCACTACATCCCTCTCAGATTGGCTAAGATGACAGGAAAAGATAATGGCAAATGTTGGAGGAGATATGGGAAAACTGGGACATTAATACATTGTTGCTGGAATTGTGAATGGATCAAACCATTCTGGAGAGCCATTTGGAACTAGGCCCAAAAAGTGATCAAACATACCCTTTGATCCAGCTATGTTTCTATTAGACATATCCCAAAGAGATCTTAAGGGAGGGAAAGGGACCCACATGTGCAAAAATCTTTATGACAGCCCTTTTTGTAGTGGCGAGAAACTGAAAAATAGGATGTTCATCATTTGGAGAATGGCTAAATAAATTATGGTATATGAATTTTGTGGAATATTATTGTTCTGTAAGAAATGATAAGCAAGATGATTTTTAGAGAGGTCTGGCGAGACTTACATGAACTTATGCGAAGTGAAATGAACAGAACCAAGAGATCATTGTACAAGACAATAATAAGATTATATGATGATCAATTCTGATGGATTCTTCAGGAATGAGATGATTCAGTCCAGTTCCAATGATCTTGTAATGAAGAGAGCCATCTACATCCAGAGATAGGAGTGTAAGAATTTAGTATGTTTCAAACATAGCATTTTCACTCCTTTTGTTGTTCTTTACTTGCATTTTATTTTCTTTCTCTTTTTTCCTGTTTCGCTTGATTTTTCTGTGCATCAAGAGAATTATATAAATATGTATTCATATATTGTATTTAGCATATATTTCTATGATGTTTAACATATATTGGATTACTTGCCATTTAGCAGAGGGGGTGGAGAAGGGGAAGGAAAATTGGAACACAAGGTTTTGCAAGGGTTTGTGTTGAAAATTATCCATGCATATGTTTTGAAAATAAAAAGGTTTAATAAAAATAGCTAATTTAATGAACTCTGCAGTTCTCTGACTTAAAGAGTATTGCTATAAATTCATAAAAGATCATCATATAAATGATAAACTTCTTAAATGGTTAATTGAGTTTGTAAATTCTTTGTTTGAATAGGGAAGAAAATCTCCCTAGTTGAAGAGCAGTAATGTTCAAGTATCACTTAGTGAGAAGGAAAACAGCTTTGTATAGAGAGATATTCCTACCAATAACAAATAACACTGAAACTTGCAGTCCAGAATTCAGAGTTACCTTTGATGTACCAGTTTTCCTTCTTTTTGCCAGGTTTTCTATAAGTGTTTACACATTATTCACTATAGATATTAAATGAATTTGTGGGAGAGAGTGAGTTGGATTTATATTTATGTTAGAATGTATAATATTATTTGTTTTGTTTCATAAACATAACCATTTATTTATTAATATAGCAGTTTTTTTTTCTGAAATCCGCCTCTTCATTATTTCTTGTAGAACAATAATATTCCATTGCATTCATGTACCATGGCTTATTCAGTCATTTCCTGATTAATCGGTGTCTACTCAGTTGTCAGTTCCTTGCAATCACAGGGAGGGCTGGTACAAATAGTTTTGCACACATGGGTCCCTTTCTCTCCTTTGTGATCTATTTGGAATACACACCCAGTGGAGAAACTGCTGGATTAGGGGATATGCATAGTTTGATAATCTTTTGGGTATGGTTCCAGATCATTCTCCAGAATGTCTGGATAAGTTCACAACTCCACTAAAGAGTGCATTGTTGTTTCAGTATTCCCACAACCCCTCCAGCATTTATCATTTTTTTTAATTCAGCTAATTTTCTAAGATTTTAATTTGCAAAGAATGTGTTGATCTACATTGATGGATTATGCCTGAATAATAGCATTTATAGTAAAAATACCACTATACGGCCTCCATCTTTGACTGCCTAAAGCACATGTAGAGGCCCCTATCGCGGGCTCTATGGTATTAGCTGCTATTCTACTAAAGCTAGGTGGTTATGGCATTATACGAATCACAGCATTCACAGAACCAACTACATCAACTTTATGTTACCCATTTATAATTCCATCTCTCTGAGGCATAATCATAACAACCTCTATTTGCTTACGACAGACAGACCTTAAATCACTCATTGCATATTCCTCTGTCAGCCACATAGGTTTAGTAATCATTGCAGCCCTTATACAATCTCCTATAGGCTTCATGGGTGCCACGGTCTCACCTCCTCAATACTTTTCTGTCTAGCCAACACAAACTACGAATGCATTCACAGCCGAACCCTTATCCTTACTCGAGGACTCCAAATAATCCTTCCACTAATATGTGCCTGATGACTGTTAGCAAGTTTAGCCAACCTAGCTCAACCTCCTTCCATTAACCTTCTAGGAGAACTCTTGGTAATTATAACTTCATTCTCCTGATCTAACTTTTCACTCATCCTATTAGGTATCAACACAGTCATCACAGCCCTCTACTCGTTACATATACTAATTACCTCCCAATGAGGTAAATTTACAGACCATATATATCCCATCAAACCAACCTTTACCCGAGAGCACATATTAATAACCCTGCATCTCCTACCCCCACTTACCATTTCCATCTGCCCCAAATTTATTCTTGGTATTACATATTGCAAATATAGTTTAATAAAAACATTAGATTGTGAATCTAAAATTAGGGGTTTAAACCCCCTTATATACCTGAGAAAGTTACAAGAACTGCTAAGGGAGTTAATGTCTTTACTGTGAACCAAGACCAATGAATTCACATGTTCAGTATCAGAAAAGTATTGATTTCACTGACTCACTAGGTTCTTGGACTTTGGAAATTGGCTAGACTACCCCCATCCGTCTGGGAGATATATAGCCAGGTTTTTGGACTTGACTTGTATCCTGCATTCATATACGAATGAATATTATTTATTAAGTGTTCACAAACAATATCAATAAATGAATGAATTAATGAAGTGCTTCCAAATAAAACAGTGTCCCTCAATATATGTAGTTAATTGGGTCAAAAGTAGATAAGGTTTATCACTTTATCACATTTTTATCATTGAAAGAGATATATAACCCAGGTTTGTGAACTTGACATATCCTGCAAGCATGTATGAATGAATATTATTTATTAAGTGCTCACAATGTATCAGGCACTCTGTTAAGCACTGACAATATAAATACAAAAGAGAGATATTCTCTAGCTTCAAGGAGATTAAATTTTAACTGGAGAGATTATATATAATGGAAGTATGGCTAGAGAAGGTGTTTTTCCCATTTTTTTTTCTGGGAAATCACAAGAAGGCTATATGGAACCAAAAGACCAACAATGCATATTGCTTTTTAAGTAACAAAGTTCCAGCTGAACACAAGCTCTTCTCTTAAACTCTGGGCTTCAAGTAAAAAAAAATGCAAGATCTTAAAATTTAGCATTTAGAGGATGATTGCTATTAAAAGTCCTAGCCATGCATGACCCACACTTAACACCATATACCAAGATAAGATCAAAATGGGTCCATGATTTAGGCATAAAGAACAAGATCATAAATAAATTAGAGGAACGTAGGATAGTTTATCTCTCAGACTTGTGGAGGAGGAAGGAATTTGTGACCAAAGAAGAACTAGAGATCATTATTGATCACAAAATAGAAAATTTTGATTACATTAAATTAAAAAGCCTTTGTACAAACAAAACTAATGCAAACAAAATTAGAAGGGAAGCAACAAACTGGGAAAACATTTTTACAGCTAAAGGTTCTGATAAAGGCCTCATTTCCAAAATATAGAGAACTGACTCTAATTTGGAGAAATCAAACCATTCTCTAATTGATAAATGTTCAAAAATATGAACAGACAATTTTCAGATGATGAAACTGAAAGTATTTCCACTCATATGAAAGAGAGCTCCAAATAACTATTGATCTGAAAAATGCAAATTAAGACAACTCTGAGATACCACTACACACCTGTCAGATTGGCTAAGATGACAGGAAAAAATAATGATTAATGTTGGAGGGGATGCGGGAAAACTGGGACATTGATGCATTGTTAGTAGAGTTGGGAACGAATCCAACCATTCTGGAGAGTAATCTGGAATTATGCCCAAAAAGTTATCAAATTGTGCACACCCTTTGATCCAGCAGTGCTACTACTGGGCTTATATCCCAAAGAAATACTAAAGAAGGGAAAGAGACCTGTATGTACCAAAATGTTTGTGGCAGTCCTTTTTTGTAGTGGCTAGAAACTGGAAAATGATTGGATGGATGCCCATCAATTGGAGAATGGTTGGGTAAATTGTGGTATATAAATGTTATGGAATATTATTGTTCTGAAAGAAATGACCAGCAGGATGAATACAGAGAGGCTTGGAGAGACTTACATGAACTGATGCTAAATGAAATGAGCAGAACCAGGAGATCATTATATACTTCAACAATGATACTGTATAAGGATGTATTCTGATGGAAGTGGATATCTTGACTCAGTTCCAATTGATCAATGACGGACAGAAGCAGCTATACCCAGAGAAGGAACACTGGGAAATGAGTGTAAACTGTTTGCATTTTTGTTTTTCTTCCCAGGTTATTTTTTTACCTTCTGAATCTAATTCTTCCTGTGCAACAAGAGAACTGGTCGGTTCTACACTATATTATATCTATAATATACTGTAACATAAGGGGGTGGAGGGAGGGAAGAGAAAAGTCAGAACAGAAGTGAGTGCAAGGAATAATGCTGTAAAATATTACGCAGGCATATGTTCTGTTAATAAAAAGTTATAAAAAATATGAAAAAGTCCTAGCCATGTAATTGGAAGAGTTTCCCCCCTTTTATAGGAATAATCTTTTATATATAGTGAAGTTCCCCACAGGGTGTATTTACTTATAGAAAAGTTAATGAGAATTAAGATGATTATATATATATTATTGAGGAAAAACAAAATAGTGTTGCTCAAAAGATATAGTTAATTGGGTCAAAATTAGAGAGGTTTTTATTACTTTTCAAATGGATTATGGATAATACTAGTTTTCCACTTTGCTTGGCATACATATAAAATAAATATGCTTGATAGAGAAAGACACTAGCAGCTAGACAGACAGAATCAAGACAGACCTCATGTAGTGGAGAGCAATTGATATGGATTTGGAAGGAAACTGCTCTATAAGAGATAGAGGTAATAAAGAAATACATTTAAAATATGGGGGACACCCTGTACAAAGATCTGGAGATGTAGATGAAATATATTCCTGATAGTCACTGTATCTCCTTGTAATGACTATCCAACATTTTTACTTCTTTTAATTTATGTGAATGTGACTAATTACCTGCTTGATATTTGATTCCTTTCTTCCTCAATCCCTGATATATGAAAAGTCAGCCTGAACTTGACCTTTCCCCATCTGAAATCACCGTTTCACTATACTTGCTAAGAATAAAACATGCATATTAAGCAAAAAAAAAAAAAAAAAAAAAAAAAGAGCAAGTTGAAGTGAGTCAGCCAACCCAGAAGGAAATAAGATGTTAACTCCATCTATGTGAGAAGTGTGATGTTCCTATATAATGTAGGTTTTTAATATCTTCTCCAATTTACTGATTCTACTTTGTTGTATAATATTAATTACGTGGTTGGGAAGGACCTTAAAGATTATCCTGTTCAAATTTATCACTGTACAGATAAAGAAACTGAACCCCTAAGACATTAAGCAATTTACCCAACATTAAACAGCTAGAGTGAAGATGTAAACTTAAGTCCTCAGATTCTAAATCCAACAGTTTTTCAAGTACATCACCTTTTCATAAAGTGACATCTCAAATTTTCCATCTTCCTGATCAAGCTTCCTTGGATATGTTTTCACTTGCCAATATCCTTTCTAAAAGATGATACTCAGGACCAAACCTCTTAGTCCAAATGTGAGCAGAGCAAGGTTTTATTATCATTTATCTCATCTAGATATAATTTCTTAGCAGTACTCTGAACTTTTCTGCCATGCCTCCCTCAATCGCCATTTCATCTTGGAAAACCCTTCTAGTCCTGAAATTCATATGATAGAAATATCCTTGCTTCTACAGTCTTTCTCCAGTTTCTCTCTGTCTTGTACTTTCTTTCTCTCCCTGAGTAACAGCCTAGAACATCTTTTTAAGGAAGGCATACAGATGAGTTGTGAGGACACCCTGTACAAAGATCTGGAGATGTGAGATGAAATATATTCATTTCTCATCAGTCAGTTCTACAGACTTCAACCATGGCCAGACTCAGTACTTTTATTCCCCTTCCCTCTTCTCAGCTTTCTTTTAAGGCTTGATTTTCCCCCTTGAGAATATATGCTATATATTATATTATAAACACACAAAGCTTTATATAAGTACGGTTTAGGAACCATTCATTATAACCTGAGCAGGCTGAAATCTAGAGATATGAAATGTCTTTCCCTGTATCACAAAATGAAAGTTGATGACTTTTGTTTCATTTGTGGTAACTGAGTAGGTAGAATGTTCACTTCCATAAATGAAAGTATTGACCTCAATCATAGAATGACCTCCATACAACTACTGCTTAGAAATGATAAAAGCATAGAAATAAATTGCAACTTCCATAGCAGATACATTGTGATTTTTCTTCTTTTGATGATATTAAGAGATGTAGCCCAAAGCACTTAGGTCATGCCGGTTAAAAAGGCATATTAGATCAAGAATCCTAAGTACATCTTTGGGAAAGGTCAGTATTTCAGTATGACAGATATTTGTTGAATATTTAATTATGCAAGGAATAGTGGTGAATGATGAGTTAGATACAAAGATAAGTGACATGGTCTCTAATAAAATGGAACTTACTGTCTGTGAGGAAGAAATTAAAGTGTTTTGAGCATAAATGAACATAATTTAGAAGAGTGTTGTGAAAGGACAGAGAGAAGGTATAAAATATATTCCTAAACATTAAGGAGAGAGGGAATATTTCTGTTTGAGAAAATCAGGAGAAAATATATGGAGAATGACAAAATCATAAATTTATATTGACAAGAGATCTCAGGGACCACCTCATCCAATCTCATTTTGTATGCGAGGAAACTGAGAACAAGTAAGGTTAAGTGATTTGCTCATTGCCAAATGTCTGGTAATTAATGGATCCAGGATTAAAATCCATGATCTTTAAATTCACATCTAACATTCTTCTCATGACATTGAAAAAATGCATGCATGTGTGCATGAGTGAATGAAATAGTTATGAAGCATGTATAAAACACTATGCTAAGCACAGCTAAACACAAAGATAGTTCCTGTTTTCAGGGAGTTCACATTGTAGTGGGGGGAGTAAAATTATGGAAAGTTTCAGCTGTCTCCATAAGGATCTGAGGGGAGAAGGTGATCAAGGTTATGGTATTCGTCTGACTGGCCTGGCAGATGCTGCCTCCCACCTTTCCATTAGAGTGCCTTGCTTTTTCATTGAGGCTAGCTTGCTTCCTTTGTATATGGCAGTTGGGTTGACAGATGGTAGAAATGGGTGACCCCTTCTTGGAAGGAATAGAGAATCAACAGGACTTTGTTAGAAGATGCATGGATGCAGGACATTCCAGGCATGGGAGAAAGAATGAGCAAAGGAGAAAAAAAAAGCTCAAAGTATGTTAATTTGTAAAAGGAGCATTGCAGAAAAAAAATGCATCTGCAGGTTATTGTGTTTGGGGGAATTAAAGCAATTATTTCATTGTAATTGAAGGAGCTTTGTTCTCTAACCCCAATAGAAGGCATAGCAGCTGACAAATAGCAACAGGCTGATTAAAATCTCTGAATTTGGTATTAGTAGTCTATTCTCTCCTACAATTATCTCACTAGGCAGTTATACAGAATACAGCTGATTGTTAATTCTCAGCATAGATTTGGGAAGTGCTGTCTAAAAAAGAATTCAAACTTCCATCTCCTGAGGAGTTACTCCTATTTTCTCTTTCATAGGTCCTTTTCATTGTTCTCTTTCTATCTGGCTTCATAAAAAAGTTTTTATGCATAATTTATGTACAGATTTATCATTAATAAGACCAAGGATTCCTTGAGTAATTTCTATTTTATCTGCTAGGAGATCATCAAAATGAGTAAAAATCATATTAAAAACAAGTTCTAGTGGGACAGCTACGTGGTGCAGTGGATAGAGCATCAGCTCTGAATTCAGGAGGACCCGAGTTCAAATATGATCTCAGACACTTAACGCTTCCTAGCTGCATGACCCTGGTCAAGTCACTTAATCCTAATTGCCACAGCAAAAAAAAAAAAAAAAAAAAAAGTTCTAGTTAAATGCCATTGCTTACTCATACAGTATCAGATGAGATCTAGCTTTTCTCCTCTTTTACCAGTTTCCCCCAAAAAGGTCATTTGGATTCCAAACTCCAAATCCAATGATGCAGCAGAGAAAAATAATGAAAACTCCAAAAAATGGATTAAAAAGCTGGAGCTCTCTGGGTTCTCCCAGGGTGAAATTATTTGTAATATTTACATCAACTATATTTTTGAAGAAATATAAACATCAGAAATAAAGCTTTAATGTCACGCCATAAAGAATTCGGATGCAATATAATTGGAGAGGGAACCTATAATTTTATCCTTCAATATTTTAATGGAATATGAGGGTGGGGAATGTGCTAATTAGGATTTTTGTTTGAATAAGGCAACTTTGTCACTTATTTTGCAGCACTTCAAAATAATTCCAGGGTGAGGTATTTAATTCTTTGGTCTATTGCTTTCTTTGTGCCTCTAAATATTTCTTTCTTTACAAGTCCTATGGAGATATCAACTGGGTGGGGATATATTCTGTTTCTCCAAAGATGCTGTCTCTACTTTGCCAAGATACTGCCATATAATTTGTCTGATCTCAGTAATTTCTTTTTGATAAATCTTAATCTCCCTGTATTGGGGAATCTACAAGGCACATTATTAACTACTGGATTTCAAGTCAATGTATTAGGTATTCATAGAGGGCCTACTATGTGTCCATAAAAAGACACGTATTCAGAGTCTTTCTGATGTACATCAGCTCTATAACCCTGGTAACAACATATAATCTCCTTGAACCATAGTCGACAGATTTCTCTATTGGAGTTGTGATTAGTACTGCTTTTCTTAGATTTACTCTACCGAGCTGGCTGAGATAAAGCAGTATTGATCTCTCAGGAAGAGACAGGAATTGTCTCTTTTTTAGGTCTCCACCCCTTGTAGACTTCATTGGAGATAACCAGGACACTGAACCCCAAATCCTGAATAATAGAAACAACTTAGAAAACACATTGAAAATTCTCTGAAACACTCCTAATTGTTATGAACCATATTGAAATATAATTTAAAATATTTTGGGGACAAGTGGGTGACACAGTGGATAGAGCACTAGCCCTGAAGTCAGGAGGACTTAAGTTCAAATCTAGCCTCAGACACATAATACTTCCTACCTATGTGACTCTGGGCAAGTCACTTACCCCCAACCACCTCAGTAATAAATAATTAAAAATAATTAAAAATTCAATAAAATATTTCATGCATGCCTTTTAATTTCTGTCTTTATTAAGTCCCTTATATTAATCAGTCAATTTTCATTTGTTAAATTCCTACTATGTATCAGACACTGGATTGAATACTGGGAATACAAGCTAAAAAAAAAATCAAATTTTTTTGCCCCCAAGGAACTTATAATCTGTCAAAGAGGCAACATATGTATACATACATAAATATAGTATAAACAATTAAATAATTAACAAATCATATGAATTGTATAAATGAAATGAATTACTCAATTAAGTTGGTGTGAGTTGTGGGAAGGGGTGAGGAATGCAAAGGAATTAAATATAAAAGAAATCAAGGAATGTATCTTATAGAGAATGGTTCTTTAGCTGAATGTTGAATAATATAGAGATTCTAAGAGACTAATGTGAGGGAGATGTGCATTCCAGGCATAGGGGTGAGCCAGTTGAAAAGCAAAGACACATGAGAAAAATGTCAGAAAAAGCAAACAAGCAAACAAGTTTGGCTGGCTTGTAGAGGGCATAAAGGGGGAATATATAGGCATATACATATACACATATATACACATACACACATGTGTATATGTATATGTATATAGGAAGAAAGATTGGAGTCAAGTTGCAAAGGGTGTATGTATGTATTTACTTATTTGCACAAAAATTTTTTTAAATTTTTTTTTTAATTTTTAGTTGTAAGTTTTAGTTTAAGTTTTAGAGATTTTAAGCCAACATGTATTAAGCTTTTATGCACAAGACCAAAAAAGGAACGTAGCATAGTGGGTAGAGAATTGCTTTTAAGGACAGAAAGACCTGGATTCAAGTCATTTCTCTGAGATTATCTAGAGGACTATGAGTCAGTTATTTACTCATTCAGTGATATAGGCTCTTCTCTAAAACTATTAGTTTGAAGTTTTCATTTCATCTTTTAGACAAAATACAAACTCCTTTATTTGGCATTCAAAGCCCATCACAGCTTAACTTTTTATATGCAATTTAAATTTTCCCTCAATTATATGTAAAAAAAATTTAAACATTATTTTTTCTTAATTTGTAATTCCAAAATCTCTTTCTCCTCTTTCTTCTACCTTTCTTGAAAAGGCAAGCAATTAGATAAAAGATTATACATGTGCAATCATGCAAAACATATTGCCATATTAGATATGTTATGGAAGGTTAGAACTCATGACTCCCTAATCTCCCATGTCCCCCCTCCCCCCCCCAAAAAAAAAAACACTGAAAAAAACACAATGAAAATTAGTATGGTTCAATATGCATTCAGACTCATAAGTTCTTTTTTTTTTTTCTGGACCTAGATAGAATTTTTCATTGTGAGTCCTTTGGAATCATATTGGATTATTGTATTTCTATGAATAACTATCTTTAATGCTTGATCATGATACAATGCTGTTGTTTTGTGTACAATATTGTCTTCATTCTACTCATCACTCTGAATTAGTTTATATGTCTTTCCAAGTGTTTCTGAAACTATCCTCATTATCATTTCTCACAATCATATTCCATTATAATCCTATATCATAGCTTTCATAGTATTGATGTAGGATTTCAGTTATTAAAATTTACAATAAAGAAACACATGTGAGACAAATGCTTAATTGCCTTAGTAATCCATTTCCTTTAAAAAAAAACTATTTGGAATATATCTCCAGTAGTATTACTGTTGGATCATAGGCTATATATATATATATATATATATATATATATATATATATATATATAGTTTTATATCCCTTTGGGCATAGTTACAAATTGCTTTTCAGAATAATTGGATCATTTCATTACTCCCTGGACAGTGCATCAGTGTCCCAATTTTCAACATCCCCTACAACATTTATCATTTTCCTTTTCTTTCATATTAGGCAACCTGATAAGTGTGAGATGGTACCTCATCAATAGTTATTTAGAGCATTTTTAATGTGGCTCTGCACATGCTTAAGTTTCTTGGAGCAAAAGATGAGAATTGAGTGACAGATGGACATCAAAGTTAGTTGAATAGCCCTGATAAGGTCTTGACAACGTCACATCAGAATAAAAGGTATTCAGGGATGATTAGTATATCAAGATTGACCATATGGATCATTTCTTTTTCTTTAGCATGAACTTTAAGATGGAATGATAAGTTCCTTCTATTTCACTTAAGTAATTATTTTTTTTTCTTATTGATTAGATTCTGGCACACAATGATATCTTTTCTATCACTTCATTTGAAAGAATAAAATTATCACTAAGTCAATTAAGCATTTGTCCCACATATGCTTCTTTACCGTAAATTTTAACAACTGAAATTCTATATCAACATTATGAAAGGTTTGGAATGCATTCCTATTACTCAAAAGTTATAATCTATTTCCTCCTTCTTATCCTGTGGATTTTAGTATACCACCATATTACTTTTACTTTCTCTCAACTAATCTCCTGGTAAAATTATCTCACTAGAAGGGATAAAATAGGTTGAGAATAACTGATAGGCCTCAGACCCATCTTGGGTTAAGGTGACATATAACTCCAAGACTGTAAAGATTATCTCCAGTGGCATGGGGAGAATGGAATAATTTGTTCATATAACACAATGAAGGTGGCTGAAACAAGTGTTGGGAGGCAGTTAGAGCTTGATCAGATATCAAAAACTATCAACTGCATACCAAGCCATCACTGGCTTTGAATCTGGTCTTGCCATAGGACTCTAAAGGCAATTTTAAAAGAGGACCTTCAAAAATCTGAGCAAAGACAGTGTGATTAAATTAAGTTTACAATTTCCTACTTTAAATGGATTAATATTGGTTTGGCAAAGTAAGTTATAGTATGTTTATTTTAAACTATCCCTTAAATCCAATTCATGCACAAGTTGTTTTTGTTTATTCATTTTACTTAGTTATTCATATCATTGGGCCTTTTTGAAAATGGATAAAGAACACAATTGTCTGAACATTCTTGACTTTATCTTTAGCTTTCTACCTTTTCAGAGGCATATTTAGCTTTATTTTAAATCTAAAATTCATTTATTTTTAGTAAACTGACAGAATTATACAGACAAAATAATAAAATGTTTAGATAGTAATTCCAATTTCTTCTACCTTTGGAAACATATTACTCTATTTTAAGAAATTCAACAGCTTTGTTTTATATTCTTTTGCAAATTAAGGAGACTCTTAAACATCAACATTGGATTCTGGTTAAATAGTAGAGTTGCCACTTGGTTCTGATTTTCTACTCCACAACTATAGGGACATATGTATCTACATTTTAATTAATGTTTTATTCTTTTTTCAGCTATGCAAAGGTAATAACTATTTCACATAATTTCAATCACTACAATGACAAGATTGGAATATTTTTAAACCCAGCAGATTGTTTCTTCATGTATTTGTATGTCTGTGTATTTTCCAAGACTAATAAACAATGCTATTTTTCTTTTGTTGTTTAGATTCCATATGTAGGGAAGCAACACATTTAAGCCATAAGTGTGACAGCATTTTAGAATACATCACTGAATATTTGTTAGCAAAAGCTCTTGCTGATATGTTTGAATGCAAAATGATTGTGGAGTGGTCTATGATATAGCTATAATTTCTCTCTTTCAAAAGATAATGATGACTGCAAAAACGTTTTGGCTATAATAATATTATTTGTGAATTTTGATGAAATAGTCACAGCAATTGTCTTGCTGCACATATCAATAATATTAAATAGATATTTTGGTCTTTATATTGTATTAATAATTTGCTCTCAAAAATAAGAATACTAGCTAAAGAATATTGGGTCTTTTCCCTAATTTCCCCTAAACTAAGAGATTTATTTTCCCTTCTTGAATCTTTTTTGATAATGTGGCATCTCCCATATATACTTTTTTATTTTTAATATTTTATTCAAATGTCAGATTTTTGTCTATTGCTTTAGACAATGAGCTCCTTGAGGGTAGGAATTGTTTCATTTTTTTTTGATAATGTGGCATCTCCCATATATAACTTTTTTATTTTTAATATTTTATTCAATTGTCAGATTTTTGTCTATTGCTTTAGACAATGAGCTCCTTGAGGGTAGGAACTGTTTCATTTTTTCATCTTTCTTTCCCATTAGTTTGTACAGTACCTTACTGGCTTAGTAGATGCTAAATGAAGCAAACTTGATTTGAATTCTTCCCAAAGGAGAAAAGATATTAAGGATAATTTTTTTCTTTGCTTAAATTATATGAAGAAAAAAAATGAGAAACAGATGTGGACTAATATTGGGATAAGCTTTGTATAAAATGATAAAATCAAGTTAATAATTCCCTATTGTCTGTTCCCAAAGCAGCTTTGTTTTCAACTACTGAATATCTGATGTTTATTTGTTATCAAAATGAGCCAGTCATATACATTGATCATATTTATTATATAGATTTGTTTATTCTTTCTGAACAGTGTTGTCTGTTGAATTGAATTTGACTAGTCAAGAATGACTGACTTTAATATATTTTTAAGATTGGAAGTTTTATAATTGTCCTTACAAGCCACAAAGGAAATTTAAAACCTATCTAATAATGAATAATTTGTATTCCTACAATGATAATTCATCTGAAAGTTCAAAATTGTTTGAATTCTTTATATCTTTTTTAAAAAGTGTTTATATTACATTTAACTCTGAATTTGTTCTATTTTTTTCCTGCCATCAGTGGGAACAGTGGGCCCTCAGTTGTAACAAAGAATGAAAAAAAAAATTCAGCAAAAGTAGCCACCCTATCAATTGCATCTTACACACACACACACACACACACACATACACACACACACACACACACACACACACACACATGCACGTACACACATTATATGCTGTCCATAATCCCCTACCTAATCAAAGAAGGGAGCACATTTTGGGGTACACCTTGATAATTATAACTACACACTATTTGAGATTTTTAATTGGCCTTTACATTTATATTGTTAAAATCATAATACATGTCGTTTTCCTGCTTTCACCTAATTCATTCTCTACAAGTTCATTTGTCTTGCCCTGTTACTCTAAATTTTTCATATTTGTTGCATCTGAAAGCACAATTATATATCATCACATTCTTGTATTGCAATTTGCTTGTTTATTCTCTAATCATTGGGTACATACTTCTAGTTCTTCCACAAAACAATGCTTCTATATATTGAATCTTTCTGACTTTGTTTTCCTTTATGTATATCTAAAAATGAAATTCTGAAATCAAAAGATATTTTGTCAATATTTTTTAGCAAATTTAAAATTTCCTTTCTTAATGTTAAAATTAGGAATATGATATTCTGGAAGGAAAAGGAGCTTGAAATACAAGCAAAAATAAATTATCCAGCAAAATTGAACATTTTTCAGGGAAAAGATGAACATTCAGTGAAATAGTGGATTTTCACATTTTCTTGATGAAACAACGCTAAATAGAACATTTGACATTCAAATGTGAGATTCAAGAAAAGCATGAAAAGTAAAGAAAAAAGGGAAAAAAGTACACATTATTAAATAAGATTAAACTGTTTACATCTCTATAAAGGAAGGTGATGTTTATAACATTTGAAAACTGTCTCTCCTTTATGGCATTTAGAAAGAGTACCCACAAACAAAGGATTTGAGTATAAATTGACTTTAATATAATGACATAAAAAGTTAAAAGGTAAAAATAATACTTTGCTAGGAGAACTAAAAAGGGGAAAATTACATTGTATGAATAGATAGAAATGATGTGTTACAATAGAGGCAAAGAAGTAAGAAATGAACATTATGTAATGTTACTCTCATTGGATTTGACTCGAGAAAATAACTAAATACATATTTGTGTACAGAAATTTATCTTACTCTATAGGGAATTAGGAAGGGAAAAGGGGAAAAAAAAGTGGTATTGATAGAAGTGAGGCAGATTTATAGAGGTAGAGTTCAGAAGCAAAACATTAATGAGGAGGGACAGAGTGAAAAGATAAAATTATAAATGGGGAAAAAATAGGATGGAGTAAATACACAGTAACACAGCTTTGAATGTCAATGGGATAAACCCTCCCATAAAATGGAAGTGGATAGCAGAGTGGATTAAATGTTGTTTACAAGAAACATATTAGAAACAAGGAGATGCTTACAGAATAAAATATAAGATTAAAGTACAATATATTATGCTTTATCTGAAGTAAAAAAAAAAAAAAAAAAGCAATGGTAGCAATATTGATCTCAGACAAGCCAAAAGCATAAACAGATCTAATTAAAAGGGATAACAAAGGAAACTACATCTTGCTAAAGGGTACCATAAACAATAAAGTAATATCAATATATGAATACATGAAGTAGTATAACATCTAAATTCTTCGAGGAGAAGGTGAGTTAAAACAAGAAACAGATGGCAAAATTATGCTAGTGGGGGAACTTAATCCCCTCTAAGAACTAGATAAAACTAACCACTAAATAAATTAAAAAAAAGGAAAGTGAATATAATTCTAGAAAGTTTGATTTGATAGACCTTGAGAGTTGAGAGAAAAGTTGAATGGAGATAAAAAGGAATAGACTCTTTCTCTTAGTGATACATTGTACCTATACAAAAACTGATCATATATTAGGACATAAAAATCTTATAATCAAATGCAAAAATACTCTCTCTATATTTTTCTTTTTTCATTTTCTTTTTTTAATTAATGTTTTTTTTTTAATTTATAAAACATATATGCATGGGTAATTTCTCAACATTGACTCTTGCAAAACTTTTGGTTCCAAATTTTTCCCTCCTTCCCCCTACTCTCTCCCCTAGATGGCAGGTAGTCCAATGCCAAATATGTTAAAATTTATGTTAAATCCAATATATGTATGCATATTTATACAGTTATCTTACTGCACAAGAAAAATTAAATCTAGAAAAAAAACCCTGAGAACAAAAATAAAATGCAAGCAAACATCAACAGAAAACATGAAAATGCCATCTTGTGGCCCACACTCAGTTCCCATAGTCCTCTCTCTGGGTATAGATGGCTTTCTTCATCACTGAACAATTGGAATTGCTTTGAATCATCTCATTTTTGATGAGAGTCATGTCCATCAGACTTGATCATTATATATTCTTCTTGTTGTGGTGTATAATGATCTCCTGGTTCTGCTCATTTCACTTACCATCAGTTCATGTAAGTCTCTCCAGGATTCCCTGAAATGATCCTGTTGGCCATTTCTTACAGAACAATAATATTCCATAACATTCATATGCCATAATTTATTCAGCCATTCTCCAATTGATGGGCATTCATTCAGTTTCTAGTTTCTAACCACTATCATATGTACTTTTCAGATCATGATGCAATAAAAATTTTATGTAATAAAGGCCAGGAAAATTATTTAGAAAGTAAACAATCTAATCCTAAAGAATGAATGGGTCAAAAACAAATCATAGAAACAATATCAATAATATCTTGGGTAAAACAAGGATACTCATTATTATCATCATTATTCAATAAGGCATTAGAATTGCTAGCATTAAGAGAAGAAAAACAAATTAAATCAATTACAATAGACATTGAAAAAACAAAAATATCACTTTGCACATGATAGGATGGTATAGTTACAGAATAAACTAAAAAAAAAAACTTGTAACAATTAGCATTAGCAAAGTTGCACTATATAAAATGTCTACATAAATCATTAGCATTTATATAAAACCAACAAATTCCAGCAGCAAGAGATAGAAAGATAAATTCCATTTAAAATAACTGTAGATGGCATAAAATACTTGGGAGTCTATTTGCCAAAACAAAACCAGGAATTACAGATATGAGAAGATAAGCATCTATACCAGTATGGTGGTAGTGTCAGAGAAGAGAAATCAACATACTTTAGTAACAAATTAGATATGGGGCTTGTATGTAAGGGATCATTGAAAACAATGATTTTTTTTTTTTACTTATTTCTTGATGAGGAATGTGATATGAATTATTCAATTTCCCAATCTGCTATGAAGAATGATGCAGCTATCCCTGCCTAAAAGTTGACAATCTAAACCTTCACATATACTACTCCTTCTCCATGTTCCAAGTACTGAATATTTCTAGGTAGTATAAAAACAGCTGGTAAGTTTGCTAATTTATCTAAGCATCCTAACAATTTAATGAAAAGGCTAGTTAAAAGGATTGTACTTCTGTACAGAAAAAAAAATCAAGAAATGGTTCTGTTAGTTCTATTTACCAAACTTGATTGTTAATTATCCATTTAAAGAATTCTATATAAACTAAAGAAACATAGAAAAATAATGTATCCATCAGATTTATGTATGAGAAAAAAGAGTATGATCAAAGCAAGAGATAAAATAATCATGGAAAGAAAAATGCATGATTTTTATTATAGGAAATTAGGGAATTAATAGGTTTTGTACAAACAAAACTAATGCAGCAGCCAAAATTAGAAGGAAAAGAAGAAATTATATATATATACATATATATATGTATATATATACATATATACACACATACATATACATGTACATACATTTTTATACATATATGCACACACACACACACACACACACACATATATATATATATATATATATATATATATATATAGTTATTCAGCAGATAAAGTGGGTTGCAGAGTGCATTTCTCAAATATTTAGGGAATTAGGTCAAAGTTACATAAATTTGCCATTCCTAGGTTAAGAAAAATCAAAGTATATGGGGGGGAAAGTTTTCAGAAAAAAAACTCAAATCTATCAATAAACACACAAAATTGCTCTGAATCACCACTTATTTAAGAAACAAAAAAATAAAACCAAATGCGAAATACTATCTCAAACCTATTAATTTGGTTAACATGAAAGAAAAGGGAATGAACAAATGCTGTAGGAGCTGTAGAAAAATTAGGATATTAATGTACTGTTCATAGGTTTGTGAATTACTCTAACTATTCTGGAGAACAATTTGTTACTATGCCCCAAAGACCATAAAGCTGTGTATATGTGTTGGCCCACTACTAAGTCTGTATACAATGATGTTCATAGAAAATTGAAAAAGATAGCAGCTCCTTTTATGGTTGCAAAGAATTAGAACTCAAAAGGTTGCCCATCAATTGGAGAATGATTGTTTTTCTACATGATCGTGATAGAATACTATTGTATTGTAGAAATAACGTATAAAATGGTTTCAAAAAATCCTGGGAAGACTTATATGAATTCTTGCAAAATGAAGTGAGCAGAATCAAAAGAACTATACATTATAACAGCAATATTGTAAAGATGATTTACAGTGAAAGACTTAGATACTCAGATAAAAAATTATCCAAGACATTGTGTCATAATGAAAAATGCTATCCATCTCCAGATAAAGTGGGACCTGGTAAATTTTGAATGCAAATTAAAACATGCTTATTAAAAAATCTATATTTTTCTTTTGTGTGTCTTCTAATAGTAGGTAAAATGTTTCACATAAATTCACATGTTTAACTGATATAAAAATGCCTAATATCTCAAAAGAGGTAGGAGAGAGACAATTTAGAATGAATATATTTTTTTTATTTAATAGCCTTTTATTTACAGGATTTATACATGGGTAACTTTACAGCATTAACAATTGCCAAACCTCTTGTTCCAATTTTTCACCTCTTACCCCCCCCCACCCCCTCCCCTAGATGGCAGGATGACCAGTAGATGTTAAATATATTAAAATATAACTTAGATACACAATAAGTATACATGACCAAAACATTATTTTGCTGTACAAAAAGAATCAGACTCTGAATTATTGTACAATTAGCTTGTGAAGGAAATCAAAAATGCATGTGTGCATAAATATAGGGATTGGGAATTTAATGTAATGGTTTTTAGTCATCTCCCAGAGTTATTTTTCTGGGCATAGCTAGCTCAGTTCATTACTGCTCCATTAGAAATGATTTGGTTGATCTCGTTGCTGAGGATGGCCTGATCCATCAGGACTGGTCATCATCTAGTTGTTGTTGAAGTATATAATGATCTCCTGGTCCTGCTCATTTCACTCAGCATCAGTTCATGTAAGTCTCTCCAGGCCTTTCTGAAATCATCCTGTTGGTCATTTCTTACAGAACAGTAATATTCCATAATTTAGAATGAATATTTTTTAAGAAGTTTATTTTTTTTTACTTATCACTTGGACATATTTAATGAAATAAATAAAATTTTTGGTTTGAAAAGTAAAGCATTCTTGACAAATTTTGGTTTAGTTATTGCTGAAAAAAACCCTTAGATGTTGGAATTCATGAACTATAATATTCATACATACAATCATTCAAACATCTTATCTTATCCCCAGTATTATTTTATTAATATGCTAATAATCAATTTGAGTTTGAGGTTGTTATGTCCTAATATATGGTCAATTTTTGTATAGGTTCCATGAACTGCTGAGAAGAAAGTGTACTCCTTTTTGTTTCCATTTAGTTTTCTCCAAGGATCTATCATATCTAACTTTTCTAGTATTTTATTTACCTCTTTAACTTCTTTCTTATTTATTTTGTGGTTTGATTTATCTAATCCTGAGAATGCAAAGTCAAGATCTCACACTATTATAGTTTTGTTGTCTATTTCTTCTTGCAGCTCTCTTAATTTCTCTTTTAAGAATTTAGATGCTACACCACTTGGTGCATATATGTTTAGTATTGATATTGCTTCATTGTCTCTGCTATCCTTTAGCAAGATATAGTTTGCTTCCTTATTTCTTTTAATTAGATCAATTTTCGCTTTTGCTTGATCAGAGATCAGGATTGCTATGCCTGCTTTTTGACTTCACCTGAAGCATAGTAGATTCTGCTCCAGCCTTTTACCTTTACTCTGTATGTATTGCCCTGCTTCATGTGTGTTTCCACTAAACAATATATTGTAGGATTCTGGCTTTTAATCTAGTCTGTTATGGGGGAGTTTATGCCATTCACATTTATGGTTAAAATTACAAATTCTGTATTTCCTGCCATCTTTTTAACCCCAGCTTATGCTTTTCTCCTTTCCTTCCCCCTTATCTCCCTCCCCAGTATTAAACTTGTCAGCACCACTTGCCTCACATACCCCTCCCTTTTGAAAATCTCTCCCCCACTTTAGAGTTGCTCCCCTTTTCTTATTCCTTTTCCTCAGAATTTCTGGATTCCCTTCCACTTAGCTTACTCCTTCCCTTTTCACTTTTCCTGCTCCCATTTTCCAATGAGGTGAGAGAAGTTTCTCTGTAAATCAAATATATCTTTAAAACAGTTCTGATGAGAGTAAGATACACACTATGTTCATGCCCCTTCTTTCCTTCAGATATAATAGGTTTCCTTTACCTCCTTGTGAGATGTAGTACCCACAATTTAGAGTTTTTTTGGTACAATTTCCTTCGTTTTTATATTACAACAATAAAACCTAATTATACATGTATTCTTTATGTATACTCATACCAGAAATATAGTTCACAAAATTACTTTTTACCTTTTTATGTGTCTCTTGAGTCCTATATTTGGAGATAAAACAGAACTTTTGTTCTGTTTTTTTTTTTTTTTTTTTTTGTCAGAAATAGATGAAATTCACCTATTTCAGTGAATGTCCATCTTCTTCCCTGAAAAAAATGCTCATTTTGGCTGGGTAAGTTATTCTTGGCTGCATACCAAGTTCCTCAGCCTTTTGGAATATCAGATTCCAGGCCCTTCGATCCTTAATGTCGATGCTGCTAGATCCTGAGTAATCCTTATTGTGGATCCTCTATATTTGAAATGATTTTTTTCTAGCTGCTTGTAGTATTTTTTCCTTGGTTTGATAATTCTGGAATTTACCCACTATATTTCTTGGAGTTTTGATTTTGGGATCTCTTTCAATAGGGGATTGATGAATTCTTTTAATGTCTATTTTACACTCTGTTTCTATAACATCTGGGCAGTTCTCTTTGATGATTTTCTGAAAAATAGTGTCTAGGCTCTTTTTTTCATAATAATTTTCAGGAATTCCAATAATACTCAGATTATTTGTCCTAGATCTATTTTCCAGGTCTGTTGTTTTCCCAAAAGGTATTTAACATTTTTTTCAATTTTTTTCATTTTATTGGTTTTGCTCAAGTAATTCTTGGTGTCTCCTCAAATTGTTCATTTCCATTTGTTCAATTCTGATTTTTAATGAATTATTTTCATCATTTACTTTTTAATTTCTTTTTGTAATTGTCAAATTGAATATTTAAATGAGTTGTTTTGTTCTATGGAATTTTTTCCATTTTGCCAATTTTTAAATTATTTTTTAATTATACTTTTTTATTTACAAAATATATGCATAGGTAATTTTTCAGCAACGAGAGTTACAAATCCTTTGGTTCCAACTTCTTCCCTCTTTCCCCCTGTCCCTTCCCCCAGATGGCAGATTAACCAATACATGTTAAATATGTTAAAGTATAAATTAAATGCAATATATGTATACATGTCCAAACAGTTAATTTGCTGTATAAAATGAGTCAGACTTTGAAATAGTGTACAATTAGCCTGTGAAGGAAATCAAAAATGCAGGCAGCCAAAAACAGAGGGATTAGGAATTCTATGTAGTGGTTCACACTCATTTCCCAGAGTTCTTTCACTGCGTGTAGCTGGTTCAGTTCATTACTGCTCTATTGGAACTGATTTGGTTCATCTTCATTGTGGAAGATGGCCACGTTCATCAGAATTGATCATCATATAGTATTGTTGCTGAAATATATAATGATCTCCTGGTCCTGCTCATTTCACTCAGCATCAGTTCATGTAAGTCTCTCCAGGCCTTTCTGAAATCATCCTGCTGATCATTTCTTACAGAACAATAATATTTCATAATATTCATAAACCACAATTTATTCAGCCATTCTCCAATTGATGGGCATCCACTCAGTTTCCAGTTTCTGGCCACTACAAAGAGGGCTGTCACAAATATTTTTGCATATAAAGGCCCCTCACTTTGGGATATAAGCCCAGCAATAACACTGCTGGGTCAAAGGGTATGCACAGTTTGATAATTTGTTTGAGTATAGTTACAAATTGCTCTCCAAAATGGCTAGATGTATTCACAATTCCACCAAAAATGTATCAGTGTCCCAGTTTTCCCACATCCCTTCCAGCATTTCACATTATTTTTCGCTGTCATTCTAGTCAATCTGACAGGTGTGTAGTGGTATCTCAGTGTTGTCTTAATTTGCATTTCTCTGATTAATAATGATTTGGAGCATATATGGCTAGAAATAGTTTCAATTTCTTCATCTGAGAATTGTCTCTTCATATCCTTTGACCATTTATCAGTTGGAGAATGGCTTGATTTCTTATAGATTAGAGTCAATTCTCTATATATTTTGGAGATGAGGCCTTTATTAGCACCTTTGATTGTAAAAAGGTTTTCCCAGTTTATTGCTTCCCTTCTAATCTTGTTTGCATTAGTTTTGTTTACACAAAAATTTTCAGTTTGATATCATCAACTTTTTCTATTTTGTGATCAATAATGATCTCTAGTTCTTCTTTGGTCATAAATTCCTTCCTCTTCCACAGGTCTGAGAAGTAAATTATCCTATGTTCTTCCAATTTATTTATAATTTCACTCTTTATGCCTAGGTCATGAACCCATTTTGACCTTATCTTGATGTATGGTGTTAAGTGTGGGTCAATGCCCGGTTTCTGCCATACTGATTTCCAATTTTCCCAGCAATTTTTGTCAAACAGTGAGTTCTTATCCCCAAAACTGGGGTCTTTGGGTTTGTCAAACACTAGATTATTAAAGTTACTGGCTGTTTTGTCCTTTGAACCTAACTAGTCTAACCTAGTCAACTAGTCTATTTCTTAGCCAATACTAAATGGTTTTGGTAACTGCTGCTTTATAATATAATTTTAAATCTGGTACAGCTAGGCCACCTTCGTTTGATTTTTTTTTTCATTAGTTGCCTTGAAATTCTTGACCTTTTGTTTTTCCATATGAACTTTGTTGTTATTGTTTGCAGGTCATTAAATAGTTTTTTTGGGAGTCTGATTGGTACAGTGCTAAGTAAATAGATTAATTTAGATAGTATTGTCATCTTTATTATATTTGCTTGCCCAATCCAAGAGCATTTAATATTTTTCCAATTGGTTAGATCTGACTTTATTTGTGTGGAAAGACTTTTGTAGTTTTGTTCATATAGTTTCTGATTTTCCCTTGGCAGATAGATTCCTAAATATTTTATACTGTCAGTAGTTACTTTAAATGGAATTTCTCCTTGCAACTGTAACTGTTGGATTTTGTTAGTGATATATAAGAATGCTGATGACCTATGTGGGTTTATTTTGTATCCTGCAACTTTGTTAAAGGTGTGGATTATTTCTAATAGCTTTTTAGTAGAATCTTTGGGGTTCTCTAAGTATACCATTATATCATCAGCAAAGAGTGATAACCCTAATTCCTTTAATTTCTTTCTCAGCTCTTATTGCCAAAGCTAACATTTGTAATGTAATATTGAATAGTAATGATGATAGAGGGCAACCTTGTTTCCCTATTGATTTTTTTGGGGAATGGTTTGGGAATGAGGAATTTATCCCCATTACAAATGATTCTTACTGGTGGTTTTAAATAGATGCTACTGATTATTTTAAGGAAAAGACCATTTATTCCTATCCTCTCAAGTGTTTTTATTAGGAATGGATGTTGGATTTAATCAAATGCTTTTTCTACATCTATTGAGTTGATCATATGGTTTTTGTAATTTGATTATTAATATGGTCAATTATACTAATAGTTTTCCTAATATTGAACCAGCCCTGCATTCCTGGTATAAATCTTACTTGATCATGGTATATTATCCTGGGGATGATGTTCTGCAGTCTTTTTGCTAATATCTCATGTAAGGTTTTAGCATCAATATTCATTAGGGAGATTGGTTTTAATTTTCTTTCTCTATTTTCAACTACCTGGTTTAGTTTTCAGTACCATGTCTGTGTCATAAAAGGAATTTAGTAGGACTCCTTCATTCCCTATTTATTCAAATAGTTTATATAGCATTGGGTCTAATTATTCTTTAAATGTTTGGTAGATACTCATATGAAAGAGTGTTCTAAATCACTATTAATCAGAGAAATGCAAATTAAGACAACTCTGAGATACCACTACACACCTGTCAGATTGGCTAAGATGACAGGAAAAAAACAACAATGAATGTTGGAGGGGATGTGGGAAAACTGGGACACTGATGCATTGTTGGTGGAGTTGTGAATGAATCCAACCATTCTGGAGAGCAATCTGGAATTATGCTCAAAAAGTTATCAAACTGTGCATGCCCTTTGATTCAGCAGTGCTACTACTGGGCTTATACCCCAAGGAGATACTAAAGAAGGGAAAGGGATGTGTATGTGTCAAAATGTTTGTGGCAGCCCTTTTTGTAGTGGCTAGAAACTGGAAAATGAATGGATGCCCTTAAATTGGAGAATGGTTGGGTAAATTGTGGTATATGAATGTTATGGAATATTATTGTTCTGTGAGAAATGACCAGCAGGATGATTACAGAGAGCCTTGGAGAGATGTACATGAACTGATGCTAAGTGAAACGAGCAGAACCAGGAGATCATCATATATTTCAACAACGATGCTGTATAAAGATGTATTCTGATAGAAGTGGACTTCTTTGACAAAGAGACCTAATTCAGTTTCAATTGATCAATGATGGACAGAAGCAGCTACACCCAAAGAAAGAACACTGGGAAATGAATGTAAACTGTTTGCATTTTTGTTTTTCTTCCCAGGTTATTTTTACCTTCTGAATGCAATTCTCCCTGTGCAATAAGAGAACTGTTTGGTTCTGCACACATATATTGTATCTAGGATATACTGCAACATATTCAACATATATAGGATTGGTTGCCATCTAGGGGAGGGGGTGGAGGGAGACAGGGGAAAAATTGGAACAGAAGTGAGTACAAGGAATAATGTTGTAAAAAATTACCCTGGGTTCTGTCAATATGGGTTCTGTCAATAAAAAGTTATCATTATAAAAAAATAAATAAATGTTTGGGAGAATTCATATGTAAATCCATCTGGTCCTGGGGATTTTTTCTAGGGGGCTGATTAATAGCTTGTTCTATTTATTTTCCTGAGATGGGACTATTTAAGCAATTTACTTCCTCCTCTGTTAATCTGGGAAGCCTATATTTTTGGAGGTAGTCTTCAATTTCACTTAAGTTATTAAATTTATTGCATAAAGTTGGGCAAAGTAACTCCTTATTATTGCTCTAATTTCCTTTTCATTGGTGGAAAGTTCCCCCTTTTCATTTTTAAGACTAACAATTTGATTTTCCTCTTTCATTTTTCTAATCAGATTTACCAAAGGTTTATCTATTTTATTGTTTTTTTCATAAAACCAACTCTGGTTGGTTCTTCATCATTTCATGCCAGTCTTTTTATGTTTTTCTAAAAGTCATAGATTCATTATCTTTCCCCTTAATCATTTATAGAAATATACCTAGTAGTGGTATTGCTGGGTGAAAGGGTATAGGTAGTTAAATATTCTTTGGGCATAATTCCAGATTGCTCACCAAAATGTTTGGATCATTTTAAAATTTCAACAATAAATTAGTTTCTCAGTTTTTCCTCACCCTCTCCAAAATGTGCTACTTTTTCTCCTATTATTTTAGCCAATCTGGTAGTATAAAATTCCCTCAAAGTTGTTTCAATCTTCCTTTTTGAAATGGATAATGATTTAAAGAAGTATTATATTACTACAAATTGTTTTGATTTTCATAGGAAAACTGTTCATATTTCAAAAATTTGAACTATTTCAGTTTATGAAATAGTTGCATTAACAACCACGTCTCACTAATACATTGTTGGTGGAACTGTGAATACATCCAAAAATTCTGGAGAGCAATTTGAAACTATGCTCAAAAAGTTATCAAACTGTGCATACCCTTTGATCCAGCAGTGTTACTACTGGGCTTATATCCCAAAGAGATCATAAAGAAGGGAAAGGGACCTGTATGTGCACGAATGTTTGTGGCAGCCCTCTTTGTAGTGGCTAGAAACTGGAAACTGAGTGGATGCCCATCAGTTGGAGAATGGCTGAATAAATTGTGGTATATGAATATTATGGAATATTATTGTTCTGTAAGAAATGACCAACAGGATGATTTCAGAAAGGCCTGGAGAGACTTACACGAACTGATACTGAGTGAAACGAGCAGGACCAGGAGATCATTATATACTTCAACAACAATGCTATATGATGACCAATTCTGATGGACCTGGCCATCCTCAGCAATGAGATCAACCAAATCATTTCCAATGGAGCAGTAATGAACTGAACCAGCTATGCCCAGCGAAAGAACTCTGGGAAATGACTAAAAATCATTACATTGAATTCCCAATCCCTATATTTTTGCCCACCTGCATTTTTGATTTCCTTCACAATATTTCAATTACAATATTTTACAATATTACAATATTTCAGAGTCTGATTCTTTTTGTACAGCAAAATAACGGTTTTGTCATGTATACTTATTGTGTATCTAATTTATATTTTAATATATTTAACATCTACTGGTCATCCTGCCATCTGGGGGAGGGGGGTAAGAGGGGAAAAATTGGAACAAGAGGTTTGGCAATTGATAATTGCTGTAAAGTTACCCATACATATAACCTGTAAATAAAAGGCTATTAAATAAAAAAATTAAATTAAATTAAATTAATTTTAAAAATATGTAAATTTTAAAAGAGTTATGTATAATTGACTACTTATTATATGGATTGAGACAAAAGGGACTTGTATGAATAAGTGATGGGATTCATTCAAGAAATGTGGATTTAAATAAAATTATGTGATTCTGAAAAAAAAAACAACAACAAAGTCTCTACAGAGAAAGAAAAGCTTAAATAAAGCAGGGCAAAGTAGAAGATTCCACTGGGCAAATTTCCATTGAATGTAGCCATTTTTTATATTATCATATTGCCACAATATAAAAATCTAAGAGAACAGAATTAGTAAAAATTCACTTTTTGTCAGCAGTTTGTGATTAGTTTAGCAGAAATGTATATAACTACATAGCATATTTAACCCTGATATAAGGTATTTTGGGCAGAATATAATAGACTGGAACTACATCTACTTATGATGAATTTGAGAAACTCTAGCCATTGCAGGTGATTGAGCCTGAGGACAACAAAAATAATGGCATTCAGTAGGTGACAGTAAAGTTTGATACAGCTGGCTTTATATAGCACATTAACAATACTGTATCACACAGTAAGGACTCTGGAAAATTATAATCTAAATAGGTTGAGATACTCAGGGAATATGACCAAGTATTCATTCTGGATGATGTGCTCCTTCCACCAGGCTAATGCCTGAGATACTGGTTCAACAGAAGAAGTTGGCCCACTTTCTTGGACTAATGTAACTATTGTGACCAAGCTATTCTTCCATATCATGCTTTAGCTCATACCTGCTTGATGCATTATACACAGACAGGTTTGAAGTCTCAAATTGTAAGAGGAAAGTAAAATATTGTTAGCAGTTCTCTCCTAAGCTCAAACTGCCTCCGGGTTGTTTATTTGAATTCCTGGGATTAGAAACCAAGTTGCATTTTAAATCCTTTTTATTCTTAGATTTTGTACATTTAAATTTTAATTATTAAAATAGTTTTTATTTGGATTTTATGGTTCATGAACACCCGATGCAAAAAAAAAAAAAAAAAAAAAAAAAACCAAAAAAAAAAAAAAAACTTGAACCTGGTAGACTAAGGCAAATTTTAAAAAACCCAAAATAGGTATCAAGTCCTTTATTCTGACAGAAAAAAAAGTTTTCTGATGAGATCTTGTTATTTTTGTTTGCCCTATGAATATAAGAAGAAACAGGGTAATATATAAATATATCTTGTAATGTTGAGTTGTCTTAGATGAGGGGATGTGATATGATTTATTGTGTTATGTTGAAAAGAAATAGCAATAGTAACTGGGCCTAAAGGGAATTTGAAGGGAATTCTAAAATATTTTCAAACATTTTACAATGTACAGTTTAGGTTAGATACAAAAAACAAAACAAAAAGCAAAAGTGAGCTCACTATGTGAAATTAATTTTTTGGGGGTACATCCAAATAGTTTCTCCTTAATTTTCTATGACTAGCCATATGTATCTGTTATTCTCTCTATCTCAGCATCCATGCTGCTTTAAGATCTGATCACTTGGACTTCCAGCCAAGATGTCAGAGAGGATGCACACATCTACTTAAGCTCCATGTTTTCTCACAGAATAATTTATTTCATGACAAGCCTCAGAATTAGTGCTTGACTAAAAAAAACACAAATAATTATCAAGAGAAGATATCCTCAAAATTCACCAGAAAAGGTTTGTTTTTGCTATTGGATGGGGATGGATAGATCAGGCGCAGACTGAAGGCAGGCAGCAGCAGCACAATAAACAGAATAAGGCAGGCAGCTCACAACTGAACAGACTTGAGAGGAGTGGGGTGTGATCTCAGCCATTTCTGTGGAGAGAGCTTTAACACAGTGTTGGCTACTTTGACCTAGCAGAAAGCCAGTAGACAAGCAGAGAAGCTAAAAACACATGGGGTGAAGACTATAACCCTGAAAAGCTAGGATTTCTCTGGACCTGGCCACAGCCACCCACAGTGTCTCAGCATACTCTCAGAGTCTCAGAGTTCAGATGCAGCACAGCCATTGCTGTCCTGCTAGTGCCTTGCTGCTGCTCCCTGCAGTCTGTAGACGAATCTCAGTAATACCATCCAGCCCAAAAAAGAAAAAAAAGCAGACTATTTGTTTTTCTGGTTAGTTTGTTTTCTTTGACTCTTCTTTGACAAAATGAGCAAAAAAATTAAAGTGCACTCTAACTATTGATAGATTCTGTATGGATAGAGAGCAGACTTTAAACTCTGAGGGGACTAAAAACAGACTGTCTTCAGATGAATCCCCAAAAGGGGATATGATCTGGTCCTCAACTCATAAGACTCTCATAGAAGAAATTTAAAAGGCTCTCACAAGAGAGCTAGAAGAAAAGTGGGAAAAGGAAAGGGAAGCTTGGCAAGAGAGTCTGTATAAGTCATCCCACTCATTTAAAGATAGAGTGGATAAAGAAATCAAATCCTTGAAAAACAGAATTAGTGAACTGGAAAAAGAAAATAGCTCTCTAAAAAATAAAATTGGTGAAATGAAAAAAAAAATTCCATAGAACAAAACAACTCTCTTAAAAACTCAATTGGACAATTAGAAAAATATGTTAAAAAAGAGAGTGAAGAAAACACTTCATTGAAAATGAGACGTGAACAACTGGAATTGAATGACTTGAGACAACAAGAATCAGTCAAGGAAAACAAAAAAAAAATGAAACAATGGGGGAAAATGTCAAATACCTTTTTGGGAAAACAACAGACCTGGAAAATAGATCTAGGAGAGACAATCTGAGAATTATTGGACTCCCTGAAAATTATGATGAAAAAAGAGCCTAAACATTATTTTCCAGGAAATTATCAAAGAGAAATGCCCAGAAGTTTTAGAAACAGAGGATAAAATAGACATTGAAAGAATTCATCAATCACCTACAGAAAGGGACCCTAAAATCAAAACACCAAAAACTATAGTGACCAAATTCCAGAACTATCAGACAAAAGAAAAAATACTGCAAGCTGCTAGAAAAAAACAATTCAAATATAAAGGAGCCACAATAAGGATTACTTAGGATCTAGCAGCATCCACATTAAAGCATTGAAGGGCCTGGAATATGACATTCAGAAAGGCTAAGGAACTTGGTATGCAGCCAAAAATAACTTACCCAGCCAAAATGAGCATCTTTTTCTAGGGAAGAAGATGGACATTCAAGGAAATAAGTGAATTTAATCTATTTTTGATGAAAAAAAATGGAACTAAACAAAAAGTTTGATCTACAAGTATAGAACTCAAGAGAAACCTAAAAAAAGTAAAAAGAAATCTTGGGAACTATATTTCAGCTATAAAAATATATAAAGAACACATGTATACATTGTTCTAGAAACTATAGGTGGAAAGAAAATTGTACCAGGAAAAGGGTGAAGTGGGGTACTACATCTCACAAAGAGGCAAAGGAAATCTATTTTATCTGAGAGAAAGAATGGAGGGGTATGAACATAGTGTGTATCTTACTGCCATCAGAATTGGCTTAAAGAGAAAAATAATAGACATGTTTGATTTATGGAGAAACTTCTTGCACCCCCATTGAAAAGTGGGAGGGGAAAAGTGAAAAGGGAAGGAGTAAACTAAGCAGAAGGGAATACAGAAATTGTGAGGAAAAGGGATAAGATGGGGGGGCTATTAAGGTGGAGGGAGGGATACTAAAAAGGGAGGGCTGTGAGAAGCAAGTGGTGCTCACTAGTGTAATACTAGGTAGGGGGATAAGGGGAAAGGAAAGAAGGAACACATAAGCAGGAGTTAACAAGGTGGCAAGTAATACAGAATTGGTAATTTTAACCATAAATGTAAATGGAGTAAACTCCCCCATAAAGAGGAAGCAGTTACCAGACTGGATTAAAAGCCAGAATTCTACAATATGCTGTTTACAGAAAACACACCTGAAACAGGGTGATACATGCAGAGTAAAGGTAAAAGGTTGGAGCAGAATTTACCATGCTTCAGGTGAAGTAAAAAAAACCAGGGGTACCCATACTCATCTTAGATCAAGAAAAAACAAAAATTGATCTAATTAAAAGAGATAAGGAAGGGCACTCTATCTTGATAAAGGGTAGCATAGGTAATGAAGCAATATCAATATTAAACATATATGCACCAAGATGTAGCATCTAAATTCTTAAAAGAGTAATTAAGAGAGCTGCAAGAAGAAATAGACAGCAAAACTATGATAGTGGGAGATCTCAACCTTGCACTCTCAGAATTAGATAAATCAAACTACAAAATAAATAAGAAAGAAGTCAAAGAGGTAAATAGAATACTAGAAAAGTTAGATATGATAGATCTTCGGAGATAACTAAATGGAGATAGAAAGGAGTATGCGTTCTTCTCAGCAGTTCATGGGACTTATACAAAAATTGACCATATATTAGGACATAAAAACGTCAAACTCAAATGCAGTAAGGCAGAAATAGTAAATGCATCCTTTTCAGACTATGAGGCAATAAAAATTACATTCAATAAAAAGCCAGGGGAAAATACACCAAAAAATAATTGGAAACTAAATAATCTCATACTAAAGAATGATTGGGTGAAAGAGCAAATCATAGACATAATTAATAACTTCACTCAAGAAAATTACAATAATGAGGCATCATACCAAAAATGTGTGGGATGCAGCCAAAGTGGTAAGGGGAAATTTCATATCTCTAGAGGCCTACTTGCATAAAATATAGAAAGAGAAGATTAATGAATTGGGCTTGCAACTAAAAATGCTGGAAAAGGAACAAATAAAAAAGCCCCAATCAAAATCAAACTTGAAATTCTAAAAATAAAAGAAAACATACATAAAACTGAAAGTAAAAAAACCATTGAATTAATTAATAAAACTACGAGTTGGTTCTATGAAAAAAAAACAATTAAATAGACAAATCCTTAGTAAATCTGATTAAAAAATGAAAAAAGAAAATCAAATTGTTAATCTTAAAAATGAAAAGTGGGAACTCATCACTAATGAAAAGGAAATTAGAACAATAATTAGGAGTTACTTTACCCAACTTTATGCCAATAAATTTGACGATTCAAATTAAATGGAAGAATACCTTCAAAAATATAGTTTGCCCAGATTAACAGAGGAAGAAGTAAATAGTCTAAACAGTCCCATTTTAGAAAAAGAAATAGAACAAGCCATTAACCAACTCCCTAAGAAAAAATTCCCAGGACCAGATGCATTTACATGTAAACTCTACCAAACATTTAAAGAACAATTAACTCCAATGCTATATAAACTATTTGAAAAAAGAGGGATTGAAGGAGTCCTACCAAATTCCTTTTATGACACAGACATGGTACTGATACCTAAACCAGGTAGATTGAAAACAGAGAAAGAAAATTATAGACCAATTTCCCTAATGAATATTGATGCTAAAATCATAAATAAAATATTAGCAAAAAGATTACAGATAATCATCCCCAGGATAATACACTATGACCAAGTAGAATTTGTACCAGGAATGCAGGGCTGGTTCAATATTAGGAAAACTATTAGCATAATTGACTATATCAATAACCAAATTAACAAAAACAATATGATCATCTCAATAGATGCAGAAAAAGCATTTGATAAAATCCAACATCCATTCCTAATGAAAAGACTTGAAAGGATAGGAATAAAGGGACTTTTCTTTAAAATAGTCAGGAGTATATATTTAAAACCATCAGTAAACATCATATGTAATGGGGAAAAATTGGAACCTTTCCCACTAAGATCAGGAGTGAAACAAGATTGCCCACTATCACCATTATTATTCAATATTGTATTAGAAATGCTAGCCTTGGAAATAAGAGTCTATAAAGAGATTAAAGGAATTAGATTAGGTAACGAGGAAACTAAACTATCACTCTTTGCAGATGATATGATGGTATACTTAGAGAACCCCAGAGATTCTACTAAAAAGCTATTAGAAATAATTCATAACTTTATCAAAATTGCAGGATACAAAATAAATCCCCATAAATCTTCAGCAATTTTATACATCACCAACAAAATCCAACAGCAAGAGATACAAAGAAAAATTCCATTGAAAATAACTGTTGATAACATAAAATATTTGGGAATATATCTACCAAAGGAAAGTCAGCAATTATATGAGCAAAATTACAAAACATTTTCTACACAAATACAGTCAGATTTAAATAATTGGAAAAATATTATGTGCTCTTGGATAGGCCGAGTGAATATAATAAAGATGATAATACTCCCTAAACTAATCTAATTATTTAGTGCTATACCAATCAGGTTCCAAAGAAACTATTTTAATGACCTAGAAAAAATACAACATAATTCATATGGAAGAACGAAAGGTTGAGAATTTCAAGGGAATTAATGAAAAAAAAATCAAATGAAGGTGGCCTAGTTGTACCTGAACTAAAACTATATTATAAGGCAGCAGTCACCCAAACCATTTCGTACTGGCTAAGAAATAGATTAGTTGATCAGTGGAATAGGTTAGGTTTACAAGACAAAATAGTCAATAACTATAGCAATCTAGTGTTTAACAAACCCAAAGATCCCAACTTTTGAGATAAGAATTCATTATTTGACAAAAATTGCTGGGATAACTGGAAATTAGTATGGCAGAAATTAGGACCCACACTTAACACCATATACCAAGATAAGATCAAAGTGGGTTCATGATTTAGGTATAAAGAATGAGATCATAAGTAAATTAAAAGAATATAGGATAGTTTACTTCTCAGACTTGTGGAGGAGGAACGAATTTGTGACCAAAGAAGGACTAGAGATCATTATTGATCACAAAATAGAAAATTTTGATTACATCAGATTAAAAGCCTTTGTACAGACAAAACTAATGCAAACAAAATTAGAAGGGAAGCAACAAACTGGGAAAACATTTTTTACAGTTAAAGGTTCTGATAAAGGCCTCATTTCCAAAATATATAGAGAATTGATTCTAATTTATAAGAAATCAAACCATTCTCCAATTGATAAATGGTCAAAGGACATGAACAGACAATTTTCAGATGATGAAATTGAAACTGTTTTTACTCATATGAAAGAGTGTTCCAAATCACTATTGATCAGAGAAATGCAAATTAAGACAACTCTGAGATACCACTACACACCTGTCAGATTGGCTAAGATGACAGGAAAAAATAATGATGAATATTGGAGGGGTTGTGGGAGAACTGGAACATTGATGCATCGTTGGTGGAGTTGTGAACAAATCCAACCATTCTGGAGAGCAATCAGGAAATGTGCCCCAAAAGTTATCAAACTGTGCACACCCTTTGATCCAGCAGTGCTACTACTGGGCTTATATCCCAAAGAAATACTAAAGAAGGGAAAGGGACCTGTATGTGCCAAAATGTTTGTGGCAGCCCTTTTTGTAGTGGCAAGAAACTGGAAAATGAATTAATGCCCATCAATTGGAGAATGGTTGGGTAAATTGTGGTATATGAATGTTATGGAATATTATTGTTCTGTATGAAATGACCAGCAGGATGAATACAGAGAGGTTTGGTGAGACTTAAATGAACTATTGCTAAGTTAAATGAGCAGAACCAGGAGATCATTATATACTTCAACAATGATACTGTATGAGGATGTATCCTGATGGAAGTGGATATCTTCAACAAAGATAAGATCTAATCCAGTTCCAATTGATCAGTGATGTACAGAGCAGCTACATTCAGAGAAGGAACACTGGGAAATGAGTGTAAAGTGTTTGCATTTTTGTTTTTCTTCCCAGATTATTTTTATCTTCTGAATCCAATTGTCCTTGTGCAACAAGAGAACTATTCAGTTCTGCACACAAATATTGTATCTATGATATACTGTAACAAATTTAACATGTATAAGACTGCTTCCCATCTAGGGAAGGGTGTAGTGGGAGCGAAGGGAAAAGTTAGAACAGAAGTGAGTACAAGGGACAATGCTGTAAATAATTACCCAGACATATGTTCTGTCAATAAAAAGTTATATTTTTAAAAAAATCTGATCACTCAGTGCTTCCTTTAGAAATTAATATATTCTTAAACCCTGAAATCAAACTAGTAGAGAATAAAGTGCCCAATTCCACCTGAAGCTTTTCAATGATGAAGGTCAAAGTTGGAAGTCTTATGATCATCTAACCATCATGTGCTATGCCAAATAGCAGAGATAATTCAGGGAGAAAGAACAAGCTTTCAAAGATTCTCAAAAGTCTAACTCTTATCACTTATATATGTCTATCAATATTCCTTTATGGATTTCAGTGTTCATCTGATTCAATGTGTGTGTGTATGTGTGTGTATGCAGTTGTCCTTATAGTTCATTGGCCCACTGCTCACTGGAAGTTTCTTTCCTTTGATTCACAGTTTTAATGTATTTTCATGATGTGAATATGTTGTAATATAGTTGATCACATAAGCATGGCCCTAACTATTTACAATTTTTACACAGAATAAAAATAAAGGAAATATACAGTACAATAACTTTTACACACTATCTCCTTTTAGATTCCCTTAAGTCTGGGAATTTTTAGGACAAAGTTTGGATATTTCTATTTAGCCTACCCACTTCAATTCCTGAAAGAAGAGAACAATGTTAACCTCTTAAATCTACTACCTTCCATCTGAACACTCTAGGTCCTTGCCTATAAAATTATTTGAGTTACTGGACACTGATGAGAACTAGTCCAAATAAGTCTTGTTTGAGGGTCATGCAATTTTGATTTCATACCCTTTCCTCCAAATGTTTCTAAAAGTCAAGGAAGATGAAAGAAGCATACCCATTCAAAATTCATTGTACTGAGACATTTTTTAAAGAAAGAACATTGAAACTGATTTGATAAAGAAAGTTTCTTTTCTCCAAGGCAGAAATAATTACCACTGCATTCATGCCATGCATCTTTAAGCTAAATGTTAGTAATAGTTTTTTTCATTTGGAATCATGATCTATGCTGTTAGCTTTTATTAAAAATTTCAACCTTAAAACAATAAATACTGTACTCAGGTTTTTCAAAATGAGCTTTTAAAATGTACATACATTTTTAAATCAAAGAAAATCTCATTTCATTTCTGACTTGTAAGCAAAAGCTGGTTAATGATTATCTTGCATATTAAAATCAGGATCCAGAAGTCTGAGTGGATTCAAAGGTTAAATCTGATTGTTATAGTCTATCATACAAAAAAAAAATCTTGTTGAATTCATTCTATCTAATTATGCAGTGAGTAATAGAGCAATTGGAAAGGATATGTTAGATTTTTTTGAGTATTTAACTTTGGCAATATGAAGTAAATATTCTCTCACATAACCAACAGTTATCATCTTCCATTCTCTTTTCCCAGCTCTTGACCCTGATGGACTGGTCAAAATTAGTTTTATTATAATGCATTTTGATCATTTTTGTTGGAGTCTACTCTGGGACAAAGTTTTATGGGAATTAAATGGATCATTTTATTACCAAAGTATAAGGGCACATTTGAATTCACAGCAGAAACTGAGAAAGCTGTGACTATTTTACAGTCAGCTCTTTGTCATTCTAAACACACCAGAGCAGTCTTCTCCTGGAAGCCCATAGGGATATGTTGTTTGAGCTGTTTTGTCAATTGACCAAATTAAACTTTATAACCAAATGGTATATCGGAAAGAAGGGCAAGAAAGATAAATCTCATGGCATCATGAATAGCCATTACCAATCATTTATTTAAATTCATATGGTTAAGTTTTAAAGGAAATATTGAAAGTGTATCAGAATATTAGTAGACAATTCTTATTCCATGTTTCTATCAGTTATTCACAAAAGTTATTTTAAAGGCAGTAAACTTAACATAATGAAGATAGGATTAGATCTGGATTGAAGATCAGAATTTGACTCCTATATCTAGCATTTCTTTGATATGTAATTATAAACAAATCACCTAACTGTGTTGGTGGCAACTCTCTAAGATTATAAATTATCGAAGGATTTTCAAAAGATGTATATGTATATGAATAAAGTCATACATATAGCTAGAAATATATTAAAAATTGGGATACCATTCTTTTTCATATAGTTATTTTATCAGAGCAGTGATTTCAATTTCCACTTTACTGATAGGAAAATTAAGTCAGAAAAATGGAATTTTGTTATATTAGATTTCCTAAAAACAAAACAAAAACAAAATATTACATAGAATATTGTGCTACATGACATTCCATTTTTAATGGAGTCATCATAAAGGGGGAAAACTATTTAAAACATTTGCTATTTTCTCTTGAATATTGAAGAGTAGTAGACAATAATGCCTTATGACTTCTCAGAATCCTTTGCGCCATCTCTCAAGAAGCCTTCTTTCTGTTGTACCACTAGGAAGAGATTGTATTTAGTTAAGATATTTTGAAAGATAGATATAATAATTTTTACATCCAAAGACCTCATTTTATAAATATAAAGAGAATTGACTTAAATTTATAATAGTTGAAGCCATTCTCCAATTGATAAATATCAAAATGATATGAAAAGACAATTTTGATGAAGAAATTGAAACTATTTGTAGCGTCATGAAAAGGTGCTCTAAAGCACCATTGATTAGAAAAATGCAAATTAAGACAACTCTGAGATACTACTACACACTTGCCAGGTTGGCTAAGATGATAGTAAAAGATAATGTGGAATGTTGGAGGTGATGTGGGAAAACTGAGACTCTGATTCACTGTTGTTGGAACTGTGAACACATCAACCATTCTGGAGAGCAATTTGAAACGATGGTCAAAAAGTTATCAAACTGTGCATACTCTTTGATCCAGCAGAGTTTCTACTGGGATTATATCCCAAAGAGATCTTAATGGAAGGAAAGGGAACCACATGTGCAAAAATGTTTGTGGCAGCCCTTTTTGTAGTGACAAGAAACTAGAAAATTAATGGATGCCCATCAATTGGAAAATGGCTGAATAAATTATGTTATATGAGTGCTATGGACTACTTTTGTTCTGTAAGAAATAACCAGCAGGATGATTTCAGAGAGGCCTGGAGAGATTTACATCAACTGATGCTGAGAGAAATCAGCAGAACCAGGAGATCATTATACATGGCAACAACAAGACTATAAGACAATAAATTCTGATGGATATGGTTCTCTTCAAAAATGAGATGATTCAAACCTGGTCCACTTGTTCAATTCTGGAGACCCATCTACACCCAGAGAGAGGCCTGTGGGACCTGAGTGTAGACCACAACATAGCATTCTTACTCTTTCTTTTGTTATTTGCTTGCATTTTGTTTTCTTTTTTTTTTTTTTTTTGACAATTACAAAACCTTTTATTCCAATTTTCCCCTGCTTTCCCCTACCCCTTCCTCCAGAGGGCAGGTAGACCAATACATGTTAAATATTTTGAAGTATATGTTAAATATAATATATTTATACATATCCATACAGTTATTTTGCTGCCCAAGAAGAATCAGATTTTGAATTAATGTACCCTTAACCTGTGAAGGAAATGAAAAATGCAGGTAGACAAAAATAGAGGGATTGGAAATGCTATATAGTGGTTCACACTCATTTCCCAGAGTTCTTTCACTGGGTGTATCTGGTTCTATTCATAATTGAACAAATGGAACTGATTTGATTCATCTTATTGTTGAAGAGAGCCTTGTTGTTGAAGTATATAATGATCTCCTGGTCCTGCTCATTTCACTCAGCATCAGTTCATGTAAGTCTCTCCAGGCCTTTCTGAAATCATCCTGCTGGTCATTTCTTACAGAATAATAATATTCCATAATATTCATATACCACAATTTATTCATCCATTCTCCAATTGATGGGCATCTACTCAGTTTCCATTTCTGGCCACTACAAAGAGGGCTGCCACAAACATTCTTGCACATAACGAATTTTTCCCTTTCCCTTCTTTAGTATTTCTTTGGGATATAAGCCCAGTAGTAGCACTGCTGGATCAAAGGGTATGCACAATTTGATAACTTTTTGAGCATAATTCCAGATTGCTCTCCAGAATGGTTGGATTCATTCACAACTCCACCAACAATGCATCAGTGTCCCAGTTTTCCCACATCCCCTCCAACATTCATCATTATTTTTTCCTGTCATCTTAGACAATCTGACAGGTGTGTAGTGGTATCTCAGAGTTGTCTTAATTTGCATTTCTCTGATCAATAGTGATTTGGAACACTCTTTCATATGAGTGAAAACAGTTTCAATTTCATCATCTGAAAATTGTCTGTTCATATCCTGTGAACATTTATCAGTTGGAGAATGGTTTGATTTCTTATAAATTAGAGTCAATTCTCTATATATTTTGGAAATGAGGCCTTTATCAGAACCTTTAACTGTAGAAAATGTTTTCCTAGTTTGTTGCTTCCCTTCTAATTTTGTTTCCATTGGTTTTGTTTGTACAAAGGCTTTTTAATTTGATGTAATCAAATTTTTCCATTTTGTGATCAATAATGATCTCTAGTTCTTTGGTCACACATTCCTTCCTCCTCCACAAGTCTGAGAAGTAAACTCTCCTATGTTCCTCTAATTTATTTATGATCTTGTTCTTTATGCCTAAATCATGGACCCATTTTGATCTTATCTTGGTATATGGTGTTAAGTATGGATCCATGCCTAATTTCTGCCATACTAATTTCCAGTTTTCCCAGCAGTTTTTGTTAAATAATGAATTCTTCTAATGAATTCAGGTGAGTAGTGGTATCTCAGAATAGTCTTAATTTGCATTTCTCTGATTAATAATGACTTGGAGCATGTTTTCATGTGGCTAGAAAGAGTTTCTATTTCTTCATCTGGAAATTGTCTGTTCATATCCTTTGACCATTTATCAATTGGAGAATGACTTGATTTCTTTTTTTTTTTTTTTAATTTAATAGCCTTTTATTTACAGGTTATATGCATGGATAACTTTACAGCGTTAACAACTGCCAAACCTCTTGTTCCAATTTTTCACCTCTTACCCCCCACCCCCTCCCCTAGATGTCAGGATGACCAGTAGATGTTAAATACATTAAAATATAAATTAGATACACAATAAGTATACATGACCAAAACATTATTTTGCTGTATAAAAAGAATCAGACTCTGAAATATTGTACAATTAGCTTGTGAAGGAAATCAAAAATGCAGGTGGGCATAAATATAGGGATTGGGAATTCAATGTAATGGTTTTTAGTTATCTCCCAAAGTTCTTTCTCTGGGCATAGTTGGTTCAGTTCATTACTGCTCCATTGGAAATGATTTGGTTGATCTCATTGCTGAGGATGGCCAGGTCCATCAGAACTGGTCATCATATAGTATTGTTGTTGAAGTATATAATGATCTCCTGGTCCTCCTCATTTCACTCAGCATCAGTTCGTGTAAGTCTCTCCATGCCTTTCTGAAATCATCCTGTTGATCATTTCTTACAGAACAGTAATATTCGATAATATTCATATACCACAGTTTATTCAGCCATTCTCCAATTGATGGACATCCATTCAGTTTCCAGTTTCTAGCCACTATAAAGAGGGCTGCCACAAACATTCGTGCACATACAGGTCCCTTTCCCTTCTTTATAATCTCTTTGGGATATAAGCCCAGTAGTAACACTGCTGGATCAAAGGGTATGCTATGCACAGTTTGATAACTTTTTGAGCATAGTTCCAAACTACTCTCCAAAATGGTTGGATTCGTTCACAACTCTACCAACAATGCATCAATGTCCCAGTTTTCCCACATCCCCTCCAACAATCATCATTTTTTCCTGTCATCTTAGCGAATCTGACAGGTGTGTAGTGGTATCTTAAGAGTTGTCTTAATTTGCATTTCTCTGATTAATGATGACTTGGAGCATCTTTTCATATGACTAGAAATAGTTTCAATTTCTTCATCTGAGAATTGTCTGTTCGTATCCTTTGACCATTTTTCAATTGGAGAATGGCTTGATTTCTTATAAATTAGAATCAATTCTCTATACATTTTGCAAATGAGGTCTTATATATTTTAAAAATGAGGCCTTTATCAGAACCTTTGTAAAAATATTGTCCCAGTTTATTGCCTCCCTTCTAATCTTGTTTGCATTAGTTTTGTTTGTACAAAACCTTTTCAATTTGATATAACCACATTTTTCTATTTTGTGATCTATAAGGATTTCTAGTTCTTCTTTGGTCACAAATTCCTTCCTCCATCACTGGTCTGAGAAATAAACTATCCTATGTTCTTCTAATTTATTTATAATCTTCTTTTGCATTTTGTTTTCTTTCTGTTTTTCTTTTTCTTCCTTCTTGATCTGATTTTTCTTGTGCAACAAGACAACTGTATAAATATGTATACATATATTGGTTCTAACATGTATTTCAACATATTTAACATGCATTGGACTACCTGCCAGCTAGGGGAGGGGGCGGGGAGAAGGAGGGGAAAATTTGGAACAAAAGATTTTGCAAGGGTCAATGTTGGCAAAATTACCCATGCATATGCTTTGTAAATAAAAAGATTTAATAAACAAAAGAAAGATAGATATAATCCTGAGAAACAATTACCTTGAAAAGTAATTGACATTCATATACAATGAGGTTTATTAAGTACTCTCTCTACATCTATCCTGTGAAGCAGACCTACTATCACCATTTTATAGATGAAAATGAGATTCTATATCTTGGAATCCAAATCAAGAATTTGAATTTGATTTTAGTTCTCTTAATTCCACAACACAACCAATGTTATTTTCCTCATTATATCATGCTTCATAGTGTAATTACATGGTATCAGCCTAAGGAAGAATAAAACAGAAGAGGTCAAAGCTCCCTTGCAAATCAGTAGCCAAAACTGAACATTGAGTGGTCACTAAACATCCAATCAAGACAAGATAGGGATATCCAGTCTCAAAACAAAAACAAAAGAAGAAAATTCAAAAGGATACAGAAAAGCAGAATAACTGTGAAAAATGCCTTAAAGTTATATGATTTTGTGAAACAACTATACATTCAGGACAATTAGTATTTCATATACATTCATATATATTTCATGAATATTCATATATCCATGAATATTCATATATGAATATTCATAGATATGCAATTTCAATTTTTCTTTTAATATGGAAATATTAGTTTGGAGCATATTTTGAATTCCTGAATAAAAATTAAATTAGAGAATAAAATTCTAAAGATACTCTCAGTTCTTATATTTTCTATTGGATCTCTGTTTTCACTGGTACAGAAGCTCTGACTATTTATGAATATCGCAACCCATCCAAGACTACTCATTTCTGAAGAAATTAAGAAGAGAAATTCTGACAAGGAGAAAAATATTTGTCTGAACAAATAAATATGACTATATAGAGTTCTTATTGATTATTGACTAATTATCATTTATATAGCACTTAAGTAATATATAAGCACTGTGTGAATAGTATTTAATTTTATCCACATTATAACTCTAGGAATTGTCATCATTATTTTACAGATCAAGAAACAAAAGTTGAGAAAGATGAAGTTGCAAGATCACAAAGCTAGTAAGTATCTGAGGTTAGATTTTAATTCAGATCTTCCTAATTCCCAGTTCAATGCTCTATCCAAAGTACCACCTAAATGTCACCATTAAATGACTTTTTAATAAAAATATACATAAGGCTGAATCAAGTATAAGAAACATAGATTGAATTCAACATTTGGTGAAATGATCTAAGAATAACATTAATTGTATTCAGTTCTAGCCACTACAATTTAAAAATATGGATGAACTATAGACCATTTGAAGAAAACCAATATGGTGAATAGCCCATTGGTTGAAAGAACCAATTGGTTGAAGGAACTGGATATGCTTAATAAGAAAAAGTGAAAACTCAGGTAAGAAATTACAATAGAGTTCAAATATTTGGAGTGTTATCATGTGGAAGAGGGATTGATTTGTTCTGTTTAGCTTAGAGGGAAGAAAAATGGAAGAATAGGCAAGAAGAAAAATTAGAGTTGATGTCACAAGGAGCTTTCCAATTGGTCTAGTCTAAGAAAAGAATGAGCTTCTTTGAGGTAATGATTGGACCTACTTGTTAGGAATGTTGCAGTGGGAATTCCTTTTGAATGAGGATTGGATTAAATGACTTTTGAAGTCCCATCCAGTTCTCAAATTTTGTGATTCTATTTCAGAAGTGTTAATTTTCAGAATGAACTAAATTTGCTGAGAAAAGCTAAGAACTACAAAAAGTGTTTTTTGTGTGTGTGGTTTTTTTTTTTTTTTTGCCATTTATCATTGCCCTATTCATTAAGTGACTTGCTCAGGGTCACTTGGAAGTGTTAAGTGTCTGAGACCAGATTTGAACTCAGGTCCTCCTGACTTCAGGACTGGTGCTTTATCCAAATAAATCATTATTTTCAAAAACTGTTTTGTAATTGTTGTTTATTTTGTTTGTTAGCCATAACTAGAGAAGAGAGGAGAATCAAAGATAAAGATTTTTTTTTTATTTTTTTACTTAAAGTGAATGGGACAATGATAACTGATAATGATTTGCAATCATTTTCTCTGGCAAGTAAAATGACCTTTGCCCTCTAAAGGAGATGACAATGACTGCTAATGGAATTGCTATGGAATATAAATGAGATTCTAGTAACCCTGATGTTTTAAGGAATTCACATTCACCTAGCCTGGATTAACTACATTTTTAAATACTACTGGCAGATGTGCTTGCTGAGATAACTCTCAGTGATAGTTATAAAACTGGAGAAAGGATAAGTTGCCATGGGATTGGAAAAAAGGTAAACATCCAATATAAAAAGACAAGAAAATCAAGTCAAATTCAAAGGTACTAGAGTGGTCTTCATTTCCTTCTCTAGCACATTTCCCAGATGAGAAAAATGAGATCTGAATTCAAATTTAGCCTCACATATTTATTAGCTTTGTGAACTTGTTACTTTACCTCCCTCAATCTTTGTTTCATTGTCTGTATAGAAAAATGAGCTTGTCTTTTGTTTATGGAAAAATTCTGGAACATATTATAAAGAGAAGACTAATGAACATGTAGAACAAGGAATGTTAATTTTAAAGGGCCACCATAACTTCAAATTGAACAAATAAAGGCAGATTTATATTATTTCCTTTACAAAAGAATTAATAACTTGGTAAATAAGGACAATGGTGTGAATATAGTTTGCCTAGCTTTTAGGAAAGTTTTATTTTTAAATAATTCTCATGCCATTTTTATGAAAAAGATTGAGAGCTATAGGATAGAAGAGTTAAAAAGAATAGTTTTCAGATCTCAGTGATCAGACTAAAAAGATAATCATTAATAGTTTGATGTTGGAATAGAGAGTGATTTCATTCCATTTTACTTAAATTAGTTAAAATTTCATTGAATACCAGCTTCAAGATTTCATCCAACTTTTGTTTACACTCTTCTTTCTCTTTTTTCAGTAACAATTAACCTGACTCATTTTCCTTATCACAGTATAAAGAGTCCTCTGCAAAAGAAGTGGCTTAATTTTTTTTCACCATGTTCATGACCCTTCTTGGAGATTCTTTTTAAAGATACTAGAGAGGTTTCCTATTTCTTTCTCTAGCTCATTTTATAGGTGAGGAAACTGAGACAAACAGGATTAAGTGACTTGTTCAGAGTCACACAGATAAAAGTATTTGAGGTCAGATTTGAACTGAGGAAGATGATTCTTCCCAACTTTTAGTCTTCTACTCTACTGACTGTGCTATCTAGCTGCAAAAGTGGGCTATAAGCTTACTGCTAGTCTATAATGTGATCTATGAGCAAAGAATATAAAATTCCAGTTGACTCTCTCTGCTCTAAGTGAGGAGAGTAATAAGAATAAAGCAATTGTCTGCTCTACTCGTGTTGGTATATTGCCTTTACTTCTAGCTTCCACATTTAGAAAAGACATTGATATATTCTCTAGAGAACACTGAAAAGTGGGCAACCAGAGTTATAAAGGACATTAAGGCCATACCATATGAGGATATGTTGAAGGCACTGATAGTGTTAATCCTGAAGAAGAGAAAATTTCAAAGTGACACTATAACTACCTTGAAGCATTTGAAGGGCTGTCATGTAGAAGGATTGGACTTGCTTTGTTTGGTCCTTAAAAGGGGGAAAATTGAGATGAATGGAAACATTAATAATAACTCTTGTATACTTGACCAAGTTACAAATTCTCTGTGCTTCACTTTCTCTGTCAATACAAAAAAGGGTTTTGAACTAGATGGTTTTTAATTTTCTTTCCATCTCTAAATCTATTATTCTATGATGCTAGGTTGCAATGAGAAAATTTAGGTTTTCTGTGACAAAAAAACAAACAAACAAAAATCGAACAAACCAAAACATTTCTAATAATTAGAACTGCAATATTTCAGGATGAAGTAAGACTGGATTACCCCAGGAAATACAGCTCTATCTTTCTCCTCCTCCTCCTCCTCCTCCTCCTCCTCCTCCTCCTCCTCCTGCTCCTCCTCCTCCTTCTTCTTCTTCTTCTTCTTCTTCTCTCTCTCTCTCTCTCTCTCTCTCTCTCTCTCCCTCTCTCTCTCCCTCTCTCTACACACACACACACACACACACACACACGCACACACACACCTCACTGCCACTTAATGATCTCTCATTTCCTCTAGGTATATTTCAGTAACCTCAAATCCAAGCAAAGTGAAAAGTTGCAGAATTAGTTGAACTTTTTTTTATAAATTCAGAAGTAGTTCAGAATGCCCAAGTAATAAAATCATAAATCAAATAAAAAATAAACCCATTTGAGAAATAAAATTTTACTATATATAGTGGAAAGATTTCTAACAACATAAATATGCTCAGAGTGCTGTCTGTAGCACTTAAAATAATATCCAATTAACAATTCAATTAAAATCAGATGGAGTCCAATAATGAGACATGCAGGATATTTAAATATAAATGGGGAATGAAAGAACAGGACATTTCCTACATAAACAAATAATGAATTTCCCAAAAAGCTATCAAATAGTTTAATGGGTGTCACCTTTTCTTGAAAATGGAATTCTTATAATAATTTATAGCTGTGCAGGAGGTACACCCCAGTGGACAGAGCCAATTCACCTGCCTTAATTGATGGAGAAAAATCAGAAAGAATAGTATTTAGCTATGAAAGCCATTGGCTAGTTGACAGACATGGTTGGATAGCTACATCCAGAGGACAAAAGACATTTCACAAACATCTTATTTTAGGTAGAAGCAAAATGGATTTGTCAAAAATCCTCTTTATTCTGTTGACAGAGTGATTTTTCTCAAATGCCTATTGTCCTGTGGTCAACAACAGAAAAAAATAATTTTATTAAGCTCCTGTTCTCTTTCTGAGAACAAAATGTACTTTATCCTTTCCTTGTCAATAGAATACTTAGGCCCTGTGACAACAGAAAGGAGCTATGTAGCATTATTTTATTGCCAACATCCTTTTAGAGGTTTTATTCTTTAAGCATAAAATGGATTAATTTACTCTCCAAGGAAACAGAAAGCTTCTCATACTGTGAATAAGTATGTGGGTGGTGCCATTTGGGGGCTGCCGAGGCAACACCTAAAGAATCTAAAGTAAAATCACAATTTACACAAGGCTCCAGGTGAAGAGAATGTTCCACAGTAATTAACTATAATCAACCAAGACTAACACTAAGTACTTTACTTATATTGAAAGAGAGTAATTTTTATACTGACCAATAATTTTTGCATACAAAGTTTTCTGATTAAATTTCTATCCTGTCACCCCACTCACTTTCTTCCTTCTGTCTGATTTATCTCAGGTGCTTCAATTTTACTTTTTACTTGCTGAAATGCGATTTTCTGTAATTATTTTTATCTATTGGCAAATGATTTATTTTAATTCCAGGGACCATGTTTCTATCTTTGTTTCCCCTTCATTGCAAGTATAGGACTATGTATATAATAGATTATTAGTAAATGTTTATTGATGATTGATTTATAGCCAGTTCAATCATTCTACAATATAACTATATAAAATAAATTATTATGAATATAAAATATATACTATATATAATTTATATCCATATATATAATGTACATCCATGTATATGTTTATCTCTGTATATATACATTCATGAGTGTATTTGCACAATACTAACATATACACATATGGGTATATAGCTGTGTTGTATAATAGATAGAGACAGATATAACCTTGGGTTCAATTATATCAGAAAGATCTGGGTTCAATTCTATCTATCAAATACTGGTTATATAACTCTGGGCAACTTATTAAAACTCTCAGTGCTTCAGGTAACTTTGTAGACTACTAATTGTAAAAGAATTTTTGATCCTCATTGGTAGTGTTTTTTCAATGAAAGTGATTCCTCTCATTAATGAAATTGAAATTCTATACTCCTATCCTCAGACATACTTTTGATTTACACACATTTACAAGTACATATTGGTTTTCAAAAAGTAGAAACCAAACTAACCAATTAGTTAATCAACAAGTACTTAAATGTTTCCTATGACTCAGGCTCCACACTAAGATCTACAAATAACAAAGAAAAATAAAAAACAGCTTCTGCCCTCAAGTAGATTACATTCTAATGGGTGAAGGAAGTATATAGATAAATAAATTTGTATAAGGTATATAAAAAGTAGGTATATAGTGATTTTGAAAATGTAAAAGAAGGTCCTAATAACTGGAGGTGTGAGAGTGGGAGAAATTGTCAAAAGGCCACCTTCAGAAATTTATACTTGAGTTTTCTCAATCTGCTTAACACTGAAAAAAAAAAAAGTGATGTGATGTAGGGAGTGATGGATTGTTTAAATGGTTTGCTGCCATTCGCTTCAAAAATGGTCGTTCAGTTGTATTCTCCAACTCTATAACAATAAACAACAAATATATACATAGGATTTTAAAATTTGCAAATAACTCTGTGCTATCTCATTTGACGCTGAAAACAACTCTGAGAGGTAGGAGCTATTATTTTTCTCATTTAACAAATGGGAAAATTGAAGCTAAATCAAGTAATATGTCCAAGAGTCATACAACTGGTAAATGCATAAAAAAGTTTTACATCCAGTTCTTCATGACTCCAATTTGAACAATATCCATTGTGCCACCTAAATTTTTTTAGATTCTTATTCTCTCCTACAGATATCAATTATTAACACAACTTCAAATAATCAAATGATCCTAAAATCTAAATCTTCAGCCCTGACTTTTGAAATCTTAGTGTAATATTTTCTTTTTTTTTTCTTTCATTTTTGGTTGGTTTATTTTTTTAATAATATCTTTTTATTTTCAAAATATGTGCAAAGATAGTTTTCAACATTCACACTTGTAAAACCTTGTGTTTCAAATTTTTCTCCCTTCCTTCTCTCCACCATTCTCTCCTAGAAAGCAAATAATCTAAAATAGGTTAAACATGTGCAATTCTTCTATACATATTTCCACATCTATCATCCTGCACAAGAAAAATGAGATCAATAGGGAAAAAAATGAGAAAGAAAAAAAGCAAGCAAACAACAACAAAAAAGATGAAAGTACTGTGGTGTAATCTACACTCAGTCCCCATAGTTCTCTCTCTGGATGCAGATGGCACACTGCCTCACAGGTCTACTGGAATTGGCCTGACTCACCTCATAGCTGAAAAAAGCCAAGTCCATCAGAGTTGATCGTCACATAATCTTGTTGCTGTGTAAAATGCTCTCTTGGTTCTACTGACTTCACTTAGCATCAGTTCATTTAAGTCTTTTGAAGCCTTTCTGAAATCATCCTGTGTTTCATTTTTTATTGAACAATAATACTCTATAACATTCATATACCATAACTTGTTCAGCCATTTCCCAATTGATAGGCATCTACTCAGTTTCTAGTTCCTTGCTACTACAAAAAGGACTGCTACAAATATTTTTGGCACATGTGGGTCCTTTTCCCTTTTTTATGATCTCTTTGGGATACAGACCTAGCAGAGACACTGATTGACAGTCCTTTGAGCATAGTTCTAAATTGCTCTCCAGAATGGTTGGATCATTTCACAACTCTACCAAAAATGTATTAGAGTCCTAGTTTTCCCACAATCCCATCATCATTTATCATTTTCTTTTCCTGTCCTGTTAGCTAATCTGAGAGGGGTGTAGTACATCAGAGTTGTCTTAATTTGCATTTCTACAAACAACTGTAACAGATCATTCAGGGCATTTTTCATATGACTAGAAATGGTTTTAATTTTTTCATTTGAAAATTGTTCATATCCTTTGACCATTTATCAGTTGGAGGATGGCTTGTAATTCTTACAAATTTGAGTAAATTCTCTATATGTTTTAGAAATGAGGCCTTTATCAGTATCCTTGGATGTAAAATTTGCTCTCAATTTCATACTTCCATTCTAACCTTGACTGCATTTTTTTTTGTACAAGAAAGTTTTTGATTTAATATGATCAGAATTATCCCATTTTACATTTTATAATGAACTCCAGTTCTTCTTTGACCACAATTCCTTCCTTCTCCCTGGATCTAAAAGATAGACTATTCTTTGTCTTTCTAATTTGTTTATAGTATCACCCTTTATGTCTATTATAAACCCATTTTGACCTTATCTTGGTATAGGGTGTTAGGTGTTGGTCAATGCTTGGTTTTTGACACAATATTTTTCAATTTTCCCTGGCAATTTTTGTCAAAATGTGAGTTCTTATGCCAGAAGCTGGGGTCTTTGGGTTATCAAATGCTAGATTACAATAGTCATCGTCTTGTGAATTTAACCTAATCCTTAATATTTTCACCTGCATATTGTACATGATTAAGAATAAATGGAAGTGCCTAAAACAGAGCTCTTCATTTACTCTAGCATCAACTTGTTTCTTCCCGACATCCATATTCCTATTTGTAGACTCTATTTTTCTTGCAATAAAATCTCAAATTTTAAAGGGACCTCTAAAGAAATTTAATCCAAAGTTTAAATAACCTGTAGCTCCAAATCACAGCTCTAAGTTTGCAAAAATTTCTTCCATTATTGAAGACTTCACCAAAAAAATTCATTTGCCCCCAACAAGTTTCCCCTAATTTTTCTTCTTTTTTTAATTAAAGATTTTTATTTTCAAAATATATGCATCGACAATTTTTAAATATTGATCCTTGCAAACCCTTCTGTTCCAATTTTTTCTCCTCTTCCTCCCTACCCTCTCCCCTAAAGGGCAAGTAATCCAATATATGTTAAACATCATAAATATATATATATATATATTAAATCCAATATATGCATACATATTTATACAATTATCTTGCTACACAAGAAAAATCAGATCAAAAAGGAAAAATGAGAAAGAAACATATTTGACACAGAGAGACATATACTTCTTCAAGATCACCTAACAAAAAGGCATTTTATTTCTCTGCAGTTCCCTAACAGGGAGTAGCCTTTTTTGGATACAAAGTCAGAGATTGCAATGTCTTTAAGAATGCTAGACTGGCAAAATCTTATTCTTTTTAACCAAACCAAATTTTTAACCAAACCAAAAAAGGGAGGAAACCTTTGTAAAGGTTATGTCATTAGGGTGTTTCTATATCTGTTCTGTTGCATTTGTCCTCAAATTCAGGTTCAGGCAGTAATTGACACCAACCCCTGACTTAAGTCATAATAACCTTGAAGTCAAGATTCCAAGCAGAGTGTAACAGTCAGCCCAACAAAGAAACTCTGAAAAGCCAGAGTGCCTGAAATTTGAGCTTAAGAAAAGATTTGGGCTTCAACTGAGACTGTACTATATAACAATTGAGCTAAGTTATGAACCCAATACTTTCTCTTTCCCCAGATATTGATATGATGGTGGTGAGAATTCAGTGTCACTTATCTTTAAATAAAATATTTCTTTGTAAAAGTTAATCTGCATAAATAGATAAATGGTCCTGGGATTCAGAGGACCACTTTTACAATTATGGTGAGCACCATTTGTGGCAGGTATAGCCAATAAAGCCTCTACTACACATACCCTTAAAAGTACTGGAATATTTCAAAGGATGAGTAAAATGTAACACACCTGGCTTTCAGGAAATAGAAGGTCAGGGTAGTTAGTGATAAAAGAAAAAAAAAGTACATAAATTATAATAATGATCAAAATGGCACTTTCATTCTATGTTGAATGTAAACTATAAGCAATATGGGATCACTGAGGAAATATATTAGCTGAATCAGAGTTGCATTTCTCTTTGTAGGCTGAAAGAAAAAAGGGAATCTGAGAAAAGGCATATTTCTTGTTCATGATGGAACAAATTATTTTTTTTCTCTTCGAGAACTGAAAGTTAGAGATGATACTTAAATGATTTCACTGTAAGTGAGTAGCTAAACTTTCCACTTCGTTGTATCACTGTTACATTCATACATTGAGGCACAGGGAGAAGACATAAACTTTATATTTGTATCCCATCTTTTGATGATTAAATGAATATACACATATTTCCTATGTATCATATAATTATATCTATATAAAGAATAAGATCATTGGAGTGGGAAAATAATGATAACATAAAAATTAAAAAAAATGTCACCCTGAATTTAGACCTATATTTTTCTGGAATACAGTCTTCAATTTTCCTATGTGTTAGGCTGTTAAGAAGCATTTATTATGTGCTTACTATGTGCTAAGAACCAATAAAGAGGGGAGCTCTCCAAAAATACATGCAAAAAAGAGGACAGTTTATATAATAAACTACATCTGAAAATGAGTTTGGATAAGCAATATATACACACATATATGTAAACATAAATATATACATATATCCAATATTCTATGAGATAAAATCATATATATATATATATATATATATATATATATATACACACACAACTATGTTTCCATAGGCTGTTCTATTTACCTAGCATCAAGATTCTGAACTCTGATACACTTCACCTTCCTGAAAGAAAATATACTTTAGGAATTGTTTAGGATTCAAGTTCAATTAGAATAAGAAATAGAAGGGGGGACTAGGGCTTGTCACTGAAAAATTAAGCATTTGAAAATTCCAACTCAATGCCTAATGAGAGTAAATTGAGAGTAAAATGCCTGCCAAACTCTACTCATGCAGAGAATATTCACTTGGGCAAGAAAAAAGTAATTAAAACTATTGTTGAGAGCAAGATAAGATACTATCATTATATCCAAGGATATATGACTTTACTTGAATATATATTTTGTCATTATATCTGGAAGGAAAAACCATGGAGGGGAGAGTTGCTCTATGAAAATGGCCAGCCCTAATTTGCACATAATTCTTGGAGTTTGGCACTCTTTCTTAAGAGTTATAATCAATGGATAAATCAAGAAAAGTCCCTCTCCTGCTAATAAGAGTTGCCCTACTATTCAAGAATTGCTTTACCTCAAGAGACTTATTAGAATAATCATATGAAATTCAAATAATTTCCTATTTGGAGAGGGGTATAATAATGTAATAATCCTATTTCCCCAGATCAGTTCACCCCAAAACAGCAACTTTTATATAAAGAGAATGAAACTTCTTGATTCAATTTTTATTTGTAACTTCAAAAAGGATCAGTAAATTCACTGCTCTCCAAATATATATAGATATTGAATGCAGAAGGCAAAATTTTGTCTTTATTAAAAAGAAGCCTAATGAAGATTAACAATATCTTATAGTTGTGGAAATATTGGAAAACATTTGGAAAAATTATGGATATTTTTAGAATATTAGAATATGATTTAGAACACCCATTGTTCTACAGGTGATGTCCAAGTTCTCATTATTCTGAATAATGTATGTATTGCTAAAAATAAATTTCCATTGTTTGCATGCTATACATGGAATTCTACAGAAATTCTTTTGATATATTACAAATAGCATTGTCTATAAATTTCTGTTATTGTTCAGTTTTTGTTACTCTGCAGATTATCTTTGGCTGGTAAATTGTTGCACTTTCAATCTTCATGAATTTTCCCAGTGAAACACTTTTGAGGCTGACTTTGGTAATTAGTAGTGAGAGTATGAGAGGAGCTTAGAATGTCGTGTGTATCTTCTCTACCATCTTAGCTCCACCCCCACCCCCTAATGCAATATTAAATTTGTATTTGTAAAATTGTATTTCTAATACAATATTAAATAGTAACGGTGATAGTGGGCAACCTTGTTTCACTCCAGATCTTATTGGGAATGGTTGCAGTTTGTCTCCATTACATATGATGCTTACTGATGGTTTTAAATAGATTCTGCTGATTATTTTAAGGAAAAGTCCATTTATTCCTATACTCTCAAGTGTTTTTAATAGGAATGGATGTGGGATTTTGTCAAATGCTTTTTCTGCATCTATTGAGATGATCATATGGTTTTTGTTAATTTGGTTATTAACATGGCCAATTATATTGATAGTTTTCCTAATATTGAACCAGCCCTGCATTCCTGGTATAAATCCTACTTGATCATAGTGTATTATCCTGGAGATGATTTTCTGTAGTCTTTTTGCTAATATCTTATTTAAGATTTTAGCATCAATATTCATTAGGGAGATTGGTCTATAATTTTCTTTCTCTGTTTTCAGCCTACCTGGTTTAGGTATCAGTACCATGTCTGTGTCATAGAAGGAATTTGGTAGGACTCCTTCATTCACTATTTTATCCAATAATTTATATAGCATTGGGGCCAATTGTTCTTTAAATGTTTGGTAAAATTCACATGTAAATCCATCTGGTCCTGGGGATTTTTTCTTAGGGAGTTGTTTAATTGCCTGTTCTATTTCTTTTTCTGAAATGGGACTATTCAAGCAATTTACTTCCTCCTCTGTTAGTCTGGGAAGTCTATATTTTTGGAGGTAGTCATCCATTTCACTTAGGTTATCAAATTTATTGGCATAAAGTTGAGCAAAATAACTCCTTATTATTTCTCTAATTTCCTCTTCATTGGTGGAAAGTTCTCCCTTTTCATTTTTAAGACTACTAATTTCATTTTCCTCCCTCCTTTTTCTAATCAGATTTACCAAAGGCTTATCTATTTTATTGGCTTTTTCATAGAACCAACTCTTAGTTTTATTAATTAGTTCAATAGTTTTTTTACTTTCAATATTTTTAATTTCTCCTTTTAATTTTAGAATTTCCAATTTAGTATTTGATTGGGGGTTTTTAATTTGGTCTTTTTTTAGTTTTTTTAGTTGCAAGCCCAATTCATTAATCTTTTCTTTCTCTGTTTTATTCAAGTAAGCCTCTAAGGATATAAAATTCCCTCTTATTACCGCTTTGGCTGCATCCCACAAATTTTGGTATGATGTCTCATCATTGTCATTATCTTGAGTGAAATTATTAATTGTATCTATAATTTGCTGCTTCACCCAATCATTCTTTAAGATGAGATTGTTTAGTTTCCAATTACTTTTTGGTCTATTTCCCCCTAACTTTTTGTTGAATGTAGTTTTTATTGCATCATGATCTGAAAAGAAAGCATTTACTATTTCTGCTTTCTTGCATTTAATTTTGAGGTCTTTATGTCCTAATATATGGTCAATTTTTGAATAGGTTCCATGAACTGCTGAGAAGAAAGTATATTCCCTTCTATCTCCATTCAATTTTCTCCAAAGATCCAACATACCTAATTTTTCTAATATTCTATTTACTTCTTTAATTTCTTTCTTATTTGTTTTGTGGTTTGATTTGTCTAATTCTGAGAGTGCAAGGTTGAGATCTCCTACTATTACAGTTTTGTTGTCTATTTCTTCTTGCAACTCTCTTAACTTCTCCTTTAGGAAGTTGAGTGCCATACCACTTGGTGCATATATGTTTAATATTGATATTGCTTCGTTGTTTATGCTACCCTTTAGCAGGATGTAGTTTCCTTCCTTATCTCTTTTAATTAGATCAATTTTTACTTTTGCTTGATCTGAGATAAGGATGGCTACCCCTGCTTTTTTGACTTCACCTGAAGCATAATAGATTTTGCTCCAGCCTTTTACCTTTACTCTATATGTATCCCCCTGCTTTAAATGTGTTTCTTGTAAACAACATATTGTAGGGTTCTGACTTTTGATCCAGTCTGCTATCTGCCTCCTCTTTATGGGGGAGTTCATCCCATTCACATTTACGGTTAGAATTACTAAATCTGTATTTCCTGCCATCCTAATAACCCCAGATTATGCTTTACTTTTTCTTGCCTCCCCCAACCCTCTTTCCCCTTTTTGAACTTATGTACCCGACTTGTATCTTGTATCTAGTGAATTCTTTATTTTTTTCCAATTCACAATTCTTACTTTCCTGAGATTTTTTTATTTTTTCCAGTTCACAAATTTTGTTTCCCTGGGAATTTTTTAACTTTTCCAATTCGTATTTCAGGAAGTTGTTGCTCTCTTGTAAGGCTTCTCTTTCCTTTCCCCATTTATCTTCTAACTCTCTTTTGAGACTTTTAATGGTCTCTTCTATGAGAGCATTATGTAAAGGAGGACAGTCTGATGCATTTTTGCTGTTTGAGGTCTCTTCAGGTTTGCTGACCTGCTCTTTTTCCTGCATAGAAGCTGTCGATCGTTCTTTTCATCTTTTTATTCATGTTTTAAAGCCTTTAGGGTAGGTCTCCTAGGCAAGGGGGTTACCAGCTTCCTCTGCAGAGCAGGGAGAGATGTAAACCAATTTCCGACTCCGACTCCGAGGTATGGGAGTGCTCTGAGTGAGAGTTTTCCCTTCCCCCAACTGGAAGTGGATTCAGCACTGGCCGAGCTATCGAAGTGCCCAGTAGGGCTGTGTGGGTTAGCGATTGCCCACGGCTAGAGACTAAGGGGTGAAAGTGTCACTGCCCCAGGCCGGAGCCTCTTGTGGGACTGTGAGTATTAGCAGCTGACCGCATACCACGGATTCTACCTAACTCTGCCCGGAACTCTGACCCAACGTCTCTGCCTGATGCAAATCGGCCCTGGGAAAGCTCTATGGCCCCAAGCCGAGCTCCCCACTGTGCAGATTGGAGGCTAACCCGGGCTGCGTCCTCCTGCCGTGCAGGATCACAACTGCCCCAAGGAAAAGCCCGGTACTGCGGGTTGGGGCTGCGCGCTTGTGCTGAGATCTGTGCTTTCACTTTCGGTTTGAGGCTCTCCTTGGAACCTAATTTCTCTCCCAGTCTGCGCTGATCTCCCCCCTGGCCCTGGAAACAACCTTTTTTGGTGAGACTGCAGATTTTCTTCGGCTGGTGAGTTGTTCTACTTCTTATCTTTACGAATTATAGCAGTCAAGACTTTTTTTGAGGCTTGATATAATATTGATAGAGAGGGTAAGAGAAGAGCTTAGAAAGTCGAGTGTGCCTTCTCCGCCATCTTGGCTCCGCCCCTTTAATTGTAATTTTAAAGAAATTATCATATAATAAATAGTATTGATTTTTAAATGATTCGCAGAATGCTTAGAAGCATTTGCATTATTAGGAGATTTGCTTCAGGATCTGAATGCTATGGAATTATGAATTTAAGCTTCATTTTATTAGATTTCTGTTATAACTACCAAACTATTCTAGATATTTAGTTTTGTACACTTTGCTTTTAAATGAAAAATGGCAGGGGAAGAGTAAAGATGGTAGACTGAGAGATAGTACTTCTTTTTTTCATTGTCTCTTAGAAAGGATACCAAACTAAATTCTGACTAGGAAAGGCAAGGAAAGAAAAAAGCAGTCTGTCACTTTCCAGCTGAGGAAAGCTTAAGAAGACAGAAGAGAGGACTGACAACTTTGGGATGGCCAGTGCCTCAGTGCAGCAGCAGATAGAAGCTGTAGCAGGTTATGACAATAGCATTAGGGAGCAAACCAGTACTCAGAGAAGGTAGAGAGATGGGTCATCTTTAATGAAGAGATTCAAAACCAGTCCTCTACTAGGACTGGAAACAGATACAAGTGCCATCTGGCAGCTCTATTACCCAAAACAAAGTTCCAGGTCACAGTTCCAATATTGAGAGAAACAGTTGTAGTAGTGAAGGAGCAGGGGTCTTACTTGTATAAGGAACGAGTTACAGAAACATAGTTGTATAGTAATTAATCAAAGTGCAAAACCTAGTAATAACTTTTAGTACTTTTCATAAGCCTACTGCAAAATCATTGAGAACAGGAGACCAAAACCAGACAGTTCAGTGGTCTTGAACCTACAGCGTCTTGCAGTAGACTAAATATGTCTGATCCCAGGGAATTGAACCATATTCAAGTTAACAGATCCAAATTGGCTAAGGAATTTGTAAAGCACCAGCCAGAAGGGCAGTGAGCAGACATCTTCCTGGATCACATCACTATGGTAGTACAGAAGAATTATAGTCCCACAGACTGAGAAATGGAAACAATAGCAGGATATAAAAGACAGAAGTTTAAGACAGACATTTCCTGGCTACTCCTCTTTCTGATTCCAAGGGTTGTAGATCCCAACACTGCATAAAGTCCAAAGTCAAGAATTAGGTTAGAAAAATGAGCAAAGAAGGAATCTAACAATAAAAAGTTACTGTGGTAAGAAGAAAAATGCAAACCACTATAATATTTGTTAAGCAAACTCTCCCAAAGCAGTTCACAAAGAGTTGAACAAAACTGATTGGACTAAAAAAGAACAATCATAAAGCTAAAAGTGATCATGGATCATGGTGATGGGGATAAACTAGAAGCTTTTTCAATATATCAAGGGCAAAGCAAAGTTGTCCATTATAAACATTTTCATTCATTCAATAATGTTAGAAATGTTAGCTATAACAGTAAGACAAGAAAAAGAAATCAAAGAAAAACTATAGATAATGAAATGAATTATGATAACCACAGATAATCAAGCTCTACAATACAATTTGGGGGATAAGTATATGACTAACAGTACTCATAAGCTTCTATTCAATTTCATTAAAACAAAATTCTCAGATACAATTAACAAATTTTAAGAATGTGATGGTTGGACATCAATGAACAGAACATTTCCAGATCTGGAGATAAGATATAGTGTTGCCCATGTTTTAATAAAATTGAATCATATTTATCTTAATATCCCAAACTCACTTGGAAAGGGATCAACAGGCATTCTTTTCACCCAGGCTTTTGTGTTCTTTGGGATATAAATATTCATTTGTGCGTTTATCAAAGAGTTCCTTAAAGTACACAATAGGCACACAGTTTAGATTGTGCACAAAACCCCCAAACTTCCCTACTTTGCTGGTCATTGATCATATGTTGTACTGTCTTTTTTTGAGCTTATTAAAGAAAGACCTTGAAATGGATATGGGCTTCTCTTGCTGTAATCATTTTCTGATCTTTCACACAGATATCCTAATGAAATGGAAAATACTGAGAAAGGATTCAAACTTTTTCATTCACATTGTTTCAAAGCTTTATCACAAATCAATCTGCCTGTCTCTGCCTCTGTTTCTGTCTCACTGTCTCCTCTTCTCTCTCCCCTTTCCCTTCCTCCTTCTGTCTTCTTTTTCTCTGTTTCCCTTCTTATCCACATATTAGGAAATTTGACTCTACAAAGAAGTGAGGCTTATGATAAATCTTACAAGAACTATTTTATTTTAAAATAAAACTGGGAAGAAAAATGAAACAAAGAAGAAATACAAAGATTTCTCAACATGAATAAAAGGATTACAATATACAGTAGAATGAAAACAGAACCATGAAAATCTTATTTTGGTTCTTTTTTCCCTGACTCAGAGATCTACAGATTAGGAAGAAAGACTAGAATAATTAAAGGGGACTGAAACTAATGGCTAGTGAGACCATGAGAGACCACCTGGTTGACCTCAGGGATTTCAAATCATCCATCATATCTGGAGAAATTACACTTATGGCTACTAAACAACTAGTGTTGTGTTATTGATAAACTGTTGATTTTGGTTGTTATCAAAAGACCCCATGGAATTCAGTGGGATTGGGGACTAAGCCCAAGGTGAGCTGCCATTGCCCAGTAATTCCCCATTTGCAAGCTAGTACAGGAGTTACAAGGAACAAGAGTGGGAAAACAATCTCGGAAAATTCAGTGATTCTCTTGAAAAGTGGGTGTGCCTATGGGAGAGACATAACTCAAATGCAGACATAGGAGGAAGCTTTATACTGTTAGTTTGCTACCTTCCCCCTCCCTTCAAGGTTTGGATTGGTTTGATTTACAATCAGAGTTAGTGACAGTTGCTCAGATTTATAATCTTCTTTATTCACTCATTCCATATGTGAAAAGGCTTGTTCCTTGTTATTGACCCAAACTGGTTTGGGGTACTTTAGGAGGGTCCCTTTGTCAGGACCTTGTTTAGCCAGTTCTTTGACTCACATTGTGATTGGTTGGAGATATCTTAATAAAATATTTCATCCCTCCCTTCATCCTACTTTGAAAGTATCTGTGGGAACCTAACTTCTCATACTCCTTGAAATGATCTTTGGAAAACTGAGAAGTCAAAAAAATGTCACAGGATTGAAGATGCTAATTTTTCAGATAAGGAATATTTTGCTATTTTTAATAATAAAATTTTGTTGACATCTTTGGTTTTTATATTGCCTATTTCCCCCTGAATTCCTCATTTATAAATTATTTAGCAACCTTTTCTTTGAAAAGGCTAAAGTTATAGCAAAACAAGTACCTTTTCATTCTTAAAAGCTACTAGATTGATAAATGTTTTGAGAATCACTTTAATGAATTTGTAATTCCTGCTACATTAATGGAAACAAAATCAGAAACATCATTAATTATTCATGGGGGTTACAAAAGAATTCTAGAATTGTAGACTGTGTGGTCAAAAAAACTGAAATGATTGCCCAAGTTCATTTTGAACTGAGGCAGCTGGAAAGAACAGTGCAATAAACCCAGAATGAAAAAGAACTGAATTCAAATCCAGCCTTGTTATTATCTTTTCTTCCTTTTTGAAGAAGACCATAACATTAGGGAGATGATATTATGACATGTAAGTGGGGTGGATTAAGTGAGGGTGGGCTGTACAAAATCACCAGCCTCACTTTCTCCTACAGAGCTATCTGGGTCCAGGGGCAAGATATAGATTAAGATGACAAGAGATGGCCCTGGATACCATGGGCCTTTTGGCAGTTTTAAGCTAAGGTCTTTAACAGCTCTCAGTTTGACTTATGTAATGCCCATTGAGTGATTAAAGTGAGGTAAGAATTAAGGCAAAGAATGACCTCTTTGATCTAGTGAAAAATGATAATAATAATATTGAAGGCAAATACCCCTAGACTTTATGGCCAAAACAGAAACAACTGCTTTTACATTCACTCTGAATCAATCAAGATCCAAACAATAACAAACTAGGACTTGGCCTGGCATGTATTTTTGATCAATCAAAAAGAATCATAATTATTTGTGTTTAAGGTATAGTTCTTCAAAAAAAAAATCTATCTGGTAAATCCCAAGATATTTTGGGAAGTTTCAGCATTCCAAAAAAATTTTTTTTAAAATACATTCTCTTGCACAAAGCACCCACAGATAAGGAAATGACACCTGACCAAGGGAGGGAGAGAGGAAGGAAATTAGGAAGGCTTCAAAGGGAGAAAAGAAAAAAGAAGGGAGGAAAGAAAAAAAGAAGGAAGGAAAATAGTAGTATGACCCTGGTCAAGCCACTTAATTGATGCTTGTCTCAATTTCTTTGATTGTAGAATGAGGATAATAATAGCACTAAAATCTAACATATATATATATATATATATATATATATATATATATATATATAGTATTTTGAGGATTAAATGAAATAGTATCTTTAATAGTGCTTGGCACATTATAAGTATTGAATACAAAATTCCTTGCTTATTTCTAAAGTTACACAACACAAACAATATTGAACTTTGATTTCAAATTGAATGCCATTTCCTATTTGGCTTTCTGTCTATAAATTGGAAAGTTCTAGCAAATCCAACAGATAAAATGCAATCTTTCTATCCTCAAATAATAATAATAAAAATCAAGAGAGTATCAGGCACACATAAATATGATTTTGCTTCCTGGCCCAAATCATTTACTTCAATAATTGTCTTATAAAATTTACAAATTTATTGATTATCCTTGTTATTTAAAAGACAGCACAGATACAGAGTGAGCTTAAGAGTCAAGAATTCAAATGTTACTTCTGAAACCAACCAACTATGAGACACTAGTCAAGTTTAAATCTCTCAGTGTCTCCAGGCAACATTGAGAATTGTAAATCACTGAGAAGATGTTGATCTGAATAAGGTAGTGAGTTTCTCATTTAGGTTTCCCTAATCAATTACATCTGAGAATCAATATAAAAAGAAAAGAAAAGGATCTAGTCATTTTGAGAAAAGGAAAAAAAATTGCAAAACCATGTACTATGCATTAGGATCAATCAATAGGCATTTCTTGGGCACATGTGCAGGTAGTAGTAGTTGAAGTGATGACCCTGGAGTCAGGAAGATTCTTCCTGAGTTCAAATCTGACCTCATATACTTCCAATCTGGGTGATTATGATAAGTCACTTAACTGTTTGCCTCAGTTTCCTCATCCGTAAAATGAACTGAAGAAGAAAATGGAAATTTACTCATATTTTTGCTAAGAATACTCCAGATGGAATCCAGAAGAGTCAGATATGATTGAACAACAAAAATACATCCAATAGGCTAGGAACTGGAGGTATAAAGACAAAAGTGAAACTTCCTAATATCAAGAAGGTTATGCTTTATTATTGGAAACCACAGGTATACATAGAAGCCCCTAAGAAATGTATACAAAATACATGAGATAATTAACTTATGTGGAAACATAATGAGACTTTGAATCCAGGGACTTGTATTTCAAACTAACTTCTACCATTTCCTAGCTAGATATGCCATTTCTTCCCTTTGGACCCCAATCTTCTCTTTTATAAGAAACTGGACCAGGCAATCATGAAGTTCCCTTCTTGGAACCATTTTAATATACTATGTCTTATTTTATCCTTACAAATGAAATGTTGTTTTTTACTTATTGCCCTTTGGCAACAAGACCATTGTATCTATCATAGATTTATACACACACACACAAATGTATATATGTTTGTACACATGTAGAAACATATATACATACATATGTACATTTATATACATACATATAAAATAGATTTTGAGTGTACATTTTATATACTTACATACATTTATGTGTATATATGATTAATCAGATTGATTTATTTATATGTATATATATATAAAATATATATATATATATATATAATTAATTTTTAAAAATTCACATTTCACAGAAAAGGAAGGAAGGAATAGAAGGAAGGAAAGAAGGAAGTTAGGAAGAAAGGAAGGAAGGAAGTGAAAGTATAGGGAGGGAAGAAAAGATCGAAAAAGAAAGAACTTTGACTCATGTCAGGACCCTTTCTGAAGGAAAAATGAAATTCAGCTAGGAAGGAGGGCAAATAATAATATGATTCCCAATATTACATTTTTATCCAGTAAAGCATAATTGTGTTTTCATATAAAGAAGAATACAGCATTCAGCTTAAATAGAGGGAAAAGTCAGACTTTTATGACAAAAGTATCTAATATTGTATATCATATTAGTATCCAGAGCAATTAGTACATTTATTTTTTTTCTAGCATAAGAGATAATAAGATTGAAATAGTTCAAACTTTAGGTAGTTTTTAAATGAGTATAACTAAGTCTGCCCATATTTGCCTTCAGTAGGCAACATGGTATGATTGATAACAAACTGACTTTAACGTCAAGAACACATGTTCAAATCTTACTGCAGACATATATTGACTTTTTCATCTTGAGCTATATAAATAGCAATCATTCCAGTTTTGACCAGAAACCCTAAGGGTCTTACTCCCAGATTAATTAATGAAGTAATTGGTTTAGCTATGTGAAACAAGCCATTCATTTTCTCAATTACTACCTAGCCTTAATTGCTGAATGGGTATGGCTTCAATCAAACTAAGATCTGTTGAAGACCTTAGCTTAAAAAAGGTCAAAGTCTCCCACTGAACCCAAAGCCCTTTCCAGTTGTCCTGAGCTATGTCTAGCCATTTGATTCTCTGGAGCTCTGGAGGAGAAGGTGAGGCAGGTGACCTTATATATTCCTCTTTCACTTAAATTCAATTGACTTGCATATTATAGTATCACTTCCCTAATGTCTTCTTTGATAACAAAGGACAAACAACACATATCTGTAGGAGACTGTGATACTGATAATCTATTGTGAACAAACACATAGAATGCTGGTTCCTTAAGGACAAAGACTTTTTTATTTACTATTTTTTCATAATTTTGTAAATTATAAAGCAGAAGTGAAAAAAATACATCTTCAAGAGATATTATGATCTTCATTATTATCGCCATTCCAATACTGTAATTTAAATAGTATAGTTATTGCCTTTAATATGTAAATCACAATTTTTATATTTCTTCAAAATTATTTAAATGTATGAGTTGCTATGATTAAAAAATTCTGTAAGCCTTTGGCCAATTGGATGATTAGTGCCCCTGAACTATGTTAGACAATCATTTAATAATTATTTAATATTGAATATTTACATTCAAAGTTTTTACAGGTCAGTACTACCTACTAGCACTTGTGCTTCATTTAGAGACCTTCTAAAAAACAGTTATTTTCAAACTAAAAGGAAGTCTCAGAGAAAATCTTATGTTTTCACAACATAACTGAATGACTAAAACAACAGCAATAAAATAATCAGAAGACCTGAGTTTTGGTCTTACTTTGTTACAAACTAACAATGAGATTTTGGTCAAGTCACCAATCTGGGTCATAATTTTATCATATAGAAAAGGAGAGATTGGACTAGATAATTCCTAAAATTTAACCCTATTTCTCAACCAAAAAAATTTGTTTCTCTCTTTCTTTACTATTTTACTGTTTCAAATGCTAACAGTTTCTCCTGTAAAAACTGTCGAGAGGGATGAGCACAAAATAAGTCATGCCATCTTAATTTGATTTTAACTTTGAAATAAAAATGGATTTAAAAATATTTTCTATTTTTTGTCTTCTGAGATTAGTAGTAACACAGAATGTACCATAACTAATTATTATGGATTTATTGAGGCAAAATCACTATCTTAATATTTCCTCCTAAATTCAAAAAGATTTTTTAAAATGCAATTTGAGATAGAAAACAAGGAGCAAATGAAGCTTATCTTTATATAATCAATGTGAAAAGCAGCACCTATTACTGCCAATTTTACTTTCCTCAACTCTGATGCTTATAAGATGTCTAATGCATTTTACTCACTGATTTATGCCACAGTCATTGCCCTTTGTCAGGAAGTTGGTGTGTCACGTTGTAAACTGTGGCTTCAATTTCATGTTTTAGGAATAAATCCTTACAAGGCTGGTTTATGATAGTAATACTGATGGAATTGAACCCATAGTGATATTTTTACATAATGCCAAAAGAATATATAGGCAGAAAAATAAACACAAAAGAGATTAGACTTCTAACACAACAAATGAGCCACAAAAAGAAGTTGATTGTTCAGTTTGCCTTTTCAAGAAATTGTGATGAGTATGGAGAGAAAATTGAATTTGTGATTTGGTGCCTTTGAAGGATCATACATGATAAAAACCAAAATTCCCCCAGTTCTTTAAAAAATACTTTTTTCCTAGTCATAGTAATATTATAGACTACAAAATCACAGTATCCATCATTCTGTTCCCTTTTCTATAACTTATGTATAGGTTATAATTAGAACTGTTATAAAGACACAGGATATCAAATTTGGAAGGAACTTTAGTTATCATTTTAATAAGAAGTAGAACACAATTGGATCATTAAAGGAAATTAGGGATTATATGAAGCAGAGGTTAAAGAATACATTCCAGTCTTGATTTCAAAGCACAGCCTGGGCAAAAGCATAGAGGGCAGAAATGGAGTATCAAGATTGGGGTGGGGGGGAGTAGATTTTTATGACTGTTACACAGATTATGAAAGAAGGTTATGGAAAATCAATCTAAAAAGAAGCTGATACCAGGGATTGTAATTGATTTTAAATCTAAAACAAACAAAAAAAGCTGAGGGATTTATATTTTATCCTGAAAGCAATGGGGCATCATTGAAGGTTCTTGAAAAGTGTAATGACATGATAAGATACTGTGCTTTAAGTGAATTATTTTGGCAATTATGGAGACAATTGACAGGAGAGAAGAAAAGACAAAAGATGAGAACTAAATTAGAAGGCTGTTGCAATAGTCCAGCAAAAGCAGATGAGGGAGAGGAAAGAGTTGAGAATGATTTTGAAGTTAAGGATCTAGGAGACTATAAGAATGGTAGTGCCTTTATTAGAAAGAGAGAAAGAGTGAGTTCATATATGTTCATTTTTTTCATGTATTCAATTTGAAATTGTGATATCCATTTTGAAATATTCAATTATTTATGAATGACAGATTTAAGTTCTCAAGAGATAATCTAGGACTATATAGAGAACTATTAGTCATTTACCATGATATGGTCTCTAAAATCACTTCTCATTTTAAATCCATGGTCCCATATAATATGAATTTATATATATATATATGAATTATATATGTGTGTATGTGTGTCTGCATGTGTGCATATCTCTGTGTGTATTATATGTACTAAAACACATATATAATAGATATTACAGCATTTATAGGAGTGTTAATTGAATAGAACATTAGGTCTGGAGTCATGAAGACTTAAGTTCAAATATGGCCTCAAATACTTATTACCTGTGTGACCCTGAGAAAGTCATTTAGTCCTGTTTGATCAATTTTTTATTTACAAAATGAACTGGGAAAGGAAATCTTAAATCACTCCAGCGTCTTTGACAAGAAAACTACAAATGGAGTCACAAAGAGTTAGACACAACTGAAAAAAAAAAAGACTGATTGAAAAATTAACATTTAAAGTAAACTATTTAGAACTATGAAAAACATCAATATGGATAGAAGGGTAATTAATAAGTAATTATCTATTCCAACAGCAAAGGGCACACAACATACTGGGTGATAATGATGGGATAAATTAATAAATAACCAAATATCTTTCCTTTGAACTTCTTCAGAGTTCCTGTCTTTGTTTTGACTAAAGAATTGCCGTCCTTTACCTACAAGATTGTGTCTCTGAGACTAGTAAATACCATAAACTTAGAGACCTTCCTCTACCCCAGTTAAGCTTTGGAATTCAGCCTATCAACATGTGAACTTGTATTAAAAAGTCCAAGTGGTAGGAGTCCTTTATTTTCTGAGGGAGATGATTATTTTTTGTTTATTAATTCATTTGCTTATTTATATATTTATTCATCTATTTTACTTTTTTATCTTTGGAGATACCTACTAAAGGCAAGTCTCAAAGGGTTTATATATGTCATTCATTATTTTGTTGGAAAATTCTGCTATGTAATGAAAAATATTGACAAATCTGCTATTTAAAATATTGATATATATGTTTAGTACATCCTTACAAGATATGGAATTTCTAGTTACTGCTGAAAGAATTCATAACAGAATTTTATGGAAGCACAGTTATATGTCTGTATATTTATAAGTCCCTTCAATGTTACCTATGTTTGAATTAAAGTATTCTTTATGACTTATTCTCATGCAAGTTTTACTATTTTGAGGGTAGGGGGCACTGAGTAATATTTAATCTGTGGTGTATAAACCAAGGAAAAGGGACTCCACTACCTCAAGAAATTTTAGGTTTTCAGTTATACTTTAAGTGATGTGTAGATCAGATTGGTAAAGAGTAGAGTATTGCTGAAGCATTTTGAATGAAAACAATCTTTTAAATACTAACTATTCCATATGTTTAGTAACCAAAGTAGACAAACTAGTCTTTTAGAACAAAGACTGCATTTTCTAAAATGTCACTTTCAACAATGGAGTAAGCAGGGTTATAGGATTCCTGGGAGTGCTGGGACTCTGTGGTAGCAGACACAGTGTAGAGGACAGGGATACTTAATGAAATATCCTAATGGATCCTGACAAGCTGGAGAACACTAAGCTAAGGGAGGTCACTCAAGCACATCCCTTGGTAGTAGTAAACAGAACACCAATAATATCCAGATAAACTAATATGACACACTTGTTTCTCCTGGAATCCCAGGGTACTTTTTTTAGCTTTTAATCATTTATAGCAACTGAGATCAGTTAGAATACTAGCTATAAAACTGGCTCTTTTCCTCTTTACTGCCAAATAGTGTGGCCAAGATCTGGATGCACAAATTTCTCCAAAGGGTAATTGGGCATGTCCTTAGTGATATGTGGAGTAATATCTATTTTGGCAAACATTTTATGTCACTATTGTATACTATCTTTGGAAATGTTGCCCAGTGCCTTGGTACCATGGGGGTTTGCTCTTCCTGAGTATTGGATGTTTTCCAACCCTGTGATTACATTAACAATGTAGAATGAAAAATTTGTTTATTTACTTTATTGATTTATGAGATCTTATGCAAAAAAATACAAACCAATACATTTTGGTAATATTGAAGGAGGGAATTAAGCAAATATTCTAATAAGAGAAATATGATAATAATCTCCTTGAGCAGGAGTTTCATAGTCTGGAAGATATTGTGGACTTTGAACAATTCCCTTTAGAATTACAGTTCCCGTAGGTCCATCATATTATCGATCAAAATTAATAGATCAGTTTCAAGTCCCTGAATCTCAAGCATAGTGTGTACTGAGCTGCCAAAAGCCCCTAAAAGGCATTTCTCTTCCTGTCTAGAAAGATTAGTTCTCCCTGGCAAATGCTATAATATCACTCTTGACTTTATATTGAAGGTCAAAGCAAATAGGTGATATATCTAAAAATAGAATTACCTAGTGCTCATTCTCAGCCTCTCAAACAAATAAAAAAAATCATGTGGCATTATTGAAATAGACAAATGTATTTGAGTCTTGGAGATATCATTAAGATGACCTTCTTTGCAAATTTGTCTTTTCTTTTTCTTTTCCTTTTCCTTTTTCACTTTCATTTTCCTTTTTTCCCCAGTATTCTATAGTTGTTTTATTTTTAATAGTATTTTATTTTTCCCAATTACATGACAAAACAATATTAGCATTCTTTTTAACAAGATTTTGAGTTCTGAATTTTTCTCCCCTTCTCCCTATCTTCCCCTTTTCCAAATATGCTCGACAATTTGATATAGGTTATATATGTGCTGTCATGTAAAATACATTTCCATATTAGATACAGTTGTGAGAGAAAAACAAATCAAAAGGGAAAAACACAAAAAAGAATAAAATAAGTCAGAAAAAGTATGCTTTGATATGCATTTAGAATGCATCAGTTTTTTATCTGGATATGGATGTCATTTTGCTTGATGAGTTTTTTGCACTTATCTTAGATCATGTAATGTTAAGAGCTTAGTCATTCATAGTTGATCATCACACAATGTTGCTGACACTGTATGATGTCTGCTTCTGCTCATTTCATTTTGCATTAGTTTGTACAAGTTTTCCAGGTTTTTCTGAAATCTGTCTGTTCATTATTTCTTATGGCACAATAGTATTCCATTACATTTACATATCACAGTTTGTCCAGCCATTCCCCAATTGATGGATGTTCCTTCAGTTTCCAATATTTTGCCACCATTAATAAGGCTGCTATAAATATTATTGCACATGTAGGTCTTTTCCCCTTTTTATGCTCTCTTTGGGATGTAAACTTATTAGGGGTATTCATTCAGTTTTATAGTTCTTTGAACATAGTCCCAAATTGCTTTCCAAAATGGGTGAATCAGTTCACAACACTACCAATAATGAATTTGTGTCTTGATTTTTCCACATTCTTTCCAACATTTAGCATTTTTATCATATTAATCAATCTGTTAGCTGTGAGTTGGGACCTTAGACTTGTTTTAATTTGCATTTCTCTAATTAAAAGTGATTTAGAGCACTTCATCATATAGTTAGGGATAGCTTCTATTTCTTCATTTGAAAATGACCTTATTTATATCCTTTGACCACTTATCAATCAAGCAATTGTCCATATTTTTATAGATTTGACTCAGTTCTCTTTATATTTGAGAAATGAGACGTTTATCAGAGATATTTGCTATAAAGATCATTTCCCAACTTTCTGATTTCCTTCTAATCTTGGTTGTATTGGTTTTGTTTGTGCAAAAGCTTTTTAATTTGAAATAATCAAAGTTATCTATTTTGTATTTCATAATGTTTTCTAAATCTTATTTGGTCATGGACGTGTAGCTCACTGAATTTGCCCTTAAGAATTTGGTTACTCTTATACTTTAACATATTTAATATGTATTGATCAACCTGCCATCTGGGGAAGGAGTGGGGGAAACTAGAGAAAAAGTTGGAACAAAAGGATTTGCAACTGTCAATGCTGAAAAATTACCTATGAATATAACTTGTAAAGAAAAAGCTTTAATAAAAAAAAAGAAACTAAAAAAAAAGAATTTGGTTACTATATCACTTGATATCTTTAGTCTTGATATTACTACATTGTCTATCTTACATTTTAGCAACATGAAGTTTCCTTCCTTATCTCTTAATTAGATTTACTTTTGTTTTGTCTTTGAAATCTGGATTCTACTCCTGCTTTTTTTCCCCCCCTGAGCCAGTTAGTTAGTTAAGTGACTTGTCCAGCTAGGAAGTGTTAGGTATCTGAGACCATATTTGAAACTCAGGTACAACTGATTTCAGGGCTGGTGCTCTATCCACTGCATTACCTAGCTGCCTCCCCTTCTACCCTGCTTTCTTTAATTTCAGCTGAAGAATAATAGATTCTGATTTAGTCTGTCACCTTTAGTCTGTGTGTCTCTTTGCTTCAGATGTTTTTCTTCTGAACAACAGGATTCTGGTTTCTTCATTCACTCTGCTACCATTTTTATATATAAGATTTTTTTTCTGTTCTCTCTCATTCACAGTTATGATTACTAACTGTAGTTCTCTCCATCCCATTTTCCTTCTTTTTTTCTTTCTCTTCACCATTTCCCATCTCAACAGTGTTTTGTTTCTGTCTACCATCTCTCCAAATCAGCTCTCCTTCTGTCAGTTCCCTCATATGTTTACTTAATCTCCTCCCCTCCTACTTGATAGATTTCTATATTCAACTGAATGTGTATATTATTCTGTCTTTGCATCAATACTGATGAAAGTAAGGTTCAAGTAATGTTTATTAACCCTTCACTGTAATATGTCATTCATACCTGTTCCTGTAAAATAATTTAAGATATTTTACTTCTTCTTCCTTCTATTCCCAATGTACTCCTTTATTATCATCCCTTACTTATGTTTAATATCATTACCTCAAATTTACTCTATACCCATAACTTTGTCTATATGTATTCCTTCTAGCTCTACTATTACTAACACATTTTTTAAGAATGACAAGTGTCATTTTCCCTTGTAGGTATGTAAACAGTTAAGCTCCATGGAATCTCTTATTTTTCTATCTATTTTTATTTTTTATACTTCCCTTTCAATTTTGATATTAGATATTCATTTTTGCTTTAATTCTAGACTTCTTATGAAAACTTGAAAACCTTCTATTTCATTGAATAACCCATTTCCCCCCTTGCAATATTACAATGAAATTCACAGGGTAGGTAATTTTTGTTTGTAGCCCTATCTCCTTTTCTTCCTCGGATATATCCTGTTCCATGAGCTCCATTTTTCTAAGATTGCATCTTCTAAGTTCTGTGTAATACTGATTTTAACTCCCTGATAATGGAATTATTTCTTTCTAGACACTTAAGAATATTTTTTCCCTTTGTGTAATAGTTCTGTGATTTGACTATGAAGTTCCTTGGTGTTTTTGTTTTGGATTTCTTTCCTCAGGTGATTGGTGGATTCTTTTATTGCTTATTTTGACCTCTAGTTCCAGTATAACAAGCCAGTTTTCTTTGATAATTTCTTAAAAGATTCTGTCTAGATCCTCCTTTTAATTATGTCTTTCAGGTAGTCCAATGATTCTGATGCTGTCTGTCATATATCTATTTTCAATGTCAGTTTTTCCAGTGAGTTATTTTACATTTTCTTCTACTTTTTTGATTTTTTGAATTTGTTCTGCTGTTCCAGGATTTGTTTTGGTGTGACATGTAACAGTTGTTTGTAGTTGAATATAGGAGAGCTATGGCAATTCAGTGCTTATTCACCATCTTAGCTCCCAGAATCAGGACTTCCTTTATAGAAAATACTATGAATATATAATTTCATTCATTTCATGGAGCACCAGAGTGGATTATGGATAATTTTTCATTAGACTATTTCTTTGGAGATAAAGTAAGAACAGGGTCCAGATTTAGCTATTTCTTTAAGCTGACTGTCAAATGACTTTTACTCATAAGAAAAATTGACAAATCTTTTAAAAAGACTACCCTGTATAAAATGCCTTTGAAGAAAGGTTCTTGAGTCACCTGGGTAATGCTACTAGCTACATGTCATTGGTGTCTTAACTTTCCTTATATCTGGCCTTACTTGGAAGTTGGATAATTTGGGTTTTAAGAATCATACAATTCATCACTGCTGCTTACTACTATCACATGCAAAAAGGATGTAACACATAAGTAAAGATAAGCCATTGCAACTGGTGGAGACAGCCCAATTCTAAAGGATGGAAGGGCTTCAGTATTGTTGTCTTTTCTCCTGACATGTAAGCTCTCTAACATGATGAACGAAATAATGTTCCTGGGCTTTTTAAAGCTCCTCAACTGATTATGGCATAAGGATAAGAGAATTTATAGTTATAGGAAAATGTCCATGTTCTATGAAAAAGTACAATGGAAATAATGCATGATACTGAAGAGGGTTAAATCTTTGGAAGATTTGGAAGATAATTATAAATAAAAACTGAATCTCAAAATAACATCACATTTTCCTTTTATTATATTTGGGAGGGACTAACTGATTTTTCAATCTGATGGTCATTTTAGGGGAAAAATATACAATATTCTTGATGCAAAACATAAACTTCAAGATGGTAATCAAGTTCCACAAGCCAGTTGTTTTTCATTATGAAACTGTTCTTTCCAATTTTTATGATGAGGTTCCAATGATAGATCTTTAAAAGTCCAAAACTCTCATTTTGATTATGTAAAAATATAAAATAGTAGCAAGACAAAGCTAGGTGATACAGGGGTAGAGAGTTGATCTTGGAGTCAAGAAAACATAATGCCATCAATACATGCTATCACTACATTTCAGAACAAGTCACTTAACTTCTCTTGGTTTCCTTCTCCTCATTTGCTAAACGAGGAGGTTGGACTTGATCCACTCCAAAGTGCATTCAGCTCTAAATTTATGATGCTTCATATCCTATTATATTCTGTTCTGTTCCAGGATCATTTCCATATTAATTCCATAAAACTCAAATATAAACCAAAGAATGAGAATTTAAAGATAACAACAACAAAAAGAAAAACCAAAGCTATTGTTCAGGATAGGGTGAGAGCTGGGGAGCAGCAAAGCAGGGAAATACAATGGAGTCCTCAAGTAAAATCTTATTGTGAAACCTGAAATGCTTGCCATTTGGCTACATAGATATACTTGACTGTGTTAAAACCAGAGATGTACTGGCAATTAATTGACTACTAACTTAAAAATATACTTACTAATATGGAAGTATGTTTTATGTAATTGCACATAACCTGTGTCAACCTACTTACCATTTTTGGAAGAGGGGAAGAGAAAAGAAGTAGGGAAGGAGAAAAATTTGAAACACAAAATCTTATAAAATGAATGCTAAAAATTATCTTCATATATGATTGAATAAAAGATAAAATATTAAAAATAAAAAAAGTATTCTTGGAACTTTTTAAAGTTTAATCTGCCTTTATTAACATTTTTTCTACCACCTTTTTAGCTATAGACAAACAACAAATCAATAAATAAATATTTGCAGGTTTTGCATAGTTTTTGAGGGATAATGCTTCCACTAAATTTTTATTAATTAAATAAAGCTGGCTGCATCTGATCACTATTTAGTAGGTTTTTTTTTTTTTTTTTTTTTTGTGTGTGTGATACAACCGCTCCTAAGAAAAAGAAAAGAACTAGACAAGGATGTGACTACAGGTTGGTATTACTTGGAAAACCTAATTCAAATAACATCTTTTGCAGGAGAACTTTCCCAATTCCCTCTGCTGCTAGTGCCTTCCCTTTTATGGCATCCTTCCTTATATTTACATATTTATAGTCATATTCCCCACTTAAATGAAAAATTCTTTGAGAATAGAAGTTATTTTTTCTCTTTATATCCCTAAAAGCATCACTTAATAAATGCTTGTTAATTAATTAATGAAATGGACTGTATATATAAATGATTTCATTATAAACCATGCAATATCAGAACAAAAACTGGGAACAAATATTACCAGTTACAGGCAAGGGTTTCATAGTGCAGTTTGTGAACAGTACCCTCAATTACAAGTCTCAGAACAACTTTACTGCAGATGGACCTGGGGCAATGGTAACAAAACAAAAAATAAAAAACAAAAAACAGCATTATCCATCTGTTCAGGTTTGATGAAACAAGAACTGAAATCAAGGAATTACTAAAATCTGAAAACAGAAAAGCTGAAGAACCTGAAGACACTGAAATAACACAAATTTGAGAATATCATAACAAAGTGGATGACACATTCAATTTTGTATCTCATATGATTTTGAAGAGGCCAATGTCCTTAGACTAGAATTTTTATCCAATTGATGCACAAACATTTATTAAATATCTATTAGAAACTGGCTTTGGAATGTTATGGCATGATTCTAACTAAGGAATAAATGATCTCAAGACAAAGTAATCTTAAAAAGCTGAAGTTTGCTATCTAATGTTGGTAAAAGTTTAATAAATGGGTTTCTGGGTAGAAGTTGCAATTGGGCTTGGGGAAATGTGCACATAACATATGATTAAGTATAATTTGCATTATTCAAATTTTCCCTACCTTTTTTTAATCTATAGAATTAGCAAAATGATAAATTAAACTGATTTTTATCATTTGCTAGTTTCTGCGGAGTACATGCTCACAATGAAAAATCAATTCTTGCAAGCCAGTTTGAGTTGGCTCCAGCAAACCCATGGTTATTATCATCATGAAATAATGCATTCCCTCACAATATTTGCCAGAAGAGTGGATTCTGGGAAGATGGCAGAGTAGGTCAGAAAATTCCAACTTCTCCATATTTCATCCAAAAAAATCTTGCTTCAGAGCAAACATAGACCAGTGAAAAACAAGATTTGAGGCAGAATAGGGGTCTTCCTGAAACAATCTAAGAAAACTGGGAGAATGACTTCAGGACTGAGGTTTAACTGGTTTAAAGTATAAACACCACCAAGCTAGCTGCATGGAAACTGCCACCTGGGAGTCCTGGTGCCAGATTGGTTCAGAAATAGACTCTCAGCCCCAACTATAATATCTCAGTTTCCCCCTCAGTTTCCCTGAATTGTAATACCTAAGTTTCCTTAAATTTTTATGCTATATCCTGAATAAAATGTTATGGCCACTTCCCTTTTCCTTACCCCATTAAGCTCTGCCCACTCTCACATTCCAGTGAGTTATAAAACTCAAGATGTTTTTTTCTGAAATGGCTGAGTATCTCTTGTCTCAGACTCTCTGTCTCCTGCTCTTGACCTTTTTGACCCCCAACTTAAATTAAAATTTTAATTTTAATAATGACTTACCCAGTGTTGTCCCCCCCCTTGCCTTTGTTTCCCTGACAGCTGGATCCCTATAAAAGTCTCTGGAATTAATTGTTTGGTGCTAGATGCTGTGAGACAAGAGTCCCATTGAGCCTGCTGGCTTCAAACTAGTACAAATTCTCCACTAATAAAATATTAAAAACCTAATTTCTGTCTTGCCTCAGTTTTTACAGCATTACACAACCACTGGAACTTCTGTATTCTGTCCTGTGAACCTAATCTGTTCCACTGATCAACTAATCTATTTCTTAGCCAATACCAAATGGTTTTGGTGACTGCTGCTTTATAATATAGTTTTACATCAGGTATAGCTAGGCCACCTTCATTTGATTTTTTTTCATTAATTCCCTTGAAATTCTCGACCTTTTATTATTCCATATGAATTTTGCTGTTATTTTTTCTAGATCATTAAAATATTTTCTTAGAAGTCTGATTGGTATAACACTAAATAAATAGATTACTTCAGGGAGTATTGTCATCTTTATTATATTCGCTCGGCCTATCCAAGAACACTTAATATTTTTCCAATTATTTAAGTCTGACTTTATTTGTGAAATTTTTTTTGTAATTTTGCTCATATAATTCCTGACTTTCCTTTGGTAGAGAGATTCCCAAATATTTTATGTTGTCCAAAGTTATTTTGAATGGAATTTCTCTTTGTATCTCTTGCTGTTGGATTTTGTTAGTGATGTATAAAAATGCTGAGGATTTGTGGGGATTTATTTTGTATCCTGCAACTTTGATAAAGTTATGAATTATTTCTAATAGCTTTTTAGTAGAATCTCTGGGGTTCTCTAAGTATACCATCATATTATCTGCAGAGTGATAGTGTGGTTTTCTCATTGCCTACTCTAATTCCTTTAATTTTGTTCTCGACTCTTATTGCCGAGGCTAGTGTTTCTAATACAATATTGAATAATAATGGTGATAATGGGCAACCTTGCTTCACTCCAGAGCTTACTGGGAAAGGTTCTAGTTTTTCCCCATTGCATATGATGCTTAGTGATAGTTTTAAATATATGTTCCTGACTATTTTAAGGAAAAATCCATTTATTCCTATACTTTCAAGTCTTTTTATTATGAATGGATGTTGGATTTTATCAAATGCTTTTTCTGCATCTATTGAGATGATCATATGGTTTTTGTTAGTTTGGTTATTGATATAGTCAATTATGCTCATAGTTTTGCTAATATTGAACCAGCCCTGCATTCCTGGTATAAATCCTACTTGGTCATAGTGTATTATCCTGGGGATGATTTTCTGTAATCTTTTTGCTAATATTTTATTTATGATTTTAGCATCGATATTCATTAGGGAGATTGGTCTATAATTTTCTTTCTCTGTTTTCAGCCTACCTGGTTTAGGTATCAGTACCATGTCTGTGTTGTAAAAGGAGTTTGGTAGGGCTCCTTCAATCCCTAATTTTTCAAATAGTTTATAAAGCATTGGAGTTAATTGTTCTTTAAATGTTTGGTAGAATTCACATGTAAATCCATCTGGTCCTGGGGATTTTTTCTTAGGGAGTTGGTTAATAGCTTGTTCTATTTCTTTTTCTAAGATGGGACTGTTTAGGATATATACTTTTCCCTCTGTTAATCTGGGTAAGCTATGTTTTTGAAGGTATTCTTCCATTTCATTTAAGTTGTCGAATTTATTGGCATAAAGTTGGGCAAAGTAATTCCTAATTATTGCTCTAATTTCCTCTTCATTAGTGGTGAGTTCTCTCTTTTTATTTTTAAGACAAACAATTTGATTTTGCTCTTTCCTTTTTAAAATCAGATTTACTAAGGGTTTGTCTATTTTGTTGGTTTTTTCATAGAACCAACTCTTAGTTTTATTAATTAATTCAATAGGTTTTTCACTTTCAATTTTATTGATCTCTTCTTTTACTTTTAGAATTTCAAGTTTAGTGTTTAACTGGGGGTTTTTAATTTATTCCTTTTCTAGCATTTTTGTTGCAAGCCCAATTCATTGACCTCCTCTTTCTCTATTTTATGCAAGTAGGCCTCTGGAGATATGAAATTTCCCCTTATTACCGCTTTGGCTGCATCCCACACATGGTGGTGTGATGTCTCATTATTGTCATTTTCTTGGGTGAAGTTATTAATTATGTTTATCATTTGCTGTTTCACCCAATCATTCTTTAGTATGGGATTATTTAGTTTCCAATTATTTTTGGTCTACTTTCTCCTGGCTTTTTGTTGAATGTAATTTTCATTGCATCATGGTCTGAAAAGAATGCATTTACTATTTCTGCCTTACTGCATTTGAGTTTGAGGTTTTTATGTCCTAATATATGGTCAGTTTTTGGATAGGTTCCATGAACTGCTGAAAAGAAAGTTTTCTCCTTTCTGTCTCCATTTCATTTTTTCCAGAGATCTATCATATCTAACTTTTCTAGTATTCTATTTACCTGTTTTTCTTCTTTCTTATTTATTTTGTGGTTTGATTTATCTAATTCTGAAAGTTCAAGGTTGAGATCTCCCACTATTATAGTTTTGCTGTCTATTTCTTCTTGCAACTCTCTTAATTTCTGTTTTAAGAATTTAGATGCTACACCACTTGGTGCATATATGTATAATATTGATATTGTTTCATTATCTATGCTACCCTTTAGCAAGATATAGTGCCCTTCCTTATCTCTTTTAATTAGATCAATTTTTGCTTTTGCTTGATCTGAGATCATGATGGCTACCCCTGCTTTTTTGACTTCACCTGAAGCAAAGTAAATACTGCTCCCACCTTTTACCTTTACTCTGCATGTATCTCTCTGCTTTCGGTGTGTTTCCTGTAAACAACATATTGTAGGATTCTGGCTTTTAATCCATTCTGCTAAACATTTCCTCTTTATGGGGGAGTTTACCCTGTTCACATTTATGGTTAAAATTACCATTTCTGTATTACTTGCCATCTTGTTAATCCCTGTTTATGCTTTTCTTCTTTCCTTTCCCCTTACCCCCCTTCCCAGTATTAAACTTGTGAGCACCAGCTGCTTCTCACAGCCCTCCCTTTTTAGTATCCTTTCCCTCACCTTAGAGTTCCTCTCTCTTACTCCTTTCTCTCAAAGTTTCTGTATTCCCTATTCCCTTCTGCTTACCTTATTCCTTCCCTTTTCACTTTTATCTTCTCACTTTTCAATGAGGTGGGAGAAGTTTCACCATAAATTGAATATGTCTTCAATTTTTCTCTTAAAGCCAATTCTGACGGCAGTAAGATACCCACTATATTCATCCCCCTCCATTCTTTCTCTCAGATGCAATAGGTTTCTTTTACCTCTTCATGAGATGTAATACCCCCACTTTACCCTTTTTCTAGTACAATATCCTTTCCACCTCTAGTTTCTAGAGCAAGGTATACATTTATTCTTTATATATCTTTATAGTAGAAATATAGTTCCCAAGATTTCTTTTTGCCTTTTTAGGTTTCTCTTGAGTTCTATATTTGTAGATCAAACTTTTTTTAAAGTTCTAGTTTTTTCATCAAAAATAGGTGAAATTTGCTTATTTCATTGAATGACCATCTTCTTCCCTGGAAAAAAGATGCTCATTCTGGCTCGGTAAGTTATTTCTGGTTGCATATCGAGTTCCTTAACCTTTCAGAATATCATATTCCAGGCCCTTTGTTCTTTTAATGTGGATGCTGCTAGATTCTGGCTGATCCTTATTGTGACTCCTCTATATTTGAATTGGGTTTTTCTAGCCAATTGGAGTATTTTTTCCTTTGTTTGAGGGTTCTGGCATTTGGCCACTATATTTCTTGGTGTTTTGATTGTAGGATCCCTTTCAGTAGGTGATTGATGAATTATTTCAACATCTATTTTACCCTCTATTTCTATGACTTCTGGCCAGTTCTCTTTGATAATTTCCTGGAAAATAGTGTCAGGCTCTTTTTTTCATCATATTTTGCTGGGAGTCCAATAATTCTCAGATTGTCTCTCCTAGATCTATTTTCCAGATCTGTTGTTTTCCCAAGAAGGCATTTCACATTTTTTTCCATTGTTTGATTTTTTTGGTTTTGCTTGACTGATTCTTGTTGTCTCCTTGAGTCATTCAATTCCATTTGTTCAATTCTGATTTTCAATGAGGTATTTTCTCCACTCACTTTTTTTATATCTTTTTCTAATAGTCCAAATGAATTGTTTTGTTCTATGGAATTTTTTTCCATTTCACCAATTTTATTTTTTAGAGAGCTATTTTCTGTTTCCAGTTCACTAATCCTATTTTTCAAGGATTTGATTTCTTTTTCCACTCTGTCTTTAAATGACTGGGATGACTTCTTCAGACTCTCTTGCCAAGCCTCCCTCTCCTTTTCCCATTTTTCTTCTAGCTCTCTTGTGATAGTCTTTTTAATTTCTTCTACGAGATTCATCTGTGCTGAGGAACAGATGATCTCCTCCTTTGTGGATTCACCTGGAGACAGTCTGTTTTTAGTTTCCTCAGGGTTTAGAGTCTGCTCTCTATCCATATAGAAGCTGTCAATGGTTAAGGTCCTTTTCAATTTTTTGCTCATTTTGTCAGAGAAGAATCAAAGACAAACTAGCAAAGAAAAAAAGAAAAAACCCCAAATGAAACCTGCTTTTTCGGGGGGATGGGTTGGATGGTGTTACCGAGTTTCCTCTATGGACTGTGGGGGGCAGCAGCGAGGCCCTAATAGGACAGTGATGACTGTGCTGCGCCTGCACTCTGAGACTCTGAGAGCGTGCTGAGACACTGTGGGGGGAGGGGTGGCCAGGTCCGGAGAGACTCCAGCTGTTTGGGGTTGTATTCTTCACTCCCACTTTTTGTAACTTCTCTACTGGGCTAATGACTTGCTGCCAGGGCAAAGTATCCAATCCTGCAGCAAAGCTCTCCCCGCAGAGATGGCTGAAATCACACCCCACCCTTCTCTGGTCTGCTAGACTGTGAGCTGCCTCCTGTGCTCATGCTGCCACTGCCTGCCTTCAGCCTGTGTCTGATCTAAAACTGTCCCTGCCCTCAAGCAAAAACAGACCTTTCTTGGTGAATTTCAAGGATGTCTTCTCTTGGTAAGTATTTGTGGGGGTTTTTCAGTCAAGCATTAATTCAGAGGCTTGTCATGAAATGAATTCTGAGATAAAATGCAGAGTTTTACACAGCTGTGTGCCTCCTTTCCACCATCTTGGCCGGAAGTCCGAAAGACCCCAAAAAGAATATTTTTGCTAAAATTTCAAACTCCTAGATCAAAAAGAGAATTTTAAAAGAAACAAACAAAAACAAAAACATTGAAATTTTCTGGAGCTATAATTACAATTATACAGTATTCATAATTGTACAATAAAAGACCATAGGTTCTGATGTATTATATACTGACAAACATATAATGAAGTAAAGAAAAAAATGGACAGTCATAAATAAAATGTCTTCTATTATTATATATGCTTTCTTGAAATGGAAATTTATTGAATCTTCCCAGATGTTCTGCTGAGCAAATGAAAAATTTCCCCCTCTTATGACTTTTTTTTTTAATTTTGTCCTTTCTTATTTTACATTTACATTTCAAATAAATTAATTTAAAAAACAATTTTGACAGAAAATGCAAAGATGGTTCAGGATCTGCACACAATATAATATACTATACCTATTGTCACAGAAAGATATAAAGGAAAAAAGGTGTATCTATTGAGACCAACATCCATGCTGGAAGAAGAGCGTTTTGAAAGATACTAAAATCTTTGGACAAGGATTGGAAGATAACATAAATATCTAGCTGCTACTGGGACCTAGAACTCCATGTCAATCATTAAAGGCAAAAAAGAATGTAGAAAACAAAAATATATAAAGAATTTTAGATTTCTTTAATCAGCAGATGAAAACAAAATTCAAAAGATTTAGGAAATCCTGAGCATTGGTGCAACATATAGCTATAGGCATCTGTATAATTTGAAGGAGTCTAACATAATGAAGAACCAAGCTAGATCAAAAATGTGTCCACCATGTATACATATATTGTATTTAATTTATACTTTAACATATTTAATATGTATTGGTCAAGCTGCCATATAGGGGAGGGAAAGAGGGGAAAAATTGGAACAAAAGGTTTTGCAATTGTCAATGCTGAATAATTACCCATGCATATATCTTGTAAATAAAAAGCTATAATAAAAGTGTCCACTGTGAATATAACAAACCATAGGAAAACTATACTGAGAAACATGACTAAACTCTAGTTTCTGTGCAAAACTGGAGAGCTATAGGACAAGATAAGGTCATAAATTAATTTGGCTCAAACATTTCATAGGAGTACTTAACAAAGCATGTTACCAGCTCTGTCCCCAGAGCATCTGGCGATTGTAATTTAATAAAGCATTGTATCACTATGCCCAAAACATGAGAATAACACCAACAACTCCAAATATGAGTCAATTCTGTGTTTATATACTTTTTACAAGGTATTCATAGCTTGTATTACTAAAAAAATTCTACAAACCAAAGAAAACCATGGTGGTTAAGAAGCAAAAATTGTATATCAAAAGATCTAAGAGAAATAAATAGAAACTTTATGTTGAATAAGTTGCTTAAAAGCATTTTACTACATTTACTCATAATGACAACACCTTTGATTCAGTTCTGCATTCATGGCTTTTTAAGTCCTGAAAATATATTTTTTTAAAAATCCCTAAATACACCGAAAATGCTACAATATTAAAAATACACAAGGAAAAACATTGCCTACTTAAATCATACCTATAACCCAATAAAATAAAGATAATATTGAACCTGGCATCTTTTAAGGAAATTCAAAGGAGTAGCTTAAGTGCTGCCAGAGCTTAGGAGAGAGCTTAGCTTAATTAAAGAGCTCAATTTGCATTTGACTGATGCAAGATAAAATCTTGTAGTTCTTCGTTATGAAAGTGTAGTTAAACCACTTTATGAGTTCTTTCCTACCTAATCATTAACATTTCTCCTAAAAAGAACTATAACTTCCAAGTTAATGAGTTTATTATGTCTAAACATCTTAGTAATCATTTGTTATATATGGAGGATATCATTCTTTAGAACAATACATTAAGTCATTTTCCATCTTGTGTCATCTTACTCCAATAACATCAAATTTAATTTGCACTTAATAAATTCAAAGCTCACCTGCATTTTTGATTTCCTTCACAGGCTACACTATTTCAAAGTCTGATTCTTTTTGTACAGCAAAATAGTACATGTATACTTATATTGTATTAAATTTATACTTTAACATATTTAACATGTATTGGTCAACCTGCCTTCGGGGAGAGAGGATGGGGGAAAGGAGGGGAAAAATTGGAACAAAAGGTTTGACAATTGTCAATGCTGTAAAATTACCCATGCATATAACTTGTAAATAAAAACTTAAATTAAAAAAAATAAAAACTTATAAATTAAAAAAATGCAAAAAAAAATTCAAAGCTCTTATTTTACTGTAATGAAAAAATAGATGCTAATACTCAATTAATAGACTCTATTGGCTTTCTGTTGTCTCCAAGATTAAAAATCAAATGTCCTGTTTGGCATTCAAAGCTCTTCATAGCTAAGCCTCCTCCTACCTATCCAGTCTTCTTATATTTTACTCTCCCACGTGTACTCTTAGTTTAGCAATACTGGCCTTCTGGATACTACATATTTAAGACACTCCATTTTTCAACTTGGGGTATTTTCTCTGTCTGTGCTCAATGCCTGTGATACTCTGCCTTTTCTTTTCAAACTACTGACTTTCCTGTCTCCCTTTAAGTCCTACCTAAAATGTTTTTTTGTTTACAGAAAATCTTCCCAACTCCTCTTAATTCTAGTGCCTTTCCTGAAAGGTTTATGTTTTGTCCTTAATGAATTTTTGAGAGTATGTCTCAATTTTCTTAATATCAGATGTTTAGAACTCAAATGAACCTCTAGTTTTATAGCTGAGGGAAGTGAAATTCAGAGATATTAAGTAAATTGCCAAAGATTATAAAATTAGTACATGAGAGAGCAATGATTTAAATCAAGGTCCTTCTGCTCCACATATAATACTTTTTACAAGAGGAAGTGAACCCCAAATCCTAAATTTATAGTTGTCTTCAGTGATATGCTATGTGTTTTGTTAATTCTCCATGATTTTAGTATGCTTTCCTAATATGTTAAGGACAATTTGACAGTTTTGAAAGTATATTTAAAACTAAAGTTATGTATATATGAATTACTTCCAAAGAATTCTCACTGATAATTTATCTCAAAATGACAGGTAGTCTTTGGTCAGGCATAACCTCAGTTTTGTTTTTCGGTTTGTTTTTTTTTTTCAACAGCCCATGACTAATATAGTTTATCTAGAGAAGACCAAGATGTTTTTAAATATTGCTTTTGTCCACTAATTCGATTTGATTTCTATCTTCAAAATTTTATTTAATCAAATCTAATCAATAAACATTTATTAAACACCATCTGAACATCCCTGATACTCTAAAAGTACTAGAGATATCAAAATAGTACTAGAGAAATCAAAAAGACAATCTTTATTCTCAAGGAGTGACAATCTAATTAGGGAGACAATATGCAAGCAAATACATTCAGGCACACTACATATACTACATATAGTATAATTAGGAAATAATTATTGGAGTGAAGACACTTCCCCAAGCTGTGGTAATAGTACAAACAGCTAAATACCACTGGATTGATTATAATTAAATAAAATAGTTTGTGTCCCATTAAAGCCTAAGCAATGGCTAAGGCTCAAGAATGAAATTAAAAGATTTTTTTGTATGTAATGTTTACATGGGCTCAATATACAATATGTTGACAGAGAAACGCTGACCAAAAATCTGAGTCATTCACATGTGTTTATAGAAATGGAAGGTTTTATGAGGGCAATTTAGAGCCAGGTCATAGTCATGAGTAACTACTGATGGTTTATCCTTAAGAAACCTGTAAATAAGCTAGTTATGGAAGTAAATATAATAAACTACATAAATATAAGAAATATATTTTTCTTTGCTGTAGGCTGCAAAAATTCAGTCCCTATGAAATACCTAAGAAGACATACCTGAATATATATGTATATATACTTGTATATGCATATATATATATATATATATTTGAAATTTGCTATAATTCACAAACTAATAGACAAATTTACATACCAAAAGGGTAGACCCTAGAATATGCTTGAGGATTTAAACAATAAATAGTACTGGAAAAGACTCTTGCTATAGACAGAATATTATCCATAATCACTTGAAAGTAAAATTTCTCCTTACAAATTATTAACAATTTTAATAAATGTTATTTTACCTAATATTTCCAATATTAAGCTATATATAATCTTTCAAATTTAACGAATTAATTGAAGGAATCAAAATCATGTGAGAATGTAGATGAAGATAAGATATATGTCATCCCCATCATCCCATCCTCTACTAGATTTGTCTCAAAGACATTTTCTTTTTTGTCTTTTTTTTATTTAATAGCCTTTTATTTACAGGTTATATATATGGGTAACTTTACAGCATTAACAATAAGCCCACAAAAATAAGTTTGTATCCTAATACTTTTATTTAATTATAAAGTAGTTATTTTGGCAATTTGTGAAATAATATGCAGATTATTAAATATATTTAGCACTTTTTCTATCTGAAGAACATTGAAAAAACTTAGAAATGTGACAAATAGCAATCATCCAGAATACTTATCTTTACATCATGAGGAGGTACAGAAAATTCAATTAGAGGCAATGTTGAAATCTGCTGACTACACACATTTTTCCCACCAATTATAGTCTACACCAATGATGTTTAGTATTCTAAGCTATCCAAAGGTCTGAAAAAGTAATTATTTATCCATGAAGTCTTATTTCAATCCTTTCATTTAAAAAATGCATTCCCTTTTCCTTATTTTTTTTCTTTGCCTTTATAATTAACCAGTCTGTTTTGAGCTTCTGGAATTCTAGAGAATGTCTTGACGATGGCAAATAGTATGAAAAATTATAAGATATCTATGATCTGGCTGTTTCAAGAAAAGGATGATATTTTACTCAGGTTAGAAAAGATATAAAGGGGATAAAAGTACTATTTTTTAATATTTAAAAGGTTTCATGTGAAAGATCAATTAGCCTTATTATACCACATTCCAGAGGGAAAGAAGTAATAACATGGGCCAGAAGTTACAAACTGTCAAATTTTGGCTCGATATAAAAATAAATTTTTAACAATTAGAATTATATAAAAAAAGAATGAGTTGCTTTTGGAGTGATATGTTTCCTATTATTAGAAGTGTTTTGAACAGAGACTAGACAACAATATGTTAAAGCCTCTTTTGAACTTTTAGAATTGATGATCCATTTTTTTTTTTTCTATTTGACTCTTCACTTTAATGTGTTCTTTCTATCTGTGACACATCCTCTACATTTTTCTCTTACATCTTTCTAATCCTATTTTCTAGATCTCCTGGATTTTTACACCAATTAATGATTTACTTTTTCTCTTCTTCTACATTATTCTTTTCATCCTGAAGTATATCAAATACTATGTCTCTTTTTTTCTCTTTTGTACAACCTCTCCCTTCTTCTTTTATTATAGAAAATGAGTATTCAGAAACGAATAATAATTTAAATTTAGTGATGAACTAGCCTGAAAATATCCATTTCTGTAGTCATATTTATTGCATAATCAGAATAAAGGTTACATAATGGAAAATTACAAAAGAAGAAAAAGTGGTTGTCACCTTTCCAATAATGATGCTAATGGATTCCAGTAATAATGCTGCAAGACATTTTCTGATATAAAGTACAATTTGTCTAATATATACAAAATTCAGTGTGATATTTTCATGAAAATTTTTGCTTTGTGTCATTCCCAGAATGCAATGCAGCAACAAATTATACAGAATTGAATAGAAACCTTGATAAATACTTTTGTCTAATTCCCTCCAGGCAAGGTTATAAGACTTCCAGGAAAAGGATTGTCATTAACTTTTTTAGCAATCAAATCTAATATTTAATACTCCCCACATATAATGAAGGAGAGTAACTAGGTAAAAAAGTTGTAATACTGGTAACTAGAAAGAGTACAGAAATAACCACATATGAGGGAATCCGTTTAGTTGACAATTTTCACAAATGCATCTCTGGTTATTATTATTCTTAGCCCCTCATTTAGAATACTCTAAAGACCAATAGATGCCAAATGTTAATTGTGTTCTCTGAAGATTTTTGCTCTTTCATTAAAGTTTATCTCATTGTGGACCTATTTGTTTGTTGAAGAATATAGTGAAAATGGATATAAAATGATTATTTCCTAGGCTTACAAAAAAGAAGAGGAAACAAAAGTGTATTATACAATCAACCACGAGCATTTATTAAGCCACTATTGTATACCAATCATAATACTTAACAAGAATGCAAATTCAAGAAATGACACATTTTCAATATCTAGAAGCTTACATTCTTAAAAAAAAGGGCAATTCTTTAAAATGTTGTGTATATTTCCATCCATTAAGCAGCTTATTATTCATATTCATATTTCTTTATCAAATTCATCAGATGAGAGTAAATTTCCAGCCATAATACTTGAGCTTCATTGAGGAGTGTCAAAAAACTAAAAATATAAATAATTGTTGTAAAAAGATCAATTTCTCCCTTTCCAGATTATTTACAAAATTTTGGTATTCATCAAAAGATTGATGATATTTGGTATCTAGACAAGAATGGTTGGTGCATATACAATAGCAAACTATCATTCCAAACTTATGGTTAATAAGACCTCAGATGAACTTCTAAGTAATAAACTGAATTTGTTATTAATATAACTGTTAGGCTGAGCAGCTCATATATCCTACATCTAATAAAAATCAGTGAAGAAGTTGGAGATGAATTAATCAGTGATCTTTATATTGTTCATATATCATCAATTTTTTTAAAGAAGTCAATCAGGGAAGAAGTGTAAGGCTAATAACCAGTATCTTGTTCTAAAAAAATTACTTAAATTGATTTCTTTGAATCTATCTGGCTTTCTTTTCCCAAATACTTATTTACTGTCACACCTAAATTACTACTAAGATAATTGATGACAATAGATGCATTATTGTAAGTAAGATCTTTGGATAAACACTTACCACAAAGGCAAAAATTGATAATTTATGCCTTATTTAGTAAATAATACATGGGAACTCACATCAAATTTGAATTAATAGACTCGTCTAGTGTCACACAAGTTGAAACTTTATTGTGCTAATTGGAAAACTAGAACATTAACCATTATGCACATTTTCTTGAACCATTATTAATGTCATAATAATAGTTAAATCTAAATACATTGAAGTCCTTTTTATTTATTTAATTTAAATTTATTTTAATTTTTATTTTCTCCAGTTACATAGAGAAACATCTTTTTTGTTGTGTCTGTCACTTTTTTTTACATATTTCCTTATGAGTCAGGTTGGTAGAAAAAAAATCAGAACAAAACAGCAAAACCATGAGAGAAAAAAAAAAAGAAAAAAAAAAGGTGAAAATCTGTTGAATTACCTTTAGTCATCATAGTTCTCTCTTTGGATTTGAATGGTATTTTCCTTGCAAAATTTATTGAGATTGCCTTGGATTGAACTGCTAAGAAGAACCAATTCCATCATAATTGATCATCATATAATATTACCATTGCTGTGTATGATGTTTGCCTGGTTCTGCTTGTTTCATTTAGCATTAGTTCATGTAAATCTCTCCAGGCCTTTTTAAAACCAGCCTGTTTATCATTTTTAGTACAACAATAATATTCCAATATTTTTATATAACATAACTTATTTAGTCATTCCCTAATTGATGGGCATCTACTCATTTCCCAATTTTTTGTTATCACAACAAGAGTTGTTACAAACATTTTTGCACATGTTGGTCCTTTTCCCTCTTTTATGATCTCTTTGGAATATAAACCCAGTTATGGCACTGCTGGATCAAAGGGTATGCACATTTTGTTAGTCCTTTGGGCATGGTTCCAAATTGCTCTCTAGAATGGGTGGATGTTTTCACAACACCATGAAAATACATTGGAGTTCTTTAGTCAGATTGCTTCTCTTTATTTCAGACTATTTCACTATATCCAATTTTGGAATATCTTTTTGGTTGCTACTATTGCTGTATAGAGGGGGTTAACTTAAGATTTAAATTGTATAGTAAAGAAACTTCTAACATTGTGAATAAGCATCTATTTTACAACTTATAGTTTAACCTTTATAGGTTAAATTATAGAGAGTTAATTGGGACCCTGAATAGTAAAGTGACCCCACCATTGTCAGATACCAAGTATGTGTCAGTCAAGACTTGAACCAATGTCTTCCTAACTCTTACATGGGCTCTTTATTTACTAGTCGTATTTTCTTTAATATGTCAAATTATGAGGTCCAATTTTCACTGCTAGAATAGAATGGATAATCAAAGCAAATGATGTGTCAACTAAAAAATACTTTTTTTTAGTTTTTCTACACACAATTTTTTTTTTTTTGGAAGATGCACTATTGAAAGATGTGCTGGCTCATTTGCAAATTGACTTGTTTCCATTAACAGGCATTATTACATGTCTGAGTCACCCATAGTACTACCACAATTTGTAGACAGGATGTAGATTTATTTCTACAAAAATATTCTAAAAGGGCCTCTGCACAAGTCAAATATGAAACTTTCTTTCCATGTATTCAGTATTCAATATTTTGTAATTATTCATACAGATATCTTAAACAATATCCCAATATGCAAGGCTTTTTTGCCTCTATAAGCAATACAAACTTGTCACAGTACATCCAAGGGTCTTTGTCAACCACCCCAACATTGAATATGCTAGTCTGTTAGTCAAGAAGTTCAAATCCTACATCACATGCCACCTACTTATATTACTTGGACAAATCAATTAATTTCTGTTTGACTCATTTTTTTTTTTCATTCATAAAATGGGGATAGTAAAAACACTTACCTCTTAGATTTGTTGTGAGAAACAAATGAAATATATTTCTGTAAAGTGTTCTGCAAATCTTAAAGTACTATTTAATGTTAGCTAAGAGATAAGAGGCAGCTAGTGGATCAGTCAACAGAGCACTTAGTCTAGAGTAAGGAAAATCTGAATTCAAATGCAACCACAAATACATCTGTGACTCTAGGCAAGTAACTTAATCCCTGATTGCCTGACAAAAGGGATCCACTGAAGAAGGAAATGGCAAATCACTCTAGCATATTTGCCAAGATGATCCTCATTGGAGTCATAAAGGATCAGACATGATTGAAAAATAACTGAACAACAATTATTATACATGGATGTACATATGCAAATATACTTGTGTAAGGGTGTTTAAATATATCTTTGTGTGTGCTTCTTTTGACATTTTCCTTGGTCAATTAAATCTGTAATAGAAAATAAGCTAGTTCTTCACTAGCCAGAGACACATAAGTATAATTGACCCATTATTCCTAAAGAAAGTCTAGAAGGTAGGTTTATTCTGGTGAGAAATTGGTTTGGATGAGAAATGGGAACCATTTACATACTTTTAAAAGCTTCCTGCACATTGTTCTCCAGTAATCATTTGGGGCTTTAGTTAAATACTTAGTAATAGTCCATTTTTCAGGTAATTTCCTCATTGCCAACCCCAGTGTTGAATGATTGAGATGGAATAGAAAAAAAGATAGTATTTACATCAATAGTTTTGAGAGTAAATTAAAAAAGACCCAAAATCTCGCATCTTATAAAAAAGATTAGCTATATTTCTAAAAATCTGATTAACTGCATGTACACTATATTTTATTAGGGCAGATTATGAGGACTATAACTCCAAGTAATTTTTGTCTTTGTGCTGAATGCCTTATGAGTTTTTAAACTAATAAATTGGCTTATGTTGTTAATTCCTGAGAGTTTATCCATTACCTTGCCTTTTCAAATATTATCCAATATCCAGATTAACTTTGTTATATATCTAGATTATACTACTCTGATATTATTTTAATATTTCACCTTTCCATGTATGTTCCATACATTTAAACACAAAATTAAATATTCAATAGAAACACCTATGATACAGACCTTACTGGTTTCACGGGACCCTAATCTTTATATTCTTCATTTCCTCCTTTAAACTTTTGATAAACCATTGAAAAAAATATGCTTGCATATATAATTAGGCATTCTAGGTCACTAAACTTCATTTTGATACCAAATTGTCTTTGAACAAGATTTTTTTTCTTTGAAATACTAGCTTACATTTGCATAGTTTTTGTTTGTTTACAAAGGACTTTCCTTACAATAACTTTATAACTTTATTCAATGCATACATTTTTTCTTTTCACTTTTTTCTTTTTCCCCTTTTGGTTTTGTTTTCTTATCTTTTCAAATATTTTACATACATACACACACTCCACACACCCATACACACACACATATCTTTCCTAGCCCTGCTGACTCTTTAATTAAATTTTGCTCCCTAACTTGAATTACTATTATTTAACCTTCCCCCATCCAAACGATCTCTCCTTTGTATTCTTCCCTCATTTTTTTGCTTCCCCATCTGCCCATCCCTCCCCTTTATTTCTTTATAGATTTTGGAGTATGGTATGTATGTGATGTTACCTATTGAAAGCATTTATGATGTCAGTAGGTTTTCAGAACTATGAGACCTCCTCCCCCCTCTAATGCCTCTGTATCTATTCTTCCTCTGCATTGCATTTGTATAATATGATTACTATTTTTACCTTAATTCTGTCAAACTTCGAGCTATTCTATATTATTGAAGTGAATCTTAAACATATGATATATATATATATAAACATAAATGATTTGTCCAAGTTTAAACAGTTAAATTCCTTTAAATTCATCTTTCATATTGGTTCTTATATGTTAAATTTTCGGTTAAATTCATGTTTATTTGATAGAAAGTCCTTAAAATCTGCAAGTTCATTCAATGTCCTTTTTTTTCTTATTTACAATTATATCTAATTTTGTTGGATATGATATTTTTGCCTCAGAGCTAGCTTTTTTGATTGACAGTAGATATGATTCCAGGATCTGTGGTCTTTATTGTAGCTGCTGATAATTCTTGTACATTCCAATTGAAGCTCCAGGATATTTGATTTATTTATTTTTTATTTGTTTCTTGCAAAATATTCTCTTTGACCTGGCAGTTTCAATATTTGGCAGTAATCCTCTTGTGTATTTTCCACAAAGGCTCTCTTTGAGGTTGTGATCAGTGAATTTTTTCTATTTCTACTTTCCCCTCATGTTCTATCACTCCAAAACAATTTTCTTGGATTATATCTTGCATTATTTTGTCAAGGCTCTCTTTTTTATCACAACTTTCTGTCAGTCCAATTATTCTAATTTTTTTTCTTGATCTGTTCCACAGGATTGTCATTTTTTATAAGATGTTTCACATTCCCTTCTGTTTTTTTATTCTTTATAATGTTTTGTTATTTTCTGATCTCTCATGGCTTCCATGGCTTCCCCTTGCTTAAATCTAATTTTCAAAGAATTATTTTCATCTTTGAGACTCTGTACGTCCTTTTCTACTTGTTTAATTTAAAAATAATAATCTTAAGGTTTTTTAGATGGTTTTTCTTTTTCTTTTTAGTTTTTCCTCAATGTCTCTCATTTGATTTTTAAATTCTTTTTTGAGTTCTTTACATTTTCTCTGGGCAGGGAACTATTTCATGTTACTTTTTGGGGTAGAATCTTTTTTTTTATTACTAATGTGTCCCTCTTCTGAAGATGAACCCTGGTTTTCCTTATTTGCATAACATGTTTCACTAGTGGGATTCTTTCTTCTTTGCTGGTTCATTTTTTAAATAAGAGGTATTAGTGGAAATACCTTTTTTTTATTTTTTTTTATTTTTTTTTTGTTTTTTTTTATTGGTGGAAATACCTTTAATCACAGAATGGGGCAATGGTACCTTAAGCTTCCCTTCAGCTCTCCCCTCTAACCAGGAACCCTAAACCAAGAGCTCCACTGTGTCTATAGTCAACAGCATACTTGCCCCACTGGTTTTGCACTCACTAGATGCTGGTTCCTTCTTACCCACAAACCATGTCTCAACAGCACAGCCAACAGGCATTCCCAATTATCTGGAGTTCCCTCAATCTTCTCAGATTCAAACCCTGACTTGACAAATAGTCTGGGAGGTGAAAGTCATTGTGGTTGCTGCTGAGATTCCACCCACACCCAGCTAGTTCCAGGGTCTCCCACTTGATGTGTCTGTTGAGCTTTCTGGAAGGTGTTTCCACTTTAGACAGATTAATCTCTAGCCTGGATTCTTTCTTCAGATCTTCTCTGATTTTATGAGGATGACCCTGATTCTGACTCAAGTCTTCTTGAGGTTTCATGAGTCTATGCTACCCTGAGGCTAAAAATTTGTTTTTTTTTTTGTGGGGGAAATCTGGAGAGCTTGAAATTTACTAACCTATTCTACCCTCTTCCCAGAATCCTCCTTTTCACTTTTTTTTAAGTGATGAACAAACATGCATATTTCAATTTATAAAAACAAAATAAGAGTCAATTGTCAAGTACTGTTATTTTACTTCTTTGATATTTCTCACATCTATTCTCTCCTCTGTTAATGTAACCACCCTGGTATAGGCCCTCATCACTTCATTCCTAAACTATAACAATATTTTAAACTATTATAATTTTAAAACATATTTATGTATTTGTCATGTTGTACAAGAAAAATCAGATCAAAAGGGGAGAAAAACATGAAAAAGATAAAAGAAACAAGAACAACAAGAACAAAAAGTGAAAATAAGATGCTTTGTCCACATTCAGTTTCCATAGTTCTTTCTCTGGATATGGGTGGCATTTTCCATCTCAAATTTATAAAAATTACCTTGCATCACTGCATTTTCGAAAAGAGCCAAGTCTGTCACAATTGATCATCACATATGTTGTTACTGTATACGATGTTTTCTGGCTCTGCTCATTTCCCTCAGCATCAGTTTATGTAAGTATTCCCACGTTTTTCTGAAATCAGCCTTCTTATCATTTCTTATAGAACAAAAATATGTTATCACACTCATAGACCATAAATGAATCAGCCATTCCCAGCTAATCTATTTTAATTGCTTGGTCTCTCTAAATTAAAATTCTCCTAATTCCAGTCTGCCTTCTACTGTCAAACTTATTTTGATCTTCAATTCAGCACAAATCTGACCATGCCATTCCCCTTTTAAGAACCTCCAATGGCTCACTATTTACTTCAGGATACAATGTAAAGTCCTCTTTTTGATTTGGAAAGCCCTCCATAATTTACCACCTTCCTACTTTTGTTATACTTTGCACTTCCTCATGACAATTCCTTCCTCTTCTGGTCCAGTCCCAAATCTTCCTCAATCAATCTAGTGATACTTCTTGCTATTACCATACCAATTAATATTAGTGAAAATACTCCATTTTCAGACTGGGCATTTTTACTTGCTGTTCTCCAATTGTGAAATTTTTTCTTTCTTCATCTCTCTTTTCTGATGTCTTCAATTTCCTTCAAAACTCAGCAAAACTCATCTTCTATAAGGTTTTCCAGATTCTTTCTTAATGTTAATGCATTGCTTCTCTTTTTCTAGTAAATTTATTTTTAATACACACTGCTTTATGAATCAAGTTGAGAGAGAAAAATCAGAGCAAAGGGGAAAAAACATGGAAGAGAGAAAAAACAGGAAAAAAGTTTTAAACATAGACTGTGTTTATTTACATTCAGTCTCCTCAGTTCTTTTTCTGGATGCAAATGGCATTTCCTTTCCAAAGTCTATTGGGATTGCTTTGGATCACTGAAACACTGAGAAGAACCAAGTCTTTCATAGATGATGACATATTCTTGCTGTTGTTGTGTACAATGTATTCTTGTTTCTGCTGTTTTCACTCACCATCAGTACATGCAAATCTGTACAGGCCTTTCTAAAATCAGCTTGTTCATTATTTTTTATATGGCAATAATATTCCATTAACTTCATATACCACAACTTGTCAACCATTCCCCATTGATGAGCATCTATTCATTTTCCCATTCTTTGCTATCAAAAATAAGCTGCTACAAACATTTTTGCACATTTGGGCCTTTTTCCCTCCTTTCTGATGTCCTTGGAATGCAGACCAAGTAATGGTACTGCTGGATCAAAAGGTATACACAGTTTATGGCCCTTTGGGCACAGTTCCAAATTGCTTTCCAGAATTGTTGCTTCATTTCAAAACTCCACCAACGATGCATTGGTGTCCCAGTTTTTCCACATGCCCTTCAACAGTTACCATCATTTTTCCTCTCATCTTAGCCAATCTGAGAGGTGTGAGTTGGTACCTCAGAGTTGTTTTAATTTGCATTTCTCTAATTAAGACTAATTCAGAACATTTATTTCATATAACTATAAATGGTTTTAATCTCTTCATCTGAAAATTGTTCATATCCTTTGACCATTTATCAATTGGGAAATGCCTTATAATCTAAGAAATTTGACACAGTTCTTTATATATTTTAGAAACAAGACTGTTTCTAAATTGGCTGTAAAGATTTTTTCTCAACTTTGTACTTCCCTTTTAATCTTGTTTCTGTTGGTTTTGTTTTTAATTTAATGTAATCAACGTAGTCCATTTTGCCTTTCATAAGGTTCTCTAGTTCATTAATCATAAATTCCTCCCTTCTCCAAAGATCTCATAGGTATATCTTGCTGTCCTAATTTATTTATGGTATCATACTTTATGCCAAAATCATATACTGTTTTTGACTTTATTTTGTGTATGTGTGTGTGAATGTGTGTGTGTGTGTGTGTGTGTGTATGTGTGTGTGATATACATCTATGCTGAGTTTCTGACATATTATTTTCCCAATTTCCTAGCAAGTTTTTCAAATAGTGAGTTCTTATTCCAGAAGCTGAAGTTTGGGGGTTTATCAAATACTAAATTACCAGGTGCCCTGTGTATATAATCTGTTCAATTGATAATGCATTTTTTTTCTTTTGGTCCTGGAATATACCTTATTTTTCTTTGTTTTTTGCATCTCTTACCTCTTATTAGGCTGTTTCTTGAGAACAGAGACTTCTTGCTTTTCTTGGTCTCTATACTACTTAGTACAGTGCCTGGCATATTAGGTGATTAATAAATCCTAATTGACTGCATTGATTGAAGTCTATATTAAAAGTTTAATATAACAAAAAATTCCTTTCTCATTTTTTCTTTTCAAATCTGTGGCTTTTTTATATTTTTTTAAAAAATTTCATTTAAGAAGTCTTTTTTTTGTATCATTCTCACTATCCACCCTCCCTTAATTAACTCTTATTCCACCTTTCAGCTATTATACTATCTCTAAGTCAAATAATGCTGAGGGAAGATGACAAGGTTTGGAAGCAAATATTTGAATTCAGCAACTCCCCCATTCAATTTAACAAACAAAATCAATTCAATGTTTATTAAGTGCCTATTATAAACAACCTTGGACAAGGCACCAAGGGATCTGCTCAAAAAACTTTTAAAGACTTCTTAAATTCCTCTCGCATCTTTTTAATGAAGAATTGAGACTTTGACTGTTAACATTTTGACAAGGGTGTGCATTCACCTTGACCTTGGTACTCCCTTTGTTCTTTAACTCTTTTTTAGGAATTATTAATTCACAGGTCCAGAAACATGGGTTACCCTGGAATTGTCCTTTAAAATGGGGAAAGCAGAGACAGAGCTCAGATTAAACTCACTTTGCAGGAAGGAAGACTGTTCATTTGTTTCAGCTGGCCATGTGACACCAGAAGTAGATGGAGGCAGAGGCAAAAACAAACAAACAAACAAACAACAACAATCCATATACCAAGTCTCCTGAACCACGTAGAGTTACTCTTAGAGTGTATCATGGTGTTGCATATATGTACATCAATAAATTAATTTTAAAATGTATTACATCTGTATTTATTCCCAAGCATTATGCCGAACTATAGAGGAACAAAGAAACAAAAATATTTGCCTTTCAGGAGCTTAAGCTTTAATGAAAAAAACAAAATATTCAGAAATTGGTGTCAGAGAAGGTCATTTTGGACAGGAAAGCCCAACCAGTGGAGGGTTTGCAGACTAGTGATAGTAGTTGTTTGCTATAGGGAAAATCCTGACCTTGTGTCAGGTGACACAAATTTACGGTCAACTGACACACAGCAAATATAGGACAAATATGAATAACAAGAAATCTTTGTCTGAATTTTGTCTTTTTTTCTGATAATGGAATTTCACTGTATTAACTATGGTTCCTAATCATTTTTGTCTGTTCAGTTATTTTTTTCATTGTGTCATATTTTTCATAACTCATTTTGAGGTTTTCTTGGTGAAAATAGTAGAGTGTTTTGTTTTACCATTTCCTTCTTCTGTCATTTTACACTTGAAGAAACTGGGATAAATAGGATTAAGTGATTTATCCAGGGTCACACAGCTAATAAGGATCTGAGGAAAGATTTGAATTCAGGAAGATATACCTTCCTGACTTTGGCCTAGCATTCTATCCATCATTCTATCCACCTTCTAGCTGTTCCTCTTAATAATTGAGATCTCTAATAAAAACTTGGAGAATAAATTTTTAACAAAAATTGCAATAACAACAAATGCTAGTGTTTATCTATGGTGAATATGTTTCATACACTGTTTTACAGTGTCTAAATGCTTTACAAATATTATCACATTTTATCTTTACAATAACTTCAGGAGTTAGGTGCTATTATAAAATTGAGCAAAGTGAAGCAGACAGACATTAAGTGACATGCCCTATGATATGCAGGTAGTGATTGAGGTCAAATCTGAACTTAAGTCTTTCTGATTAAGGCCCAGTATTCTTTCCACTGGGTACCTAATAGCCATTAATAGAAGACAGTGAAACTTGGATTATATGGCATGAAACAATATAGAAAGATCTTCCATTCAATTTGATTTGGAATTGGTGAGTGAAGATAGACATAAGTAAGTCCAGTATGGCTGCAGAAGATAATTTATCAGGAGACATGTCTGAGAGTTAAAACTTGGAATAAAAGAATTAATAAATACATTTTAAAATTTAAAAAAAATACAAAAAAGAGTAAAAAGCAAAGGACAGCTTAAATCTAAGCAATAATATTTGCCAGATCAAAATAATGATATAGAGATCCCAAAATTTTAGTACAGTTTTAGGCTATTAAAGTCTTTTGGAACCCCCTATATTACAGCTTTCCAGTTTACAAAACACTTTGCATACATTGTTTCTCTTTATATTTAAAATACCCTTGCAAAGTTCAAAGCACTATTTTTATTTATTTTGACTTAAAGATGAGGAAATTGAAGCTCATAGACTTTATTTAAGAACAGGCACAGAACTTTGTCAATTATCCTGATATGAATCAAAAAGAAAAACAAAACAAAACAAAGAAACAAACAAGCAAATATGATTCACCTTTACCTTGGTAAACTCAAATCTCTACTTTGTGCTGGTCTTAAATGCTACGCTTATTCATTTTCATGAAAATATTTAATCCTTCATAAAACAGACCAAATTTATGAGTGAAAAATCAGTGTTTGCTCAAGGTTTACCATTTAATCAACATGAAATGCAGCTAGTTTTAAAATTCATTGATTTTTTTCCCACTGATTCATGAAAATAGCTTAATAGAAGTTGGATGAAGAACTTTTATTATCCAGAGCTCTGTCTCTGGATTCCTGATATAAAGAAAGCAGTAAAATGTATCAAAGCATGTTTATTCCACAGCCTAGATCACTTCCTTACAAATGAACATTGAAAATTGCTTTTGTTTATTCATTTCTGTTATGTTCTACTTTTCATGATCCCATATGAGGTTTTTTGGTAATATATATATATATATATATATATATATATATATATATATATAATATATTATATAATATAATATATATATATACACATATACAATATAGATAGTAGAACAGTGACCCAAAATTACAGATTATATTCAGTGGTTACCTACATTGATTGTTGAAGAGCTAATTAAGATATTATAAAGTGTTCAAAACTGGATTTATCCTGGGGGGGGAAGCAATTGGTAACATCATTTAAAATAATTTTCATGACAAATCCATTTTTAGGAACAAGAAAACTACAGCATAATTGGTTTATTGTTGTAGAATCTGATATATTAGAAAAAATATCATGCCCACTGAAATCTTCCTCCACACTGGAAAAGCTCAATAGAGAATAGTTATTAAAGCCTATAATGTGGAGACATGAATTCACAACCTTAGAATCATTCTTAGCTCTTTACTCTCCCTCATACTCTAGGTCCAAACAATTGTTAAGTTTTATTGATAATTCTAGCACGTCTCTCATCTGCCCACTCATCTGTACTCATTTGGTGACCACCCTAGTTCAGGCCCCTCATGCCTTCTTATTGGATAATTTTAGTAATTTCTTAATTCATCTTCCTCCATCAATTTAATCATTCCTCTACTCCCTATCATTCATTCCCTATACAGAAGCTAAAATAATCTTCCTCCAAAATAGGTCTGATTTTGACACTCATTCTTCTGCTCAAGACTTATTAAAGGTTCCCAATTGTCCCTAAGATAATAACTAGTTTTTTAAAGAAGGTGTGATTTTTATTCCCATTTTACATACTGTACAAATTGAGGCTCAGAGAAGCCATTAAATGACATAGAGTCACAATCCAGAGAATACATGATGCTGAATTTGAACTCAGGTTTTCCTGACTATAAGTTGAACCCTCTCATCACTGCCATATCTGGTTGCCTAACTGATAAGATTAAAACTTTTATAAAGTAGTTAAAGCCTTTCACAATTTAACTCCAACCCATCTTAACAGCTTAGTTTCATTTTCATATCACTTTTTTTGGTGCAGTGTTCCTTCCAAATTGGCCTACTTATGATTCTCATAAATGCCATTCTATTTCTTGCTTTTTATCTTTTCACTGGCTGACCTGTAATGGATTCATTCCATATTCTTATTTCTTGGAATCTCTAATATTCTCCAAAGCTCATTTTATGTACAGCCTCGTACATAAAGTTTTTCCCAATCACTCACTTGTAAAAACAAAACAAAACAAAAGAAAAACCGCATTCATGTATACTTGGTATATGCCTTGTATTTACTTATCAGAGTATATGTTTATTCTCCCTTCCCAGGAAAATGTAAGCTCCTTGAGGGAAAAAAACTATTTTTTTTCTTTGTTTGTACTTGAATTGTTTAGCACAGTGATTTACATATAGTAAATTATTAATAAATACTTTAAAAATGAATTTAAGATATTAGGAAAATGTGAAATCAAAAGGGATAGCCCCCAAAATTAAGTGTAATAAAGATAAATCAAATAAAGTCTTCAATTTTAAAATAGTAGTTATTATCAACTTATTTACCAGATTATGGGGTGATATATTGTCAGTTGACTTGTTTTCTATTTATGAGGCTCTGGTTGGCCCATATCTGCCTCCTTTGGGGTGCCTCTGAGCTTTGAGCTACTTTGTACCAACCCTAAGATTGTTCTTCCAGGGAGGTTTAGGCAAGTTGATCTAGTTGCAGAGTAGTCCCTGTACTTTAATATAAATTGCTTAGTAAAGAGAAAAGCTATATTAAGTGCATATACTTTTCTTTTGCTTTTTCCATTCCTTCATTCCACTGTACCTTTCTTCCCTCCTTCTGTCTTTTCATCACTCCCCTTAGCCCAAACCCAAAATGATTAAGAGTGCTGTAATTGGGTACAAAATAATTACCTACCACCAATTTTCTTTATGCTTTTCATCATAGTTTCTTTGGTGTGACTCTAAATACAATATTCAGTTTCAGTAGCATTTGTGAACTTATTAAAATTCTGAAATTATGTTCTGGAATGGTGAAGGAGGCAAACATTTTTGTCAGATGTCATGTAGTCTCACGCCCACCAACATTGGCAGCAAATTCAGTAAAATACTGTCCTCAGCAAAGAAATCTCCCACGCATTCTCTGGTTGAGTCCAGATTGAGTTGGAGTAAGGACCTGGAGGGAATATCATTTGCCTTTTTGATTTCATCTTAAATCTCTTCTCTGTACTTCTCCCATAATGATGAGTAATTCATGTATAAACTAAGCCAAGGGAAACTTCATTGGAATAATTGCAATTCTGTGGGAATGAGCAGAATTGGTGTTTTGCAAATAGAAAGAACACAAATTTAACAGGTCAAATCTTTAATTATCTTTCTTGATGTAAGCACTACATGAAGTGTACTTTGCAATCATTAAGCATGACAGAAATGTCAAGTGCTCTTATTATTTCCCCAAGGAAAAATTAATAAATAGATATGCTTTAAGACACACAATATCAAACCCAAGCATGCTGTGCAGGAGTGTTTTTGAGTATTTCTTTAACATTAAATCAGTCATATTGTCCTGATTTGTTTATTTTGTTTTTGTTTTCTTCTACCTATTTTGTTTTAGGCCTCTTCCCCAGCTTGGTTTGTAAATATTGCTCTAGATATTATTCAGAAAAAATTTTTGGAATCTGTGCCTAGTTTGTGTGACTAAACAATGCACAAGGATACAGTCTTTTACTCAAGGAGCTCAGTAACATGCAAAAAATAAGCTTCCTAGAAATATTTTGACTTTTATATTTTACTAAGTATAAACATTCATTAACTTAAATCTCCCTTTCATATCAAGGTATGTATCATCTTTGGATGAAGAAAGTTGGAAAAAAATAATAATAATCCCAGGGCATGGTTCTAGATACAGAATATACAATGTCTACTAATTATTTTATCCATTCACCATTCTGTACCTATGTTAAAGAATTTATCCCACACAAAACTATAAAAGAAGCTATAAAAAAGAAGACAGCCTCCAACTTCAAAGGACTCAAACTCTAACAAGGAGTTTATTGGTGTGTGTGTGTGTGTGTGTGTGTGTGTGTGCATGCACGTTTGTGTTTCTCTTATCTTTCTTTGTCACACACAAAATGATAATAAAATCACTAAACAATAGATCTAATTCAGAATAGACTATGATAAAAGTAGAAGAGGTACAAAATGCTATAAGAAGTCACAAGGAGGGAAACTTTTCTGATGAACAGAATATGTAAGGCTTTATGGAAACATTTCAGTAGAAACTAGAAACTTGAAGAGCAGGTAGAACTAAGTTGAGATGTAGAGATGTTGGAAGTGGGAAAGACTGAAAAGAAATTTTAGGTATAGGGAATATTGTACACAAACATGGAAGTAGGAAAACACGAGATAGGCTCAAGTAATGGTGAATAATATAGTTTGAGTTCAGCATAAGAATAGGAATATCTGATGGATGTCATCAATGGTTGTATAGATTAATTATAGTATTTTCAAGACTGCTTTTTGTGGGTACCTTCTTTACTTGCACATGTTCCAATGTTATTATAACCTATTGTCTTTTAAAATTCTGACAATGTATATCTTGGCAGATGGAACACAATTCCTCACATGGGTGCAAACATTCCCTTAAAAGAATGTATCTTATAGAACACAAGATTTTGCAAGGATGAATGCAAGGAATGAAATATATGCATATATTTTGTAAATAAAAAGAAAAATATTTTTAAAAGAATTAAAAAATTAAAAAAGAATATATGTTATCATTGATACAGAATTAAGTTATATGTTAGTCATTTAAGGATAAGTATTAGCGGTAAAAATAACTCTTGAGAATTGTATTTCTGTTGTGGATATACAAAAAGAATACATGTATAATTTGATTTTACTGATATAACATAAAAAAGGAAAGTAGATATGGAAAAGGGACGATGGCAGAATAAGGTGGGAAGGAGGGATAAAAAGAGGGAAACCACATCCCATGAAGAGGCAAGGAAACTTATCATATCTGAGGAAATTTAGAGAGGGGGAGGAACATTGTGTGAATCTTACTTTCATCAGAGTTGGCTCAAAGAAAAAATAATTGACATTTGTTTTAGAGAAAATTCTCTCTTGCCTCATTAAAAAGGGGAGAGGAAAAGGGAAAAGAAAAAGTAATAAGGGAAGGAAGGGGAAAAGATTCAAAGGGGGGGGGGATTCTAAAGAGGGTAAGCATCGTGATACAAGTGGGATACATAAGTTCAAAAAGGGGAAAGAGGGTTCGGGGAGGCAAGAAAAAGTAAAGCATAATCTGGGGTTATTAGGATGGCAGGAAATACAGATTTAGTAATTCTAACCGTAAATGTGAATGGGATGAACTCCCCCATAAAGAGGAGGAGATAGGACTAGATCAAAGTCAGAACCCTACAATATGTTGTTTCAAGAAACACTTAAAGCAGGGAGATACAATAGAGTAAAGGTAAAAGGCTGGAGCAAAATCTATTCTGCTTCAGGTGAAGTCAAAAAGTAGAAGATCCTATCTCAGATCAAGCAAAAGCAAAAATTGATCTAATTAAAAGAGATAAGGAAGGAAACTACATTCTGCAAAGGGAGCATAAACAATGAAGGATATCAATATTAAAATATATGCACCAAGTGGTATGGCATCCAACTTCCTAAAGGAGAAGTTAAGAGAGTTGCAAGAAGAAATAGACAACAAAACTGTAATAGTGGGAGATCTCAACCTTTGCATTCTCAGAATTAGACAAATCAAAACCACAAAACAAATAAGAAAGAAATTAAAGAAGTAAATAGAATATTAGAAAATTAGGTATGTTAGATCTTTGGAGAAAATTGAATGGAGATAGAAAGGGAATATACTTTCTTCTCAGCAGTTCATGGAACCTATTCAAAATTAACCATATTAGGACATAAAGACCCCAAAATTAAAATGTAAGAAAGAGAAATATAAATGCTGTCTTTTTCAGATCATGGATGCAATAAAAACTACATTCAACAAAAAGTTAGGGGGAAATAGACCAAAAAGTAACTGGAAACTAAACAATCTCATCTTAAAGAATGATTGGGTGAAGCAGCAAATTATAGATACAATTAATAATTTCACTCAATCTATCTGCCAAGGGAAAATCAGAAACTTTATGAGCAAAATTACAGACCACTTTTCACACAAATTAAGTATGATATAACCAATTGGAAAAATATTAAATGCTCTTGGATAGGGCGAGCAAATATAATAAAGATGACAATATTACCTAAACTAATCTATTTATTTAGCGCTATACCAATCAGACCCCAACAAACTATTTTAATGACCTTAGAAAAATAACAACAAAATTCATATGGAAAACAAAAGGTCAAGAATTTCAAGGAATTAATGAAAGAAAAAATCAAATGAAGGTGGTTTAGCTGTACCAGATCTAAAATTATATTATAGAGCAGCAGTTACCAAAACTATCTGGTATTCAAGGAATAGATTAGTTGATCAGTGGAATAGGTTAGGTTCATGGATAAAACAGTCAACAAATATAGCAACCTAGTCTTTGACAAACCCAAAGACCCCAGCTTTGGGATAAGAACTACTGTTTGATAAAATTGCTGGGAAAAATTGGAAACTAATATGGCAGAAACTAGGCATTGATCCACACTTAACACCAATACACCAAGATAAGGTCAAAGTGGTCATGACCTAGGCATAAAGAATGAAATTATTAATAAATTAGAGGAACACAGGATAGTTTACCTCTCAGACCTGTGGAAGGGGAAGGATTTTATGACCAAAGAAGAACTAGAGATCATTACTGATCACAAAATAGAAAATTTCAATTATACCAAACTGAAAAGTTTTTGTACAGACAAAACTAATGCAGACAAGATTAGAAGGGAAGCAATAAACTGGGAAAATATTTTTACAGTCAAAGGTTCTGATAAAGGCCCATTTCCAAAATATATAAAGATTAACCTTAATTTATAAAAAATCAAGCCATTCTCCAATTGAAAATGGTCAAAGGATATGAACAGACAATTCTCAGATGAAGAAATTGAAACTATTTCTAGTCATATGAAAAGATGCTCCAAGTCATTATTAATCAGAGAAATGCAAATTAAGACAACTCTAAGATACCACTACACACCTGTCAGATTGGCAAAGATGACAGAAAAAAATAATGATAATTATTGGAGGGGATGTGGAAAAACTGGGACATTGATGCATTGTTGGTGGAGTTGTGAACGAATCCAACCATTCTGGAGAGTAGTTTGGAACTATGCTCAAAAAGTTATCAAACTGTGTATACCCTTTGATCCAGCAGTGTTACTACTGGCATTATATCCCAAAGAGATTATAAAGAAGGGAAAAGGACCTGTATGTGCACTTGTGGCAGCCCTTTTTGTAGTAGTTAGAAACTGGAAACTGAATGGATGTCCATCAGTTGGAGAATGGCTGAATAAATTGTGGTATATGAATATTATGGAATATTACTGTTCTGTAAGAAATGACCAACAGGATGATTTCAGAAAGGCCTGGAGAGACTTACACAAACTGATGCTGAGGGAAATGAGCAGGACCAGGAGATCATTATATATTTCAACAATATTATATGATACCAGTTCTGATGGACCTTCATCCTCAGAACAAGATCAGCCAAATCATTTCCAATGAAACAGTAATGAATTGAATAGCATGCCCAAGAAAGAACCTGGAGATGACTAAAACCATTACACTGAATTCTAACCTTTATATTTTTGCTCACCTGCATTTTTGATTTCCTTCACAGGCTAATTGCACAATATTTCAGAGTCTGATTCTTTTTGTATATCAAAATAATGGTTTGGTCATGTATACTTATTGTGTATCTAATTTGTATTTTAATATATTTAACATCTATTGGTCATCCTGCCATCTGGGGGATGGGGTGGGGGGGTAAGAGGTGAAAAATTGGAACAAGAGATTTGGCAATTGTTAATGCTGTAAAGTTACCCATGCATATGACCTGTAAATAAAAGGCTATTAAATAAATAAATAAAAATAAAAAAAGGATAAGTATTAGCTCACTGCTAAGTATGCAAATTATTGTGCATCAAAATCATTTTTTTTTTTTTTACAATTTTTAATCCACTCTCATATGAGAAATAAAAGAAGAAAGAGAGGTTTATAGATTTATCCATGATTAGATAGTGGTAAAGCAGTAGTTCAAACCCTCGTGTTTTGATTCTGAAACTGGGGTATTGTCCACTGTGTGAGGAGTAATATGGCACAATTGATAAGCATGTTGCATTTGGAGTCAGGAAGTCAGTCAGACAACTGGAATTTAAAAAAAAATCAGTAGTATCTTTTTTTTTCCAAATACATGAAAAGATAATTTTCAACATTCATTTCATAAGACTTTGTGTTCCAAAATTTTCTCATTCCCTTATTGTCCTCCTTCCCAAGATTAAATCTGTATAATTCTTTTAAAAATATTTCGCATTTGTCATTCCTTGAAAGAAAAATCAGAAGAAAAGGGGAAAACACAAAAAAGAAAACAAACAGAAATTTGTAAAATTGCCATGTTTTGATCCACATTCAGTCTCCATAGTTTTCTCTCTCTCTCTGAAAATAGTTGGCATTTTCCGTCCCAAGTTCATTGAAATTGCCTTGAATTACTGCATTGTTAAGAAGAGCCAAAACCATCACAATTGTTCATCACATTATCTTGTTACTGTGTGCAATGTTCTTTTGGTTCTGCTCTATGCACTCAGCATCAGTTAACAACTAGCCTTTGTTAAATACCTACTATTTGCCAGGCACTTTGATAAGTATTAGGTTCAAACATCTTAAGTGGCTATAAACTATGTGACCAAGGGAAGAATAACACAACACATAATGTATAATGGGTTACATTTGGATTTGGAAACGTGGGTGAATATCCCACTTTAGTCATTTACTAACTTCAAGACTCTGGGCAAGTTATCTTTCTAAGTCTTATTTTCCTCATCTGCACAGTGAAACATGCCCAGGTTGTTGATTTTTTAATGTTTTATCTTCCCTGACCTCCAAAAACTCATGAAATAGTATAGTAAGAAAAGCTTCAATAGAATATTTCTACCACAAAGTTTGAGTATACCCTGCCACAAATACTTACACAGTAAGTGGGAAGAATGAATATAACTAGGAAATATTGCATGCATGTAGTGCTCCAAACACATGGCCAGAACACATATATGGAGGGGCAATTCATATATCTCATGCTGTAGGGCCACTAATGTTTGCTGATAAGTGATAGCAGGGGAGGTTACACCAAGGAGTCTTTAAAAGTTCTGTACCCTGATATGATCCATCAGCCAAAAAGCAACCTGATGGGAAAAGGGATTACAATCGGGATGAATACAAGTTCTAACACACACACACACACACAGATAGAGTAATAAAAAAGAGGAATACCAAGAATCAGGTCACATGAGAATACAAGATAAAAATATTCTTTACTAAGATCATATAGGAAGATAATTTCATAAAATGCTTAATATTTAGTTTCCAGTGAATTATGAAACATTGATCCAGAGAAATTCAAACTTTATATCAAATCAATCAGCAGAATAATTTGGTTTGGTCATTGAAATTTATAATGATATATCTGAATCTGCTAAGATCATTGAGGCAGAGATTTATGTTGCTTCAATTGTGCAGATAATTATAGCCAATTAGATTATAACACTTGTTTTGAAAATGCACAATTATTCCAATGCCAATGAAAACATGGTACTCTAATCCACTTCAGTTTCCATATGTAAGTATCACAAGAGTAAGTGGATTAGAAGAGAAACATTAAGACTTCCAAGTATTACTTTGAAGCAATACATATACTTGTACTATCTGCATTAAATAAATTGGGACAAAATGCAAATCAAACATTTTAGAAGTCTAGCAGGAAAGTCTGCTTATCTATCAACTTATCCTAGAGTGAATATATCTATGGGACACAGATCCTCCTTTTTAAAAAAATCACTACTGTCTCTTTGTGCTTATGTCCAGACACCTCACATGGTGGAAATCCTCAGGAAGTATAAAAAGAAAATCCCAACAACCCACCATTTACTGTACTTTAAATAACTTCTAGTAATAACTGCAGGTTGGGCTCACTGAGATTACAAGTGTCATGCTGAAGAAAGGGATGGGCTCCCTGAGGTTGATTGACAGGAAGTAAGCTACCCAAACAGCTATGAATCATTTTAAAAGTCGCTGCTGCTTTTAGGAGATGAAAGAATCCTACCAGGCTCTCAGTCATGCGGGGAAAGGCTCAGCAGGGATAATAAGAGGTTTGACTGGTGAATGAAAGTGTGGATTATTAAAAATAAAAAATAAAAAGTGTTCAAAGAGGTGGCAAACCCATCTGTCAAGTTGAATGGGAAAGGAAGAGGGACTTAAATTAAAATGATCATGGAAAAAGAAAAATAATATGATATCAGATTTAAAAAGTCACCGACTGAGTAACTGACTCTTTTCTAGTCCAGGATTAAAGTTGGTAGGGAAAAGATATAGGGGATTGACTGAGTATAATTGTATAGGTATTTAGGCATGTAGGTCTGGAAGGAAAAACCTTTCCTTAGGAAAATGTATATGTTATCTTCATTTATTCATTTATTTTTAAGCAGTAAGAAAAAAAAATATTTCCCAATTATCTCTTCCCTTCCATTCTCTCCTCCACTGCTAAAAGCAAGTAATATGATACTCATTATGTATGTGAAAACATGCAAAACATATTTCCATATTAGCCATGACACACAAAAAAGCAAGAATAATAAAGAGAAAATTTTACTTCAAATTGCACTCATTAGTTCTCTCTGTGGAGGTAAATAGTAATTTTCATCATAAACACTTTTGAATTATCTTGGATCATTTTATTGATCAGATTAACTTAATACTTCATGGTCAATTATCATTTAAGTATTGATTTGTACAATATTCTTCTGGTTCCATTTTTGTAGCAATTCAAATATATCTTCATATGTATTTCTGAAATCATTTCCCTCATCACTTCTTAATAACATAGTAGTATTCCATCAAATTACATACCAAAACTTGTTCAGTCACTTTGCAATTAATGGTCATGCCCTTAATTTCTAATTCTTTGTTACCACAAAAAGAGTGTGTGTGTGTGTGTGTGTGTGTGTGTGTGTATATATATATATATATATGTGTGTGTGTGTGTGTGTGTATACATATATATGCATGCATACACAGAGAGGTATATACACATGTTTATATATTAGACATACATACACATACCTATGTACACATATACATATATGCAAACTTATGTGTATGTGTTATATATATAGGTACTTTTCCTTTTTCGTTGATCTCTTTGAGAAATAGACTCAGTGATATTGATGTTTTAAAAGGTATAGGCAGTTTTTGAGCCTTTTGGTCATAGATTGAAATTGTTCTATACAATGGTTGGACAAGTTCACAATTCCATCAACAATAATTCATTAATGTGCATATTTTCTCAAATCCTCTCTAGCATTTGTCATTTATGATAGGTGTGAAGTAGTACCTCAGAGTTGCTTTAATTAGCATCTCTCTAATCTATAGTGATTGAGAGAATTTTATATTACTATATATAGTTTTGACTTCTTCTAAAAACACACTACATATATATACACATATATATCTTTTGAATACTTATTATTTATTAATTTGAGAATGGCTATTATTTTTTTACTCAGTTCCTTGTACATTTGAGAAATGAAATATGAGAAATTTGCTGTATTTAAAAAATATCCCCTCATTGTCTAGGATTTTTTTTATCAAAATGCATTTTCCTGATTATCTCTTTTAATAATAATAATATATATATATATATATATATATATTTAATTTTGCTTTGTTTGAGAATGGATCTGCTACCCCTTACTGTTTCTTTTTTAACTTCAGGTAAAACATAATAGTTTCTACTCCAGTCCTTTATTTTAACTACACGTGTCTGTTTCAAATTTGACTCTTAGAAACAACATATTATTGGTTAGGGTTAGAATTAGGGTCAGTTTCAAATTCGTCCTGTTTGTATTTGTGATCACTAACTGTATATCCGTCATGCCTATTTTCTTGTTTATCTTTCTCTCCTTTTTGTCCTGTCCTTCCTCAAAAGTCTGTTTTGCTTCTGACCACTTAATCTGTCCTACATTTTATCACTTCCCTTTTCTCTTATCCCTTTTTCTTTCAACTTGGGTAAAGTAGGTTTTCATATACACCCAAATATGAGTATTATTTTTCCCTTTTTGATTAATTCTGATAAGAGGGAAGTTCAAGTATTTCCTGGCACTACCTCCTTATTTTCCAGTCCAGTGTAAAAGTTCTTTCTTACCTGCCTCTTTTTTTAGTGAGGCATTTTTTCCCCATTTTTCCTCTCCTCTCCCTATTCTCCAAGGGCATCCCTCTTTCTCATCTCTTCACGGTCTTTTTGAGATCATTCCAACATACTCAAAGCATATTCATAAGTTCTTCTGCCTTAATAATGATAAAATTATTGGGAGTTACACTTACCATCTTCTCCTGTAGCAATAAAAAGGGTTTAAGCTTATTGAGTACTTTAGGATTTTTTCTTTCATATTTACCTTTTTATAATACTCTTCAGTCTTCAGTTTGAATATTAAACTTTTCTATACAACTCAGTTCTTCTAACTATTAAGGTTTCAAAGACCTCTATTTCATTATATACCCACTTTTTCCTTTGAAGCCTTACACTCAATTTTGATGTGTAGGTTAATCTTGATTTTAATCGAAGTTCCTTTGCCTTCCAGAATATCATATTCCAAGTTCTTCACTTCTTTAATGTGGAAGATATTAAACCTTGTGTGACCCTAACTGTTCCTCCATGTTATTTAAATTATTTTTTCTGTTTGCTTATACTTCCTCCATGGCTTGGAAACTCTAGAATTGAGCTAAAGAATTATGAAGAGTTTTCATTTTGGAATCTCTCTCAGATTCTGTGTTTTGAACTTGCCTGTGCTGTAGTAGTTTTAAATGGACAGATTCTTTGGTTTTGTTCATTCTATATCCTATTTCTTGATTTTGAATTTTATGTTAAAGTTCAGCACTGCTCACCTAAAGATGGGAAAGCACTATTCCAAACTTCTAATTTTTTTTTTTGTGCTACTGGTTTCAGAGCTATTTCTAGAGGTCTACAAGTTTTAGGTATTTTTAAGCTAGTATGATCCAGTAAAATGTGTGCTCAAAATTCTCCTAGTCTTGCCTCTTGTCTTTGTACAGAAAGGTTCCCTACCTCTTTGCAGTTGCAAATTCTAGTGCTTCTTTTCACTCTGAAACTGCAGTCCAAAACTGTTTGGGGGAGCAATAGAGATACCAAAGAACCCAGTCCTCCTTCCAAAGCCATTAAAGTGTCCCTGTAATTTTTTTTTTCTAACCAATGGTCTTACCTTCCTGGGATCTCTAAACTGACAGCTTCTGAAACTGCTACATATGCTTTCAGAGCTGCCTCCAAGGCAGCTCTTGGTGTTCCTGCTTGTGTATGTTTGGGTCAGTCAAAATCCCAGTGCAACATACCTCTCTTGCCACCCTCCTAAGTTTTCTCATCTTGACCTTTTGTTTGTTCTGCCACTCCAGAATTCAATCTGAAGAGTTATCTTAAAGTCATTTTTAGGGGAATATTGAGAAAGTTTGCCCAGGATTGTAACCTCTACTCTACTCTCTTGCCTCTGCCATCTTGGCTTTACTGTCCCTCCTGTAAGGGAGTTTTAAAAAAATACTATTTACCAGTATCCTATTTACTTTATTTCTGAATAGGTAATTCAGGTGAAGACTTTATACTTTTCATGGCTTTTGAATCTGCCCTACAATTCAAATGACTGGAAGCTATTGATGGTCCGAATGTAGAATAATCCTAGAAATAAATACAAATTGGGACAAGTCACACAGAAGTAGGTTATTTTCATCTATAAAAGAATATTTTCTATTTAGCAATACTGGATATTTTTAAAACTATAGTTTATATCATCTGAGATAAATTAGGTTGCCTTGGTGCAAAAATATTTTTCTCCTAAGCTCCTCTTCTCTCTTCAAAAAGAAAGCATAGACCTCAAAATTAATAGTGTTGCATATTAAAATTTTTTAAAGTCATTATTTAGTCCTACTAGTTTTTTTTCCATATTTCTCAAATACAGTATATTTCTCTTCAGAGAAGATATATCAGAGAAATATAGAAAAAGGCTATTGGGACTAGATAATGCTTTTGAAAATTTGGATATGTAACACTTCAGTTCTGAGACTAAGTCTTCTGATTACAAACAGTGAGGCAGTTTGGGGGAAATTTTTTTTTTTCTCCTAGAGACTAGAGGTAAGCCTCAGGGGAAGAATAATTGTTCTGTATCTGATAGCCTACTCTGTTCTCAGCTCTCATACTGTCCAACATCCCTAAAAATTACTAGAAAAATGACACAGCAAATACTTATGGATAATCACACCCATTAGAAAAGTGCCAAGGGTAGGAGAATGGTTGGTACATGGCAAAGGACTCAGCAGCCATGATTTAAATACATACATTTTCCTGCTAGCCCATCAAAACCTTATCTGAGAAGGCTTACCTTCACAAATTTAGTGAAAAGGAAGATTTTATTCAGTTTAAAATGGAAAATCAAAACATTTTTCATATGACTTCTGATAAACTATTTGTAGAATTCTTTAGCAAGTTTTATGAAATGGGATTAAATTATCTTCCTGAATACAATTTCAATACAAACACGGACATACACACACGCAGAATTTATACTTAATACTTCTGTGCATGGAGTGCTTAATTATCATATTTATTAGAAATCTTTATTTCAAATAGTAACATGGAGAATCACAGAATAACGCAGAACTTGAATTCTGATGGAAAGTCATAACATATTACTATTGATTATTGATTATCTTTACTATTAGGCTACATAATTGCTTTGAGACATATTTGTTATAACAGTTTGATTAAAAGTGACATATAAAAGCCCTAAGTGTTTAAGTGACAGATAAAATCCAAGTGTTGGAATCCAGCTTCAGTGAAAACCAAGAGTGTGAATCTGAAATGAATTCCTGAGGCCAGGCAGAAGCTATGCTTTGCAATCTTTGTTTATTAATCTGAGCACCAGGATTTATAAACTCTTTAAACTACATTAAAAACAATCACATCCAGTTGATGCCATATACTTTCCAGGGTTAATGCATAAACCCTACTTTGACATTTCCATTCACCTTAACTAGCAGTAACAAGATATCTATCATAACAGTCATCAAAAACAGAAATGATCAATAGCAAAGATATCTGTCAAAATAAAGTTGTAAGTAGTATAGTTGTGATGCTTTGTTCCTGTCACTTGTATTGAGCATCAAGATTATTCTAAATTTATTCTGAGTATATCTTTCAAAAATTATTAAGGGAGATGGTGAGCCAATAGTTTGAATGGCTAGACCTTAACAGTGTAGGTCTCAAATAATACTTGGATCAGATATCTGTTGTTCATGGACTTATTCAATATTGGTTGTCTACATCCAAGTTTTTTTTCCTTTAGAAATACTTAGAAATATCAATTGGCAAAATGCAAAAGGAGCTTAAAAAAAGCTAAGTGAAGAAAATAATTCACCAAAAATTACAATTTAACAAATGGAAGTGAATGACCTAATGAGACATCAAGAATCACTCAAACAAAACCAAGAAGAAAAATGAAAAATAGAGGAAAATGTAAAATACTTCATTGAAAAAACAACTGACCAGGAAAATAGACTCAGGACAGACCAAGAATTATTGGACTATGTAAAAACATGTTGAAAAAAAGGGCCTAGATAATGTCTTTCAAGATATCATCAAACTCCCCCAAAATTTCAGAATTTTTAGATCAAGGAGAAAATACTGCAAGCAGTCAGAAAGAAAAAATTCAAATACCAAGGATTACCCAGGATCTAGCAGTTTCCACTTTAAAGGATCAAAGAGCCTGAAATATGATATTACAGGTGGCAAAGGAACTTGTACTACAGCCAAGATTCTTGTGAATTATCCAGCAAAATTAAGCATTATTTTTCAGGGGAAAAGATGAAAATTGAATGAAATAGGGGAATTTCATTTATTTTTGATGAAAAGACCAAAGTCAACAGAAACTTTGACTCACACAGAACTCAAGAGAAGCATAAAAAGATAAAAAGAGAAGAATAAAAACTAAGTTTTTTTACAAATTAAAAAGTTTACATCCATATATGGGCAGATGATATGTTTAACTCTTGAGAACTGTATCTTTGTTAGTGTAAGTATAATTTTTTGAAGTGTTTTTGTTTCCCCAAAAACATATGCATGGATACTTCTTCAACATTATCCTTGCAAAACTTTGTTTCAATTTCCCCTCTTCCCCCACTCCCTCACCTACATGGCAAGTAGTCCAATATATGTTAAACATGGTAGAAATATGGTGAATCCAATATATAAATATATATATATACATATATATATTTGTACAATTATTTTGTTGCACAAGAAAAATCAAATCAAACTGAAAAAAATAAGAAAGTAAATAAAATGCAAGCAAACAATAACAAAAAGAGTGAAAATGCTATGTTGTGAATCACATTCAGTTCCCACAGTCATTTCTCTAGGTGTAGATGACTATCTTCATCACAAGATCATTGGAACTGGTCTAAATAATCTCATTGTTGAAGATAGGCATGTCCATCAGAACTGATCATCATAAAATATTTTTGTCATCCTGTACAATGATCTCCTGTTTCTGCTCATTTCACTTAGCTTCAATTCATATAAGTGAGAATGTAGGTATAATTTGACTTTATTGTGAGCATATAAAAAAGAAACTAGTAATGGAAAAGGGAATGTATTAGAAGAGGAAGTAAAACGGGATAAATCACATTATATGAGGAGGTAAAAAAAAGACCTATTACAATTGAGGGAAAGAAGGGAGATGGATCAGCACTGTGTAAATCTTAATCTCATCAGATTTGACTCAAAGAGAGAATATTAGACATATTTAGTTTGATAGAGAAACTTACCTCACCCTATAGGAAAGTAGGAGGGGAAAGAGGAAAGGAAAGGATGAGGTTCATAAAAGGGACAACAGAAGTAGAAGGGAAAAAGGATGAGAAAGGGTAAAAGGACTATAAAAGGGGGAGGGCCGGTTGAGAGATGATAGTCAGAAGCAAAACACCGGGGAGGAGAGAAAGGGGAAAAGGAAACACAAAAGTATAATTTTGGGAAAATAAGATGGTAGGAAATACAAAGTTAGTCATTTTAATTGTGAATGTGAATGGGATGAATTCTTCCATAAAATGGAAGTGGATAGCAGAGTGCATTAAAAGCCAGAATCCTACAATATGTGGTTTACAAGAAATACATTTAAAACAGAGTGATACTTTCAGAGTATAGGTAAAAAGCTGGAGCAGAATCTATGATGCTTCAGCTAAAATAAAATAAAAATCAGAGATAATAATCCTGATTTCAAATCAAGCAAAAACAAAAATACATCTAATTAAAAGATATAAGGAAGAAAACTACATTTTCCTAAAGAGTGCCATAGATAATGAGCCAACATCAACACTAAAAATACATTCATCAAGTGTTACAGCATCCAGATTCCTAGAGGAGAAGTTAAGATAGCTGCAAGAAAAAATAGACAGCAAAACTATATTAGTAAGAGATCTCAGTCTAGTTCTATCGGAACTTATAAATAAATAAATAAGAAAGAAAGTAAGGAAGCAAATATAATTTTAGAAAAGTTAGGTATGATAGATCTTAGGAGAAAACTGAATGGCAACAGAAAAAAAATACTTTTTTTCTTGGCAGTACATGGAACCTACACAAAAATTAACTATGTATTGGAGCAAAAATACATCAAAATCAAATGCTGAAAGGTAGAAATATTAAAACCTTTTTCATATCATAATGCAATAAAATTACATACAGTAAAGGGTCAGGGGGAAATAGACCAAGAATTAATTGGAAGCTAAATAATCTAAACCTAAAAATAAATGGGGGAAATATTAAGCAAATTCACCAAGAAGCAAGACAAAATTATGCAAATACTATGTTATTTTATCACTTCTTCTGAGAAAGCTAGATAACTTCCCATCCTTATTTAGCCTTTGATCTACCTACCCAGGGAATTTTATACTGTGATTCTCCATGTTACTATTTGAAATAAAGATCTCTAATACCTTTAAGATGACTACTTTTGGTGTGGAATGACTTTCTTCCTGAAGCATATGAGGAGTGGGTTTAAAGAAATAAAATCAGATTGAAAGAATCTATTCAAAAGGAAAGCCTAGCTATGTGATTTATGGTATAATAATCAAGTCTAGAATTCGGACTGAGGTTAGTACAGTTGCTTTGTAATGCCTGGCTTAAACCTATCTTACACAGAAAGACCTTAAGAGGATATGGTGGCAAAAAGGAAGCAAGTTATTAATTATATTTATATATTTTGAATATTTTGATAATCTGAGGATGAGAAGCAATGAAATAATAAATTTTTCTTTTCCTTTTATTCAGACATGAAACATATCCCTCCCCCAAAATAATACCAGTAGTGATTTTTTTTTCTATTTCTATTTATCTAAACAAAAGATAACATGCAAAAGTTAAGATGGTCCAATTCACACATTTTTACGATCTGTGTCATTTTTGTGTGTGTTCTAATATAGGTGACAAAGGAAGCTGTGCTTTCATCTTTCTTGTTTAAAATATTCCTATGGTGCTTAAAATAGATTTTGAAGTACCAAGGAGTTTCTGCCTTCAATTGTCTAAAAACACCCTATAAGAACTACTGGGAAAATTGAATAGAGTATGTCAGAAATTAGGTCTAGATCAGTATTTCAAATATAATACTGAGATAGGTTCTATATACATAATGTAACCTAGATATAAAAGGTCACATCATAAACTAATTAGAGAAACATGAAAGAAATTACATTTTAAATCTATGGGTGGGGAAGAATTCATGACTTAAAAAGGGATAGGGAACACAGAAGATAAAAGAAATAATTTTAATTATGTAAAGTTTGAAAGTTTTTGAACAAACAAATAAAACAAAGAATAGAAGAGAAACAATTAAACGTGGGGAAAATCTTTTCTCAATAATTTTCTATTATAAAGATTTTATTCACAAGATAGACAAGGTATAGATTCAAATTTATAATGAGACATTCTTTTATTGATAAATGTTCTAAGGATGTATACAAGAAGGTTCTTAAGGGAAGAAAACAAAAAAAAAATAACCATATTAAAATACTCTAAATCACTTATCAAAGAAATGTGAATTTAAAATAAAATTCTGAAGTTCTATCTCAGTCCGTTCATATTGTCAGAGATGGCAAATTAAGGAAGTGACAAATGTCATGGAAAGGGGACTGCAGGAAAATAGACACATTTGTGCTTGATTGTTGGAGCTATGAATGGTTCCAATCATGAAAAGCAAGTTGGAATTATATATAAAAAGTTGCAAAATAGTGCATGTCTTTTGGCATATCTATACCACTACAAGGCTTATACCTCAAAGATATTAATGAAAGAAGAAAATATCCTATATGTATGAGAATATTTATAGTAGCTCTTTGTGTAGTGGTAAAATCTGGAAATAAAAGGAATGCTTATGAATCGGGGCACAGCTAAACAATTGTAACAAATGTAAAAGAATATTGCTGAAAGAAATAAGGAGGAAATAAGGAAGAAAGAAATAAGATTTATATGAACTGATACAAAGTAAAGTTATAAGACCAGAAAAAAGTATACTTTACTATTATCTATGTATATACATATATATGTGTATGAATAAATAAATATACACATATATTTGCATATACATACGTATATATAAATATATATTTATACAATACAACCAAGAAATTTTGAAATGTTTAAAAATTCTGACCAAATTACCAAACATGATTCCAAAGTATGAATGAAAAAGAATACTGCTCAAATCAATAAAAAAGAATGATGGATTATGATGAGTAAGGAAAAAGTAATGTATTTTTGAATGTGAACAGTGTAGAAATACATTTTTAACTGCTTAGACTATAAGGAGTTCTATATTTTTAAGTTACTGGATGAAAAAGAAGAAAAAATGCTTGATAATTGAAAAAAATAAGTTAATGCATCCAGCAAACATGTTTGTTTTTTTTTTTCCCTCTTAAAAAAGACTAACCATTATAGTGTTTCCATAGATATTGCTACTTAGTTACCTCTGTTTTCATATGGTCATCCTCAACTAACTATTCTACTTACAAATTTGCTTTGGCTAACAACTATATGTCCTCTTTCTTCCATTTCTCTACTCATTCATTTTTTTTCTTTTGTATTACCTAATAACTTTAAATAAAAAATCTTTCCAATATTATAATTCCCATGTTTTTTTTTTTGGCTTTTTATTAGCATTCTAATTCCTACCTTTCTATCCTCTCTCTCCATCATGAAAAGAAATTATCAACATCCAAATAATTATGTTTGTTGATTTCATTGTTCTTTAGTAGCTTTTAAAGCATTTTACATCTCTGACCATTCGGAGAAATGTGTGATTGGGCCAGTAAAACTATAGCTTTCAATGACAGCTTTCATTCTGAAAGTTTCCTTTAGGCTAACACTTGAGCAAACCAGTGGTAAGTATGAAAATATGTTTTCCTCTTTGGCTCTTTACAAGATCATTCTTTAAAGCAATTGGAGGGAAAGGCAAGAAACTCACATGTCTTTTCTCAGCTTACATTCAAGACGTTTAATATTTGAATATACATTTCTATCATCTCACTCTCCTTAATTCTCCCATTAAGATTAATGCAAAAATTATATAACAAAATATAGATTTTTAAAGAAAGGAAATTGAAACATTTCATCTATTCATTGCTTTGTGTAGTGGCTGAGGAGGCCAAATGAAATTATATATATATATATATATATATATATATATATATATATTCAATAATATAGTTCTACTTCCATCCTTAACTCATTATCTGGATGCTGCTTTAAGTCTCTGATCTAACCACTCCAACTGTTCCACCCTTCCATGCCCCTGTGTCAGCTTCACATGGCAATTCATCAGAAAAATTCCATTACAACTTAGTTTTTCTTCCCAGAATCCCATTCAAGATTAGATAGGAACTGAAGGGGGTACCATCAGAACTGCAGCAACTCTGAATTATCTTCATAACAAATAGGCAGTTCCCTTTCTCCCTCAGGTTTCCATATCAAAGGGCCAAAAAGAGTTAAATGCAAATGATCTCATTTGAATCTGAAAATAATGAGTTAAATAATACATATATTATTGTGTATTTTACAATACAAGGAAATTGAAGATCAAAGAAGTTGTTATTTGACAATTGGATTCATAGCTGGAAGTGTGAAGCAGAATTAGAATACATTTTTTTTCCTTTTTCTAAGTCCAACACTCTTATATCATACTACTTGGCCCATCAACAAGGCAGACTATACCCTTTTCTAGCAGAGCAAGATTAGTTATTGAAATTCTCCCTCTAGGGAAGCAGTAGGGGGAAACATCACTTGCTTGAACTGTGATTCATATTTTTTTCTCCTGACAATGCAAAAGGAAAGGAAGATGGACTCAATGTTTTAAGTTATCTCAAATACAGGAAATCTTGGTGCAAGTTACACATACAAAATGAAGATTGCAATTTAGAACAAAGAATTGAGATAGAAGGTGATGCCTCAGCCATGTTCCACTTGGATTTTTCTTATGCTTGTTTCTGATGCTTGCCCTCCCGTTTATCCACATAAGAGATACAGAGAATCTTAGACTCAGGCAAAACTAAGGTGCCACAGACTTAATATAGATGTTCTTACTTCTTTTTAATATCATTCCTCACTCCTTCGAAAAAAGTAGGGGAGTTGAAATTACAGGATTCTAATGAAGAATAAAATAGAGATTACAAGGAATTTATAATTCTTAATCAGATAAATGTCTGGGACAAAGGACTAGGAATCAAATACAAGAGGATTCAAAGATAAATTAAACCCTTGAGGTCTCAGACATCTTTAGCTTACTTACTCTTCTAATTTACAAAATAATCTGGTCCTGGGACAGGGAGAAGTAGGGCCAAGTCTTTTCTTTCTTATTGGAGAGAAAAAGATAAACAACTTAAAGAGTAATAAACCTGATAATTGACTGACACCTTAACTTAAAGAAAACAGATAAAAGCTCATGATCCCCTGGTAAGAGGTCTATATGTTGAAGGGAAGGGATTGTCTCTGTCATTAATAGAGCTAAACCTTAAGACTTTAGGCTCTAAGTTAAAATATAAAGAATAGAACATACTATACTATCCTGCTTATGATTGTTATATATATATATATATATATATATATATATATATATATATATATATACATATATCAACTAAAAAATTCCAGGTCCAAAATATGGAACCAGAGAGAACCCTATGTTCAGCACTGAAGTCATTACCTAGTAGGCACAAGATGGTTGGAGCCACTCAACAGGACCTGCATGCTTGGCAGAGACTACATATCACAGGACACTCTCAGGGAGCAAATGGAGAAGGAGCAATGCATTAACATCATCATAAAACATCAATGACCCTATAGAATCAAAGATGTAACTTACCCCTGCATATGCCTTTGCTATAGAGATTCACTTCATGAGTATTCCCTATGAGATTTATCTGGTTACATATGTTCCCTACTTATATGCTCAACCATATATTTTCCCAAAATATTACCATTCTTCTAACTAACAACATATTTATGGGACAATATATTTCAGATTTTTTTGGGGAGGGGATGATCTATTGCAACTTTATTATGATACTTTGTGGAGGGAATTCATTTGCTTTCAGCTAAGTACATCTGCTAAATGACTAGTAAAAGTAAACACAATAGTAGGAGCTCATTGGATTTTATTTGTTGATTTTTTTTCTTAAATATATACCAATGGAATACCTCAAATATTTTCTGCAAGCTTTATGTACAAGACGAATGACTCTAGATATATTAATTAGTTTCCTTAGTACTGATATAGATAGAAATATGAAAATAATTTGATGTTCAGAAACGACTGAACCAATGCTACTAGAAAGACTTTACTCTTATGCTTTGATTCCTTCTCAGTCTTATCCCCACACCAGAAGAGACAACTCTAAATGTGCTAATGTTCACTCCTAAACAACTCATCTAAGGATCTAGACATCAACTGGGACTCTATTCCTTCCTGCAACTCAAGTGATAAAGTGTCATGTCTAGGCTCTTATATAAGCTTTTTAGAACATCATCCCTCCCAGTATTTGGTCTACAGTCCAATGTTATGCTGGCCTAAGAAACATCTCCTCTAAGCCCTCTCATGTCAGTGGTGTTTGCTTTTTACATTCTTATCTACTTTCTGATTTATACCTAATTCCCAAGGAGACAGGAGAATTTTCAGGGTAATGGAAAATCCTGTCCAACTTTCTCTCATTGCTCCTGTTGTTATGGCATACATAGCACAGATATTATTCCACCTTGTTAAATTGTTGCTGAATTTGTTGTAAATCTCACATTTGGCTTCCTTTCCCATATTTAAACTTTGGACACTTTTTTCTTTACTATTTCATTGCTGTGATTGCATTTCATTGGAAATATTCAACTAATTATACAATTCTTTAAAGTTACATGCTAAGGTTTTTGAAGATCAGTGAGTGATTTAATAAATCAAGGAAATGAATATATGGTTAAAGAGTTCTGGGCTCTGTTCCTTTCATTACTTCACTTGCCCATGGATTAATGACATTTCTTTCACTCTTCCCTCACTTTAGCTGAGATCACATTATAAATGTGGAAGCAATTTATCTGTAGTCATTGATAAAGACTGTTATTTGGAAAAGTGGGAAAACACTGGATTTCAGATCTATAATTCCATTTGTCAGTGCCCATTTTTTTTATTGATCACAGATAGCTCATGAAAGGTGACTTGAATTTCTTCAAGAAAACATTTTTCTAATCTTGAAACATTAATTGTCCTGTTTATTTTGGAACAGACTTGTGATTTCATTATGTGGGGAGTTCACAATGAGGAAGCTCCTTCTACCTATGCAGATTGAACACTGTAATTTCTTATGGTTTCTTAGGATCCTGAGAAGAGAGAGGTTAAGCAATTTGTCCAGGATCACAAGTCAGTACCTGTCAGAGATGGGACTCAAAATCAATCTCAAAGATGGTTTTATCTATTAAACCCCACTGCTTCTGAAGAAAGCCCAATTGTTAATTTTTCAGTACGACCATTTACATCTCACAAGTAGGCAAAGGCTAAAAGTTAGGTTTTGATATATTGTTTTGTTGATTTTCTGGATTTGACAAAGTGATGGAAAATATTTTAAGAATGAAGATTAAATTTAAAACTAAATCATGCTCACTTTTCTCCTCCCCCAGAGACAGTTATTAAACACACATCACATATCACTGATATTAACATTATAACAAGATTCCCTAAGTCAAAGTCTTTATTTTTTCACTTTTTTTCTACAAATCTACAAAATATTTAAGACTCTTTTTGCTTTTCCAACATTTGAATTAGATCAGTAGCACTAACACCAAAACATTTTGCCTTTAAAAAGAAAATCCCATAAATGTCATCATAACCTTGTTAATAAAACTTTCTCTTTAAAATTTCCCAAGTTGCAAAGGCTGATCTTTGAAGGTGTGAATTATGCTCTGGGCACAGCACATATGTAGTCTCATATCTAATTCTAGGCATCATTTTAGGAAGGATATTGATAAGATTGAATATATCTATATATGATCATAATGAAACCATTTCAAACCACCCTAACAAAGTTAAAAAAAAATAAAGATGTTTAATTGGAACTAGGAAAACTTATGGAAATGTGATTTTTTTCTTTAAGCATTTGAAGGCAGAGAGAGAGAGAGAAAGAGAGACAGAGAGACAGAGAGACAGAGACAGAGAGAGAGACAGAGACACAGAGAGACACAGAGAGAGACAGAGAGACCTCCCTTTGCTTAAACCTTGGAGCTTTCCCTAGTTTACAGTGTTTCCTCCAGACTAGTAAATACTAATTTGCCATCATCCTGTACAGTCTGAGCTCTGCTATGGTGAGGTGATTAGATATACAAAGTCATTTCTTCTTAATATCAGCTTTGATTCTGCTTAGCTCTGTTTGTTTTCATTTTGCACCTAAAAGGTGAAAAATAATTTCTATGAAGAAAATACCTCTAACTTGTAGGTTGGGGGTTTGGCAACAACTAAAAAAGTTCTGGACACTTTTCTAAGCAAATAACATTTACAGTTCAGTACTAAGCATAAGCTTTCTGTAGTAAGATACTAAAAACAAGAATTTAAGAAGCAACAGCATCTGTGCTTAGTCTAGACAGGTAGTGGAGTTGAATAATGACTGATCACTTTTCTCTCATTTTCTGACAAGAATTCTTGATATACTACATTTATTTGTGTACATATACATACATATACAAAGAGACAGAGAGAGAGAGAGTGAGAACCCTTATCATATGCAAAGCACTGAGGTACTGAAGAAAAGTGACTGTCTCTCTGAATAAGCCATGGTATATAGGAAAGTAATGGAATATTATTGTTCTATAAAAAATGATCACCAGGCTGATTTTAGACAAGCCTGGAAAGATTTATATGAAGAGATGTTGAGTGAAGCAAGCAGAACCAGGAAAACATTGTTCATATCAACAGCACAATGTGATGGTCAACTATGATAGATTTCGTTTTTCCCAGATGTAAGGGTTAAAAACCTCTGGAAGCAAGGAATGCAGTTCAAGGCATGTGGGAGGACCTGAGGGATTAGAGGTACCGAGGCACAGGTGAGTCCTACATGGAGCTGGGGCTTAGCCCCAGGAGGCAGTATCTGACCCCAGGTACCAGGCCTCCCTCCTTAGTGCTCTCAAAGCCTAGCATGTCTCCCTCCTACTTCTTGGGCCAATCTCATTATGTCAGGTTCCTAGAGGACCTCCCCTTCCCCTTTTCCTCACTGGGGTATAAATATGTGCTATCTAATAATAAAGTTCTTTTTCACTTCACCCCACCTACTGGTTGTCTGTCTCTGTGGGATCCAGGTTGGAGCCAGAAAACAGGTAAGTGTGGCCTAGCCATGCCGTCGACAGAAGGGCATTAAGAGTAGCTCATATCAATCAAATCATTTCCAATGGAGCAGTAATGAACTGAACCAGCTACGCCCAGTGAAAGAACTCTGGGAGATGACTAAAAACCATTACATTGAATTCCCAATCCCTATATTTTTGCTCACCTGCATTTTGGATTTCCTTCACAGGCTAATTGTACAATATTTCAGAGTCCGATTCTTTTTGTACAGCAAAATAACAGTTTGGTCATGTATACTTATTGTGTATCTAATTTATATTTCAATATACTTAACATCTACTGGTCATTCTGCCATCTGGGGGAGGGAATGGGGGGAAAGAGGGGAAAAATTGGAACAAGAGGTTTGGCATTTGTCAATGCTGTAAAATCACCCATACATATAACCTATAAATAAAAGGCTATTAAATAAAATAAAAATAAATAAATAAATAAGAAAGAATTGAAAACAAGTTAACAATTAAAAATAAAAAAGAGTAGCTCATAGGGGAGCTACCAGGTTAGAGTAGTCCATAGAGGCGTAACACCCAACAATTCAGCGAGCAAAGCCATTCCAATAAACTTGGGAAGGAAAAAGGTATCTGCATCCAGAGAGAGAACTATAGAGATTGAATGTGGACCAACACATATTATTTTCACTTTTTTTTTAATGTTTTCCTTTTTGTTATGATTTTTATTTCCCAGTATAGCTCACATAGAAATACATAAAAATGTATGTACATTTAAAACCAAATTTTTTTAGAAAAAGAAAAATGCTTGGCTTTTAGTAGATATTATATAAATGTTGACTGCTATTGTTATTAATTATTATATAAGGAATAAGTCCTCTGTAGAAGAATTTTTAAATTCCAAAAAAAAATAAAAATCATCTATCTCACCCCACCCCTCATTTTAGAGATAAAGAATTTGAAGCCTAATTTAATTATGTAAAGTTAATTACCTCAGACTACACAACATAAATTGAACTGGAATTAGACCTCAGTTTAATGCCTACAAATACAATGAAAAGTACAAAAACATAGTTTAGGTTAGGACTATTTGAATTTTCCCAGATCCAAGTAGTTACTGATCTGATTAATTAATACATATACCTGAGTTTTTTCTGTCCTTTAGAAAAAGTAATTAGATCATTTTGTATTTAAGCCCTTTCACATCTATATTGTCCACCCTATGCCCTGTAATGTTATAAAGGTAAAAACTGCTCTTTTTTTAATAAAAGCCCAGTGTTTCTCTGTGAAGGCCTTTGCTACTTTTACCCTAATGCAAAAACAATGAGGCAAATAACAATAGCACAAACACAGAATTCCATTTGACCCTAAGATCTTTTGCAGCAGAAGTGGAAGGCTGCCTCCACATTAGTAATCAGGGTATAACTTACAACCTTATTCAGAGTCATGCTAGTGATACAAAAAATCTAATTGTATTCCACAGTCTAGTTTCCATCAAAAACCAAATTGTTTTAAATAATAGCTTCTCATTATTTATGTAACATGTTCAAACACTACCTAACTGTTTTTTTAAGAGCTTTCCATTTTTTAAAATTCTGAGAGGCATCCCTATAGACACTAAATAATTAAATAAGCAAATAGATAGATAAATGAATGAATGAATAAATGAACATAAACAACATATGCTTATATATAAATATCATTTCTTGGACCATAAAAATATTCATTGAAATATGTATTTTCTTTTCTCTGGATTGATGATTATCTGTTATAGTATAGTGGTGTCAGCTATGCTGAGACTGGCTTGTAATGCTGCTTCATCTCTGAAATTTATCCCTATATGTAGAGAAAGTCTACATATCTATATCTAGAGAAAGTTGTCTGAAGACAACAAACTATCTGAGAAACAGTACCAAATAGAACTCTAAAATAATCTCCTTATTCTTTCATGGCTGGTATTATATACTCCACAAGCTCAAGTCTTCTCTTCTTTATTGAAATGTTTTATAATTCTTCTCTTCTATGTCTCAGTAAAAAAACAGGAGCTTCCTGTTCTCACCGACTCCATACTTCATGGTAAACTACATTATTGCCCCTTTGTTTTTCCTTTCTTCCATTCTTTGAGGAAGACACAGGGCTGTGTGAAGGAGGAAGATTTTACCATGGAGGCATGTGATCCTCTTCCCTCATCTCTCCTCTAGATAATTGCCCTCAATCATGTTACTCCCTTCATTTTACTTCTCCCTTCCCTCTTCTTTATCATTCCTTCTTCTATCATCATCAGTTCTTCCTTATCCTGAGCAAATTTCCTTGAGTTCACAGAATCATAAATTTAAAGCTGCAAATACTAAAAAACTATCTGATGCATACCCTTCATTTTATAATTGAAACAATGAAAGTTAGAAAAATCAATGGATGTGTTCCAGGTCACAGAGGAATAATCAGAATTTGAACTGATATTCTTTTACTGAAACTCCATCATGTGTCTCTCCTACTCCATTGATTTCTTTCATTGGTTTCATTTCAGCACTTGTAACTCGTGGAATTTCTCTATATAGCATTTGACCCTGTTGACCATTCTCTCCAGTCCCAACTTCTCCTGGATATATATTCTCCACAGTTTTCAAAACTGCTCTTTTTCTGGATGATCATCTACACTCTCTCCAGAACAGTGGCCATAATAACTCCTATATATGTGATATTATTACCATATTGAGTCTCTTCACCAGATAAAGGAAATTTCTTGAGCAGTTTCAGGCTTCTCAGTAGTACCAAGAATAGTCCTTGTTCAAGAGTTAGAGTATTGGACATACTAAAACAAAGTGCAATTTTTCTGATTATTGGTCTTCATAAACTCAGAATAAAACTCCTGGCTTCTACTGTTATAGGATAAAAAAATCAACCTGGAGAAAGGACAAAATCTTTATTCCTTACCACTTATGTCTTCCTCATTCATATAATGAGGTATTATGAAGGGGAAAGGATTCTTGGGGGGAAATTTTGCTGCAAATTTATAGATTTCCTTGGGCAGAGGTGAAGGTTGGATAGCACAAATCTCAAAGTTGCTATATGTCTGGGAAAGAAATATGTGGGAGATCTGGAATTCTCACAAGATGGGTTCTTGTGAATCTTTTGCATTTACGTATTCTCTGTAGTAATTTTGTGCTTTACAAGATTTTGTTACATTAAGTGTCTATTTGGGAGCTAGGATACCTGTTAGCCACCATCATGGAAGTTTATAATTAAGCTTTATTTGGAAATTTTCCCAGAGCAAACTTTATGTGAGGAAAACAAAACAGAGAGAAAAATCAAAAAAGGAACAAAAACTCTCCTATCATTGTGATCAATCCTGTATATGATCTCTTTGAGCACAGAGATTTTTTATTTTCAGGGAGAGAATTGTTTAATTGGAATATAATTTCTGGATAAATGGTTATTAAATTGCATTGATTTTGATCCAGCCATCCCTTCAATTGATCAGCTATGTTATTCAAGCTTCATCTTTTTATTATCAAGTTCATAGAATCCTATATATTAATAGACTTTACTTCCTTATATCTTCATTATATCAGTGTACTTATACTATACTTCTGAAAGAATTTTCTCCATGGTCACCAACAATCTTTTATCTGCTAAATGTTTTCTCTCCTACAATTATCATTTTATTTGACCTTTCTACTTTAAAAAAAAAAAAAACAAGGCAAAAGAAAACTATGATGCCCATTTTCCTGGTTACTGTTTATTTCCACTAAAAGCATTGCTATACTTCTAGTCAGTCTTCTTTGTGGGTTCTTAATCTATCTTAATCTATCTATCCCCTAATTGTAGATATCCCACAATGTTCTCTCTGTCTCTGTCTCTCTCTGTAGCTGTCTCTGTCTTTGTTTCTGGTCTCCATCTCTCAGTTTCTCCATCTCTCTGTCTCTGTCTCTCCTCTCTCTTTCTCCATCACTGAACCGTAATTTACCAAATATTCAATTAACATCTCTTGTAGATAACTCCTAAATTGTATCCACCATTAATCTCTTTCCAATATGGCTCTCCTACATTTCTAAAAGCTTGCCAGCTATTTCCTTCTGGACATTCCAAAAGTATCTTAAATGTTATATGTTTAAAAATGTGACACATTATATGTTCCCTAATTTTTCCCTTCCTTTCCCTATTTCTGTTGATGGTTCTACCTTCCTTCTTAATCACTCAGATTTGTAATCTCAAAGTCATGTTTGCTTTTCCAGTCTTACTCATTCCTGAAATGTATTTAGTTCTTGAGACTTGTCCATTTTATTGCTAAAATATCTCTTATATTAGTATGCTTCTCTTTGACACAGTGTAATGCAATACATATTTATTATGTACTTATGATGTTCTATGTGTTACATTAGACACTGGAAATACAAAGAAAAAAAAGTAAAATACTTTATTTTATATGACCCCTATTCATTTAGTTTCTGGTTCTCTTTCACTTAGGCTCTTTCAAATGCCTTCTGCCAGGTTTCCCTTCTACCAATCTTTCTACTCTACAACCTACTCTACATCCAGCTGCTTTAATAGAGATCTCACTATGCCAGTTCTTTCTTTCAAAGGCTTCAGCAGCACATTATTGCCTGTAAAACAAAATACAAAATCCTAAGCCTGACATTTAAAACTCCTTACAATTTGTCTTGAACCTACTTTCATCTTTCCATGTTCATCTCATGTTACCCACCATTACACTCCACATTTCAGCCAAATTGAACTGTTCCTTGAATTAGGCATTTTAGCTTCTCTCTTTTCCACATCCTTGTGCAGGCTGCCATCCATCAGTGCCAAAGACACACTTCCTGCTTACTTTTATTTTTCACATTGTGAATCTTTTTTTAAAACTCTAGCTGAACTCGTGGGCCAATATTTTTCCCTGGAGGCAATTAGGGTTAAGTGACTTGCCCAGGGTCACACAGCCAGGAAGTGTTAAGTGTCTGAGGCAAGATTTGAACTCAGGTCCTCTGACTTCAAAGGGCCAATAGTTTTGGTTTTTTTTTTTAATTAGGTGAAAGAGGATATTCTTTGCCTCTATTGTTACCTAGACTTAATTATTGAACAGGTGTAGCCTCAATCAAACCCAAACCTATTGAAGTCCTTGGTTTGTCTCTCATTTTGTCCAAGGACATCTTCTTCTGGATATTCATTACATATCAAATATGTATGAGTTTGGTCACTCCAAAACCCATTTGATTTTGTGTTGCTCTGAGGGAAGCCAGGAAAAGATCTGACAATGTCTACTCTCCACTATCTTGGCTCTGTTCCATTCCTATTGAGAACACTAGATAGTATAGAAATAAATGGAGTTTTCCTTTAAATAATTACTACCATCAATTTAAAGCCATCAGTAACCCTCATATATAATAGGGATAAACTAGAACTGTTTCCAAAAAACTGCAGGAGTGAAACAAAGTTGCCCACTATCACCATTACTATGCAATGTTCTATTAGAAATATTAGCTTTAAGAATAATTGAAGAAAAAGAAATTAAAGGAATTAGACTAAGTAATGAAGAAAACAAATTATCACACTTTGCAAATGATACTTAGAGAATCCTAGAGAATCAACTAAAAATACTAAAAACAATTCACAACTTTAGAAAAGTTGTAGGATACAAAATGAATCCACATAAACCATCAACATTTCTATGCTAACAACAAAGTCCAAAAGCAAGAGGAGAAAGAGAAATCCCATTTAAAATTACTATGGATAATATAAAATATTTGGGAGTCCACTTGCCAAGACAAAGTCAGAAACTATATGAATACAGTTACAAAACACTTTCCACACAAATAAAGTCAGATCTAATCAATTGGAAGAATATCAAGTGCTCTTGGATAGGCTGAGGTAATATAATAAAAATGACAATTCTACCTAAATTACTCTACTTATTCAGTTCTATACCAATCAAACTCCCAAAAATTACTTCACAGAGATAGAAAAAATAAAAACAAAATTCATCTGGCAGAATAAAAGATCAAGAATTTCAAGGGCATTAATGAAAAAATATGTATCAATGAAGGTGTCCTAGTTGGGCCAGACCTAAAATTATATTATAAAGAAGTGATCATCATCAGAACCATTTGGTACTGGCTAAGAAATAGAGTAGTGAATCGTTGAAATAAGTTAGGTTCACAAAACAAAACAGTCAATTATTATTTTAATCTAGTGTTTGACAAACCCAAAGACCCCAGTTTTGGGGATAAGAGCTCACTATTTCACAAAAACTGTTGGGGGAAAATTGGAAACTAGTATGGCAAAAACTAAGCATTTATCCACACCTAACACCATATACCAAGATGTGGTTAAAAAGTTCATGAGTGATACTATATGCAAATTAAAAGAACAAAAGATAGTATACATTTTTCCTGTCTTCATAAAAGCTATCTATGATCAGAGCTCTTTTTGATTTTTTGCTCATTTTTAAAGGTTGAGGTCTGCTCTTAAGGCAAAGGGGAGATTGCCCCAACCCTCCTCTACAGGGTACAGTGGCTTCATACTGCTCTGAAACTGGTGCTGTTTGCTTCCTTCCTGTGCTGGATGAGCATGGCAAAGGCCCATGTTCTTGCAGGGGTTCAGGGGCCTTGAACTATTTGCTTTCTCTAGTTTCATGATAGGTCTCACAGCTTGTCTGCTGATCCATTGGCCTCTCAACCAGGACAGAGTAGCAAACACTGCTGTATTTTGGCTAAGAACCTCCTATTAGATGCGCCCAATGGCAGCCTCTCCACCCTGGGTCTCCCTACATCCTACATTGTACTGTGCTACACTGTACCTGCACTGGCCTACACTCCCCCTCCTCCACTGCCCAATTGAGACAGATCTTTCCTAAAGTTCTTCCAAAATATTGTCGGCTAGAAATTTATTACACTCCAAATATTTGTAAATTCTGTCACTTCAAAACCCATCCAGAGGCTTGATCTGATGTTTATTTGAGGGAATCCAGGATGAGCTCAGATAAAGACATGTCTACTCTGTGCCATTTTGGCCCCTTCCTCCTCCTCCCCTTCTCCAGTCATCTTGATCTATATCTGGCCACTAGATCTAGGTGGCTCTGGAGGGAAAAGTGAGGCAGGTGACCCTGCCCAGCCCCCCCCTCACTTAATACCAACGTGCTTGCATGACATGGCATTCACTCCCTGATGTTGTGGATCTCTTCTAGGACCAAGGATAAACAACACCAACTGAGCTCATGCAGATTTACTTGATTCTTCCAGTTAGTGTGTTCTCCTTCCTGAAATTACTTTGCACTTATTTATCTAAGTATTGTATCCCCAGCACTTTCAGTAGAATTCAAGTTCCTTGAGGGCAACCTCAAGGTAGCCTGGCTCAGTAGTGGAAAGAGGATTGACCCTCATAGTAAAGGATCTGAATTCAAATCCAACTGTTTTGTGACCTTGAACAAGTCACTAACTTGGACTTAGTTTCCACATATGTAATTTGAAGGCAACGAAGAAAGATTTTCTTTTAAGCAGCTGGGCAAAACAGTCGATAGAGCACCATGTCAGAATGATCTAAGTTCAAATTTTATCTCAGACTTTACTATTTGTTATTCTAGGCAAGTCATTTAATCAGTTTTCCTCAATTTACCCAAGCATAAAATAAGAATAATAATAGCCCCTACTTCACAGGATTGATCAAATGAGACAATTATAAACTTTATATTTGTAAGTAATAAATAATAAAATTTATAAAGTATGATGACTGCCACATATAAGTGCTATATAAATGCTTATTGTCTTGGCCTTTACCATGAAAGGTGAAAACTAGTTTTTGTTTGTTCATTTGTTTTTGTACTCACAGTATCTATTACAGTTTGTTATACTAACAAGTGTTTAATAAATGTTTGTGGAATTGAATGGCTTTTACATTTCCTCAGTTGCAAATAGAGTTAAAGTTGGATGGGATATAGTTTAGGACTCTAATTTATTTATAGGATAAAAATTTTCGAAAGTAAGGTAATATATGATATCATATCAAAAGTCAATAACTCAACTGACACTGCAAATATAAGATATTTATTATGAATTGAAATTATTTCAATTTCTTTGCCATTGTTCTTTGCCATAGTTCAATTGTGTCAATGAACTAACACTTGTGTATTACCATAACCTCTCTTGGAGGAAAGTTGCTTTGATATATATGAATGAGGTGGAAATCATCATGTTATTTTTAATTGTCATCACAAAAAGAGAGATTTGTGACTTCTTCAGCTATTACAATTCCCAGGACAATTTTTGTCTTTATATGACTATCAGTAATTTTCCATATTGGAGTAACTACTGCCTGTTCTCCTACTATACTCTTATTCTAATCTCCATCTTCTACAGAAAGAGAGGACAGTCGAGTGTTTCATTATTTCAATGAAATGTCCAAAAATCTGGAGTTAAGAAAGTGGAGGTGACAATGTAGTGTAAAAAAATAGAGACAAAAAAGAAAAAAGTAGGATGAAGAAAACTCAGGCTCCATCAGAGATCTGTTGAATAAGTTCCCAATTTTTCTTAATTCAGGAAAATCAGGCACTTAACAAAAAGACTATTTAGATAAATCATACTTTAACAAATAAACATACATATTTCTCTTTAAGAATAGGAGAAATACGCATTGTGCTTTCTGGCAAAAGTTTAGCTCAAAAATAAATATGCTGATCTATTAATGTAACTTCCATATCTAAGAATTTGATATGAATATAGAAATCTTTCAATTCTTTTTGTATACAACAACCTAATAGCTAGCAGATCATATTTTTTGTAGTTCCAAGGTATAAAGATTAGGCCCAGTGGCTAAACTCTTGAGCACAAGTCATGAGACTAAAGTGAAAAGGGGTGGAAGATAAATTCTGACTTGAGAATAAAGGAATTCAGATAAAATATTGAAAAAAAGAAAACATGAGACCCATACCCTCCCAGAGAGGGATAATCAGAAGGGAGAGACAGAGACTCAGAGAGAGGCAGGGACACAGAGAGAAAAGTAATGTCTAAAAGAAAAAGAAAACTAGCTTATTCCATCTGTATCAAAGGATGTATTCTCTTTTAAAGGTCAAATTTTCTGTGGAAGGTCACATTCCATGCCACCAAAGATTATGTTTTGTTTTAAATGTCATGCTCTCCCCTGCCAACTCCCAGCCCCTAATTTCCAGTACTGAGGTTTGGGATGGTACTAGGAAGGCTACTATATGGTTCCAATTCCATATTAGATGTTTGGTTATTAGCAATTGTAGATGAGTTTTCATTCCTCAAGAGCTCCAAGGAATTAGATTCAATGAAAACTCATTTTCTCCTCCTGAGAATAGTAGCAATATTTGAGGCTTATTTATATCACTTTGAAGTTTGCAAAATAATTAACACATTATCACATTGGATTAACTCAACAACCCTGTGTGGTAGGTAGTATAGGAATTATTATCCTCATTTTACTCATGGGAAAAAAAACTAACAAGCAAAAAAAAAAAAAAAACTGTCATATAATGCTGTGAATGCCTTGTGCATAACAACAAAACTGAAAAGTATCAAAGGCAGAATTTGAATCCAGGTTCTCTTGATTCCAAGTTTGGTCCCCTTTCTACTATGACACATTCCCTATCAGAATCTTAGAATCTTGAAACTAGAAAATCCTTGACTGTTCACCTCTTTTAGTACTCTTGTTGACAAATGAAGAATTTGTCACTAAGAGAAATAAAATTATTTGAATGAGATCATAGAGATAATAAATGAATAATTGAACCTAGTCTTTTGACTTCAAGTAAAATTCCTTCCATCTACAAAACAGAATATTTGGGATTTAATCAGTTATAAGGTAACTATACTAGTTACTTCAGGAATAAGCTGTCTATAAAAGTAGATACATTTTCCTAGAGTAAATAATATAGGGTATTATAAGACTTATGTATCTTTGTTTCCAGACTTTAAGTTCTCTTAGAGTGCATGCAATGAACAGTGCTGATCTATGAAATAAAATTTCAGTAAGTAGTCACATGGTCATGTCAGAAGCCCTACATATGGTCCTCCTAAATTTCTTCTGGCTCTGTATGTAGCACAGTGTTAAGATAGAATTTGGAATTGGTGAAATATTGTTGTTCTGACTCAAGAGAAAAATAAAAAAACCTACAAATTTGAGGTAATTTTTAAATGGATGGTTTTCCCTGTGTTTCTGTAACTTTGGACTTGATTACTGATCTATTATTATAAACAAGAATTCCAAGTAATAATTCTAATAATTATAATAATATTTGCATGGAGTTCAAGACTTACAAACGTCTATGCATTCTCTCTGTCTGTCTCTGTCTCTGTCTCTGTCTCTGTCTCTCTCTCTCTCTCTCTCTCTCTCTCTCGTTGTTTCTGTTGAATCATTTTACTAATGCCTGACTCTTGATGACCCCATTTGTAGTTTTGTGGATAAACATACTGGAGTGGTTTGGCATTTTCTTCTCCAATTAATTTTACAGATGAGGAAGCTGAGACAAACAGGGTTCAGTCACTTACCCAGGGTTACTCAGTAAGTGTCTGAGGCTGGATTTAAACTGATGAAGAGGAATCTTCCTAACTCCAGACTTGGGTACTCTATACTACCTAATTTTATATACATATGTACACATGCATACATATGTGTATTTACACACATGCACACATATACAGATATGTACTGTATATGTGCAAAGACATATACAATTATATATATATGCATACTTATACTTGTTGCATTTATACATATAGTCAGATAGATGTAATTTTACTTTTCATAATAACGAAATCTAATAGATAAAGTGACTTTTCTAGAGTCACACAGTTAGTAAATACCTAAGAAATAATTTGAATTCATGTCTTTCTGGAGCTTTTTGTAAAAAAAAAAAAAGGATTAGTATCACTGAAGTGCAAAGGTAACTGTGTTTTTAAAAATAAACAATGCCAAGAATTGATTGTCAATAGATTCGAATTTTACTAACTGATACTCACAAAAATAATCCAGAAAGATCATTTAGATTGAGGGATCATTATTAATAACTCTGCAGTTTGGCATAAATTTCTTGAAATTGCAAGAACAGTGAGAAAACCCGTGTAAAAATTGTTATGAATCAAATTATTCATAAGTAACCATTGAAGTGAATTTGAAAACACTTATTCTGGTCAAGATAGAAAGGCAGTATATCATAATGGATAGATAACTGGCCTTAAAACCACAAAGACATGGGTTCAAATTTTGTCTCAGACATTATATATGACACCTGACAAGTCATTTAATTGGTTAGTGTTCTAGAAAGTTCATTAACATTAAAAATTGCCAAAAAAAATATTGACTTGTAATTGATAGATGCAGTCTCTATATATGGCAATAGCTTGTACTGATTTAATTAAATCATGTATCTAGGTCCTATCCATTAGTTCAAGATTTACAAGGTCATTACAAGGAGATTAGAAAGAAGTGTTATTTTATTATTAAAATTTACTTTTTTTTTTAATTCTAGACTATGCAAAAAGCACAAATGAGCCTAAATAATCTGGCTATTTTTTTATTGGTGTTCATTTGTTTCATTTGTGTCTGACTCTATGTGACCTCATTTAATATTTTTTGGCAAAGATATTAGAGTGATTTGTCATTTTCCTCTCTAGCTCAATTTATATCTGAGTTGATTATGTTTATCAAACTGTAAAAATATTCAATTAAAAATACTTAAGAGATTTTCTTAAGTGTAGATATCTTGTCCTCATGCTGAACTCTGATAAATAAATTGATATAGTAAAAAGCAGAATAATTCTAGAATTAAAGAAATTCCCAAATGAAAAGGAAATACTGCAACACAACTCTGCATTGATGTCGTGTACTGTGTGAAAGGTTAAGAAATGTATCCAAGAAATGGGAATAAGAATTCTTCAATAGCCTCACCTAATTTAAACCCCATTAGAATTTTTTGATTTATAATCAAAACAGCTGTGGGAAAAAAGCACTCCTTGTCAAACATATGCTTATAGTCATGTGAGTAACAACTTAGAGGACCAGACATTTTCTCCGATTCCCATAACATCTCAATTTTACCAAAATAGAAATTGCACACAAAAGATAAAGTAACTTTAATTTTCCATCTAGAATCCAAAAGAAGATTAAAAAAACAACAAAATAAACTATGATCATTGAAACAGCACCCCTCTTTTACCTCCCATATTACTGGCAATAAGGAATGACACTAGCAAACCCAAGGACTTACACCAAAAGCTTACAAAAAGTCCAGCTGCACAAGCTGGCCTCCTCTCCCTGCCTTTTTCCAGTGCCCATACAATGTCATCTGAGCTCCAGAAGTTTGTTCAGCCCTTGACCAACAGCAGGGACATTCAGAGCCCTTCAGGAGCAAAAACCTTCTAGGGTCATGACAAACAGCTCATGTTATGCTATTTCCCTCCCTGAGGCAATTGAGGTTAAGTGATTTACCCAGGGTCACACAGCTAGGCAGTCTTAAGTGTCTGAGACCAGAAGGACTTAGGTCCTTCTGACTTCAGGGCTGGTACTCTATCCACTGTGCTACCTAGCTGACCCATGCCATGTATCTTAAAGCTCTAAACTACCATTGCCAGAGAAGACATTATTATGATAGGCTCATCTGGTGCTAATGATTAGGTATGAGGATGGGTGGGCCAAGGAAAAAGGAAGAGTTAAGAATGACAATGGGCTTGTGAATATAGATGGCCAGAAATAGTGATGCCCTCAAAAATAAAAAGGAAGTTTGGAAAAGGGGCAGGTTTCTGGGGGAGTCATCTATCTTACATATAAAAGATCTTTAAATATTTAACAACAGCTGTCATCTCCCTACTACCAATAACTCTTCCTTTCTCCAGGTTAAATATTTCTAGTTGCTTTCAAAGCTTCTCATATAGTGTGACTTTAAGGCCTTTCATCAATCGGCTGTGTTCTTCCAAAGGCTCACAAATGGTATCTATTTGTTCCATTTATATATATGGTACCCATAATGGAACATAATACTCCAAATGTGGTCTAACTAAGAGAGAGTAGAACCTTAATTATCATCTTCCTCTTTAAGAATACCTTATATCTCTAACCTGCCTGATTCATATAAGCATTTCTGTTTTGTTTTGTTTTGATTTACTTTTTAGTGTAGGGATGGGAAGGAAGATGAGTTGCCTTTTTTATTATTCATTCTAATTAACATTGTGGTTTACTAAAACCTCCATGTCTTTTTCAAAGCAGCTTTTATTTAGTCATACTTCCTCTATTTCATACTTGTAAAATTTGATGTTTAAACTCAAGTATCACACTATATATTCATGCCTATTAAATTTAGTCCATCATTATAACTGTTCCTATTGAGTGGGGGAGGAAGGAAAGAATAATATATTATGCACTAACTATATAAAAAGCACTGTATGCTAAGTACTTAACATATATGACTTCATTTGATCCTCATAACCCCTGGGAGGTAGGAACTTATATTTTATCATTTTAAAGTTGAAAAAATTAAGGCAAAGAGAAAATAATTCACTTGCTCAGGATCTATGACTATTAAGTGTCTGAGACAAAATTTCTATGATATGCAAGCTCTCTATGCACTTTCCCTGCTAAATGCCTTTTTTACACCTTGATTTAATCTTTTGACATGTTAGTTATAATTTTTGGTTTTGTATTATCCTAAGTTAAACTGCACCTCACTAAATACTTATTCAAGATGTCAATGAGCTATTAATTATCAATTTCTAGTTTTAGTCATTTGACCAGTTCTAATTGCACTTCACACATACATCTTTCCCTTTTCCTAAAGAGACACACAAAATGAGCTTTTCATTCTTTGTTAACATCTAGACAAACTCTGACTAATATTTTCCTCAATCTGCATGTCCAGCATCTTGAAAAGGCAGTTCACCAGGAATAGCCCAACACACATTCTAAGAAGGATGTTGATATATGAGCTTCCAAATGTGCAACTGTTTTGCACTGGGATAAATACATATACCTGATATAAAAGATTGCTTCACTAATATAATATGCTTCATAAATATTTGTGGACTGTCTAGTAGAGGCTATAGTAAGATATGTAGCTCAGAGATTTAAAATTTTAAAACCAATTATTCTTGACTCTCTAAAATATATACTTTTCCCCCTTTTAATCCCCAGAAGAAACGTCTGTGTGTGTGTGTGTGTGTGTGTATGTGTATGTGTGTGTGTGTGTGTGTGTGTGTGTGTGTACTATGTTGTGTAGATGGGGAATTTGTGATCTATGATTCAATTTGTGAGGGAAAATACCAGGATCTATTGGGTTTCAAGTTAAGTTATTAGGAAGAAAAATAAATTCTGGTTAAGAGAATCAGGGATAAGTAATAAGACTGCCTTGATATTGAGTCCCTGAGAATTATGTCTATATATTTTCTTCCTAGTACAAACACACACACACACATACATACACACACCCTATATGTGTGTGTTTGTGTGTGTTTATATATATATATATATATATATATATATATATATATATACACATCAAAGAATGTGGCAGAAATTAAATAGGAAGTTTGAGTAACCCAGTTGCAAAGACAATACAGAAATCACAGAATCTCAGAGTAAAGAGACATCACAGACTATCTATTTTAACAGTGCATTAACAAGATCCTTAATCATGTAATTCTTGTTTGTCTTCTGCCTTCTGTCCCAAACTAGATGCTAAGTTCTTTGGAGCAGTAGTAAAGGATTGTCACACTTTGTAGCTGGGTATAGTGGTGCATGATCATAATACTATCTAGAAGTATGATCTCTGGAAATCAAGAGTTATGAGCTGCAATGGCTGAGAATTCAATTTACCTACTAAGTCTAGCATCAGTATGGTGAATTCTCCCAAGAGCAAAGACTACCAAACTGCCTAAGGAGAGGTGAACTAGCTCAGATCAGAAACAATGAAAGTCAAAATGACCACACTGATAAATAGTGAAACTGGGTTCCTAAATATCTTGTACTTTCAGTCTGGGCAAAATAGTAAGAACTAGTCAACAAACAAACAAGAAACAAACAAACAAAAACAAGCAAAACTTAGGCTTTATCCCAAATGCACTTAGCATAGTGCTAATCATCAAAGAAGAGTTTAATAAATATTTTTTTTCAGATAAATAAACAAATCAGTGAATGAATACTTCAAGTGCTCATAGGACAAGCAGAATTTCAGACTCCAATAAATAATATATGCTTTCAAAACCATTTTTAAAAGAGAATCAGATGTTTTACTTTTTCTAATTTTTTTAGTTCCTTCAAAATTCCTGTGGGTATACACATGCACATGTGTATGTTTTGAGCATAGGTTTCTGATTCAAAATGATTTAGACATATTTTTTCAGTATCTAAATTTTTATTTTTTTAAAAAGAAAAATAGCCATTTTTATGTTATGAAAATTATTTATCCACATAACTATATCTGTATCTAAAATAATTTAAGGAAATAATAAAAAACACATTTCCCTTATTTTCCTTAAGTATGAATAATTGTCAGAAATTCCTAATCTTCCCTGATTTTCTATCATTAGGGGAGTGGTGGAAGCTTGAATTCTATTTCCATTTTGAAAAAATTTTTACACTGCCATTCGTTCAATACAAGGAATGATCAAAGGGGTGAATGTAATAAATGCAGGAAGTGAAAGTCATTGATTGGAAGGAAATAGAACCAAAATTTCAGTAGGGGGATATATCTGAACTATACATAATGTTTTGAGTAATGGGATAGGCCAGTGCTGTCCTGCAAAACTGTATTTATGTTGTATTCACCTTTACCCACAATACAAAGTGACAAAAGATAACAATGATTTGACTTGCCATTCCCAATTCAATATTAAGTAAGCATTCATAATGCATTGTAACAGGGGCCACATTCTGAATTTCAAGAATAATTAAGAAGAAAAGAGGATCTCTAAGTGCCTTTCTATAATATAGATGTTTTGTAGTTCTGGGGAAAAATTTAAATAAATAAATATATGTATATATATATATATATATATATATATATATATTCATCTGTATATATGTATATATACATATCAGTATATATTTCTATTCACATATTAATATTGCATACATATTTTTCAAAATTAATATTTATAGGATTATGAACATATGTATATAGAGAGTGTCATAAGTTTTAGAAAAAAAATTTATTTACTATTTAATGCATTTTCTTTCAGTGATTACTAAATAATAATACAGTTTCAAGAGGGAGTCCAGATGCATTTTTCTTCAGTCTTCCAGAAAACTCAAGAAAATAGAGTTTCAGGAAACTTTAACAAATGTTTTCCCTTGTTTTCAAGCACTCTGGCTAAATCAGTTTCTTTATCCTCTACCAGGAGTAATTAGTTTCCTCCCTATGAAAAACTTTTTTTTTTTTTTTGTAAATGGATCCAGGTATTTAATCTTGAAGGCTATCCAGTAGTTATATACAAGATATAAAATGTTTTAGTTTTTAATTCTGTTAAATGGGATATTGTCTGTTAAACTCATTGTGTGAATCAATTTTAAAAAAAATGAGGATAGCTAAGCAGGATCTGCTACACTATTGACAGAAAATGGAATTTCTGAGGTCAGCTTCAGCAACATTATTTTGTTTCAACATATGGGACTCCTGATAATTCTGTTTTCTTGGGGTCTTTCAGAAAATCAGTAGCCAATCAAGACCAGTCTAAATGTTTTTCACATTCATTGTCCACAAATTGAAATCCCTATAATATCAACTTCTTTATCCTATTTCTGGATATAAGATATTTTCATTGAAGTTCTATTATATTGCCTCTTCAAAGTATAAAGATAAGCTCATATTTTAAAAAGTTATATACCACTGAAACACAAATTCTACAAGATTACACCAAGTTTCAAAGAGTATATATGAATGAAAGCCTGAAGATCAGCCTTGCTGAAATTGCATAATCTACTATTTGATCATCATGAAAGAAATTATGTGAACTGCAATTTAAGAATGACATTTATTAAGACAAGGAAGGGTTACAATTCTAATAGGCATATATGATCATGTGTCCCTGAAGTTTAGAAGTGGAAGGAAAGGGATTAAAATAAGAAAAAGGAAATTGAAAATAAGTATGAAGTAGGTTGGGTAGTAGTCATGGAATCACAGAGTTGGAAAAGATCTTGGAGGGCAGTTAGTTCCATTAGACCAAGAATATCCTCTATATAACAGGAGTTATTAACTTTGGAGGGTTCATGATTTTATCTATATCTATGTATGTATGTGTGTATATGTAAACATATATTAAAATGTATGCACGTGTATGTATATTTACATGCATATGCATGAAAATATATGTGTGCACCTATATGTACTAGGTATATATATGGATGAATGTAGTTTTGTGTAGGTATACATATGTGTATATATACATGCATGCATATATCATGTGCATATATGTGCACATTAGTTCATGCATTTAAAAACCTGATTCTGAGAAGGGATGCACATACTTAACTAGAAGGCTAAAGGGCCCATGACACAATAAAATTTAAGAATTCATATTCTACAACATCAATAAGAACTAGGTTAATTAATTTTACTTGGAAACTTAGAGTAACTGGGAACCATCTTCATGTTGCAGTTGCAATTACTAAGAAGTTTTTTCTTATATCATACTTAGTTTTACTTCTTTGCAATTTCTTCCCATTATTCTTTGATTTCATCTTTGAACTCAAGAAAAAGTTAAGTTGTACTTAGGAGCCCTTCAAGTAATTGACTATAGCAGTTATGCTCCCTCCATTCTCTTGAGTCTTCTTTTTTAATGGGTTCTAATTCCTTCTTCTGATTTTCATACATAGTGATCTTAAGCTTCCCATGATCTTGTTCACTCTCCTGTAGTGTGCTTTCTAAAGCCCCCATGCTGGGGTGCCAAAATATATCATCCAGGCTAACTTTCTGGAGGATCTCTGGACCAGCCTGAGTTCTTGGTCTTAGTAGAGGAGTGATGAAGGCAGGAGACCCACAAGGATGGTCAAAGATGGAATCCATTTATTTCCTCACAGCCTTTAAAGATCTTAGTAGGATTACATTACTACAGCACACTGAACATGTGCCAAGTGTAGAACTATTACATCACCACATCACCACTCTACACTGTGCAAGTGCTAACTATGGTAGCATTACATCACCACAGCATACTGTACATGTGTTAACTATAGCATCCCACTATTTATATGTAAATTCTTCTTTACTTTAAGTATCCCTTGCTTCAAGTAGAACACAGGTGATCACACCCTCCTTGACTTCTCAGGAAGGGTGAGAGGTACTAAAGGGAGGTGGGGAACCAAACCAGACATTGTCAGCAGGTTCCCTCTGGGTTGAAGGGTCTTATACCTTACCCAGAGTCTCCCCCCACTATCTGTGGCCCTCTACACTCTCCTTTGTGCGATTTTCCCTCTTATTACAATTCTTTTCAAACTGTGGCTACTAGAACTGAACCTCAGAATTGTTGTGGCTTGAGAATAGCAAAACTGTCACTTCTTCTCTATTGGCCACTCTACTTCTCCTCATGACAGAAAGAGGTGACTAACTTTTTTGGTGACTATCTCCTACTGCGAAATCTTAATTGAGTCTTTAGTTCTTAAAAATAACTCTTCCTTAAAGAGAAGCTTTAAAATTCCTCCACTAAGTGTCATTTCCTTATTTAAAGGCTTTATCTCCTTATATTTCAGTTTGTATTCTGTATTCCAGCCCTTCAAAGATAAATATCTCTGAATGGAAAGTTGAAGGATCATCAGATCATAGATTCATACCTACTAGGCACCTTGAAGACTCAGATCCACATTCTAAATATGATAAAACTGAGAATCTGAGAACTTAAATGACTTGCTTAAGAACATACAGCTAGTTTCTAACCCAATTCTTTCTGATTCCAAATCCAGCACTATATCTAAAGTTCCTGAATGTTTCTCCTGGGCCATCCACCCTCAAGAACAAAAAAGATGTAGTCCCTGCTAAAAATCTTAAGTTTAAGTACAAAATAAAGAACAGGACAGAGGGAATTACAACAGGACAAAAAGGTTTCAATCACTAAATGAAAGGCAGAATGAAAAGACAAAGTTAGAGCAAGTTAATGGAGGGGGGGAACAAAGCTTCACAATCCAGTATGAAAATAAATCTATTTAAAGAGTTAAGCTTATTATTGGGTTTTTAGAGAGAGGTTATACAGGGTCATTACTTGAAAGAGAAGCCAATTAGGGAGAACTGCCATAGGGAAGTGCATGTATGCTGATGTTCTATGAGTCAGGCAGGATCTTCACCATTCAGACAGTAATGGCAACCAGACTACAGGCAGTTGTAGGGCCTCAAACTATTCTATTTGCCATTACTCTTTTCAGCCATTAACTCTTCATTTTATTTTCTGAAGTCTTCTGTTCTTCTTGAATTATCCATTAAACTACAGTCACCTGAGGGAAGTGTTAAGCACTCTAAGTCAAAAATCTCCCATTCTCTTAACCCCCCATCAATACCACTACATCTATATTAACATGTGAGATCCTGCAGATATAGGGTCTAGTATTAATGCCTGAAGGCCAGAACAGACACCAGTTGGAAAGACCTGGGGCCTTTTTAAGATTTTAGAAGCTGCCACAAAGAAATTTTGCCTGATTCTCCATTTATCCTCTAGATGGCCCTGAGTCCATTTTATAATACCTTGAAAGCCTCCATTTGCTAAGGCAAGTTTAGAAAAGAAAAGAGAGAATGCAAACAACCTCATAGAGATTTTTAAAGATCCAAATAAATAATTTTCATTTGTATAAGAAATATAGGAAAAATTATGGAAGACTAGATATAAGTAATGGGAATAGAAGAAATTAAGAAAAAGAGGAATTATATTTGTGCAAAGGCATTGCTTATCATGGGAAATTGTTTTTAAAGGAATCATTTTGTAATGTGTTTCCATCTTAATTGCAGTTAGAACAACACAAAGTATGTCAAAAAATTTTTGAACAGACATTAGGAAAAATCTATGCTATCTGAGGTGGCTTTAGAAAAAAATTATCATTTCAGTTTGTCGATATTTTAAAAGAATGACAGGTAAAATTATCAGTTTTGGTTTAGAAACAGTATTCTCCAAATACAGAGAATAAATCAAGTTCTTCATAATTTTATGTCTTGGGAAACTAGTTAGTGTAGTGGATAGAACACCAGCCCTAATGTTAGGAGGACCTGAATTCAAATGTAGCCTCAAACATTTAATATTTCCTGGCTGTGTGATCCTGGGCAATTCACTTAACCCCAGTTGCCTCAGCAAAGAAAATAAATAAAATAAATAAAAATGGTGAAAAACAAAAAATATTGTATGTCTTTATAGCTTTTAAAAATGTGATATCAATAATAAATGAAAACTAAGAAACAGTATGATGTTTTGGAAAAAGTACCAAAGTATAAATATATTTAATTCAACAGATGAATAGTAAAGAAAGGAGAGGAAGAATTAAATGATGGGTAAATTAAAGGAGGAATTAGTTCTAAGCAAAAACAAAAACAAAAACAAAATACACTAGAGATGTACAAAATATTTATAGCTCCATTTGTAATGACAAAGAATTGGAAAGTGAGGAAGTACCCATCACTTAATGAATGGCCAAGTGATTTGTTATATAAATGTAATGGGATATTATTATATTATAAGAAATGATGAAAATAATGTTTTTATACATACCTGGAAACACATATGCATTTATGCAATGCAGTGAGCTGAACCAGGAGAATAATTTATAAGATAACAAAAGACTTACCACAGTTCCAGAGAATTAATGATGAGACATACTACCTACCTTCTCATATCTTTAAACCTATCTCTGCATACACATGACCCATGAAGATATATACTTTGCATTTATACTTATATATGCAAACATATATTATATATGTGCTTATTGTTTTTATTTCTTTGTCATTGGGGTGTAGATGTTGGAGAATAGGAGAATGACTTTTGCTGACTAAATATATATATATTATAAAAATAAAGAACCAACATGAGAGTTAAAAGAATTTTTGTAGTTTCAGTTTTTCTACCAGTTGAATAAACATCTATGAGTATCTCTTAAACCCTTTTCTTCACTGCCCCAATCCTCTAACAAAACATGTTTTATGCCAGTCATCTCAATGAAAATACTCAAATTAATCTGGCATGTCAAAGTACATATTTTCTCCAAAATGCAGCTTTTACCTTAACCAGGTCTAACCTCTTAATAACATTAGGTTATGAATAGAATGCATGGTGGGCTGCCCATTAATATCTTATTCTCTATCCAGATGACCTGCTTTTCATTTTTATTCAAGCATTTCTTTGACAATGACTTTTTGGGGATTTTTTTTGATAATATTTTTTTTCTTCTTTTGTAAATTTCTTGTCCATAATAGATTGGAAATTGTTTATGCTCACCCTGTTTCCCCATTTCTCTTAGCATGATGCTCAAAATTAATTATTTAGAGTCTGTAGTGTTGTGACCTCAGCTACATAATGTCACCAAAATAATGTTGGTAACAATCATTAAAAATTATTTTTCCTTTCAGGAATAGCTTGAGGTTAAAAAAAAAAAAAGCTTTGCAATTTTGCAAATTTAATCTATTATACTGTCTTCTTTCTATTTAATTCTGAGTCCAACTACTTGTTTATTAGTAGTGTTTGTCTAAGAAACTAGCCCATCTAGAATGTTTTCATCCACTTTTTCCCCCCCTCTGTAAATATTTAGATAAAAACTTGATGGACTTCATCATTATGTACTTTTTTAAAAAGTTTGCTCAGTAGAAGATAATCTTGTAGTCAGGGAGTCTTTCCTTTTGAACCCTTTGACCTAGTTAAAGGGAAATAAAAGCATATATGTAAGTACATGCCAGAAAAAATTGCCTCTATCTAGGTAATGGGCTGGTTCTTCATGATACTTATGTTAGGAGTTATATGAGACTTTAAAACAGATAAAAGGAGAAGGTCAAGATTCTTGGAAATGAATCAATATGAAGCAGTGTTCAGGGATCTCTTTATACATTTATCATATAATGCTAAACATAAAGAAATTGTTAAATTCCTATGGAATCTTAGGCTGCATTCACTAGTCTATCTACATTTTTTTTTAAATAGCACCACCACATCTTTTAGGAACCTATTCAAAGGAAACATTATCCCGAAGAAAAAAAGAGAAGCAAATCCTAGAGTACAACATAAGTAAGAAAGATAGAACAGTTGAAAAGAAATTATTTCTGTAGGAAGAACAAAATAATTGGTCAACAAAGTGAGAAAAAAAAAACTGTGATAATCTTAATTTCAAGGAAAATCAAAAAACTAAAAGGCGTTTCATAAAGGCATAGAACCCTATCCCTCCATATCCAATTACACATTTATTTTGTAAATATCTTCCAGTTTCTTGATAGCTAGCTAGCTAGATATATCTATATAATGCACACACACACACATATACATATATAGATAATATGAAATGTGTGATATGTCTATAGATCTATAGATACCACCACAATCATCTATAAATACAGATGGCTATAACTGGATCTCCATATCTAAACATAACTCTTTCTTTATTATACCACATTACCTATCATCCTGTATTTTCCCACAGTATATCTCTAGTAAATTTTGAAAACACATAACTACTTAGTGACATGAGGGGAAGGAAAAAGCTATAGGGTTATAGGACAAAATATCCCCTGGATAGATGAATAGATGATGGCAATAATAAGAGGAACAAATTAATCAATGATGTCCACAGGAATTATAAGGGAATCATTACTTTGAAAAGGTTCTAGTTGAAGGTACAATGACAAGAAGATTCTGAGTAATATCTTGACAAAAGATTGTTCATCTCTACAGCATAGATTGCCTAAAATGATATCCTATAAACAAATTGCTTCTCCATCCTTATGTGTAGTTTTGCTTTTCTCTCACAATTTTACATTGAATAAATATTAAGTACGGAAGGTTTTGTTCTTCCTCTTTATTCAGTCCCCTTTTTTAATGTCTCATTGCAATGAATTGGATGAGTCATATCACTCTGTTCTTTATTTGAGTTGTTTTCATGGTCATACGGTGAACAGAAAACATGGGATGGGAGAAAATATGAAATTTATATTTTTGATCCTCATAGCAAGGATTCCAACAGAAATCAACAGAAGGACTTTCTAGAGTGTGAAAAGTAATGAGGAGAAGAGGGAGGTGGTGGCAAGAAAGTGAAATGGCAAAGCACTTGTTTCATCTCATAGATAGAAATTAAATAGAATATAGTGAGGAAAGCTAGGTACATGTCTGATTCATATTGTTTTCTTTTGTGCCTTCAACCGCATCTAATTTTCATTTTATCTTAAACACTCCAGGCTTCATTTTTCATCTTGGAAGAGTTGTCACCTCTTCATTCTTTCATTTACTTGTAAACACTAATCCTTAGAGAATTACAAGACCAGGAGTAGAAATAGGCATCCTTTCCCCCATCTCCATTCAACCTCTAACTTGTCAGCTCCCCTATATTTATTTCCCACAGCCATTTGGATAGTTCCTGCTTGTCCAGAATAACATAATAATTCTCAGCAGAAGTCTGTCTTTCCTGGCTAATACAGCCCACTCAAAACCTATTTCCTTTGAGACCTTGCATGGCTGAAAAGGGTATTAATTTGATAAAAGGTTTTAATAGCAGATAGTGATTTAATGCCTACCTTTCACAGATAATTTGTAATATTTGTCACTGAGTTTTAGTGCCCTAGGCAAGAGTCATGACTACTGTAGATACTTCAGGGATTATGGTATGATCATCAGGGGTGACATTTTGGGTCTATTTGCCCTTTTCTTGCTTCTCAGGGAAGTCAGGCCTGAAACTAATAGAGCTAAGTTTGCCTTCTAGCTGTGAGCCAGTTCTGAATCTCTGATGATCACTGTTGTAGTCTTTTCATTGTCTCTCTGAGACAGCTTCAATAAGGATCTAATAAATACCTTCATTCTTTGAAAGCAAGATAACCAGTTCAAATATTCAAATCTCCTTTTTCTCAGCTTGAGGAAAAAGATATCATTCAGATTTGACTTTTGTTGAAAAAAGACACTCTCCTTCATCCCTCTCCAATGTAAAATGGATAAACGCAAACCCAAATCCTAGCAACTCTGAGAAAAAGTCCAGTATCCACAAGGACATGGTACATAGCTATACTGCACTTGCTTCCATATGTGTCTCTAAAATTTGATTTAAGGTTCATTTGCTTGGGTTTACATCTTTGTCTAAATTCAGATAAAGTATACAAGGGATACTGCTTATACTTTATTGTTCATTTTTTAATGCAGTTCTTTCCATAATGATAAGTAGAATGAAGAAAGGGAGGAAAAGAGATGAGCTCACTATTCTTAAGCACAGGAAAATAGAAAGGGGAGAAGGATAGAGGAACTAGTGAAAGTGTATTTCAAATGAAACAATTACACTCTGAAAAGCATTAAATGACCTTATTTTCTTTAGTCACTTCTATTTTAAAATGTCTTGCACGTGCCTATTTCTTCAACATCATTGTCATTATCTTACTAATAAAAGTCTTTATTGATACCTAGATGAGCTATTACAACAGGATTTACAGATTTTGAGCTAGTGAAAACCTCAGAAAGCATAGTCTCATCTCCTAATTTTACATATGAGGAAGCTGAGTTTCAGAATGTAAGGTCATTCCACTAGTGGGTCCAGGGTCATACAACCATTGAATTTTTGAGGTGACTGAAACTCAGGGTTACCTTATTTTTGCCCAGGGTTTTATTTAATATCCTTCTTGGCCTCTTATCTGTTCTAAAATGATATATGTCTGTGACAAATACGATAATATAACCACTTGTTTTGAATGTGTTATCCTGACTATTACTTTATAGAGAGAGCTCTTTCTTAAGTATATTAATAAGTATTTACTTAACACCTGCTATTACTGGATTTGGAGTGATCATTTCAAAGCACAACTTTAGTTCAAATCTTAACTTCATCTCTTGCAACTTGTGTGATCTTGAGTAATTCACTTAAATTCTTAGGTCTTTGATTTTCTTGATTTCCTCATCTATAAAATAAGAGGATTGGACTAGATCAATGGTGTCAAACTCAAATAGAAACAAATCTCTGCTTTTCACATGTTGACTTAGAAAAGTACAAATAGCATTAGATATGTTGTACTATATTTTTATTTATTTTATTAATTTTTTCCCAATTATATGTTAATCTGATTCCTGCTATAAATATATCTATACAAACAGGTTCTTTCTCTTCTCTTCCCCTCACCTTTTTTTCCTCTTTGGAATGCAGACCTAGAAGTAGTATTGCTAGATCAATGCATAGGCACAGTTTTATATCCTCTTGAACATAATTCCCACTTGTTCTACAGTTCACAACTCTACCAATAATTCATTAGTATCCCAGTTTTCCCACATCCTCTTTAACATATCATTTTTGTTCTTGTGTCATATTAGGCAATCTGATAGTTGTGAGGCAATACCTCAGAATTGTTTTAATTTGCATTACTCTAATCAATAGTAGTTTAGAGCATTTTTATAAAACTATAAATAGGTTTAATTTCTTTTTCTGGAAGACAAGGGCATCTTAAAGAGATAAAACATAAACAGAGTTGGGAGTTCTAAAGGCAAAGGTAAGAAGAGAAATCATTCTAAACCTGAGAGAGAACAAAGGCAAGGTGGTAAAAGATTAAATGTCATTTATAGGGGAAAGTGAGTAGCTCAGATTTATTTGTAGTATGCATGAAAGTGAACAATGCATAATCAGATTAGAAAGTAAGACAAGAACCAGATTACAAAAGGGGAAAGGTAGCATGGCTGAATAGAGTTTGGGCTCCTAATGTTGGTCTATGTTCTAAGTTCTGAGATCTGGAACCCTAGACAGTAACTGGACTCAAAAGGACATCACCCTTGGATAACTGCTCTTTGAAGTACTTGCACTAATAAATTCGATTTCCTAGAGCATGACTCCCTCCACCCCTCCCAGATTGAATATGATCTTTGATTCTCATCCATAAAAAGAAGGAAATAAGTATTTATTAAGCACCTTCTATATGCCAGGCATTTTGCTAAGCTTTATAAAAATGATATTTTATTTGAAACTCATAATCCTTTAAGGTAGGTACTATTATTATCCCTTTTTTTAGTTGATGAAATTAATGAAGATATATATTTAAGTGACTTACTCAAGGTTACGCAGCTAATATGTTTCTAACATTACATTTGACCTCTGATCTTCCTCTCTAGGCCCAGTGATCTAGCTAGCTAGCTGTCTCTAACTTTAAAGTTTTGGCTCAGGAGTCCCACCAATGTGTTAACTTTCAATAGATAGCTAGAAAACACAATTAACTTAGAGCAGTAAGATTTCCTAGAAAAATCTAGGCAGTAGATTTAGATTAGGGATTCCTAATCATTTTTTTCATGTATCGCACTATCAGTCTGATGAAGGTTATGAACTACATCTCAAAATCATGTCCTTAAATGAATAAAATAACATATATAAGATTACAAAGAAACTAATTACATTGAACTATAGTTAACTTTGTTTTTTAATTCAAAACTTCCTAACCCATTTAGAGTGTTCCATTCAAAATATAGGGCCTATTTTCTGGCAGAAATATACTAGATCAATGGGAGAGTGAACACATGGAGAATGTGAATAAGGACATTTTCATTTAGTGAACATACTTTTTACTTTTACTGCTGACATTTTTCCTGATGTCTTCACTTGGGCTGAGCACATACAAAGTTCTACTGCTTTTTCATATTTTCCACAATTCTTAATTCTAATGCAATCTCTTTACTGATTATTTCTTATTTATCCAGTCTATATCCTGTTTGCATGTTGACTCATCTATTATTTCATGAGATTCTCAAGAGCAGGGACTCCTCTTTTTGGGGGGCAGGAGTTCTAATTTCTCATCTCTTAGCACTTAAAAAATATGCTCTACTTATTGACTGCCTAACTTCTAAATTAGTTCACTTGAAGCCTCTGGAGCTTCCTAAAGCCACTACTAGACCCACAAACCAAGGTAATTCCATCTTTATTTGTGTTTTTAATTCTCCTAGAGCACACTGGGAGCTCTCCATTTTCCCATCAATCCTCCACTTTTTTTATTACAAATGTTCTACTAAAAGTATCACATATTTACTTTCCTTTAGGGGACCCTGGGACCTATATTTTCACTTCTCTGGCTATGATGAATGGAATGTTTTCGTTTTTATTGTTGTTGCTGTTTGCTTGCTTTTGAAGAGGAGAGAAAGAAAGAAATGAGAGGAGCAATGCCCGTCTCTTTTGTCAGATAGATTCTGGAGCTTCCCAATACCCCTTCCTCCCTAGAATCTGTCCTGAAAAATGCCCTGAAAGCAAGTGGACAAAGAAAGAAAGCTAAAGGAATCTGAGCTCATAACAATAGCAGAGGATGGCAGAAAGAAATAGATGTAAACACATGACATCTATATGGTCAGACTTTCCACTGAAATGGAACCCTCCAGACAAATTTAATTCTGTCTGGCACATCAGAACTGCCATCTTCAAATAGCCATTCCTGAAGGACAGCAATTTCAGGGCACATAAGGGAGGGTGCTCTGTGAGCAAACAAGTCTCAGCCTCTACGCAGAGGAAAGACGCCTTTCCTTTGGCAGACATGTATTGCTTTCATGCATCATTCCATTACACTTAACCAGCAGGATGGGGGCAGTTCCTAAAATACCTTCTCAAGGTTGCTTCATATTGTTCCATAGGTAAGAAAGAAAGCCCCTTCCATACTGATGCACATGGCTCTGTCCCTTGCCTTAATGAAATGTTGCCCTATATAAAGGATGAGCTTAGTCATCCATCCCTTTTCAGCTTTTAGCCTTGTGCTGTCAACTGAGGGGACCCTGAATGAGACAACTGTCTCTCTGAAAATACCCAAGTGCAAAAGAAATCCCAAGGCCTCTGTGACGGTGAGTAAAATAGAAGATTCAGTGACGTTCTGTAGTGTTCAGCAATTTCCTTAAGCAATCCAGCAAGCACATCAATGGATGAATGCTTCCCAGCTTCCCTGGGCAGTATTCACTGGGGTAAATCTTCCTTTCCTGTGGGAGGGCTGGAGTCTCTAGCTTCCTTTGGAATTAGGTGTTTCATTTGCTCTTCTGGAGTTGGAGATGCTTTCTACCTACTTCAGGTTCTGAAGGATCCACTGACTTTCACCCTTCAACTGGACCTGCTGATCATCTGTCTCTGAAAATTACCCTGAAGACTTTGAAGAGGAATTTCCATCATAATCTGTTTGCTGTTATGCAGGGTAAGCTAAATATCATTGCCAAATTGGTGAACAGCTTGGAGTTGGAACCTGCAGGTACTTAGTGAAGTAACAGGAGTATCTGGAGTTAAGTGGGGCAACCAAAAGCCATAAGAACAAAGGAATTACTACAGGGGAGTTCTGAAGCAAAAGCTGAAGACATTTGATTGCAAGAAAATGACAACAGTAGCCAGTACAAGCTGGTGTTCAACTATAATGCATAGAGAGGAAGAGTGGAGCAGCAGGAAATGTGTACTCAAAGGCTGTTACCTAAGATTAGGCTAGAGTGAAAAAGAGTCTACATTTGTGTTTGAAAAGCTAATCTGCTCCCAAAATGCGATTTCCCTTATATTCCTGAGTAATGTTTAGTTTGTTTTTACCTTCTTGATTCTTGCTGCATGGTCTCAGGAAGAAGCACAGATGACTAACTCAGATCTCTTATGAACTAGGTAATTTGATTTTTAAAAACTTGGCATTAATACATATTTAAGTGTCTGTTTTTTTGGGTTTTTTTTTTTTTTTTACCAAATAGGGATGCTATAAATAATATATGTCACACATATTGTGGAAGGAAGAAAAAGACAAGAGAATAAGCATATATATAGTACCCACAATGTGCCAGGCACTGTACTAGATTCCTTCCAAATATTATTTAATTTGATTCTCATAACAATCCTGTATGAGAGATCTTATTATCTTTATTTTAAAATCAAAGACATTTAGTCAGGCAAAGCTTAAGTGACTTATTCAGGGCCATACAGCTGGTCAATGCTTGAGGATATATTTGAACTCAGGTCTTTCTGACTCCTACCTCAGAGTTTTATCCACTTCACCTCTTTGATTAATAAACCATCTTTAATAAACCTTTAGAAGGCTATAGAAGGCTTTTAGTTGTTTGTTTCTTTTTCAGAGTATGCACACATAGGATGTTTCACTAATTCATGTGTGGATGTATTGGCCCATTGGTTTTAAAGGACCCTTTGTAGTAGTCATAACAGCCCAACATTTCATTATTGTGATCCTTCCCTGTCCCCTTAAGCTTTCCTAATGAATACATTAGGAGCTAAGCCTCTTGTCTTTTTATCATCAATTAGTAGTAATCCATCTAACTGAAAACCAGTCTCTGAACTAGTTTTGTAGTGATAGAACTCACAAATATTTGGAATGTAGACTCTTAGCCAAAATATATAGCATTGGCTAGTCTGTCCTGGTTCAGAAATCAGTGAATAAGGAGATTAACTGTGAGAACTCCAAGGCAATTACAGAAGGCAAATACTGAGTCCCTGAATCCCAGCATAACAAGTAAATCTTAGCCACATCCACCCAGCACAAAAAGGAAACCAGCAGCACCATCTCTAGGGCAGCATGCAGCCACTGTTTTCTGTAGAGGAAGCTTGGGCAATCTTTATTTTGCCCTAAGAACAGATGATAACCTTTAAAAAATGAACAAAAAAGCAAAAAGAGTTCTGTTCATAGATATCTACTATGGAGACATGGAAGAACAGACCTTAAACCCTGAAGACACTAAAGGCAAATTTTCTCCAGATAAAGCCTCAAAGGGATTTAACTCTCCAATTTAAAATGTTCCTTAGGAGAATTCAAAAAGGATCTTAAAAGACAGAAGAAAAATTGGGAAAGGAAATGAGAACTTTGGGAAAGGAAACACAAAAACTGTCTGAAAGAAATCACTCCTTAAAAATGGATTTAGCAAAATAGAAAAAAAAAAAACTCCTTAAAAATAAATTTGATGAATTGGAAAAAGAAAACAACTCCTTGAAAAGTAGAATTGGTAAAATGAAAAAAAGAGAAAACTTCCTAAAAAAAGAGAATTAATGAAATGGAAAAAAAAAACAATCGAATGAACAAAACAACTCATTTAAAAATTCAATTTGGGTATGGAATCAAGATGGCAGAGTAAAGACAGGAACTTGCCCAATCTGCCCCCCAAACTGCTCTAAATTTCTTTAAATAGTGACTCTAAATAAATTTTAAAGCATCAACACACCCCAAAAATGAGTAGAACATTTTTCATAGGAAGGAAACTTAGAAACTCAGCAGAAAAGGTCTGTGACAACATTGTGGAAGTCCAGACTGCAATCCCAATTCAGGGCCATAGCCCTGGACTCAGCCCCAGCCCCAGCCCAAGTTTCAGCCTGGCCTGAACTTTGAGTCAGTGGCAGTACTAGGGACTTCTGGATATCTTAGTCTGGGAACACAAGGGAGGACTTGGAAAGTCAGTGGAAATGATCTATGGCAAAGTGGTAGGAGTCTGGTGTGCAGTCCCATTATAGCCCATGTCAGTGGAGCCCCAGTCCCAGCAAGCACATTAGCTCTTACAGCTCCAGTGGGACAGGGACACCTCTAACAGGTCCAGAGCAAAAAAGAGTGCTTGTGGTCAGATTCCTAGAAGGATTTCTGAAAACAGCTGCACAAAATCCCTGAATTTGGGGACAATGCACCTTTCACCCTGAAAACAGCTCTACTTTTATAAAGAGTTAAAAGAAGTATATTAGACTAGGAAAATGAGCAGAAAACAAAAAAAAAGTTTCTGACCATTAAAAGTTATTACAGTGATAAGGAATATTAAAACACACCCGGAAAATGATAACAAAACAGAAGACTATAATAAAACACACTTCTAAATCCAAAAAAACAAAGCTTCTATATTCCAAGGCCTCCAAGAAAAATAAGAATTGGACTCAAGCCATGGAAGAGCTGAAATGACTTTTTGAAAGTCAAGTAAGTGACAGAGGAAAAATTAAAAAAGAACTGAGAGAGGTGCAAAAGTAAATACACAAAGCTAATGGGAAGAATATCGTCAAAAGCAAAATTGGCCAAAAGTTCATTGAGGAAAATATTTTTTTAAATAGAATTTAATAAATGGAAGCTAACAATTTTATGAGAAATCAAAATACAATAAATCAAAACAAAAAATTAAAAAACAAAGAATGTGAAATATCTTATTGGCAAAACAACTGACCTGGAAAGTAGATCCAGGAGAAATAATTTAAAAATTATTGGTCTACCTGAAAGTCATAATAAAAAAAGAGGGGGCGGGGAACTGGACATCATCTTTCAAGAAAATATCAAGGAAAACTATTCTGATATTCAAGAACCAGAGGGCAAAATAGAAATTGAAAGAATCCACCAATAACCTCTTGAAAGAGGTGTCAAAGTAAAAGCTCCCAGGAATATTACAACCATATTCTAGAACTCCCAGCTCAAGGAGAAAACATTGCAAGCATCCAGAAAGAGATAATTCAAGTATAATGGAGCCACAGTCAGGATAACACAAGATTTAGCAGCAGACCTGAAATATGATATTCCAGAGAGCAATGGAACTAGGATTGTAATCAAGAATCACTTACCTAGCAAAATTAAGTATAATCCTTTAGAGTAAAACATCATTCAATGAAATAGAGGATTTTCGAGCATTCATGATGAAAAGACCAGAGCAGATTGGAAAATTTGATTTTTTAATTCAGGACTCTGGAGAAGCATATGGAGGTAATCAGGAAAGTGATATCATAAGGGACTTAATGTTTATCTGTTTATCTTTCCTACATGGGAGGATGATACATGTAACTCAAAAATAAATTTCATTATTATTACAGTTAGAAGGAATATATATAGACAGAAGGCATGTGTATGAGTTGAAAATGAAGGGATAATACTTTTTTTAATGATGAAATTAAGGTGTAAGAGGGGAATGTGATAGGAGAAAGGGAAAGGGAAAAGTGGAATAGTACAAATTATCTGCCATAAAAAAGAGGCAGGAAAAATCCTTCACCCAGGAAGGGAAGAAAGGTAGGAGAAGATGAGCAAGTGAATTTTAATCTCATAAGAATTGACTCAAATAGGAAATAACATACATACTCAATTGGGGTATAGAAATTATTTTACCCTATAGGAAAAAAGGAAAATAGCATATGGGAAGGGGAGTGGATGATAAAAGAGAAGGCCTATTGAGGAAGAAAGTGGTCAATAGCAAAACATTTTTGAAGAGGGATAGGATGACAGGAAAGAGAGAATAAATGGGGGGAAAATACAATTAGCAGTAGAATTTTTAAGAATTGAACCAACTTTCTCTGATGGAATATTATTATTCTCTAGGACAAGGGTCTTCAAACTTTTTAAATAGAGAGCCAGTTCACTGGCCCTCAGACTGTTGGAGGGCTGGACTATAATAAAAACAAAAACTATGAACAAATTCCTATGCACGCTGCATATATCTTATTTTGAAATGAAGAAACAAAATGGGAACAAATACAATATTTAAAATGAAGTAAAGTTAAATCCACAAACTTACCAGTATTTCAATGGGAACTATGGGCCTACTTTTGACTAATGAGATGGTCAATGTCTGGTTCCATATTTGCCACTGCTAATTGTAACAAGTGATGCAAGTGTGCATTCGTTAGTCGTGATCTGGTTGGAGATTTCAAATGTTTCATTCCAGAAAAAGTCTGTTCACAGACATAAGTGCTGCCAAAGATGGTTGCAATTTTGAGTGCATGGTTCCTGAGATGAGGGTATGTCTCAGAGGGGAGAGATGCATAGAAATTATGAAGGCTGCTTGACTTGAAAGCATCTTTCAGAGAGTCACAATTCTGCAGTTCAGCCAGTTCCATTTGGTAAATTGTATCCACATTTTCAATGTCAATAGAAAATGGTTTACGGAAAAGCTGTATGCCCCATTCATGGAGATGAAGCTCTTTAAATCTAAATTGAAATTCCTTTTGCAATTTTTTTCAGTGAATCCACACATGTTTTGTTTGGGAATGCAATCAGCAGTTTTTCTGCTAACAGATGTTGAGTTGTGGGGAGATGGCAGAAGTTTTCCTCCTTCACTTGTTTGATGAGGAGGCCTAATTTTACTTCAAATGTTTTGACATGTGATTGCATATCACAGATGAGCTTCCTCTTTCCTTGAAGTTGCATATTGAAATTGTTGAGTAGCTCTGTTATATCTGTCAGAAAGGCAAGGTGCCATTTCCATTCTGCATCATTGAGCTCTGGTACTTCTTTGTTTTTTGAAAGCAGAAAAGTTGTAATCTGTGAAAGTCATAGAAACATTTCAAAACTCTCCCTCAACTCAGCCAATGGACTTCTGTGTGATATAGAATATCTTCATACTCAACATTGAGCTCAGACAGAAATTCCTGAAATTGTCTGTGATTTAGTGCATTAGCTCTAATGAAGTTAACACAAGATACCACAATTTTCATAACAGATTCCCACTTCAGTGATTTACTACACAGTGCTTTTTGGTAGATGAGGCAGTGTGTGGCTATTGGATGAGAATGGTTATGTTTGTCCATCTCTTGGTTAATGTGAGCAATTACTCCTTTCTTAGACCCCACCATGCTAGAAGAACCATCAGTTGTCACGCTGGCTAGTTTAGCCCAGTCCAACTCCAAACCATTCATAGTTTGGCAAACCTTTTCATATATATCCTCTCCTATAGTTGTTCCTTTGCTGCTTTGCAGTGCAACAAGCTCTTCTATGACTTCAAAATAATCATTCGTCCCATGAATAACAATTAGAAGTTGTGCAGAATCATGAACATTATTGCTTTCGTCAAGTGCCAAGAAAAAATATGAAATTTTTTTATCGAGTTTTGCAAATGCTGATGCAGGTTGTCTCCCATTTTCCTGAAAGACTCACTGTACTAAATAAATCGGCCTTCTCCCGACACATCTCTTTGGCAACAGAAAGAAGGCATTCTTTAACAAATTCTCCCTCCACAAATGGTCTGCCAGTGCATGCTATTAGCTTGGCAACTTGAAAACTTGCTTGCAGTGATGAAATATTTAGCTGCTTCGGCTTCACAAAAGTATTTTGCTGAGTTGTCAATGTATTTTCCAGTTTTAATATTTTATCTTTTCTCACTTCTCCAACCAAACAATCATATATATCTTTATGTTGAGTTTCATAGTGTCGATGCAAATTATATTCTTTGAACACAGAATATAGTGTCTGGCATATCAGACATACAGCTCTTTCCTTGTACTGCATGAAAAAGTAATCATAAGTCCACTGTTTTTTTGAATATCCTACACTCCGAGTCAATTTTTCTTTTTCTTGACATCATTATTTCCTAGGGATTCCAAATTGCTATTAGTAAAATACATACATATATATATCGCTACAAAAACAATATACCAGCAATAACTTTGCCCACATAGAGACATACAGACTGCAATGCCCAACTTCCTCCAAGCTGCCTCTGCGCTGTGATGCCTCCATTTCCCACACTCTCTCTCCCACTCTTCGAGCTCTGCTTCTGACCTTCATTGCTGCAGTGAATTCTCCCAGCAGTGGCCGTGACATGTGTAGCATGCTCTGTACATCCCCCATGCCTGTCTGTTGTGTTGGCTGCCATTACTGTATAAGGCCGCAGGCCATCAGTTCTCTGTCTTCTGCATCTCTCTCCCTTCCCCACACCACACACCCCAGCCTGGGAACTCATTTCACCTTGGTATTGCCTCACACTCTGTTTCTGCCACCTCAGCCCAGTGCTGGAAGTGTGAATTGCTAAGGGGAGTTTAGGTCGAAGGTCACTTCTGGTCTGATTAGCCATAACCCAGCGGGCGGCATAAATGTCCTCAGCAGCTGCATCTGGCCCGTGGGCCATAGTTTGAGGACCCCTGCTCTAGGAAATGATGAGCAGGATGCTGTCAAGGAAGAAAAAAAACCTGGAAAGTCCTCTATGAACAAAGTGAAATATACTGGATACAAAGTAATAGTAATGTTCTGGAATGACCATCTGTAAATGACTTTGTTATTTTCAATAGTACAATCATCTAGCACTACTATGAAGGATGTTTAATAATAATGCTATCCAGAGAAAGAATTGAAGCATTCTCTGTTTTTCTCTATCTCTCTTACTTTATTTTTAACATAATTTTTCTTGTGGGTTTTATTTTCATTAAGGTGGGATATCTCTTTTCTTTCACAACTTGATTTTTATGGAAATGTTTTGATTAATTTCACATGTGATTTCTTAAATTAGAGGGAGAATCCAGAATTCAAAAATCTTAAAAGTAAATATATATATATATATATATATATATATATATATATATATAATGTTTTGAATGGGGAAATACTAAATAAATATTTTTTTAAAAACATCACTGCCCAAATATCTCTTTTGGGCCTATATCCCAAAAAGATCATAAATACAGGGAAAGGCCTCGCATGTGTAAAAATTGTCATAACAGCCCTTTTTGTAGTGGCAAGGAGCTAGAACTTGAATGGATACCCATCAATTGGGAATTGGTTGAATATGTCATGAGGAAAGATGTACATAAATTGATGCTAAGTGAAGTGAGTATAACCAAGAGATCATTGTACACAGTAACAACAAGATTATGTGATAATTAGCTGTTATTATTATTGGCCAGCTGGCCTCTATGCTCTACTTCCTACGAACCATTGTCCTTATGCTTCTTGCAGGCTTATTTGAAAACTATATATTAAAACCTAAGAGAAGAGTCCAAGTAATTTAACCAAAATATTGGCCTTGTAAGTCAGCTATGAAGGTATAATTCCTTCCTAGGACACATCAGGAAGAAAGCATTACACCCCACCATCAATGCCCAAAGCTGATATTCTCCTTAAACTACTGCCTGCACTCATTGAAAAATTCTTTTTTTTATTTGCAAAATTTAATTTATATACTATCTCAGTATTATTTTTTTTTTGCAAAAAAGCTTATTACATAATATTTATGTTACAAGACATATTTACACATAGGACATTCATATATATATTCCCTTACCATATAAGCATGTAATTTACATATAATGTATTCATAAATATTTATGTATATAGAGCATACATTTATAGTTCTCTATCATATAATAATATATATATATAAAGTAAACATTACTAAACACATTAATATAAATATTGCTATATATCATTAAATACATGTGACATTAGCTCTTTTCAACAATGAGGTGATTAAAGGCAACAGCAAAAGACTTGTGATTGAAAGTCCATCCACATCCAGAGAACTATGAATAACAAATGTGGATCAGACAATAACATTTTCACCTTTTTGGCTTTTGTTGTTATTTCTTGCTTTTTTATTTCATGTTTTTTTTTTTCCCATCTTGTTCTGATTTTTTTTTTTGTTCAGCATCACAAATATGGAAATATGTTTAGAAGAATTGCATATATTTAACTTTTATCAAATTCTTTGTTTTCTTAGAAAGGTGACATTAGAGAAAAAAGGGAGCAAAATCTTGAACACAAGGTTTTGTGAAGGTAAAGGTTTTTGCATATATTTGGAAGATAAAATATCATTAAAAATAAAAGTTCAATTGTCCAAAATGTTGGATGTTTTTCTTCTTTAAAATATAATAATAGTTCTTTCTGGGAGAAAGCAGGTTTCTTGGGGAGATTTTCTGGAGGCAGCTTTAGTTTCAGTTACAAGTAAATAATCACCCAAAATCACAACCAGCTGATAAAAGTTCAGATCTTTTATTGTGTCCTTCAATATAGCCCGGTTAGCTCAGAGGCCTATCTCTCTGCTTGGTTCCAAGAGCTCTCTAAAGGTGTGAACACAAGCATCGTTTCTATCAGTTGTACTTAGTACCTTGTTTCAAGTTCTGGCCCAAAATATCTCCTTCTAAGATCAAATCAATCATAATGAACCATGCTAAATTAGATAATTATTGTCTCTATCAATTCTACTGGCTTAACAGTTTGTAAAGATTCCAACATCTACCCTTTTCTTTTAATTTAGAACATAGGTGGTCATGACTTCCCTGACTTCCCAAGGTGGTGAGAACCCCAAAAAGGTGATCATGCCTTCCCTGAATGCTCAAAAAAGGAGTAAAAACACCATAAAAAGAAGGGGGTCACACCCTTCTTCATCTCAGGAAGGAAGATGAAAACACCAAAGGAAACAGAAAATTAAATCAGATTAGCAGGTTTCTAAAGGGGCTCACTTGAAACAGTTATGAAACAAGGTGTACATAAATCCATCAATATGGGAGATATTACACATAGTTACATAAGCACATAGCAATATAACACAGGCTAGTAGTAATGTTAACAAATAACATGAATCAACATGAAGAATTTGTACATGTCCATAAGTCCTAGAAATAGTCCAAAAGGAACCCATTATCCATTAGTTCATGTTCCCGGAATCCAATGATTCCTGTAAGCTTTGAAGTAAACAATTTTTCATAACATGAATCAACATACAAAATTATACATGTCCATAAGTCCTAAAATTAGTCCCAAAGGAATCCATTGTCCATTAGATCATATGCCAGGAATCCAATAATTCCTGTAAGCTCTGAAGTACTGCAATAGTCTCATCAACAATTTTTCATCTCAAGGAAATCCAATGATTCTTGCTGGTTTTCAAGAACTGAAAGAGTCTCATCTTGTGTTAGGAAATCCAATGATTCATGAAGATTTTAAAGTTATTTTAACAGTCTCATTATCAGCCATGCTCTTTCAGTGTCAGATGTTTCTTGAATCTTTTCCTTTGTTTTGAAGAACTTGAAACAGTCTCTCCTTGGGTTAGAAATCCAATGATTCCTGAAGATTTTAAAGTTATTTTAACAGTCTCATTGTCAGCCATGCTCCTTCAGTGTCAGATGTTTCTTAAATCTTCTCCTTTGTTTTGAGGTTTTTCTTTTTTTCTGTTTCTCTCTGATGGACAAGGAGAATACAGCTCGTTGGCACCCATCTGATTCCTTCTTCACCTGTAGAGATACAAGCAAACCCTCTTGTCCAAGCAGTTAACCTATCTGGTCCCTTCCATTCACCACTTTCTAGATCTCTCCATATCACCTAGCAATTATCTAAAGATAATGGAGCTGCTCACACTGGACACTGCTCTTCTGGTGGGTTATAAAACCTGTCTGCTGGAGCCAGTGCATCTTTATCAAAAATTTTAAAAAATTAATGGTATAGAGAACTAAATTTAGAAGTTATCCAGGGTTACCTGTGGCTCCCCCTTTCTTTTGTTTTTGGAGGAGTGTCTCAATGTCTCTGTTTCTTCTTTCTACAATTGCCTGACCTTGAGGACTAAAGGGTATGCCAGTGGTGTGTAAAATCTTATACTGTGCACAAAAGTGTTCAAAATGTTTGGAAGTATATGCGGGTCCATTATCTGTTTTTATTTCTTGTGGCACACCCATAATTGTGAATGCTTGTATGAGGAAGTCAGTGACCACTCGGGCTGTCTCTTTTGCTGCTGGTATTCCATAAGTGAATCCTGAAAAGGTGTCTACCACAACGTGGATAAAAGACAGATGACCAAAAGATTTATAATGGGTCACATCCATTTGCCAGATTTCATTGGGTCTCAAACCATGAGGGTTTCTTCCCTGGAGGGAGCGTAGGAGGGTGGAAAGGAAGGCAAGCTGTACAGCTTTTTACTATGCTCCTAGCTTCCTCTTTTGTTATCCCTAATTGTAAATGTAAAGCTCAAGCAGCCTGATGGTATTTAAAATGGGATTCCTGGGCCTCCTGAAATAAAGGAGTACTAGCTAACATAGTTAAAAGGCCATTTGCCTTTGAATTTCCATCAAAAATAGGACCTGGAAGTCCACTACGCGAGTAGACGTGCAAGATATAAATCTTGCCTGGATGCTTTCTCACTTGCTCTTGAAGTTCCTTAAAGAGCTGATATATATTAGAAGCTGCAAATTTTATTTGGGCTGTGGCAATTCTTTGTACCACACCTACTGAATAGGCTGAATCAGATATTATGTTTATATCGCCTGGGTAATAAGTGAGAGCTAGCAAGGAGATAAAAAGCTAACTAAAGAAAATAATTCACTAAAAATTAGAATTGAACAAATGGAAGTGAATGACTCAATGAGATATTGTAAAGTATGGGCTAGCTTCCTGGGGGGCCTCAGGGTCAGTCAGAGTCAAAATAAATCAAAGTCTTTGGTCTTTAGGGAGAGAAGTGAAGGAGGCAGGCAAGCTGTCACATGGCTTTTCCAAAGATGTATCCTGGATTCTGGAGTCTGGAGTCTCCAGCCTCTCTCCTCCTTGTCCTGCTGCCAAGTGTCTCTCACTTTTCATGCTCTGCCCTCCAATCCTTGCCTATGATTATCTTACTACCAAACATTCAGCAAGCACCAATGATGAGGAGAGCCATCATCCAAATATATACTAATAGAACCATTGTCTCACATCAAACAGGTAGCCTTATCTGCTCTCTTGTCTGATGCAGAGTTTCAGCCCTCTACAAGATATCAAGGATCACTCAAACAAAATCCCAAAAATGAAAAAAATAAGAAAAAATGTAAAATACCTCATTGGAAAAACTGTGGAAAATAGACCAGAAGAAACAATTTAAGGATTATTGGACTACCTGAAAATCATAATGAAAAAAAGATCCTGGACAACACTTTTCAAGAATTTACCAAGGAAAACAGCCCTGCTATCCTATAATCAGAGGGTAAAATAGACATTGAAAGAATCCATTAATTACTCCCTGAAAGAGACCCCAAAATGAAAACTCCAAGGAGTATCTTAGCTAATTTCCAGAATTATCAGATCAAGAAGAAAATATTGCAAGAAGCCATGAAGAAACCATTCAAATATGAGGGAGCCACAATCACTATTTCCCAGGCAGCTTCTATATCAAAGGACCTGGAATATGATATTCTGAAGGGCAAAAGAGCTTGGATTGCATCCAAGAATCAATTATGTAGCAAAATTAAGTGTTATCTTTCAGGGAAAAATTGAATATTTAATGAAATAGGGGGTTCAAATACATAAAAGGGTAGAAATGGAAGAAAAACCCCAAAAGAATAATTTCTATATGGGAAGACGATATGTTTAGGTCTTTGGAATTGCATCTTTGTATAAAATAAAAAAGAAGTTAAGGAGGTAAATAGAATTTTGGAAAAGTTAAGTATGGTACAGCTTTAGAGAAAATTGAATGGAGGCAGAAATATATATATTATCATCAGTGGGATATGCAACCTACACAAAAATTGACCATGTATTAGCATACAAAAACTTCCAAATCAAATGGAAAAAGTCAGAAAGAGTAAATGCATCTTTTTCAGATAAGGTAATAAAAATTATATGTAATAAAGGGTCAGGGTAAAATAGATCAACAATTAATTAGAAAATAAATAATCTAATCCTAAAGAATGAATGGGTAAAACAACAAATCATAGACATAATTGATAACTTCATCCAAAAAAAGGACAATAATTAGACAACATACCAAAATTTATGGGATGCAGTCAAAGCATTTTTAGGAGAAATTTTATAGCTCTAGATGCTTAATTGTATAAAACAGAGAAAGGGAAGATCAATGAATTGAGCAAGCAACTAATAAAGCTAGAAAACCCCCCCTAATTAAATACCAAATTTTGAAAACACTAGAAAGTATAGGAATAAGTGAAGATTTCCTTAAAATGATCAATAGCATCTATTTAAAACCATCAGCAAGCATCATATGTAATAGAAATAAACTAGAACCATTCCCAATAAGATCATGGGTGAAAAAAGGTTTCCTGCTATCACCATTACTATTCAATATTGTGTTAGAACTGTGAGCTTTAGCAGTAAGAGGAGAAAAATAAATTAAAGTAATTAGAGTAGGTAATAAAGGACAAAACCACTCTTTGCAGATGATATGATGGTATACCTAAAGAATCCTAGAGCATCAACTAAAAACTACTAGAAACAATTCATAACTTTAGCAAAGTTGCAGGATACAAAATAAATAAACATAAATTATTAGCATTTCTTTATGTTACCACCAAAATCCAACAACAAAAGATAAATGAGAAATTACATTTAAACTAATTGTAGACAATATAAAATATTTGGAGTCTACCTGCCAAGGCAAAGTCAGGAATCATATGAACACAATTACAAAACACTTTCTGCACAAAGTCAGATCTAATAAATTGGAACATATCAAATGACCTTGGCTAGACCAATTAATATAATAAAAATGACAATACTTCCTAAATTAATTTATTCAGTGCCATGCCATTCAAACTGCCAAGAAATTACTTTATAGAGTGAGGAAAATAATAAGAATGTTCATCTGGAAGATCAAAGTCAAGAATTTCAAAGGAATTAATGACAAAAACTGCAAATAAAGGAGACCTAGGTCTACCAGACCTGTATTGTAAAGCAGTGGTCAACATTTTTTGGTACTGACTAAGAAATATAGTAATTAATCAGTGTAATAGGTTAGGTTCACAAGATACAATATTCAATGGCTATAGTAATCTAGTGTCTTATAAACCCAAACACCTCCGATTTTGGGATAAAACTCAGTATTTTAAAAAAAAATTATTAAGAAAACTGAAAAACGGTATGACAAAAAGTAGGCATTGACTAACACCTAACAAGATACAGTCAAAATGACTTTGTGACTTAGACATAAAGAGTAATACTGTAAGCAAATTAGAATAACAAATGATAATCTATCTCTCAGATTTGTGGAAAAGGAAGGAATCTATGGCCAAATAACGATTAGAAAACATTATGAAATGCAAAATAAATAATCTCAATTATAAGTTTAAAAGTTTTGTGAAAATAGAACCAATGCAGATGATGTTAGAAAAGAAACAAAAAACTGGGGGAAAATCGTATAACCAAGTGTTCTGATAAAGGTCTCCTTTCTAAACTATATAGAGAATTGACACAAATTTATAAGAATATAAGCCATTCTGCAATTGATAAATGGTCAAATAATATTAACACACAATTTTCTGATGATGAAATTAAAACCATTTCTAATCATATAAAAAGATGTTCTAAATTACTCTTTATCAGAGAAATACAAATTAAGATAACTCTGTGGTACAGCTACACAGCTCTCAGATTGCCTAAGATGAAAGGAAAAGATAATGATAAATGTTGGAGGAGACTGGGAACACTGGGAACACTAGGGAAACTGGGACACATACATTGTTGGTGAAATTGTTAACTGAACCAATCATTCTGGAGAGCAATATGAAACTATACCAAAAGGGCACCTCTACTGGGCCAGTAGCCCATAGAAATCAGAAAAGAGGGAAAAGGACCCACATGTGCAAAAATATCTGTAGCAGCCCTTTTTGTAGTGGCAAATTAAATGGATCCCTATCAGTTGGAGAATGGCTGAATAAGTTATGGCATATGATTTTTATGGAACATTATTGTTCTATAAGAAAAGATCATCAGGATGATTTCAGAAAGGCCTGGAGAGACTTGCATGAATTGATGCTAAGTGAAGAGTAGAATTAAGAACACTGTACACAGCAACAAGAAGTTTATGTGATGTTCAACTGTGATGGACATGGCTCTTTTCAGCAGGGAATTTCAGGGCAATTCCAAAAGACTTGTGATGGAGAGATCCATGTCCATCCAGAGAGAGAATTGTGGGGACTGAATGTGGATCACAACATAGTATTTTCACCTTTGTTGTTGTTGTTGTTTTTTGCTTGCTTTTTGTTTTCTTTTTCTTTTTCACCTTTTTGAAGTGATTTTTCTTGTGCAGCATGATAATTGTGGAAATATGTATAGAATAATTGTACTTGATAACATATGTTGGGTTATTTATTGTCTGGGGGAGAGTTTAAGGGGAAGTCTGGGAGAAAAAATTTGAACACAAGGTTTTGCAAGGGTGAATGTTGAAAAATATCTTTGCATATATCTTGAAAATAAAAATCTATTATTAAAAATAAAATGAATTAAAATAAAAATAAATATTCAGCAACCACATATTTCTCCCAAGATTCTTCTTAGGGAATAGAGAAAGAAAAGTGAAGGAGTGGGAACTGCATATTCCAAGCAAAGGGACTATGTATTTCCCTATTAAATAGCTCAACTACATTAAGAGAAAAGGGAATTTTGAAAAGATACATATTTTAAACAGTTGTTCTTTTATTCTATTAAGACCTTAAGTCTTTGTAAATAAAGGGAATATCAATGCAATTGGAATATCAGAACATAAAATTGCTCAAATTTTCATGTTTCAAGGAATAAGGGGCTATTTTAAGTGGGAATTAAAATATATTGGGGTGATCTATTTGAAGTTTTTTTCAGACCACTCAGAGATAAGTGGTTTTTAAATTTTGCTGCTTTGTATTTCTCATATACTAGGTAGTTGAATACATTTGGAATTTCAAGAACAGCATGTCATTTAACCATTATAAACCAAAGATACTTTATATGAAATTTGAGAATAATTGTTTAGATTAACTGATTGCTAAACTATAAATAAAATTGTTATTATTTACTAGGAATTTAAAAACATTTATTAAATACTTACTATGCACCAGGTAAAGTCAAAGCAAATCAAAACATACCTATTCAAACATAAACAAGGGGTAGACCAATATCTCATATGGTACACCAAGATATAGTAAAAATGGGTACATAATTTAGATATAAAGGTTGACACCATAAGTAAATTAGATGAGAAAGAATAGTCTACTTGTTAGATTCATGGAGATGGAAAGAATTTATAAGCAAACAAGAGAGAAAGAGAAGGGGGGGAGAATAATACAAAGTGCAAAATAGATAATTTTGATTTTATTAAATTAAAAAAAATATTTTGCAAACACAAAATCAATGCAACCAAGTTTAGAAGGAAAGCAGAAAACTTTAGAAAATTATTCTCTGATAAAGGCTTCATTTCTCAAATATATAGAGAACTGAGTCAAATTTATAAGAAAACAAGGCATTCCCCATTTGATAAATGGTTTAAGGATTTGAATAGGTTTGAAGGAAACCATTTGATAAATGGTTTAAGGATTTCAGATGAAGAAATAAGAGATATCTATAGGCATAAGAAGTACTCTAAATCTCAGTTTCTTAACTTGTAATTCATTACCCAATATGTGGTATTATAATTGAATGTGGCGATCACAAAATAATCAGCTATTACAAATAAATACTTGATTGGTATAATCATTTTATAATACCTGCATATCCAGGGTCACATAACAAATTCTTGGGTAAAAATGGGTTGCAAATCGAAAAAAGAAGTCTAAAAAATCCTGCTCTCAATCACTTTTGGTTAGAGAAATTGAGATCAAGACAACTTTGAGGTATCACCTCACAGTTCTCAGATTGATTAATGTGACCAAAAAAAAAAAAAAAAAAAAAAAAAGGAAGATGATAAATATTGGAGAGGATGTGGGAAAATTGAGAGATTTAATGTATTGTTTGCGAAGTTGTGAACTGATCCAAAAATTCTGAAGAGCAATTGGGAACTATGCCCTAAGGGCAGCAAAACTGTTCATACTCTTTTGTTCCAGAAATATTACGACTAGGTCTGTATCCTGGAGAAACCATAAAATGAGGAAAGGGCCTACATTTATAGAGGATGTCCTTTAATTAGGGAATGGTTAGACAAGGTGTGGCATATGAATATAATGGAATATTATTGTACAATAAGAAATCATAAAGAGGCAGATTTCACAAAAAATAAACAAAACAAAATATGGAAAGATTTGTATGAATTGATGCAAAGTGAAATGAACAGAATAAGGAAAACACTCTCCATAGTATTAGCAATATTGTATGATTATGAAATATGAATGATTTAGCTTTTCTCAGCAACACAACACTGATCCGAGACAAGTACAAAGATTCATGATGGAAAATGTATCCACATCCAATAAAGAACTGATAGAATCTGAATACAAATTGAAGTATACTTTATTCACTTATGTAACTATATTTTTTTCCCTTTTTCATCTATTTCTTCTTTCATAATTGTTTCTAATATAAAAATAAGTTTTATGTAACCTATATCAAGTTGCACACCATTTTAGGAAAGGGAGAAAGGAAGAGAGGGGAAGGCAGAAAAATCTGAAACTCAAAACCTTATAAAATCTTGTAAATCTTATAAAAATGAATGACATGCAACTGGGAAAAAATAAAATACTATTAAAAATACTCCCACAAAGCTCAAAGTCTAATCTTTTTGAATAAATAGTTATGAACTTTGATTTTTGTTAAATTGTCTTCCTTCAAGGATTTTTCATGATTTTTTTCATTTTTCACATTTGGTATAAGAGATCATCAAAAATTACATAGTATGGGCCATGTTTCAGAAATTATTAACAAACAATCTTTCAGAGATAGGCCACCATACTTTAGTGCAAGGTTGATCTAATTTGTCTAAATTATTTGCATGAATATAAATCTTCTGATCCCAAATATCTATTCTATAGACTTTGATTTTGTGCCCGAAATTCATATGCAGGGTATATTGAAAATTCTTACTATAGATATGAGATGCAACAATTATTTTAGACATTAAATATGGTTTGAATTAGTCTAGCTGACTGACAAGTATGTCATTATCAGAGAACAATCATCTGTGTGCAAAAAATCCAGAAAATTCTTAAAAATAAGGAGATCTGGAATTTTCTGATGCATATGGTGTATGTCTGCAAAGAAGACTAAATTTACACATAGAATGAAGAGACTATGGGCTGCTATGAGAGCAATAGAGTTGCTTGGGACAAATATGTCCTATTCCATAGTTTTTTCCTAAAGTTAGATTAGATGGCAGCCTATGTCAGATCCTGGGAGCTTTCCATTGAAATTTCTCACTACTTCCTTTCTTCCTTGTCTATGAAACAATACATATGTTATGGCATTCACTTTTGCTCTATCCTATTCTATTCATGCCTTACTGAATTTTCACTTGGATTCGTTTAATCTCTTTCTCTATGTTCCTCTCAGTTCTAGATCTTGTCCATTTGCCTGTACTCTCTCTAAATCTTTCCCTTTTAAAAATCCATTTTCAAATCCTCCTCACTTCAATGGCCCTAGAAATGACTGATAGGCATAAAATTAATGTGATATATATGTGGGGGTGGGAGTGGATGGGAATGTATGTAAAAAGAAAATGTAATCATTAAGCTTTTGAACTGAAATAAGACAAACTAGTCTGGATCTCTCATCTATAAAATGAGATGGGATAGCTTAGATGATGTCAAAATTCTTATTCACTTCTAAATTATATTATAGATCATTCCTGATCCCTTAATAGTTAATGAGACTTCTCATATTTTCTATAATGCAAATTACTGGATCTACCTTTACTCCTTAAGATCCAGAAATTAACATCTTGGGAAAGGGCAAATTGATAGTTTTCAGAGAAAAAGAGAGATAATTCTATGTAACCTTATTCTGTATTAGTTAATCACTAGAGGAAATGTTTTCTCTGAGCCCTTCCTATACTTGGGACCAGGCCTACCTTGCCTGGTTGTCCTTGCCTCTCTGTCAGACTGCATAGCTGCTTGCTGAGAAGAGCACATTTTACAAACTCTATCCCTCAGCAATCAATCAACAAGCATTTATTAACTCCCTATTATGTAACAGGCACTGTGTTAGGTATTAGGAACTCAAAGAATTATAAAAATGAAAATGATCCCTTTCTTAAGTAGCTTTTGTTATATCAGGGAAAAATAAATACATATATAAACATATAAAATATTACAAGATCCTTTGTTGAAAGGCATTACTAATAACTAGGGTAATCTATAAAGGTCTTATATAGGAGATGCTTGAATTGAGTTTTGAGGGACAATAAATATTATAAGGAGCAGATATATAGAGAGAGTGAATTCTAGGCAAAGACATGGAGATGGAATATCATGGAAAAATAACATCAATTTAGCAGTGCTATAGAGAGTATAAAAATAAGGCTATAAAGGGAACTTGAGGTTGATGAAGGGTAATGAAGGGCCTTAACTTTCAGATACTAAGATTATTTATTGAGTAAGGGAGTAATTATATACTCATACCTGTATTTTAGAAAAAAACAGTTTAGCAGCTGGGTAGAGTATGGATTAAAAGAAAGCTTCTTAAACTGTGTGTGATGATGTAACTGAAAACAGGGGTCACAAAATATCAAAATATTTATTAATTCTGAAAATGTTGAAGATGCTTTACATTCTTCAATATCAAATATTCTACCAAGATTTAATTTTTATGTAAAAATAACAAGAACATCCATTTCGTTTTTATATAAATTTTCTTTTGTCTTAATTAAATGGTAAAAATCATAATTTACCAAAGAATTGCTTTAAACTATGCTATCAGTAAATGTTTGTTTTGTATACCTATATACCTGAAGTTGCATACAAATTTCTTGGGTGTGGAGGAGTCATGAGTGGGAAAAGTTTAAAAAGCCCTGATTAGAGTAGGGGAGAAGTTGAGGCAGGAAGAATAATCACAAAACTACTACAATAATTTAAATGAGAAGTGAAGATGGTAGTTGTATGAATGAAGAAAAGAGAATGGATGTTTAAGGTATTTTTGAGACAGATTATTGAAAACAAGATTTTTCAACTGATAGACTATATGGGATGGATGAGAATGAGTTGCAAATAATGCCAAGTTTGGAAACTAAGGTTAATGAAAAGATTGTGGTGCCCTGAGCAGACTAGATTTACTGTTTCTGGAAGAAAAAGCAATTAGCTTGATGGACTTATATATGCCTTTGCTTGACTAATATGATTCAGATAGGTCCTATTCTTATAACTGGTTGCCTACTCAATGCTTGTTTATTATTTTTTTTTGTAACAACTTTTTCTTGCCAAAGATACTGCAATGATTTGTCATTGACTCCAGTCAATGGCAGATCATTTTGCAAATAAGGAAACTGAGGCAAATGGGATTAAGTGACTTGCCCAGGATCATACAGTTAATAATTGCCTAAGCCCAGATTTGCACACATGAAAATGAGTCATCCTGACTTCAGGCTTAGTACCGCATTCACTGAACCACCTAGCTTCTCCCACTTATCAGCAGTTCATGTATAAAATGCTATTTCATAGGAAAACTAAGAGCTGATCAGAGCTGATCTGATATCCTCATTGAATGTGGTATTGTAATGACCAAGTCTAATACAAAGAACTATAAGAATGTTGAGGTGTGATCTTTTTAAAAAGGCAGAGGGCTACCAGTAGGGATTAGTGAAGATGCTATTACACATATGAAATCTTGATGAGATGGAACTATTTTTGTAAAATTTCTTTTCTCTAATCTGTTACAGGAAAAGACTTTATGACTAGAAGAAAAAGGGACACATGAAATGGGAGGGAAGGGAGTATCTTTTTGAAAAGATACAATGATGGGAACAGCAACAGCCTATTTCCCTGCATTCTCAAGGAAGAGAAGAATTATAGCAATGGTGTCAGTGGCCCAGACTAAAGCTGATTTATAACTGTTCCATAGTATTGAACGTTATGACTTCAGTTTTGGGCCTATGTTTGCCACTGCCTTAGCCTCCACTTGGATCACTGCAGCTTCCTCTTCCTCTTCCATTGTTGCCCAGGCTGCAGGCAGCCACAGGGGAGGTTTTCTGGGGGCACTGACAATAGTAGTGCAATGTAAACATGATTATAATGTCAGTCCATCTATAACTGGCACATGATAACACAACAATGAAGCATTGATTTGCCTTCTTCGACACTAGATTTTGGCATATACATTCTGATCAGCAAAGGGATGAGTTCATAGACTGTTGAAATGTTCTCCTGCTCTTGGAGTACTTCCATCTGTGTTATCCCTGTGCTCCCTTCACCCACTGTGCCTTGTCCTTGGACCTGCCTCTTATCCTTCCTAGATGTGTAGTCTTCCCCTGTGAGAATAGGAACTCTCCAGCATTTAGCACAATACTTGGTATATGACAAGTACTTAATAAATGTTTTGTTATTTATGTATTCATATATTTGTGTTAAAATTCTACCAATAAAAAGATTGTTAATATGTATTCCAAATTTAATTGAAGATACTTGTTTAATTAGAAAGACAACATAAGCATGTAAAAAACATTAGAGAAGAACTGAGTGCTAACTGACATGGTATTTAAGTGGGAGCTCAGAAAAGGCAGAAATCAGTGTCAATGAAAGGAAGATTCCAAATCTAGAAGGAAGTTTAGAGGTCACTGAATCTACTTTAACATTCTAATTTTCCAGAAAATGAAACTAAAGTATAAAGAAATAAGTTAATGAAGAGCCATTCTCTAATAAGTATAAAAAACAAAAGTGGAACCCAGGGTCCGGGTCACCATGTTCAGAATTTCTTCCTTTATACCATATGACCTCTTCAGAAACCAGAATATTGATAGGTGTTTTATTTGAGCTTGAATGGAAGAAGGAATATATAATTTAGACAGAGGGAAGAAAGAACTGACTTACAAAATAAAAAATAGGTACAGGAATTTAGATAAAATCCTTAGACAAATAATTTCCTCTTTCTGTGTGAGTTTCCTTAGCTAATCAATGAGGACACTGACCATGATCAGGCATTCTTAAACTTTTTTTGCATATGTGATGGGCCCCTTTAGCAGCCCAGTGAACCACATAGTCTTGTCACATTTTTTAAAAAAAATTTGTAACTGAAGAAAATTCTAAATTATATTAAGATATTAGTAAAAATAGCAATAATGTAACCCCTCCCCTCTTCCATGCAAATGCACAGACCCTCTGAAATTTATCTATTAATGTCTTGGAAGTCCCTGGACTCCAGAAGGACCCTAGACCTCAAAGTTCTCTTTCAGATCTAAACTTCTATGATCCTAATAAGGGCTTTATTTTCTTAGTATGCATGCTCTTTAGGCCCTGGCAACCTTGAAGAAACAAAATATTACATAAACATTATGTGAACTGAAGTGATTTTAAATCAGTTTCTAAAATGTAGTCAACAATCTTTCCAGACAACTTCAACTATGTTTAAGTGCAAAACTTTAAAAAGTAAAGTTCATCTGTTAAGATTATGTTCTTTTTCCCCCCAGACTGTTTTAAAGGTTAAACTTAAGCAAGTAATAACTCTGCAAACCCCCTTAAACAAGAGCAAGTTACTTAAAAGAAATGTTTATTGATGGAGTGACTACTTGCAACTCCCCATATCTCAATTTTACTATTTGTGAAATGGGCACAATATCTGACTATGACTTTCATTGCTAATCCCTGGATACATAATACTGAATTGTCCTAACTTCTATATTCTTTTTATTCCCTACTTTCTTCTCTTAGCTGCCAGACTTGGAGCCATCCCCAAAAGGGTTTCCTGTTTTTTGTCATTTTACACCCATTATCTTGTTCCCAAGTTATCTTGACAAGTTCCTTTCTCACAGCTCTGAGACAGGAAGCAGAGATAATGAGTCTAGGCTGTGTTTGGAAAGGACTAGAAATACTCAAGAACAGCTACCATTTGAAAAGGTCAAGTTGTTTGCTTCAATCTGCTGGCACTCTATCCTGTGGGTCAAGCAATTTATATTGCTCTCAGTTCCAATCCTGATTCTATCCCACAGTAGAACTTACAATCAGCTCTACATAAGAATTACTTAAATGAAGCTAGCCATATGGTATTTGGTCAATATGTAGTTTCACCCTCTTAAAATAAAATGCACAGGAATGTAAGTTTCTTGAGCACAGGGATTATTTTTTATTTCTTTCTTTGTATCCCCTCTCCACCCACAGTGACTAATCATGGTTCTTTGAAAACAGACCTGACCCAATAAAAGCTTGCTGGATTGATTTAAAAGAAAGCAGAGTTAAAAATTGAATACCATATCTCTGTTCTTCATAGAATTCTCTTTGGATATGTTCATGCTCCATGGAGCTGTGGATTGTAGGAATAGGGCTGTTGTCTGGGAAGTTACTATTCATGCTAATTTAAATATTTTCTTTCTTTACAATATTAGAAAACCAGCCTTTGGGTTTACTATCTCTGAAATTAATACTATACCTAAAATACACATTAAATTCTTGTCGAATAACTTAGTGGGCAAATAAGAATGATGTATAAATTAAAAAGTCAGATTTTTATCAAACAAACAAGAGAAAGCTAATAGGAATACTCATGAAAAGCATATATGAATACAAAGACTCAGATGTATATTCTTGTGCCACTATGAGACTTACTGAGGAGGATTGTTTTTATTTGAGTTCTGTTTCTCTTTAGTATCTGGTGTTAAATTTGAAGGGAAAATAAAGCAAGGATCTGATGTAATCCATTAGGCAGAAGAGAGATTATATATTGCTATGAATAATCAACCTTTTAAAAAGAATGTTGATTTAAAAAGGTATCATTTTGGTTACCCATGTTACTAGAAATTGAGCATTGACTTTTTCATCAGAATGATAAAAATTTTCACATGAAAAAAGACAGATTTAAAGGGCATGGGAAGGCTCCATAAGAGTGCCATACCTTTAAGGATTCATTTTAAAAATAGTTTTTGGTTTGTTCCAAAGATATGGTAACTGTGAGAATCCTGACAGTGCTCCAGCAGTTATCAAGGCTTTCAGTCCATTAATAAACATTTATTTGAACTGTCTTTTAATGGCTGGAAAAATAGCTTTCTCTCTAATACAGCTACAACCTCACCACTCACAATCTATGCCTCTAAAAAGGGCCCCTCAAGCAGAAGTCTCTTGAGTAAACTCCAAGGTCCAAAAGAACTAAAGATGACACCCAGGGTCACCTTCTAACTCTTTGCAAAGATTCATCTTGAGATAGTCCCAAATGCAGATTCCAAAAGTGCCCTTAGCAGCTTGGCAGCATGCCCAGGAACTGCATAGTAATCAGATGTGCCTTTTTCAAAATACAAAGGGAACCTTGGGAAGAAACATATACAGTCAGAATTATGAAATGCTTTTCTTTCCCTGGTGTTCTCCAAATGCCAGGGGTTTCATTTAGTATGACAGGAGAGTTAATATAAATATACTATGCAGATATTTCTCAATTATTCAGGTTCAGATGGGCACTGAAAGGACACTGATCCCCACAACAATAGATAAATTAAAAAATAGTAAATGAGAAAATAATTCATAACATATATAAACAGTGACAGTTTACTTATATTACTCTATAATGTATATTCACAATCTCCCTATCTTCATAAGCATTTAATTTTTTTTTAATTCATTGAAAAAAAAGCATGTTTGTGCATGTATGCCTTGTGTTTCCTTTCTCACATTTGTGGCTGCCATAAAAATCTGAATATTCCAGTTTCAAGGCATTAATGAGTCCCACATCAAATATAAAACTATTGCCTTCATCACCTTCATCAACCTTCATCAAATATTCTTATTTATACTATTCAATAAGGAACACAATTAATTTAAAATAAAAGTAATTAGTGAAATTGCACTTAAAAATGTGGAATATACTCTTTTATGCAAACTATTAGTATAAAAAAATATTGAACTGCTGAGGAAATTGATTCAGACAAATACCTAGAGAACATATATGACCAGCATAGGACAACTCATACCTCTGACATTAAAGAATATTGAAATTTTCTGCTGTCATCATCATATCTTTTTTAATGTATGAATGATTTACATCATATTCTTGCAAGAATGGGTACCTGGTTTTCATTCTTTTTGTTGTTTGCTTGCATTTTATTTTGCGTCTCTTTTTTTCTTGTGTGGCATGATAATTGTATAAATATGTATGCATATATTGGATTTAACATATATTTCCATGATGTTTAACATAATAAAACATAGCATTTAAAGGGTGCCTGGGTTAGTAGATATACTTTTGAATGTCCAAAGGAAACGTTTTATTTTCTATCCTGAAGTACAAGTCCCTCCCATGACTCCCCATTAATCAGATGTTACAAAAGTTATACAACATGAATCTCTACCCCTTATTACATGGCCAGTTCCTGTCCCAAAGGTGCTTACATTCTAGAAGGGAGAAGGTAACAGAAGAGGACTAAGGGCATAAAACAAAAGATTCTTTTCAAATCTCAGGTTACCAACCCTGATTACAAAAATTAGTCCAGTCCCTGCCCCCAAGAAGCTTACATTCTTTTGAGGAAAAATATTCTTCATTATTCTTTTTCCCCTATTATACACACACACACACACACACACACACACACTCATATATGTTAATACACATTGCTTTATGTATCATGTTGGAAGTGAAAAATCAGAACAGAAGAAAAAACAGAAAAAAAGTAGTGACCATAGCATGTGTTGATTTGCATGTAATTTCCATAGTTCTTTTTCTGGATGTAGATGGTATTTTTCTATCCAAAATTTGGATTGCCTTAGATCACTGAGCCACTGAGAAGAACAAGTCTTTCATTGCAAATTCTTGCTGTTATTGTGTACAACGTATTCTTGGTTCTGCTGGTTTCATTAACCATCAGTTCATGTAAATCTTTCCAAGTCTTTCTAAAATCATCTTTTTCATAATTTTATTAGAATAATAATATCCCATTATCTGCATATATCACAATTATTTTTAGCCATTCTCATATTAATGTATATCCACTCATTTTCCAATACTTTGCTATCACAAAAAAAAAAAAAAACTGCCACAAATATTTTTGCACATATGGGTCCTTTTCCCTTTATAATTTGTTTGGGAAACAGATCAAGTAATGGCACTGCTGGTCAAATGATATGTACAATTTTATAGCTCTTTGGGCATAGTTACAAATTGCTCTTTAGAATTGTTGGATCATTTCACAACTCCACAAACAATGCATTGGTGTCCCAGTTTTCCCACATTCTCTCCAACAATTATCATTATCTTCTTCTTTTCATCTTAGCCAAGCTGAGAGATGTGAGGTGGTACCTCAAAGCTAATTTGCATTTCTCTAACCAATAATGATTTGAAGCGTTTTTCATATGACTACAAATGGTTCTAATTTCATCATTTGAAAATTGTTCGTTCGTATGCTTGGACCATTTATCAACTAGGGAATGACTTATATTCTTATAAGTTTAACACAGTTCTTTATATATTTAAGAAATAAGACCTTTATCAGAAACACTGGCTGTAAATTTTTTCCATCTTTATACTTCCCTTTAATCTTGTTTCTGTTGGTTCTGTTTGTACAAAATCTTGTTAATCTAATGCAATCAATGTTATCCCTTTTGCCTTTCATAATTTTCTCTAGTTCTTCTTTGGTCATAAATTCCTCCCTTTTCCAAAGATCTGATAGGTAAATTATCCCTTGCTCTCCTAATTTGTTTATGGGACCATCTTTTATGGTCAAATCATGTGTGCATTGTGACTTATTTTGATATGGGGTATGGATTATAGGTCTATGCTGAGTTTCTGACATTTTCTTTTCCAGTTTTTCCAGCAATTTTTGTCAAGTAGTGAGTTCTTATTCCCACAGAAGCTGGAGTTTGGGGTTTTATTAAATACTAGATCATTATATGTCTTGATTGTTGTCATGTGTATCTTATCTATACCACTCTATTTCTTAGCCACCATTCTATTTCTGAGCTAGTACCAAATGATTTTGATGACTACTGCTTTATAATATAGTTTTAGGTATGGTGCTGGTAAGCTATCATCCTTTGCATTTTTTTCACCTTAATTCCCTTGATATTCTTGACATTTTGTTCCTTCAAGATGAATTTTGTTATTATACTTTCTTACACTATAAAATAACTTTTGGCAGTTTGATTAGTATGGTACTGAACAAGTTGATCACTTTAGAGAGAATGGTCATTTTTATTATAATAACTTGTCCTTGATTGTTCTTTGAAGTTCTTGTGGGTTTTAGTTTTCTGATTTAAGTTTCATTTCTCCAATTTAATTTTTATAACTATAGAAACCAAATAAATGCATAGCAATTTCTCATAATTTCCCCTTTTTATCTTTTTTGATAATCTGGTTTTCACATCTTTTTCTAAACTCTCAAATGTAGCTAATACTTTTTACATCCCATTTCATAAAAATCTATAAACCCCTTCATAGATCTCCTTACACAGAATGGATAATTAATCCCTGAATTCTGTGCTAATTTTTTGACAGGACTGTACTAGGAGTATCTTCATATCTTTTACAAATCAGCTCTGTCAGACATTTTGCTAATATTGTCTTGGCACAACACCACTTCTGGATTGTCTTCTGTCTTAAAATTATCATATTATTCCATCTACTTTCCAGACTTTAAGTCTTTGAAATAATTTTTGGGAATCTCATTTCCAATAGGTTTGGTTACAGTGACTTGTCTAAGCTGAATTCATTGTGTGTAGGGCTGTATCTTAGTCCTGGGTCTCAGAAAAATCTGATTTCAAATTATAAGTATCCAAGAGCGCTTAGTATGCAAATGAATTTGAGACTGAACAAATGAGACAACTGTTCTCTACTTATCTGACATATTCCTGCCTTTAATGTTTCCTTTATACCCAAAGAATTTTCCAATATTCTTTCTGGACAGGTAAAGAATAAACTATATATTTTTTATTTTGTTCCCTTTTTTCTTTGTCGATTTATTTAGCATATCCAAAATGAGGTGGAGGGAGAAGTTATTTGAAAAGGAATGTTAAGGATCTGCTTTTACATTTGAGATACAAATGTAAAAGTCAAGGCAATCCATTATTTCAATGAGTTTTTATTCTAATAGAAGAAATTTTTAAAAAGTAGGGGATATGCCCAGAATATACCACAATCAAATAATGCTGTGAATCTTAGAATTTTTCCTTGAATGAAAAGTGAAAACTGTTGAAGGCAGAATGTGCATATGGTAGCATAGCAAAAAGATAGATTCCAGCATTATAGGTTTCAGTGTACCTAAATGTTGGAATCTTTACAAAGGGTTAAGACATTTCTTTACAAAGTGTTAAGACATTGGAGTTGATTTGATCTTAGAAGAAGATATTTTGGGCCAGAACTTGAAACTAGGTACTAAGTAGAACTGATTGAACAATGCTTGTGTTCACACCTTTAGAGAGCTCATAAAAGTACTCAATGGAGTTCACACATGTAGGGCTTAGTCTGAATTCACACCTCTCTCAGGACCAGAGAGCACTCTGGGAGATAACCCAGAATCCCTCTCCCTCCAGAAGGCAGAGTTAACCTTTAGGAGATCACATAAATGAAGGAAGCTCTTGAAGCTAAGAGGAATTTTCTCCGGAACATCAACAGGGCTCTGAGACAGAACACTCTGGAAGAAAAGACTACTCGCCACAGACTGGAGATTGAGAAGCCACGATTCTGAGCTGGCTGGAGGCTGAAGAAAGCAGAGGCAGAAGCCAAGGACAAAGATACAAGATCTCTTGAAGCCAGACAAAGAGATAGGCATCAACTAACCAGGCTGAATTTTGTAAGGAGAAATAAATGTTTGCATTTTTAGCAGCTGGCGCGAATATTGATTATAACTGAGACTAAGGCTGCCTTCCAAGGAAAACCACCAACACCTAAATATGGTAAATTCTTGCCAAGAATTGCCCAGGATGCTAGAGAAGGAAATATAGTTCTAAGTCCAAGTGAAATAAAAACATTGTAGGGAAAAAAATCACATAAACAATATGCATTCATAAACTTGGAATCTGGGCTTAGGGTGTTATAGTGAAAAAAGGACTGAATTTGGAATTAGTGAACCTGATTTTAAATGGCTACTCTGATATTTCTATATTTGTGACATCAAGCAGAGCATTTATTCTCTTTGGTTCACTTTTTTCATTTGTAGAATAAGAGAACTAAATTAAATGACTTAAAAAACATCAAAACAATGTGGCTTGATAATGAGTTAATGCAAATAATTGATTTTTTAAAGAGCCATTGAAGGGAACTGTGAGTGATTTGTCAATAAACTTTATTTTTTACAAGGATTACTTATCTCATCCTTGAAAATCTTTTATGACTGAGAGAAGACATTTTTTCTTGGCAACTTATTCATTTTCAGAAAACTATCAATTATGGGGAAGCTACTATGTTGAAACATCAAATTTAATATTCTGTAACTTCCGTGCTGAGGTCCTAGTTTTCCTCTTAATATCCAAGCAAGGGACTGAATCAAGATGATGGAATAAAGACAAGAATTATCCTAAACTATCTAAAATATCACTCCTCAATAACATTAAAAAAAACTCCTCAATATAAATTTTGGGATGGCAGAATCAAAAAAAGGAAGGGGTAAAATATTTTCCAGCCCAAGGCAACTTAAAAGTGTAGCAAAAAAGGTCTGTCACACAACAGTGAAAATGTAGAACAATCCAGTACATGCCAGCTAACTCCAGAAATACAGGAGGCCTTGGGAATGATTGAATGACCAACCATAGTGACTATTTTAGGAGTTCTAGGCCCACAGATGATAAAAGGATTGAACAATTGTTAAAAGATGCATACAGAGCTCTTTCTGTTGGTATTAGGAGCAGAATTCTGTTGCTTTGCTCATACTCAGATACAGATCACAGTCTCTTTTTTTTTGAACAAACCTGGTAAGTACACACTGGGGTTCTTTTGAACTAAACCATTAAGCATTCCAACTCTACTGCAAAGAGCACAGTTCTGGTTGACTGGCCACATCCTTTGAATGTCAAATGTATGCTTGTCAAAAAGATTATTTTATGGAGAACTCACACAGTGCAAGAGCTCATAAGGTAATCAGAAAAAGAGATACAAGAGCACTCTCAAGGTTTCTCTCTTAAGAACTTTAGAACCGATTATATGACATTTGAGACACTTGGCAAGGACTACCCAATGTTTTTCCTTCACCCAGAGAAGGTGCTGTGCTCTATGAGGAAAGCAAAATTGAATAACATCCAGAGCTTCCAAGAAAAAAAAACATATTAATTGCTCTCAATCCATAGAAGAGCTCAAAAAAGAATTCTGAAAATCTAATAAGAGAAGTAGAGGGAAAATTGTGAAGAGAAATTAGATTGAGGCAAGAAAATCATGAAAAAAAAAAAAGTTAAAATCTTGATAGAGGAGACACAAAAAATACTGAATAAAATAAGACTCTAAAAAGCAGACCAGACCAAATGATAATGAAAGTATAAAAAGTCAATGAGGAGAATGCCTTAAAAAAACAGAATTGGCTTAATGGAGGGGAACTCCATTGAAGAAAACAACTCTTTTAAAAGTAAAATTGGCCAGATGTTAAGGCGGTACAAAACCTCACTGAAGAAAATAATTTCATAAAAATTTTAAATTGAACAAATAAAAGCTAATAATTTTATAAGAAAACAAGAAGCAATAAAATAAAACCAAAAAAATAGAAGACAATGTGAAATATCTACTGGAAAAACAACTGACCTGTAAATTAAATCCAGAAGATATAATTTTAAAATTATTAGACCACCTGAAAGCCATGATTCAAAAAAAGATCTTAGATATTATCTTTCAAGAAATTGTCAAGGAAAATTGTCCCATTACTCTAGAACCAGAAGGTAAGATGGAAATTGAAACAATCCAGTGATTACCTTTTATAAGAAATCCCGAAATGAAAATTCCCAGGAATGTTATAGACAAATTCCAGAAGTCACAGGCCAAGGAGAAAATAATGCAAAAAGCCAGAAACAATCCAAGTATTGTAAAGTCATAGTCAGGATCACACAAGATTTAGCAGCTTCTACATTGATGATCTAAGGGTCCATAATATGATGTTGCAGAGGGCAGAGTTAGGATTACAACCAAGAACCACCTACCTAGCAATGTGAGTATAATTCTTTAGGGGGGAAATGAAGATTTAACAAAACTGAGAACTTTCTAACATACCTGATGAAAGGACCAGAGCCAAACAGAACAATTGTTTTAAATAAAAGATCCAAGAGAAACATAAAAAAGAAAAACATGAAAGAAAGATTATAAGGACATCAATAATGTTAAATTGCTCAAGTTTCCAGTTGGGAAGGTCATACTTGAAACCTTCTAAAATATTTATCATTATAAAGGTAGTTGGAAGGAGTGTACGTAAAATAAGGGCACTGGTGTAAGTTGACTATTATGGAATGATAATCAAAAAATAAAATAATGGGTGAAAAAGAGGGATGACCTGAAAGAAGGGAAGAGATTGAATGGGGTAAAAGTCTCATATAAAAAGTTTGAAAGAAGTTTTATAATAGAAGGGAAAATTAGGGATGCTTCTTAAACATTAATCTTTCTTTTTTTCCTCTGTTTTTAAAAATGTATTTTGTATTTTATTTTCCCTAGTTATATGAAAAAACAATTTTAAACATTTTTTAAAATTAAAATTATTTCCTTCCTCTTTTCTCCCACCCTAGAAAAGTTCAGCAATTTGAAATAAACTATACTTGTGTAGTCATACAAAACATTTCCATATTAGTAATGTCTTCAGGAATTGGGGCAAACATAAACCAAAACAAACAAACAAACAAAAAAACCCTCCAGAAAAAGTTTAAAAAATATTCTTAAATCTCTATTTAGATACTATCAGTTCTTTCTTTGGGGATGAACAGCATTTTTCATTAGACGTTTTTCAAAATTGTCTTGGACCATAAAAAGAGCTAAGTCATTCAGAGCTGATAAGCTTATAATTTGGCCGTTGAAACTTAATCTCATTAGATTTGGCTCAAAAGAAAGAATACATTCACACTCAGTTGTATATATAAATCTATCTTATTCCACATGGAAACAGAAGGGAAGAAAGAAAGAAAGAAAAGGGGATAGGGCTGATAGAAGAGAAGGCATATTGAAAGAGACAGTAGTCAGAAGCAAAACAGTTTTAAGCAGAGACAGAGAGAAAGCAGAAAAAAAGGATAACTGGGAAAAATGGGATTGGGATTGAAGGAAACACACAGTAAATCATAGCTCTTAATGTAAATGTGATGAACTCATTCCAAAACACAGAATGAAGAGTATATTAAAAACCAAAAATAGATAATGTGTTGTTTACATGAAACACACTTGAAGCAAAGAGACCATCACACAAAGCACACAGATTAAAAGTAAGGAACTGTAGCAGAATCTATTATACTTCAGCTAAATGAGGAGAGGGGAGGAGGAAGCAGAGGTAGCAATCATTATCTAAGGCAAAAGAAAAGGAAAAAAAAAAAGAACTAATGAAAAGAGATAAATGGGGAAATTACATTTCTTAAAGGAAAAGTTAAAAAAAAAACTTTAGTTCAAGTTCTCAAATTTCTACTTTCAGAATTACATAAATCTAAGAAAAAAATACCAACAAAAAATAAATTAATGTAGAAAAATTAGGTATGATAGACTTCTATAGATAAAATGGGAAAAGAAAGGAATATAACTTTTCTCAGCTGTATATAATGTTTCCAAAAACTATTTAGAGAATAAAATCCTCAAGAGTAAATGCATAATAAAAGTGATGTTAAATACATCCTTTTCAATTCATAACACAATAAAAATCATATTCAATAAAAGGTTGTGGAAACACAAAGTTACTTGGAAACCAAATAAGCTAATTTTAAAAAATGAATAAATCAAAGAAAAAATCCTGGAAAAAATAATTTTATTAAAGAGAATGATAACAATGAGACAATATACTAAATTTGTGAAATATAATCAAAACAGTACCAAGGGGGAAACATATCTCTAAATATTTACTTCAATACAATATAAAAAATACAGACTAATGAATTGGGCATTCAAGTAAAAGAACTAGCAAGGAAATCCTGAAAAGCAAAGAAGAGATGGATAAAATTGAAATTAAGAAACTTATTAAACTAATAAATAAAACCCAGAGCTGGTTTTATGAAGGAAAAAAAACAATAAAATAGACAAATCATTGATCAAATTAATAACAATAAAAAGGTCATATTTGAAATAATTAACAAGTTTAGCAAAGTTTCAAGACACAGAATAAATCCTCATAAATAATCAGCATTTCTATTTATTACCAACAGCCCCACAATAAGAGAATGAAAGAAAAATTCCATTAAAATAATTACAGACAATAAAAAATATTTGTGACTTTATCTACAAATGCAAACCCAGCTATTATATGAATACAGCTATTAAACATTTCATATAAAATCGTATAAACAACTAGAAAATATTAATTTTTCATTATATTATATATAACATAATATTATAACAGTATTATATTCTACAATATAATAAAATAGAAATTCTACCTAAGTTAATTTACTTATTGTTATACTAATGAACTATCCAAAAATCAAAAAAGCAAGAAAAATTTAATTAAATTCTTTTGTAAGAACAAAAGATTAAAAATATCAAGAAAATCACCAAAAAATTGTGAAAGAAGGCCCAGCTATACCAGATTTCAAACTATATTCCCAAGTAGTGATCATTGAAACAATCTCTCAGTAGTTAAGAAATAGAGTGAAGGATCAGTGGGATTGATTAGATACATAATATAACAATATATAATGAAAAATAACCATAGTAGTCTAGTATTTGGTAAACCTAAAGATGCATGATTTTAGGAGAAGACATTATTAGAAACAACAACTCAAACTGCCATCTAGAATGTGCAGTGGATTGATCACAAGACCCATAATTAGAAGAACATTAGTTCAAATCCTACCTCAAACACTTAATATTTATTAGCTATGTCTCTCTGGTCAAATCGCCTAACCCCAATAGCGTCACAAAGAGGGGAAAAAACGATATGGTCAAAGATATAGTACATGATTTAGACATAACAGGTGATACCATATATAAATTAAGGGAGCATGGAGTAGTTTAACTATCAGATATATGGTTAAGGGGAAAAAATATGACCAAACAAGAGATAGAGGGAATTTTGAAATGTAAAATGGATAATTTTGATTATATTAAATTAAATGATTTTACACAAACAAAAGTGATATGGTAAAAATTGGAAATAAAGCAGAAAACTGAAGGGAGGTTACAGCAAGTTTCTTTGATAAATGCCTTATTTCTCAAATATATGGAATAGAGAGTCAAATTTCTAAGAATTCAAGAGGTTCTTCAAATGATAAATGGGCAAAGGATATGAATAAGCAGTTTTTACATGGAAAAATAAAGTCATCTATTATCATGTGAAAAAATTATGTAAATCACTATTGACTAGACAAATAAAAAATTTATTAATTAATATGACAGAAAAGGAAATGAAAAATGTTAAAAGGGAAGTGGGGAAATGAAGACACTAAAGGACTATTGTTAAAGCTTTGAAAGGATCCAACAATTATAAAGAATATTTTGAAACTATGCCTAGTAGGCTATAAAATGTGCTTAACCTTTGATCCAGAGATATTACTAGAGGTCCGTATCCCAAAGATATTTTTAAAAAGGAAAAGGACCTAAATTTCTAAAAATATTTATAATAGCTCTTTTTCTCATATAAAAGAACTGGTAATTAAGGGAATATTTATTCATTGTGGAATGGATAAACAAGTTGTGGTATATGATTGTGATAGAATACTATTGTGGTATAAGAAATGCCAAACATGATTCTTAAAGAAAAACCTGGAAAGTGAAGTGAGCAGAACCAGGAGAGCAGCACTATTCTAATGACAAATCAAATGTGAATGACCTTGATTGATGTATTTATAATCAAAAAAGCTATCCATCTGTAGAGAAAGAACTGTTGGAGACTAAATGAAAATTGAAGCATACTTCTTTAACTTTCTTGTTATTTTTTTCTTATTTTTATCTCTGTGTTATTTTGTTATTTTTGTTTTCCCAACAATATACTTAACATAGAAATATGTTTTCACAACTGCCCATGAAAAAAGTATAGCAAATTAATCACTGTCTCAGGGAAAGGTTCAGGGAGAGAGAGAATTAGAAATTCAATTTTTTTAATTATAATTTTTATATATAACTGGAAAAAATATTTTAAAAGATTTAAGAAGAATAAGTCTAAACTTTTTTTCCATGTTATAACCTTTCATATACCAAAGACATATATCATCTCTCAGTTTATTCTCTTCTCAGGCTAAAATGCTCCAAATTCCTTCAATAAATCATGTCATGGTAGGATTTTGCAGGCCCTCAATTTTCAGGTCACCTTCTGCTGTCTCTGTCCTAGCTTGTCATTTTACTTATTAAATTTTACTGCTGAGAAGTTGAGACACTGCATGAGAAGTACAAATTATATCAGTGATAAAATAACCTGGAAACAAAGGTTGAATTCTTTAATCTGGTGATTAATTGCAGATTTATTTTTCTTTAAGAGATTTATCATATTTGGTCTCAGTATGAGAAAATAGACAATGTCATATTTTCAGAAACTGATACAGAGATGAGTAACAGTGTCACAATTAAATAAAGTGAGGGAGCATTCTGGAATGCAATCAGAACTATGCTCCTAAAATGACAAAACTGTGTACATCCTTCATGCTAATAGTATTACTGATAGACTTATACTTTAAAGGAATCAGTAAAAGAGGAAAAGGTCTTATATATATGAAAATATTCATAGCAGCATTTTTTATATCAAAGAAGTGAAACCTAAGAGTTTGCCCATCAGGCAAGGTATGGCTGAACAAATTATGATATATGAATTTAATACAATATTAATGAGTTTTAATAGCAGATGAAAGGATGATATTAGAGAAATATGGGAGAGCTTATAAGACCTAATGTTGAAATGCTACCTAGGGGAGAATACCGTTGATGTACCCTTCTTATCTAGACATATCTTCCATATCTTGTGCTTTTAAAAAATTAATGTTTTATATTTTCCTCAGTTACATGTCAAGAAAAAAGTTTAGCATTATTTTTTAAATTTCTTTTATTAAAATAGTATTTTATTTTTCCAAATGTATGTAAAGGTAGTTTTCAAAATTCATTTTGTTTTCCAATTTTTTTCTCCTTTTCACCTCCTCAAGACTGCAAGCAATCTGCTATAGGTACAACACTTTTAAGCATATTTGCATTGTCATGTTGTGAAAAACAACAACAACAACAACAACAATAAAAGGTAAAAATGCTGTGCTTGCATCCACATTCATTCTTCATGATTCTCTCTCTGAATGCAGATGGTACTTTTCATCCCAAGTCTATCATAATTTTCTTGGGTCACCCCAATGGCGAGAAACATTAGGTCTATCATACTTGATTATCACATTATTATTCATAATGTTCTCCTTATTTCATTTAGCATAAATTTATAAATTTAGCATAAATCCATGTCTTTCCAGTTTTTTTCTGAAATCAACCTACTCATCATTTCTTATAGAAAAATAATATTTTGTTATATTTATATACTATAATTTATTCAGACATTCCCTAATTCATGGGAATTCACTCAACTTCCAATATTTTGCCACCTCATCACAAAAAGAGCTGCTATAAATATTTTTACACAAGTAGGTCATTTCCTTTTTTTTAAATTATCTTTTTGGGACATAGACCTAGTAGTGTTATTACTGGATCAAAGGGTATGAACAATTTGGTTGTCCTTTGGACATACTTTGAAATAGCTCTCCAGGAGTGTTAGATAACTTCATAACTTCACCAACAATGCATTAGTTTTTTCAGTTTTTCCATATGCTTTCAAACTTTTAATGATTTCCCTTTTCTGTAATATTAGACTAATGGGCATGAAGTAGTACCTTCAAGTTGTTTTAATTTGCATTTAATTTGATTTTCTAATCAAAAGTTATTTAAAGCATTCTTCACATACCCAAATATATCTTTGCCTTCTTCATCTGAAAACTGCTTGTTTATATTCTTTGATTGTTTATCAATTGGGGAATGGCTTGTATTATTATAAATTTGACTCAATTCTCTATATATTCAATAAATGAGACCTTTATCAGAGGCACTTGCTATATATATATTATTTTCTAGCTTTCTGCTTTCCTTTTAATCTTGCTTAAATTAGTTTTGTTTATCCAAAATCTTCTTAATATAGTAAGAATCATCAATTTTGCATTTTATAATACTCTTTATCTCTTATTTGGTCATGCATTTTTCTCTTCCTCATACATCTGATAGATAAGCTATTCCTTGTTATTCTAATTTGATTATGGTGTCACCCTTTATATATAAATCATTTAAACATTTTAACCTTATTTTGTTACATGGTGTGAGGGGCTAGTCTATATGCCTAGTTTCTGCCATACTATCTTCCAGTTTTTGCCAAATAGTGAGTTCTACTACCAGAAGTTGGAATATTTGAGTTTATCAAGCAGTAAATTACTATACTCATTGAATATTGTATCTTGCGTATCAAATAAATTGCACCGGTCCACTATTCTATATCTCAGCTAATACCAGATAGTTTTGGTGATTACTAATTTAGAATATAGCTTGAGATTTAGTATTGCTTAGGCCACCATCCTTTGTATTATTTTTCATTAACTCCCTTGATATTCTTGACCTTTTGTTTTTCCAGATGAATTGTTATTTTTTTTTAGTTCTATAAGATTATAACTTTATGTATGTATGTATATAGACATATCATATATACATAGATATGTATATATATATATATATATATATATATATATATATACATACACATTAGTATTTTGATGGGTATAGCATTGAATAAGTAAATTAATTTAGGCAAAATTGTCATTTTATTATAATGTCTTGGCCTACTCATGAGCAATAGCAATAAACTATTTTTCCAGTAGTTTAAATCTGACTTTTGGGGGAAAGTGTTTTGCAATTTTAATCCTATAATTCCTGGATTTATCTTGATAGGTGAACACCTAAGTATTTTATATCGTTTACATTTATTTTAAATGGAATTTTTCTATCTCTTGTTCCTGTGTTTTGTTGGTCATATAAATAAATGCTGATTATTTATGTTATATCTTGCAACTTTGCTGAAGTTGTTAATTATTTCCAGTATTTTTAGTTGATTCCCTAGGGTTCTTTATATCATCATATCATCTGCAGTTGGTCATAATTTTGTTTCCTTATTGCCTGTTCTAATTCCTTTGATTTCTTTTTCTTCTCTTATCACCATAGCTAAAATGTATAGTACTGTATTAAATAATAGTAATGATAATGGCCACCCTTGTTTTATCTCATATTTTATTTGAAGGGCTTCTATCACAGATAATTTTCACAAATAGTTTTAGGTAAATACTGCTTATTGTTTTGAGAAAAGCTTCTTTTATTCCTATGATCTCTAGTGTTGTTTTTTTTTTAGAAGAAGGGGTGTTGTATTGATGTTATTGATGCTATTGATGCTATTGAGATAGTCCAATGATTTCTGTGGATTCCATTACTGATATGGTCAATTATACTGATAGTTTTCCTAATATTCAACCAGCCCTACATTCATTTATAAAGCCAACCTGGCCATAATGTGTAATCCTTGTGATATATTATTATAATTGTCTGGCTAATATTTTTTTCAAAATTTTTGCATCAATATTCTTTAGGGAAATTAGTCTATTGCTTTCTCTATTTCAGCTCTTCCTGATTTAAGTTTCAGCACTATATTTGTGTTATAATAGAAGTTTGATAGAACTCTTTCACTTAATGGTTTATATAGTATTGGAATTAATTGTTCTTCAAAAGTTTGATAGAATTCACTCATGAACTCATTTGGTCCTGGGATATTTTACTCAGGTAAAATGAAGGGAGTTCATTACTTTGTTCCTTTTTTTATTTTCCTAAGATAAGGTTATTTAGATTTTCTATTTCATCATCCTTTAACTAAGGTAATTTGTATTTTAATAAATACTTATTGATTTTGCTTATGGTATTAAATATGTTGGCATATATTTGGGAAAAATATTTCCTAAGAATTAGGCTAATTTTTTCTTTCTTGGTAGTGATTAGACTGTTTTCGTTTTTTGATGCCAGATTTTTGTTTTGGTCTTTATTTAAATCAAATTAATCGATGCTCTATACAATTAGTTTTTTTCTTTCATAAACCACTTCCTAGATTTATTTATGTTTGATACTTTTTGTTGTTGCTGCTGCATGTTCAATTCATTAATCTGTTATTTTTATATTTTGTTGATGTAAGAATTTAGAGAAATAAAATTTCCCCTAAATATTGCTTTGATATAACATAAATTTTGACATATTATCTGTTTTTATTCTTTTTAATGAAATTATTGATCATTTCTATGATTTGTTCTTTGTCTTATTCTTTAATATTAAATTATTTAGTTTTCATTTGATTTTAATATACTTTCCATTGCCATTTGTTGAATGTATTTTAATTGTGTTGTGAACTAAAAAGGATACATTTACTATTTCTGCTTTTTTACATTTTATTTTGATATTTTAATACCTTATTACATCATCTATTTTGTGTAGTTGCCATGTGTTACAAAGAAAAAGGTATTATCTTTTCTGTTTCCATTCAGTTTTATCCAAAGTTCTATCATATCTAAATTTTTAAATATATTACTTACTAAATCTGTTTCTTACTTATTAATTTTTGGATTGGATTTATCACATTTTGAGAGGGGACAATGAGGTCCACCAATAGTATAGTTTTGCTGTCTGTTTTTCCTTTTACTCACTTAACTTCTCCTTTAAGAATCTGGATGTTATTTGAAGAATTGTATATGTTTATTTTGTATTGGATAATTTGCTTTCAAGGGGAGGAAACAGGTGGGTGGGAGAAAAATAAAAAACACAAGATTTTGCAAGGGTGAAGGCTGAAAACTATCCTTGAATGTATTTTGAAAAATAAAAAGCTATTATGAAAAATAATATTAAAAAATAATCTGGATGCTATGACAGTTAGTGAATATGTTTAATATTGATAATTTTTCATTGTCTATGATAATTTTGAGCATGATTTAATTTCCTTCTTTATCTCTTTCAATTAAGTCTTATATATGCTCTTACTTTGAGAATAGAACTGCAACTGCTGTTTATTTTTTAATGTCAAATGAAGCACAATAGATTTGGTTCTAGTCCCTTATGTTTACTCTGTATGTGTCTGCTATTTTTTTGTTGTTCTTGCTGTTATTGTTTTAATTAATTAATTAATTGCATTTTAACACACATTGTTTTGTGAATCATGTTGGGAGAGAAAAATAAAAAATAAAAGGGAAAAATCATAGGAGATAAAAAAACAGAAATAAAGAAATGAACATAGCATGTGTTGATTTACATTCAACTTCCATAGTTCTTTTTCTGGATGCAGATGGCATTTTCTATCCAAAATCTATTTGAATTGCCTTGGAACACTGAACCACTGAAAAGAACCAAATCTTTCATAGTTGATCATCACACGTTCTTGCTGATACTGTGTATAATGTATTCCTAATTCTGCTTGTTTTGCTCAGCATCAGTTAAAGTAAATCTTTAATTCACGCATTTAATTTCCTTGTTCCTGGTGGTTTGATTTTTTTCTTTCCTTTTTCTAATCAAATTAACCAAAAGTTTATCTCTTTTGTTCTTTTCTTCATAAAGCAAACTCTTACATTTATTAATTAATTCATCAGATTTCTAATTTCTAAAATGGGACTATTCAAATAATTTCTTTCATCTTCTATTAATTTTGGTAATATATGTTTGTAAATATTCATCCATTTTGGTTAAATTGTCAGATTTGCTGCCATACAGTTGGGCAAAATAGATCTCAATTACTGCTTTAATTCTAATTTTCAATTTTATTAATCTCTCCTTTGAGTTTCAGAATATCTGATTTGATATTTAATTGGGGATTTTTAATTTGTTCTTTTTCTAGCTTATTTAGTTGCATGCCCAATTTATTGACCTACTCTTTCTCTACTTTATTCATGTAGCTATTTAAAGATATAAAATTCCTCTAAGAACACTATTGACTGCATGCCACAGGTTTTGATATGTTGTCCCATTATTATCATTCTCTTGGATGAAATTATGGATTGTTTCTGTGATTTGTTGTTTGACCCACTCATTCTTTAGAATTAGATTAATTACTTTCCAATTGGATTTTAGTCTATCTTTTTCTGCCCCTTTATTGAGTATAATTTTTATTGTATCAGGGTCTGACAAGGTAGCATTTACTATTTCTGCCTTTCTGTACTTCATTGTGAGGTTTTTATGCCCTAATACATGGTCAAATTTTGTGTAGATGCTATGCACTGATGAGAAAAAAAAAAGTTTGCCTCTCTGTTCTTATTCAATTATCTCCAGATAATTCAAGATTTTCTCAGATTCCCTTAACCTCTCCAGTTTCCTTCTTGTTTATTTTGGGGATAAATTCATCTGATTCTGAGAGGGGAAGCTTCAGATCCCTTAGTAATATAGTTTTTTGGTCTACATTTCTTGGAACTGTATTAATAATTTAAGAATTTGTATGCTCTCCCACTCAGTGCATACACACTTAATATATTATTAATTCATTGTTTATTATACCTTTTATAAAGATATTCTTTCTTTCCTTATCTCTTTTAATTAGATCCAATTATACTTGTCATTTATCTGAGATAAGAATTACTACCCCTGCTTATTTTACTTCAGTTGAAGCATAATAAATACTGCTCCAGATTTTTACCTTTAATCTGACTGTGTCTCTCTGTGTTTCTTGTAAACAACATATCATAGTTATGGGGGAGTTCACCTCATTCACATCCACAATTATAAATACTAGATCTGTATTTCCCTGGATCTTATTTTCTCCCCTGAGCATTCTTTTGTTCTCTCTACCCTTTGCTTAGTAATGTTTTGTTTTGTTTTGAACCTATCCTACACATTACCTTATCTTCTTTCAACCCCACTTCTCTTATCCTTTTCTCTAGTGTTTCTGCCTTCTCTCTAGCCCCTCCCTTTTCTTTCCTCTTTTCCATTCTACTTCTTTATATAGTTAAATCAATGTTTATACCAAGCTGAATGATTAAGTTATGCCCTCTGTGAGCCAAAACTGATGAGATGAAGCTTCAGACAATGTTCATATCCCTTCTTTCTCTTCCTCAATTGTAACAAATCTTTTGTGCCTCTTCATTGATGTAATTTGTCCCATTTACTCTTTTCTAAGTACAACTCTTTTTCTACCCCTTAATGTCTTTTTCTTTGATATCACATCAAAGTCCATTCAAAATACACTGTCAATCCATGTGAAACCGCTGCTAACTGCCCCAATAAAAGATAATGTTCTCAAGGATTATAGATATCATTTTTCATCTAGGATACAAACAGTTTTTTCCTTTAAATAATATATATTTTCCTCTGTTTGCCCTTCTATGCTTCTCTTGAGTCCTGTGTTTAAAGATTAAATTTTCTGTTTAGTTCTGGTTTTGTCCACAGAAATGATTGAAAGTCTCTTACTTCATTGAAGATCCATCACCTCCCCTGAAAGATTATGCTAAGTCTTTCTGAGCAGTTAATTTTTGGTCATAACTTTAGGTTCTTTGCTTTCCAGAAGATGATATTCCAGGCCCTTCAATCTTTTATTGTAGAAGCTGCCAGATCCTGAGTAATTATGACTGTTGCTCCTTGATATTAGAACTGTTTTTGTCTGGTAGCTGGCAGTATTTTTAACTTGAGACTGTAGTTTTGGAATTTTGCAACAATGTTCCTTGGGGTTTTCAGTGAATTCTTGCAATGACTATTTCTCCCTCTGTTTCTAGAATATCAGAGCAGTTTTTCTACATGATCTCTTGAAGAATGCTATCCTGGCTTTTGTTTTTGGTCATGGCCTTCAGCTAGACTAGCAATATTTAAATTGTCTCTTCTAGATCTATTTTCAGATTGGTTGTTTTTCCAATTAGGCATTTTATATTGTCTTTCATTTTTTCATTCATTTTAATTTGTTTGACTGACTGTTGATGTCTTATAGAGCCAATGGCTTCCATTTGCTCTATTCTAGTTGTTAATGTATGATTTTCTTTGGTTAGCTTTTGAATTTCTTTTATTTTCATTTGTTTAATTCCACTTTTGAAGGTGTTTTATTCAATGGATTTTAATTTTCTTTATGTAATTCCCTCAAATTCACTTTATACTTAATATCTTCAATCTATATATATAATTTTTTCTACCTATACTATTTTAGATGATGATGATATGACTATGATACAATAATTTTAGAACTATAAATATCTTTCCCTATAGGGACATAAACAGTTTATTTCCATTGAATTCCTTGTATTCTTTTCCCATTTTTCCTTGTTTATGCTTCTCTTGGGTTTTGATATTGGGAGTGAAAGTTTTGGTTTAGATCTATTCTTTTGCTTATGAAATCTTGAAATATTTGTATTTCGTCAAATGATCATTTTTCCACTAGTGGTGTTATATTTAATTTTTCTGGGTACATGATTGTTGGTTGTAGTTCTAAACTTCTTTGCCTTCTGGAATGTCATGTTCTATGACCTCTGATCCTTCAATGTTGAAACTGCTAAGTCCTATGTAATTCTGATTGTGATTCCTTAATATTTGAATTGCGTCTTTCTGGCCATATTTTTTACTGAACCTGTTACTTCTGCAATTTGACTATAATGTTATTTGGGAATTTTATCTTCTAGGGTGATTTGTACAATCTTCTCTTACCTATTTTTCCCTCTGGTTCCAAGACATCAACATAATTTGCCTTGAAAATTTCTTGAAAGATGTGGTCCAGATTCTCCTTTTGATTATGATTTTCAGATAGTGCAATGATTCTGATATTGTCTTTCCTTCATCAGTTTTCCAGTTGAGTTGTTTATCTCCATAAGGTATTTTACATTTTCCTTTTTTTTTTTATCATTTTGAATTTGCTTGATTGACTCTTAATGTCTCATAGCTTCCATTTTCCCAGTTATAATTTTTAATGTGCTATTTTTTCTCAATTAGTTTTTGTACTTTCTTTTCCATTTCACCAATATCATTCACTAGGAAGTTTTTTTTTAGTGGATTTTAAAAAAAGAAATTATTGATTTTTTCTATTCTTCTAAAACTCATCTTTTCTTCCTGTCAAAATATGTTTTAGCCTTATCTCTGTCCAAATTACGTGAATTTTTATACCACCATCGTTTCTCTTTTTCCTAGTAAATTTACTGATTTTTTTAATACACATTACATTATGAATCATGTTCGGAGAGAAAAATCAGGGCAAAAAGGAAAAAAAAATGTGGAAGAGATAAAAAAAAAAACATAAAAAAAGAAGTGAACATAGCATGTGCTGATTTATATTCAGTCTTCTTAGTTTTTTTCTGTATGCAGATGGCATTTTCTGTCCAAAGTCTACTGGGATTGCTTTGGATCACTGAACTACTGAGAAGAACCAAGTCATTCATAGTTGATCATCACACATTCCTATTGTTATTGTATACAATATATTTCCTGATTCTGTTTATACATCGGTTTGTATAAATCTTTCCACACCTTTCTAAAATCAGCTTGTTGATCATTTTTATAGAACAATAATATTCCATAATTTTCATACACCACAACTTATTGGGCATCTACTCCTTTTCCAATTATTTGCTACCACAAAAAGAGCTATCACAAACATTTTTGCACATGTGAGTCTTTTTCCCTCTGAGATTTCCTTGGGATACAGATCCAGTAATGGCACTACTGGGTTTCAGTGGATCCTTGTATTGCCTTTTCCATTTGTTTACTTCTGCTTTGTAAGCAGTTTATCTAACTATTGCCTTTTATTTCATGATTTTCTTGCATTTTTTTCTATATCTCTTATAAGATTTTTAATTTTTTAAATTATTTTATTAAACTAAATAAAAAATAAGAATAGAAAAAGAAAGACATAAAAAAGAAAATAAAGACAAGATCAAACATTATCATGTGCCCAGCAAAATGGGGAAGATTCAAAATATCTAAGAAAAAAATTCTGTTTCAAAAAAGCAAATATAAGATATATGTTTATATCTTATATATGTATATATTATATTATGATTTATATAATATATAATTATAGTATATTATATTGTGTATTTATATGTTATATATAATATTACACATATATTAAAATATATTTTTACATTATATATTATAATATATTATATAGATATACCTTGTAAGAAAGAGATTATAGTCATGATTATGTTTCCATTTCTTTGCTTCCATGAAGGTTATTTTTTTTCTCAGTATGTACTTTTTGTTGTATTCTTTTTCCTCCTTTCACCCCCTTACTACCCAAAGCAGGCTACAAATAAGCAAATATATGTATATATGTATATACACACATAAGCATATAAACACCTATATCTATGTATCTATCTATCTACATACCCTACTCTTTCCTTTCCTCTTTATCTCCTTCTCATTAATCTATACATTTTATTCCACTTCTGTTAATCTAAATACTCCTCTGTATCCTAACCTTATCCTATAACTCCCTTTCCCCTACTCTTTATCCATTTCCCTTTAATCTACATACTTTATTCCACTGCCATAACTCTATACAAGGATTATATATCTTATACCCCACCTTATCCTATTCCATTCCCCACTTATTACCTTAAAGATTTTGGAGGGTACTAAACCCTTTATGGTGGTGGAGGATGCCTGTTTGCTCAAAGATGTGCTGAAGCACATGGTGGTTTCCTGGAGCTTGGGTTCACAGCATTTTCTTACTTTGCTAAGGCACATGGAGTGTCTTGATGTTGGCATTAGCTCACTTCACTACCGGTGAATTAAGGGTTCTCCTGCTAGTTTCCTGAGGTGGGGCTTATACCTGCTCACTGAGAAGCTTCCAATCCTGGAATGTCTCCTACCCTCCACCCCGTCCTTTACTAGAGTGAGATGGACTCCTCTTGCTGATCTTACAAGTTTCCCAAGTTAAAAGATTGTTTCACCCCCATATTGTTACTGGTTCTGCTATTCCAGCACATGTCTTAGGATACTACTTTGTCATTTTTCAGAGATGAATATGGGAGAGTTACAATGAATTACTGTTTTCTCCACAGTTTTGACTTTGCTGTTCTCCCATATTGTACTTCTGAAATACATTTTTAAACTACTCTAGAAACCAATTTGGAATTATACCAATAATCTAGTTAAGTAGATTTGAAACTGTTAGAAAGATTGAGAGTATTAAGTACTTTCATTTATTTATTAGGACATCAATTTAAAGGGATATCTTTAAGAGAGTGCATGAGGAATTTGTCTTTGATCCTATTTGATTTAATGTGTGTATTAATGACAAATGGAAATACAGAAAAAATGCTTGTCAAATTTGCCAGCTATGTAAAAATTACATAATAACTAATGCACTGAATGACAATCAAAATCCCAAAGAGACCACAAAAGGCTAGAATGATGGATTAAATTTGATAAGATATAATTTAATAGAAATAAATGTTAATCTTCATGGGTTCAAAAATTATATAACAAGATGTGAGAATTAAAAAAAAAATTAAAAAGGTAAAAGATATTACCATTACTCCAAGGAGTTCATATTCTAATTCCAGAAGTACAATATAAGGGAAATATGCCTCAACAACGGTTTTCATGAAGAGTATTTTAGAGTGTTATACATTAAATGGAACTTAATAAGGCAATCAAAAGGTTAATTTGAAATTGATATTTTAAGTAGATATAAGATCCAAAACACATAAGAAAGTCTATTCTCCCCTGGACAGCCTATAGATCAAGTATGTTGTCCAATTCTAGATGTTACTTTTTTTGTTGTTGTTAGCAGGGAAGAACCCATGGAAGAGAGTGAGGATAAAGAAGGAATTGAATACTATTAAGTATTAGGATTCTTTGGAACTTCCGGCCAACATGGCGGCAAGGAGGCACACAACTGTGTAAGCTCCGCATTTTCTCTCAGAATCCATCTCATTACAAGCCTCTGAATTAATGCCTGACTGAAAAAAAAATACAAATAGTTATCAAGAGAAGACATCCTTGAGATTCGCCAGGAAAGGTCTGTTTTGGCTCAAGGGCGGGATGGTTTTAGATTGGGCACAGGCTGAGGGCAGTGGCAGCGAGAGCTTGGCAGGCAGCTCACAGCTAAGCAGACCGGAGGGGGTTGGGATGTGATCTCAGCCATCTGAGCCAAAGCTCAGGGAGAGCTTTGCTACAAGCTTGGACACTTTGCCCTGACAGCAAGTCAGTAGCCCAACAGAGAAGCTAAAAACACTGGGGGTGAAGAATACAACCCCAAACAGCTGAAGTTTCTCCAGACCTGGCCACCCCTCCCCCACAGCATCTCAGCACACTCTCAGAGTCTCAGAGCACAGGCACAGCACAGTCCTGCTAGTGCCTCGCTGCTGTCCCCCACAGTCTGTAAAGGAAGCTCAGTAATACCACCCAGACCCTCCCCCCAAAAAAAAGCAGATTCCATTTGGGTTTTTTTTCTTTTTTTCTTTGCTAATTTGTCTCTGATTCTTCTCTGACAAAATGAGCAAAAAATTGAAAAGGACCTTAACGACTGACAGCTTTTATATGGACAGAGAGCAGACTCTAAACCCTGAGGAGACTAAAAGCAGACTGTCTCCAGGTGAATCCCCACAGGAGGAGATCATCTGTTCCTCAGCACAGATGAATCTCATAGAAGAAATTAAAAAGACTCTCACAAGAGAGCTAGAAGAAAAATGGGAAAAGGAGAGGGAGGCTTGGCAAGAGAGTCTAGAGAAGTCATCCCACTCATTTAAAGACAGAGTGGATAAAGAAATCAAATCCTTGAAAAAAAATAGGATTAGTGAACTGGAAACAGAAAATGGCTCTCTAAAAAACAAAATTGGTGAAATGGAAAAAAAATTCAATAGAACAAAACAACACAACTGGACAATTAGAAAAAGATATAAAAAAGTGAATGAAGAAAATGCTTCATTGAAAATCAGAATTGAGCAAATGGAATTGAATGACTTGAGGAGACAAGAAGAATCAGTCAAGCAAAACCAAAAAAATCAAACAATGGAGAAAAATGTGAAATACCTTCTGGGGAAACAACAGACCTGGAAAATAAATCTAGGAGAGACAATCTGAGAATTATTGGACTCCCAGAAAAATATGATGAAAAAAAAGAGCCTAAACACTATTTTCTAGGAAATTATCAAAGAGAACTGCCCAGAAGTTATAGAAACAGAGGATAAAATAGACATTGAAAGAATTCATCAATCACCTACAGAAAAGGACCTTAAAATATATAAAATATTTTTTATTTTATTTTTATTTATTTTTATTTTATTGTTTTATTTATTTTTATTATTTATTTATTATATAAATAAAAATATTTATGTTATTTATTATTAAAATAATAAATTTATTATTATTTAAAAATATATATATAAAGTATAAAATATAGTGGCCAAATTCCAGAACTATCAGATGAAAGAAAAAATACTGCAAGCTGCTAGAAAAAAAAAAAAAAAAAACAATTCAAATATAAAGGAGCCACAATAAGGATTACTCAGGATCTAGCAGCATCCACATTAAAGCATTGAAGGGCCTGGAATATGACATTCTGAAAAGCTAAGAAACTTGTTATGCAGCCAAAAATAACTTACCCAGAAAAAATGAGCATCTTTTTCTAGGGAAGAAGATGGACATTGAAGGAAATAAGTGAATTTAGTCTATTTTTGATGAAAAAAAATGGAACTAAACAAAAAGTTTGATCTATAAATATAGAACTCAAGAGAAACCTAAAAAGGTAAAAAGAAATCTTGGGAACTATATTTCTGCTATGTATGTATAAGATGTATAAAGAACATATGTATACCTTGTTCTAGAAATTAGAGGTAGAAAGGACATTGTACCACAAAAAGAGTAAAATGGGTGTACTACATCTCATGAAGAGGCAAAGGAAACCTATTATATCTGAGAGAAAGAATGGAGGGATATAGTGGGTATTTTACTGCCATCAGAATTGGCTTTAAGAGTAAAAATTTTAGACATATTCAGTTTATGGTGAAACTTCTCCCATCTCATTGAAAAGTGAGAAGGGAAAAGTGAAAAGAGAAGGAACAAGCTAAGCAGAAGGGAATACGGAAACTGTGAGAGAAAGGAGTAAGATAAGGGGAGGAACTCTAAAGTTGGGGAGAGGGATACTAAAAAGGGAGGGCTGTGAGAAGCAAGAGATGCTCACAAGTTTAATACTGGGGAGGAGGGTAAGAGGGAAAGAAGGGAGAAAATCATAAACAGGGGTTAACAAGATGGCAAGTAATACAGAATTGGTAATTTTAACCATAAATGTGAACAGGGTAAACTCCCCCATATAGAGGAAGCAGTTAGCAGAATGGATTAAAAGCCAGAATACTACAATGTGTTGTTTACAAGAAACACACCTGAAGCATGGAGATACAGGCAGAGTAAAGGTAAAAGGTTGGAGCAAAATCTACTATGCTTCAGGTGAAGTCAAAAAAGCAGGGGTAGCCATCCTGATCTCAGATGAAGCAAAAACAAAAATTGATCTAATTAAAAGAGATAAGGAAAGGCATTATATCTTGCTAAAGGGTAGCATAGATAATGAAGCAATATCAATATTAAACATATATGCACCAAGTGGTGTAGCATCTAAATTCTTAAAAGAGAAATTAAGAGAGCGTCAAGAAGAAATAGACAGCAAAACTATAATAGTGGGAGATCTCAACCTTGCACTCTCAGAATTAGATAAATCAAACCACAAAATAAATAAGAAAGAAGAAAAACAGGTAAATAGAATACTAGAAAAGTTAGATATGATAGATCTCTGGAAAAAACGAAATGGAGACAGAAAGGAGAAAACTTTCTTTTCAGCAGTTCATGGAACCTATAAAAAATAGACCATATATTACGACATAAAAACCTCAAACTCAAATGCAGTAAGGCAGAAATAGTAAATGCATCGTTTTCAGACCATGATGCAATACAAATTACTCAACAAAAAGCCAGGGAAAAGTAGACCAAAAAATAATTTGAAACTAAATAATCTCATACTGAAGAATGATTGGGTGAAACAACAAATCATAGACATAATTAATAACTTCACCAAAGAAAACAACAATAATGAGACATCATACCAAAATATGTGGGATGCAGCCAAAGTTGTAATAAGGGGAAATATCATATTTCTAGAGGACTACTTGCATAAAATAGAAAAAGAGAAGGTCAATGAATTGGGCTTGCAACTAAAAATGCTAGAAAAGGAACAAATTAAAAACCCCCAGTCAAACACTAAACTTGAAATTCTAAAAATAAAAGGAGAGATCAATAAAACTGAAAGTAAAAAAACTATTGAATTAATTAATAAAACTAAAAGTTGATTCTATGAAAAAACCAACAAAATAGACAAACCCTTATTAAATCTGATTAAAAAAAGAAAAGAGAAAAATCAAATTGTTAGTCTTAAAAATGTAAAGGGAGAACTCACCACTAATGAAGAGGAAATTAGAACAATAATTAGGAATTATTTTGCCCAACTTTATGGCAATAAATTCGACAACTTAAATGAAATGGAAGAATACCTTCAAAAATATAGCTTACCCAGATTAACAGAGAAAGAAGTAAATATCCTAAACAGTCCCATCTTAGAAAAAGAAATAGAACAAGCTATTAACCAACTCCCTAAGAAAAAATCCCCAGGACCAGATGGATTTACAAGTGAATTCTACCAAACATTTAAAGAACAATTAACTCCAATGCTATATAAACTATTTGAAAAAAATAGGGATTGAAGGAGTCCTGCCAAACTCCTTTTATGACACAGACATAGTACTGACACCTAAACCAGGTAGGCTGAAAACAGAGAAAGAAAAGTATAGACCAATCACCTTAATGAATATCGATGCTAAAATCTTAAATAAAATATTAGCAAAAAGATTACAGAAAATCATCCGCAAGATAATACACTATGACCAAGTAGGATTTATACCAGGAATGCAGGGCTGGTTCAATATTAGTAAAACTATTAGCATAATTGACCATATGAATAACCAAACTAACAAAAAAATATGATCATTTCAATAGATGCAGAAAAAACATTTGATAAAATCCAACATCCATTCCTAATAAAAACGCTTGAGAGTATAGGAATAAATGGACTTTTTCTTAAAATAGTCAGGAACATATATTTAAAACCATCAGTAAGCATCATATGCAATGGGGAAAAACTGGAACCTTTCCCAGTAAGATCTGGAGTGAAGCAAGGTTGCCCACTATCACCATTATTATTCAATATTGTATTAGAAACATTAGCCTCAGCAATAAGAGTCGAGAAAGAGATTAAAGGAATCAGAATAGGCAATTAGGAAACCAAACTATCACTCTTTGCAGATGATATGATGGTATACTTAGAGAACCCCAGAGATTCTATTAAAAAGCTATTAGACATAATTTATAACTTTAGCAAAGTTACAAGTTATAAAATAAATCCCCATAAATCCTCAACATTTTTATACATCACCAACAAAATCCAACAGCAAGAGATACAAAGAGAAATTTCATTCAAAATAACTGTTGACAACATAAAATATTTGGGAATCTATCTACCAAAGGAAAGTCAGGAGTTACATGAGCAAAATCACAAAAAACTTTCCACATAAAGTCAGACTTAAATAATTGGAAAAATATTAAGTGCTCTTGGATAGGCCAAGCGAATATAATAAAGATGACAATACTCCCTAAACTAATCTATTTATTTAGTGCTATACCAATCAGACTTCCAAGAAAATATTTTAATGATCTATAAAAAAATAACAAAATTCATATGGAATAATAAAAGGTCGAGAATCTCAAAAGAATTAATGAAAAAAAAAATCAAATGAAGGTGGCCTAGCTGTACCTGATCTAAAACTATATTATAAAGCAGCAGTCACCAAAACCATTTGGTATTGGCTAAGAAATAAATTAGTTGATCAGTGGAACAGGTTAGGTTCACAAGACAGAATAGTCAACTATAGCAATCTAGAGTTTGACAAACTCAAAGATCCTAACTTATGGGATAAGAATTCATTATTTGACAAAAACTGCTGGGATAACTGGAAATTAGTATGGCAGAAATTAGGCATGGACCCACACTTAACACCATATACCAAGATAAGATCAAAATGGGTCCATGATTTAGACATAAAGAATGAGATTATAAATAAATTGGAGGAACAAAGCATAGTTTATCTCTCAGACTTGTGGAGGAGGAAGAAATTTGTGACCAAAGATGAACTAGAGACCATTATTGATCACAAAATAGAAAATTTTGATTACATCAAATTAAAAAGCTTTTGTACAAACAAAACTAATGCAAACAAGATTAGAAGGGAAGCAAGAAACTGGGAAAACAGCTTCACAGTTAAAGGTTCTGATAAAGGCCTCATTTCCAAAATGTATAGAGAACTGACTCTAATTTATAAGAAACCAAGCCATTCTCCAATTGACAAATGGTCAAAAGATATGAACAGATAATTTTCAGATGATGAAATTGAAACTGTTACCACCCATATGAAAGAGTATTCTAAATCATTATTAATCAGAGAAATGCAAATTAAGGCAACCCTGAGATACCACTACACACCTGTCAGATTGGCTAAGATGACAGGAAAAAATAATGATGATTGTTGGAGGGGATGTGGGAAAACTGGGACACTGATACATTGTTGGTGGAGTTGTGAACGAATCCAACCATTCTGAAAAGCAATCTGGAATTATGCCCAAAAAATTATCCAACTGTGAGTACCCTTTGACCCAGCAGTGCTACTACTGGGCTTATACCCCAAAGAGATACTAAAGAAGGGAAAGGGACCTGTATGTGCCAAAATGTTTGTGGCAGCCCTGTTTGTAGTGGCTAGAAACTAGAAAATGAATGGATGCCCATCAATTGGAGAATGGTTGGGTAAATTGTGGTATATGAATGTTATGGAATATTATTGTTCTGTAAGAAATGACCAGCAGGATGATTTCAGAAAGGCCTGGAGAGACTTACACGAATTGATGCTAAATGAAATAAGCAGAACCAAGAGATCATTATATACGTTAACAACGATACTGTATGAAGATGTACTCTGATGGAAATGGATTTCTTCGACAAAGAGACCTAATTCAGTTTCAATTGATCAATGATGTACAGAAGCAGCTACACCCAAAGAAAAAACACTGGGAAATGAATGTAAACTGTTTGCATTTTTGCTTTTCTTCCTGGGTTATTTTTATCTGCCCAATGCAAATCTCCCTGTGCAACAAGGAAACTGTTAGGTTCTACACACATATATTGTATCTAGGATATACTATGACATATTCAACATATATAGGACTGCTTGCCATCTAGGGGAGGGAGTGAAGGGAGGGAGGGGAAAAATCGGAAGAGAAGTGAGTGCAAGGGATAATGTTGTAAAAAAAAAATTATCGTCATGGGTTCTGTCAATAAAAAGTTATTATAATAATAAAAAAAAGTATTAGGATTCTTTGAAGGAATTTAATATGTTTAGTTTAGCTTGTAGTACAGAAGATAAAGTAGAATTCACTCTCTGAGAGCAGAGGTATTTAATTTTTGTCTTTGTATTTCCAACAATTAGTTTGTATGGTTCATAGTAAGTCCTTATTAAATGCTTATTGAACTGAATTGAATTGAAAAGGAAAATGATGACTATTTAAGGTTTTTAAAACTTTGAGAACAAGTGAAATTTTCTACTTGGTCCCAGAAGGCAGAGTTAGAAATAATGAGAGGAAGCTGCAGAGAGGCAGATTTTAGTTCAATAAATTGGAAAAAAATAAGCTTTCTAGAAGTTACTGCTACTCCCAAATGCAATAGGCTAGCTCAGGAAGTAATGATTTACTCTTACTTGAAGACTTAAAGGTCTTCAAATAAAGGCTTATTAAAGATTGTTCAGAAGTGATTCATCTTTAGAAATAGGAGATACAAGATGGATTCTGATGTCACTTTCAACTCTTGAGATTCTCTCATCATAGGAGTGGATTTTTAAGTTTTAGGAATGACTCAGAAAAATTGCCGTACAAATTGAACAAAACAAAAATCCTCCTTCATAATCACAAAAAAAGCCTTTTGAATTTGGGGAGAGTTGAGTGCATTCTTTTTTCAAAACAAGATACAGGTGTGTAGTTGTATGGCAGCTGGAATTACGAAGAGAACTCAGCTTAAAGACTAAAGAGGTTTTTTTTTTTTGTTTTTTTTTTAATCTACATACAAATGAATTAATGAATAAGGGTGTGTAGATAGCAGAGAAGTTTGGATTTATCATGATTCTTATTAAATATACTATGCTCACTTTTCAGAGTATATTCAATATAATTACAACCCAAAATATATTTGGAAGCTTAGGGTGAGTGGGCAATACAGACTAAAGGAATTTCAAGAGTCAGCCAAGGAAATTCATTAGAGGGTGAATGACAGTCAAAATCCCAAAGAGACCACAAAAGGCTAGAATGATGGATTAAATTTGATAAAATATAATTTAATAGAAATAAATGTTGATCTTCATGGGTTCAAAAATTATATAACAAGATGAACAGGAAGAGTCAAGGTATTACTTGAGATCTGCTCTCTGTAAGGGTTGAACAATTCAAAGGATTGGTTCACTATCTCATTAACAATGAATAAACATACTAGGGACAAATTTAGGATAATCTTGGATAATGCATGTGACAGGAACAAGGCATCACAATTATGCTATTTATGACTCTGTCTTTGTCGATACATTGGTATTATTCCTGCTGTTTAGGACTCTTTTGATAAATACTGTGATATTCATAAGCATCACGACTATGCTAATTACAATTCTTTTTTGATAAGTACCTTGGTATTGATAGATAATGTGGATACTGAAATGTCAAAGAATGGTTTATGCATTAATCCTGGAATGTATATTGCTTCACCTGGAAGTAGTTAGCATTAATGTAATACTAGCTTAAAGAGTATTTGCCAGTATTCATATCAGATTCACATTCTAGGTTTTCACTGGAGCTAGACTCCAACAAGACAATAATTACTTTTTCTGGTTTTATGCTCTTGTGAATTTAGCAGCTAGAGAGACACTCTAGCGAAGGACAAGATGTTTCCTTGCTTTAAGTTAATTACTCAAGTGAAATGGTATGCAGGGTAAAAGTGGAAAAGGCAATGGTCAGCAATTAGAATAAAAACCAGACAAAGTCCTGATCAGTTGTCTCTTTGTTCTTTCTCTAAAAACCAACTATGATAACCCTGAATTTCAAGGAGAGGAAGTTGGGATGTTGATTAGTTTATTTTTTTGACCAAGAAAAAGTCAAGGGGTTTTTTATGAAATGTTTTGTATAAAGACCCAACCTTTCTTACCATCTTTTGCACCTCAAGAAGTTAGTGAAATTGTTAAATGTATCACAACTAGTAAAATTTATCTTGACTTCCCATTTCAGAGTCATTACAGTATATGGCCTTATAAATCCACCTTCCAGATCTCTCCATCTGAAATTTTGAATCCTGGCCCTGCAGGGATGTCTGTGCTAAGCATCATCTGGTGAAAGCTGGAGGGAGTTAAGTCAATGCTCTGCTTTGCTAGGCAAGAGGAAGAACAGCTTAAGATCACAGCCAGCCAAACCATTATTGCATGATGAGCAAGTCTGGTTCAGTGAAATTTCAATTATGAGAAAGCACTCAAGCGATGGCTAAGAATAATGACCTCCCTTTCTACTTTCTGATGGAAGTGAATGGCAGAAAATGGGGAACATCATACCTCCTTCTCCTCCATTTCACCTCTAAAAAATCATTAAACAACAACCAAAAAAAAAAAAAAAAAAAAGATGATGAAAATCACCACCACTCTGATGATTGCTTCTAGACTTCAATAAAAGAAAGGGACGTTTTGTCATCAATTACAATCCAACTCTTGGTATCTCTCAGTTTAGTTATGAACCATTTCCCTTAGTTTCTTGAGTTTAGACATGTATCACTGGCAAGATGCTTAGACAATATGCAATATATCATTTCCAATTTAGTCAGCCAATCAGCAAACATTTATGAAGTGCTTACATTTTAGGTATTGTGCTAAGAGCTCAGAGTACAAAAGAAAAATGAAAAAAGCTCACAATATAATGAGTGGTTGCATACAAATGGACTTTGTACACCTATCTATAGGATAAATAGGAAATAATTATCAGAGAAAAGTCACTAGACTTAAAAAGGATTGGGGAAGGTGATCTTTATATTGTGAGATTTTGACTAAAACTTGAAGGAAGCTAGAAATGAGAGAAGGTGAAAAATAAAAGGGAGAATATTCCAGGAAAGGGAGGGAGGAGCAGACAATGAAAATGCCTTGAGCTAAGAGATGGTCAGTTTTACAACCACTAGGGAATCATTTTAGAGTATCAAAATGTAATCTTCAATGTAAAAATGGAGTTATTACTGAAATAATAAATTTCATATGATGTGGGAAACAATATGCCATCATGACTTGCAGATCTCCTAGAATTATCATGAAGCAAATCAGAGCTTCTGCATGTGTTGGCAAATTTGGGTTCTTTATCTTTTCTTTCAGTATTTTATACCTAAGGCAAGAGAGTAATCATTCCCTTCTTATTCCTTTCCTCCAAATACTATAAAGCACTTTCTCTGTTCTGCTTTGTTCTTGTGAATGAATGTGAATGATGTAGAATTTTGAATGACAAAAAAAAAAAAAATTCAGTTTGGTTAATTTCAAAGAACCAATGGAGAAAAAAAATCATTTTTTTTTTCTTCAGATTTGGTCAAAATAGGATGACTGGTTGGTTGTTGTCCTTCATTCTTGAAAAGAAATGACAGACCTTTATTGGGGAGAAGGTATAGTATATCCAAGTGTGACTGATCAGAACAATATAAGCTTGCAAAGCTTTACTAAAGGTTAGGCAAAAATGACCCATTGGAGCATTTGGAGTAGAGATGTCTCTAGATTTGCACATATCACTTTGTTTGGAGCTACTGAAATTCTTCTTAGCTCACTGAATGCAGGACCTTCCTTTATTTTAGTATGCCATGATGAATGACTCTGTGTCAGTATTTCACACATAATAATAGATTCCAAATTTCTTCAGAGAGATTTTGAGAATGTATCACTTCTTCTGATCTCCATGTGAGAGTTTGCTTTATGTGAGTTCTCCATAAAAGTTTTTGACATATATACAAATTTAGCATTCAAACAATGAGTTCAGTCTACTAGAATTATGCTCTTTGGTGAAGAATTCAAATTCTTAGAATTGCCAAGATACATTGGATTAGATATGGTGTGTTAGGTGCCCAGGCAAGACAACAGGATCTCTCCTTTCACAAAACTTGTAGCTTAAGTTGGAGTGAGATAGAGGGATGTGATTAGGATAATGTGGGAGCCAACTTAAACTGATAAATAAGAATTGACTTACATTTTCTGCATAAGCATTTACAACCCTGGAATCAGAAAACACTATGGATTGATTGTCTAAACTTAAGATAGTGATGAAGAAAATGTTAACAATGCAGTTTTTTTTTTTTTTTTTTTTTAATGTGAAGTTCATTTAAAGGGCTGGTTAATGTTAAACAATCTGCCCTAGATACCCTGAGGAAGCTACAGAAGCTAGATTTGTTTAAAGTTCTCCTTTAAAAACAGCAGTTGGAGTCTTTAATGATAGGGATCAGGCGTTAGCAGAGGAGATGCCACGGAATTAAAATGAGATTTGGAGAAAAGTCCCTACTCTTGGCTGCTATTTCCGAGAACCACAGAGGTCCATGTTTTAAACTGCCCAGTCCTTGTCCTGAGTTTGAGCAGGAGGAGCACTGGAGGAGGGAAGAGGGGTTGAGCAGTCTCCCCAGTGCCCTACCCTTCAGCAGGAATTTGGGGCGTAGTCAAACTTCCTCTTGCTCCACTTTCTACATGACATCAACAGCAGAACCCTCTCTATCCTCGGATGTGGCCAGTAAGACCACTGAATTTCTTTCTCCTTCACTCTTGCTCTGGTATCCTTACCCCCATAAAGTGGGCTGTCTTGAGACGTCTCCTCTGCCTCACCAGCTTGATAACCTGTCATTTAAATGCTGCCTTATTGGGGTATTATTTAATGGTGAAACTGGGAACCCAATTCTCTCTTCTCAGACCTCCAGAGAAATTTTTACGCACGAATATTTAGTTAGACAGGCGATCTTGAGAAACTTACCTTCAATCTTTTCTTGATTTACAGTCCTGACAGGCAGGGCCATGCCCATTCCAGACTAGGGTCTATTTCTTAAGAAAACTAGAGCTGCTTGGAAGCATGCTTATCCCATAGATTTTAATCTGCAGTCCCACCAGAGAAGAATCCCTAAATGCAGCCATGAAAACCCTAAATTTTCTAGCCTTGAGGGGCTACAGTGTTTCTTTGTCTAAAGCCCACATGACTTGCCAGTCTGGCAAATATTTGGGCATGGCTGGGTTTTGCAGGTTCTGGATTCCCACTTTTGGGACTATTGCCAAACCTCTCTATGATTCTGTTCAAGGTGCTGATAATCTTCCTCTTTACTAGGGAGCTGATCAAGCCCAGGCTTTTAAAACCCTGAAAACTAAACTGATCTCTGCCTCTGCCCTGGCTCTACCCAATTTAGAGAAGCCTTTCACTCTGTTTGTGGATGAAAGGCATGGACAGGCTTTGGGGGTTCTGATTCAAACTCTGGGACCTGACCCCAGACTTACTTCTCAAAAAAACTGGACTCAGTTTCCCTAGGATGGCTCTTCTGCCTTAGAGCAGTGGCTGCTATAGCCTTTTTAATTGAAGAGGATCTTGGGACAGACATTACAGGTTTCAAATTGCTTCTGTTCTTTGTTGACACATTTTAAGCACTATCAGCTTTGTACTCTAGGCCACTTAAGTGTTCCTTTTACTGTAATACAATGTCAGTACCTCAAACACAGCCCCCACCCTTCAAGGAGACAAAAGCAGGGATTTTGAGAACATGTTCTTTGGTTCTTAAAAAAAGGCATAGTAATGCTAGTCCCCTGGGTGGGATACTTAAAACATTGAGGACATTATAGTTTGGGGTGAGACTACCCAATTAGCTCAGGAGCTTCCTGTTTGGTGTTTCTGTGGAGCTAGCCCATAGGTATTTACATTTCAACTCTGGATAGATGAGGACATCTATTCCAACCTTATTGCCACAATTAACCAGCTGGTCAATGAAATTGCTTTTGGTTTTATTAACACTTTTACTAAGAAGGAGAACTTTTTTGCTCCAGCATTTTTTCTCCTATTTTTCTTGATTAGCATTCTATGCCCCTGCCAGCAATTAACTCCTTAGCATTCTATGGCCTATGCCAGCAGCTAGGGAGCTCTGTGGGCAGTGGGGCTGTTCAGCATTGTTGGGTGGGCTATCATCATCCTTAAGGCAGCCCACAGACTGGACCTGATGCATTTTTTTTTTCACAAAAGACCCCATTTCCAAATGATTTCATCTCAACCCTGGATGACATCCCACTTTTAATCTGCTCCTGAGATTTGTTTTCTCCAGGCTTCAAGCTATGGATTTTCAACTGTTCCTCCATCCTGGATATCATGGGATGACTGATTAGAACACACAACACCCCTTAAATGTCCTCCTGGTGTTTTCAGATCTCACACCTCCCTTCCTGGTATGAACCCCCAAGTGAACTCAGGGAAATCTCTATGATCCTTGAAGCTCGAAGAAGTTACAGAAAAAGAGACCTTTGCTCTTTTACCCCAAATGAATTTGGTGGTGACTGCTTGGAAGGGGGGAAATGACAAGAGTGAACTCTGAAACTGTCCTCCCTGACTATGGGAAAGAAGTCATGGAGATGAACTCTGAGAAATTCTCCTCTGGAGAGGTCCACCTAGGGCAATCAAGATAAAGTAGCTTCATTCTGTTGTCTTGGTGTTGACTAACTACACCCTCTATTGAGCTGAAAATTAATCCAGGACCACTCCTACTTAGCTCAAACTTAAGTGGTCTCATTCAACTGGAAATCTAGATCTGGGGGTGATTACAATATTGAAGGAATCTCATTCAATTAAAACCCCAGTCTCAGATTTGGTATAAATGTGGTATAAAATGTGGTATAAAATCATATGAAAAAATGCTTTTTAATTTTAAACTCATTTTCTTACAGAATGTCTGAAGCAGGATTATGCCTTGTCCAGGAACCTCTCATCATTAGTCAATCAACAAGCCAGATACAGGAAGGATTCTAGGAAGATAGAGGAGTAGGTCAGAAAATTTCAAGCTTTTCAGATTTCTACCACAAATAAAATGAAATTGCAAATATAGACAAATGAAAAACAAATAAGACTTGGGACAGAACAAGCATCTTCCTGGATGAACTTTAGAAGACCTGAAGAGATGATACAAGACCAGAAAGCTCCCAGGATTAACTCTATCCAGAGTTGAAGTGTAAATACCTATGTGCTAGCTCCACAGAAACACCAAACTGGAAGCTCCTGAGCTAATTGGGTAGTCTCACCCCTAACTGTAAGAAATTTAACCTCATGGGTAGCCTGTGGAGTCAAGGAGAAGACTGATGGAACCTCTACTAATCAGAAAAAAAAAAAAAAAAAAAAAAAAAAAAAAAAACAGATCCAATATACTGCTGAAATGGGGCCCTGGGCAAGAAAGAACCAGCACATTCAGTGAAGGCAGGAACACTAATGCAGGGATGCTGATGGTTTTGGGCACTTACAGAAGGGTGGATTCTTAGTTTGTGATTCTAGGTCAGAGGGGAGAGCTGAAGTGAAGGCAGAGGAACCATTTCCCCCAATCCAGGATTATATTGCTTATATTAATAAGTTATTAAAAAGAAAAAAAAAATGAGGAAGCAGAGATGAAAGAACCTAAACATAGAAACTTAATATAAGAATAGAGAAGACCAGGGGTCATCTTCAGAGGAGGACATTGAAGTAAAAAAAAAAAAAAAAAAAAGTCTCATCTATCCTGAAGAATAATGTTAAATGGCTTTCTATCCAGAAAGAATTCATACAAGAATTCAAAAATGAGTTTAAATATCAGAGAGAATCTGAGGAAAACTAAACATCCAAGAAAAACAAGAAAATTATGAAAAGACAACCAATCAGAAAATGAGATACAGAGGTTTTTGTTTTCTTTTAATATACATTGTTTTATGAATCATGTTGAAAGAGAAAAATCAGAACAAGTGAGAAAAATCATGAAAGAGAAAAAAAAAACAGGAAAAAGAAGTGAACATGGCAGGTGTTGATTTACATTTGATGCTCATAGTTCTTTTTTTGGATGCAGATGGCATTTTCTGTCCAAAGTTTGTTGTGAGTGCCTTGGATTACTGAACCACTCTAGAAGAACCAAGTCTTTCATAGCTGATCATGCTATGGTCTTGCTATTACTATGTACAATGTATTCCAGATTCTGCTTGTTTCACTCAGCGTCAGTTCATGTAAATCTTTCCAGGGTTTTCTAAAGTCAGCTTGTTATAGAACAACAGTATTCTATTACCTTCATATACCACAACTTATTCAGACATTCCCCAATTGATTGACATCTACTCATTTTCCAATTCTTGGCTACTACATAAAGAGCTGCTACAAACATATTTACACATGTGGGTCCTTTTCCCTCCTTTATGATTTCCTTGAAATACAGATTCATTGACGGCACTGCTGAGTAAAAGGATATGCACAATATTATAGTCCTTTAAGCATAATTCCAAATTGTTCTCCAGAATGGTTGGATCGTTTCACAACTCCATCAACAATGCAGTAGTGTCCCAATTTTCCCATATCCCCCTGAACATTTATCATTCTCCTTTCCTGTCATTTTAGCCAAACTGAGAGGTATGAAATGGTACATCACAGTTATTTTAATTTGCATTTTTTTTAATTGAGTGATTTAAAGCATTTTTTCATATGATTATAGATGGTTTTGATTTTTTCATCAGAAAATTATCTGTTCATTTCCTTTGACCATTTATCATTTGGGGAATGACCTATATTCTCATAAATTTGGCATAATTTTTTTATACATGAGATCCTTATCAGAAACACTGGTTGTAAAATTTTTTTCCCAACTTTGCACTTTCCCCACTTTAATATTGTTTCTGTTGATTCTGTTTGTGAAAAACCTTTTTAATTTAATCTTAGGCATGTTGTCCATTTTGTATTTCATATTATTCCCTAATTTTTCTCTGGTTGAGATATGGAGTTTTAAAGAAGAAAATAATTCTTTGAATTAGAATTGGGCAAGGTAAAATCAGTGAAGCTATAAAAAAACAAAGAAATAACAAAACAAAATATAAAAAATGAAAAAAATAGAAGAGAATGTGAAATATCTTAAAAGAAAAACAGCAGATCTAGATAATAGATTGAGTATAGAAAAAACAGGGGCAGAGCCAAGATGGTGGAGTAAAGGATGAATTCACCTGACCTCTTCCACAAATAACTCTAAATTCCTTTAAATTATGACTCTAAACAAATTTTATAGTGTCAAAAGGATGAAGTATAACACTTTACAGACAAAGGCAATTTAGAAGGTCAGGAGAAAAGGGCTGTGACATCAGAATGAGAATCCAGCATGCAGTTCAGGTGCAGACTTCCCTCATCCCCAGCCCCATCCCTTAGCCTCAGCCCTACACCAGTAAAGAAAAAACTGGTCTAGGACCAGCTGAATCAACATCAGTACTGGTAATTTCTGGACTTCTCAGCCCAGAGATACCAAAGACAAATTGGAAAGTCAACAGAAAATGCCTGTGGAATCAGAGTGGAAGCCCAACATGCAATCCCAATGCAGGCCAGTCCATCATAGCTCTGATCCCAGCCCCAGGCTGGCCTCAGCATCAGCAAAGTAAGATCTATGAATCAGCAGAGCAGTATTGGTGGTTCCTAGACCTCTTACCTCAGAGACATCAAAGAGAACTTAGAAGGTCAGCAGAAAAGAACTGTGGCAAGCAGGAGTCCAGTAGGAGTCCAGCTCAGCCTGTTTGGCTTATACTTGGGGATTGTGCACTGGACTCCCAGATAAGATTGGGCACTGTCCTTGGCCCAACTCCACCAAAGCAAGATTCTGTTGCATTAACACACTAGATCTTATAACTACAGAGGGATGGAGATACTCTTAACAATTCCAGATCAAAAAAAAAAAAAGTGCTTGTGTCTGGCTCCTAGAAGGATTTCTGAAAACAGTTATACAAAATCCTTGAAATTTAGGACAATGTATGCTCTGCCCCTGGAAAGATCCTAATTTAACAGAGTTAAAAAGCTGAATAGTAGACTAGGAAAATGAACAGACAATAACAACAAAAAGATTCTGACCATATAAAGTTACTATGGTGACAAGGAATATCAAAACACACACTCAGAAGTAGATAACAAAGTCAAAGCTCCTACCTCCAAAGACTATGAGAAAAAAGTTAGAATTGGGATCAGGACATGGAAAGGCTCAATGGGAACTGAAAATCAAGTAAGAGAGAGAGAAGGGCAATTAAGAAAAGAATTGAGGAAAAAAAGCTAATGAGGAAAAAGGAAAATTGGCTGATTGGGAAAGGAGGCAAAAAAAGCTCACTGAGAAAAATAATTATTTAAAAATTAGAATTGAGCAAATGGAAACTAATGACTTTATGAGAAATCAAGACACAATAAAGCAAAACCAAAAGAATCCCCCCCAAAAAAAAAATACGATGTCAAATATCTGATTGGAAAAATATTTTTTTTAGAAATAATTCCAACAGTTTAATGAAAGATAATTGAGTTTTGCATTTTTCTTTTCCATTATTAAATTTTTCAATTAAAAAGCATTTATTTCTCTCCTCCTCTCCCCCATTTAAAAAAGAAAACAATTTTTCTTTAATAAATTTGCATTGTCAAACAAAAAATTCTCACATTGGCCATTTCCAAAAAACATACATCTCCTTTTGCATCCTCTTTTCTTTCTTTTTTTTTTTATTTAATAGCCTTTTATTTACAGGTTATATCTATGGGTAACTTTACAGCATTGACAATTGCCAAACCTCTTGTTCCAATTTTTCCCTTCCTTCCCCCCACCTCCTCCCCCAGATGGCAAAATGACCAGTAGATGTTAAATATATTAAAATATAAATTAGATACACAATAAGTATGCATGACCAAACTGTTATTTTGCTGTACAAAAAGAATTGGACTCTGAAATATTGTACAATTAGCCTGTGAAGGAAATCCAAAATGCAGGTGGACAAAAATATAGGAATTGGAAATTCAATGTAATGGTTTTTAGTCATTTCCCAGAGTTTTTTTGCTGGGCATAGCTGGTTCAATTCATTACTGCTCCATTGGAACTGATTTAGTTTATCTCATTGCTGAGAATGGCCAGGTCCATCAGAATAGGTCATCATACAGTATTGTTGTTGAAGTATATAATGATCTCTTGGCCCTGCTCATTTCACTCAGCATCAGTTCATGTAAGTCTCTCCAGGCCTTTCTGAAATCATCCTGTTGGTCATTTCTTATAGAACAATAATATTCCATAATATTCATATACCACAATTTATTCAGCCATTCTCCAATTGATGGGCATCCACTCAGTTTCCAGCTTCTGGCCACTACAAAGAGGGCTGTCACAAACATTCATGCGCATTCAGGTCCCTTTCCCTTCTTTATGATCTCTTTGGAACAGTAGTAACACTGCTGGATCAAAGGGTATGCACAGTTTGATAACTTTTTGAGCATAGTTCCAAATTGCTCTACAGAATGGTTGGATGTATTCACAGTTCCATCAACAATGTATTAGTGTCCCTGTTTTCCCACATCCCTTCCAACATTCCGCATTATCTTTACCTGTCATTCTAGCCAGTCTGACAGGTGTGTAGTGGTATCTCAGTGTTGTCTTAATTTGCATTTCTCTGATTAATAATGACTTGGAGCTCTTTTCATAGGGCTAGAAATAGTTTCAGTTTCTTCATCTGAGAATTATCTGTTCATATCCTTTGACCATTTGTCAATTGGAAAATGACTTGATTTCTTATAAATTAGAGTCAATTCTCTATATATTTTGAAAATGAGGCCTTTATCAGAATCTTTGACTGTAAAAATATTTTCCCAGTTTATTGCTTCCCTTCTAATCTTGTCTGAATTAGTTTTGTTTGTACAAAAACTGGAAAAATAAATTAACCTGGAAAATAGACCAAGAGGTAATTTTAAAAAACTATTGGAAAACTTGAAAGTCATAATCAAGAAAGAGCCTGGACATCATCATTCAAGAAATTATCAAAATTGTCCTTATATTCTAGAACTAGAAGGTAAAATAGAAATTGAAAAAATCCATTGATCATTTCCTTGTTGGAATCCTTACAAAGTGTTAACTCATTAGAGTTGATAGAGACAATAATTATCTAATTTAGCATGGTTCAGTATGATTTGATCTGATCTTACAAGGAGATGTTATAGGCCAGAACTTGAAACAAGGTACTAAGTGGAACTGATAGAAACTATGCTTGTGTTCACACCTTTAGAGAGCTCATATAAGCAAGAACCTCTTAGGGCAAAAGAGCACTCTGAGAGAGCCAGAAGCCCCCTCTCAGAGGCAAGACAGATTCATTCCAACTTTAACCTTGGTGCTAGCTGGAGATATTTGGAAAAAGAGAAACTAAAGCTTACAGAGCACTCTGGGAGGAAGCCCACAAAGCCCACTCTCGAAGGTGGAGTCAGATTCATTCCATCTTCCACCTTTGTGCTGGCTGGAGGCTGAAGAAAGCAGAGGCAGAAGCAAAGGACAAAGCTGCAAGAGCTCTTAGAACCAAGGAGAGAGAGAGAGAGAGAGAGGCCTCTAAGAAAGCTAACCAGGCTTGGAAAGAGATAAGAAATAAACATTTGGGTTTTATCAGCTGGCTGTATTTGAGGTGATTATTACTCTGAATGGAAAATAACGGTGCCTCCAGAAAATCTCCCCAAGAAACCTGCTCCCACAGAGAACCATTATATCATTTTAAAGAAGAGAATACCATCCTCCTTAAAAAGATCTCAAAATAAAAACTCCCAGAAAATTCCAGAGCATTCAGGTCAAGGAGAAAATATTGCAAGCATGCAGAGAGAAACAATTTAGGTATCATGAAACCACAGTCAGGATCATACAAAATTTACCAGCTTATACATTAAAAGATGAAGGGGTTTAGAATATATTTCAGAATGTAAAGGAGCGATGATTACAACCGAGTCACTAGCAAAACTGAGTATAATCCTTCAGAGGAAAAGGTGGGCATTGAATAAAACAGAGAATTTTCTAGCATTCATGATGAAAAGACAAGAGCTAAATAAAACATATGATTTTAAAATACAGGTCTCGGGAGAAGCATAAGGAAGTAATCAGGTAAGTGATATATATAATAAATGACTTTATAATGTTTGCCTGTTTACATTCTTATATGTAAGGATAATATGCATAACTCATTACAACTCCCATTATTATGGCAGTTTAAAGGAGTATGTATTGACAGAGGGCACAAGTATAAGCTGATTATGAAGGAATACTATCTTTTAAAAAATGATGAAGTTAAGGAATGAGAGAGAAATATATTAGGAGAAAGGGAAAAGGAAAATTACCTGCCATAAAAAAAAAAACTATCAAGAAAAAATCTTTACAGAAGAGGGAAAAGAGGAAAGAAAGGAGTGAGTGAAAGAACCTTACTCTCATCAGAATTGGCTCAAAAAGGAAATAACATACAAAGAAGAAATAAATAACAAATAAACCTAATTGAATATATGTCTATCTTACACTGAGGGAAACAGGGAGAGTAATAGAAGGGGCGGGGGGTGATTGGAGAAATGGGTAGTCAGAAGTAAAACTTTTGAAAAGGTACAGAATGAAAAAAGAGAATATGATTAATGGGGAGGAAAGTATATTAGATTATGAAAAAAAAATTAAAACAAGTTTCTCAATAAAGCCTCTTTTCTCAAGCATATAGGGAAATGATTCAAGTTTATAAAAATAGGAATCATTCCCCAATTAATAAATATCAAAAGATATGAACAGTTTTCAGAATAAATAATCAAGCTACCTATAGCCATATGAAAAAAATGCTATATGGATAAAAATTGATAAAAAAATACAACCTAAAATTAGAACAGTTCTGAGGTACTGCCTCATATCTATTAGATTAGCTAATAATATAGAAAAGGCAAATGTTGGAAGGGGTGTGGGAAAAATGAGACATTAATTTAGTACTGGTGGGATTGTGAATCGATTCAACAATTCTATAGAGAAATTTGTAACTATGCCAAAAGACTATAAAATAATGCATATTCTTTGTCATAGACATATCACTACTAGTTCTAACCCCAAAAGAGATTAAAAAAAAGAAAAAGAAAAATGACCTATATGTACAAATATTTTTATAGTAACCCTTTTCTGTAGTTAAAAAAAAATTGGAAATTGAGGAGATATTCATCAACTTTTGAATAATTGAACAAATTTTGATTTATTGTTGTAAAAGAATACTATTTTGCTATAAGAAATAATGACCAGGATGCTCTCGGATAAATCTGGAAGTACTTTCATGAACTGATGAAAAGTGAAATGTACTATATGTAATGTGAATGATTTAACCATTCTCATCAATACAATGAACCAAGACAACTCTGAAGGCCTTGTGATAAAAAATCCTATCCCTAGAGAAAGAACTGATAATATCTGAATACAGATTGAAGTATACAAATTTTCACTTTATTTTTCTTGAGGATTTTCTTTTGTCTGTTTTCTTTTACAACATAAGCAATATAGCAATTCTTTGCATGATTACATATGTATGACCCACATTGAGTTGCTTGTCTTCTAAATTGGTGAGGGGCACTGGTTGGGGAGAAAGAAAGAAAAATTTGAAACTCAAAGTTTTAAAAAATCAATGTTAAATTTTTTTTTATGTGAAATTGGTAAAAAATAAATTTCTAAATAAATTCCAACAAGTAAAATAAAATTAAATCACTAGACAGTTCAAAATACCCAAGAGTACAATTGTTAAAACAGATATAGGAACTATATAACAGAAACATAAAACAATTTTTATACAAATAAAGTTTGATCTTAGTAATTAAGGTAACATGTATTGTTCATAAGTAGGTAAAACTAATACAATAAAATTGGCAATTTTACTTAACTAATCAATTTATTCAATGCCATCCCAATTATATTATTTAAAAGTTATCAGTTATATTACTAAAAAGTTTTCTTACTGAGGCAAAATATAATAATAAAGTTCATTTGGAGAAACAAAAGTTGTCAATTTCAAAGAAACAAGAGAATTTAAAAAGATGTAAAGGAAGCAGGTTCAGGAGTATCAGGCCATAAACTAAATAATAAAGTCAGAGTATTGTTGAAGTACAAAATTAATTATTTCAATGATTCTAAATGAGAACAATTTTTGTATAAATAAAACCAATATAGCTAAGAATTTAGTGAATGAAGAAAATGTGAAAGGGGGAACTCATTTTCATAGACAATCTCTCAGATAGATTGTGATTGGTTTGGAATTACGCTGTGGTATAGGAAATGATGAGCTGGTTGATTCAAAAAACATGGAAGACTTGGACTTATGAAGGGAGATACTATCCATCTTTAGAGAAAGAGATAAGTGGAAACAAGCAAAGTATGATTTTACATATGTTTATATGCATACATATGTGATACATGTATATGTTTATACATATCCATATATATGTGTATAAATGTATGTATTTCACTGTTCTATCTATCTTTGTTTAATCATAGCTTTCTTTATAGTGGAGGGAGGGGAAATAGAATTAAAAATGTACACCAGAAAATAAAAAAAATTAATTACAATGAAACAAACAGAAGTGTGTAGTATTGAAAATGTGTAGTATTTATTACATAGATTTTCTTGAAATGGCAACCTTTTATATTGAATCCTTTCATATTCTGTTGTGTATATGATTTTTTTCAGTTTTTATTTGTTTAAAAATTACTAAAAATACATACCACATCTGCTTCTACTATATGTTTTAAAATAAATTCTATTCTTCAAAAGATTTCTTTGTTTATCTAGGATCATATTTAAATTCTTGGTAATGAGATATTGCATATCTGTCTGCATGAGGCTCTTAAGCCACTGTTTCTGCTCTCAAAGGATAGGGTAGTGAAATGAAAAGAGGGCTGGAGTTGGAATAAGAAGGGTTTAGTTTAATCCTGACTATTATTAATACCCTACATTATCCTGACAAAGTTGCTTTACCAGTCTCTTCCATTTCCTAATCTTTAGAGAGTTTGATTTAAGTGATTCCTAATGATACTTTCTGGCACTAAAAATATCTGATTATTAAACTATATAATATTATTAATAAGAATGAGATCAACAGGGAGATCTAAACTAATCAAAAGTGTTTGCTGATGTCATGAAGAATGAATCAGAAAAAGCCCAGACATGTGAGAGCTTTCCTTTAGAAAGTGAGGCACTTCAGATGCGTTTATTCAGAGCTTATATTGTGTTGATTTCAACATACACTTAGAACACTATATAATTTCCCTAATAAATTATGTCATTCTGAAAAAGTCAACTAATCTATACACAAAGTAAAAACTATATGAATGAAATGTGTGTATTATCCAAATAGTGAGCTGCAGCTCGAGTTTCCCTGTATTAATGAAGGAAGTAGCTACATCAGTGAGTTAAAGTATTCATTGCTATATTGAACAATTAGTCTTAATAATAATGATAATAATGACAATACACTTACATATCATTTATGGTTCATGAAGTACTATCATTGCCACTGGTCTGTTAGACAGGTCACACAAGTGTTAATGTCTTAGTGAACATTGTCTCTTGTTGCTAAACCAGATACTCCCTGAACCAAATTCTGACAAACGACTTATTACTGTGCATCAAGATATCTGCAGATGTTGCAAAATTCTATGGAAGGAAATAAAGAAATTGTTCTGAAATTCATTATGTGAACAAAATCTTTAGCACAAACAAGTCTGTCTTCTGAAATTAGAACATGTATGCATTGATTATCCAAATAGGAATTAAATATAATTTTTCATCTTTAAGCTTGGATATTTAGATATATATTTTTCAAATTCCAAGACAGATGATTCTGATTCTGTCAGTAGGTTTCTAGTTTTCACAATCCAGAGACATTACATTTGCAGATCCCCTGGGGCTTTTGGGTATACAGCATATTTAGTTGATTTTACACTTCCACCAAATAGAATTCTAGCTGATGAATTCCCTGCAGCAATAATCAGCTAGAGACAAACCTGCTCATTTCCCTTGAAAGATATTAAAATGAAACACAGAGGAAACTTTAGAAGAGATATCAGAGATATTGTTGAAGAGACAGTTTCTCTATCTGAATCACTTTGAGTCATCACATCTTAAAAATAAGGAAACTATTACCATCTAAAATTAGCTCTCCAGTTTAAATCCACCCACCTTAAAGACTACCATTAAAATAAGTTTTTCCATTCATTCTGGTTAAATATAATGCATCAATTCTTTATTTTTTTTATTTTTTTTATTTAATAGCCTTTTATTTACAGGATATATGCATGGGTAACTTTACAGCATTAACAATTGCCAAACCTCTTGTTCCAATTTTCACTCTTACACCCAACCCCTCCCTAGATGGCAGATGACAGTAGTATGTTAAATATATTATAAATATAAATTATGATCATAATGAGTATACTGACAAAACGTTATTTTGCTGTACATAAAAGAATCAGACTCTGAACATATTGTACAATTAGCTTGTGAGAAATCAAAATGAGGTGTATAAATATAGGATTGGAATTCAATGTAATGGTTTTAGTCATCTCCCAAGAGTTCTTTTCGGGCATTAGCTGGTTCAGTTCATTACTGCTCCATTGGAAATGATTTGGTCGATCTCGTTGCTGAGGATGATCAGGTCCATCAGAACTGGTCATCATATATATTGTTGTTGAAGTATTAATGATCTCCTGGTCCTTCTCATTTCACTCAGCATCAGTTCTGTGTAAGTCTCCAGGCCTTTCTGAAATTATCCTGTTGGTCATTTCTTACAGAACAGTAATATTCCATAATATTCATATACCACAATTTATTCAGCCATTCTCCAACTGATGGACATCCATTCAGTTTCCAGTTTTACCACTACAAAAGGCTGCCTACAAACATTCGTGCACATAAGGTCCTTTCCTTCTTTATGATCTCTTTGGATATAATCCCAGTAGTAAACTAGCTGGATCAAAGGGTATGACATGTTTGATAACTTTTTGAGCATAGTTCAAACTACTCTCCAAAATGGTTGGATTCATTCACAACTCCACCAACAATGCATCAATGTCCCAGTTTTCAGCATCCCTCAACAATCATCATTATTTTTCCTGTCATCTTAGCCAATCTGACAAGTGTGTAGTGGTATCTTAGAGTTGTCTTAATTTTGCATTTCTCTGATTAATAATGACTTGAGCATCTTTCATATGACTAGAAATAGTTTCAATTTCTTCATCTGAGAATTGTCTGTTCATCCTTTGACCATTGTTCAATTGGAGAATGGCTTGATTTTTTATAAATTAGAGTTAATTCTCTATATATTTTGGAAATGAGGTTTTATCAGAACCTTTGACTGTAAAAATATTTTCCCAGTTTATTGCTTCACTTCTAATCTTGTCTGCATTAGTTTTGTTTGTACAAAAACTTTTCAGTTTGGTATAATCAAATTTTCTATTTTGTGATCAGTAATGATCTCTAGTTCTGCTTTGGTCATAAAGACCTTCCCTTCCACAGGTGTGAGAGGTAAACTATCCTGTGTTCCTCTAATTTATTAATAATTTCATTCTTTATGCCTAGGGTCATGAACCCATTTTGACCTTATCTTGGTGTCTGGACGTTAAGTATGGATCAATGCCTAGTTTCTGCCATATTAGTTTCCAATTTTCCCAGCAATTTTTATCAAACGGTAAGTTCTTATCCAAAAGCTGGATCTTTGGGTTTGTCAAAGACTAGTTGCTATATTTGTTGACTGTTTTATCCTTGAACCTAATCTATTCCACTGATCAACTAATCTGTTCCTTAGCCAATACCAAATAGTTTTGGTAACTGCTGCTCTATAATATAATTTAGATCTGGTACAGCTAAGCCACCTTCATTTGATTTTTTTCATTAATTCCCTTGAAATTCTTGACCTTTTGTTTTCCATATGAACTTTGTTGTTATTTTTCTAGGTCTTAAAATAGTTTTTGGGACTCTGATTGGTATAGCGCTAAATAAATAGATTAGTTTAGGTAATATTGTCATCTTTATTATATTTGCTCGCCCTATCACATGCATTTAATATTTTCAATTGAGTTAGATCAGACTTAATTTCGTGAAAAGTGGTCTGTAATTTTGCTCATAAAGTTTCTGATTTTCCCTTGGAGATAGATTCCTAAATATTTTATATTATCAGTAGTTACTTTAAATGAATTTCTCTTGTAACTCTGACTGTTGGATTTTGTTAGTGATATATAAGAATGCTGATGACTTATGTGGGTTTATTTTATAACCAGTCAACTTTGCTAAAGTTGTGGATTATTTCTAACAACTTTTTAGCTAGAATCTCTGGGTTTCTAATGTATACCATCATGTCATCGCAAAGAGTGATAATTTGGTTTCCTCATTGCCTATTCTTATTCCTTTAATCTCTTTCTCAGCTCTTATTTAAACTAGCGTTTCTAATACAATATTAAATAGTAACGGTGATAGTGGGCAACCTTGTTTCACTCAGATCTTATTGGGAATGGTTGCAGTTTGTCTCATTACATATGATGCTTACTGATGGTTTTAAATAGATGCTGCTGATTATTTTAAGGAAAAGTCCATTTATTCCTATACTCTCAAGTGTTTTTAATAGAATGGATGTTGGATTTTATCAAATGCTTTTTTGCATCTATTGAGATGATCATATGGTTTTGTTAATTTGGTTATTAACATGGCCAATTATATTGATAGTTTTCCTAATATTGAACCAGTCCCTGCATTCCTGGTATAAATCCTACTTGATCATAGTGTATTATCTTGGAGATGATTTTCTGTAGGTCTTTTTGCTAATATCTTATTTAAGATTTTAGCATCAATATTCATTAGGAGATTGGTCTATAATTTTCTTTCTCTGTTTTCAGCCTACCTGATTTAGGTATCAGTACCATGTCTGTGTCATAGAAGGAATTTGGTAGGACTCCTTCATTTCCCTATTTTATCAAATAATTTATAGTAGCATGGGAGCCAATTGTTCTTTAAATGTTTGGTAAAATTCACATGTAAACCATCTGGCCCTGGGATTTTTTCTTAGGGAGTTGTTTAATTGCCTGTTTCTATTTTTTTCTGAAATGGGACTATTCAAGCAATTACTTCTCCTCTGTTAGTCTGGGAAGTCTATATTTTTGGAGGTAGTCATCCATTTCATTAGGTTATCAAATTTATTGGCCTAAAGTTGAGCAAAATAACTCTTATTATTTCTCAATTTCCTCTTCATTGGTGGAAAGTTCTCCTTTTCATTTTAAGACTACTATTTCATTTTCCTCTCTCTTTTTCTAATCAGATTTACAAAGGCTTATCTATTTTATTGGCTTTTTCTATAAAATCAACTCTTAGTTTTATTAATTAGTTCAATAGTTTTTTACTTTCAATATTTTTAATTTCTCCTTTTAATTTTAGAATTTCCAATTTAGTATTTGATTGGGGTTTTAATTTGGTCTTTTTAGTTTTTTTAGTTTGAAGCCAATTCATTAATCTTTTCTTTCTGTTTTATTCAAGTAAGCTCTCTAAGGATATAAAATCCCTCTTATTACCACTTTGGCTGCATCCCACAAATTTTGGTATGATGTCTCATCATTGTCATTATTTTGAGTGAAATTATTAATTGTATCTATAATTTGCTGCTTCACCCAATCATTCTTTAAGATGAGATTGTTTAGTTTCCAATTACTTTTGGTCTATTTCCTAACTTTTTGTTGAATGTAGTTTTTATTGCATCATGATCTGAAAGAAAGCATTTACTATTTCTGCTTTCTTACATTTAATTTTGAGGTCTTTATGTCTAATTGGTCAATTTTTGAATAGGTTCCATGAACTGCTGAGAAGAAAGTATATTCCTTTCTATCTCCATTCAATTTTCTCCAAAGATCCAACATACTTAATTTTTCTAATATTCTATTTACTTCTTTAATTTCTTTCTTATTTGTTTTGTGGTTTGATTTGTCTAATTCTGAGAGTGCAAGGTTGAGATCTCCTACTATTACAGATTTTGTTTGTCAATTCTTGCAACTCTTCCTTAACTTCTCCTTTAGGAAGTTGGATGCCTACCACTGGTGCATATATGTTGTAATATTGATATTGCTTCGTTGTTTATGCTACCCTTTCAGGATGAGTTTCTTCCTTATCTCTTTTAATTAGATCAATTTTACTTTTGCTTGATTCTGAGATAGGATGGCTACCTGTTTTTTGACTTCACCTGAAGCATATAGATTTTGCTCCAGCCTTTTACCTTTACTCTATATGTATCTCCGTGCTTTAAATGTGTTTTGTAAACAAATATTGTAGGGCTCTGACTTTGATCCAGTCTGCATATCTGCCTCCTCTTTATGGGGAGTTCATCCCATTCACGTTAGAGTAATTAACTAAATCTGTTTTCTGCCATCTCTAATAACCCCACATTATAGCTTGATCTTATTCTTGCCTCAAACCCTCTTTCCCCTTTAAACTTATGTACCTTCTTGTATCACAATGCTTATCTCTTTATAATCTCCTCCCCCTTTCATTCTTTCCCTTCCTTCCCTTATTACTCTTTTCTTTTCCTTTTCCTCTCCCCGTTTTAATGAGGCGAGAGAATTTTCCTCTAAAACAAATGTGCAATTAGTTTTTTCTTTGAGCAACTCTGATGAGAGTAAGATTCACACAATGTTTCTCCCTCTAAATTCCTCAGATATGAAGTAGTTTCTTTGCCTCTTTGTGGGATGTGGTTTCCTCTATTTATCCTCCTTCCACTTTTATCTGCCATCATCCTTTTCCATATCTACTTCCTTTTTATGTTATTCAGTACAATCAAATTATACATGTTTCTTTTTGTAATCCACAAAGAAATACAATTCTCAGAGTTATTTTACCTTTTCTGCATCTCTTGAGTTCTATTCTGGAGATCAAATTTTTGTTTAGTTCTGTTTTTTCTTCAGAAACATGGAATTCATTGTGTTCATTAAATGTCCATCTTCTTTCCTGGAAGAAAATGCTCAGCTTAGCTGGGTAGTTTTTCTTGAGCTTGCATCTCAAGTTCTTAGTCCTTTCGGAATAGTCATGATTCAGGCCTTCTTTCCTTTAATGTAGAGGCAGCCAGGATCTTGGGATCCTTATTGTAGCACTGGTATTTAAATGTTTTTTGCTTGTAAATTTTTCCTTAATCTGATAGTTCTGAAATTTGGCACAATATTCCTTGGGTTTTATTTTGAGGGTTTCTTTTAGAAGGTGTTTGATGAATTCTTTCAATGCCTATTTTACCTTCTGATTCTATTACATCTGGGCAGTTCTCTTTGATGATTTCTGTAAAATAGTATCTAGGCTCTTTTTTCATCATAGTTTTTGGAAAGTCCAATAATCCTCAGATTATCTCTCCTAGATCTATTTTCCAAGTCTGTCATTTTGCAAGTAGATAATTCAGGGTTTTTTCAGTTTGTCATTTTTTGTTTTTGTTGACTGATTCTTGCTGTCTCAATGAATCATTAGTTTCTATTTGTTCAGTTCTAATTTTTAAAGAATTATTTTCTTCATTAGCTTTTTTTTACTTCTTTCTGTATATGTCCAATTGAGTTTTAAATGTATTGTTTTGGTCTGTAATTTTTTCCATTTCACTAATTTTTTTTTTAGTGAATTATTTTCTTTTCCAGTTCACAGATCCTACTTTCTTGGAGTTCTTTGTCTTTTCCAATTTGCAAATCTACTTTCTTGATGAGTTCTTTTATTTTTTCCAATTGCACAATTTTGTTTCCCTGCACTTCCTGGGAATTTTTAACTTTTCCAATTCGTATTTCAGGAAGTTGTTGCTCTCTTTGTAAGGCTTCTTTCCTTTCCCCATTTATCTTCTAACTCTCTTTTGAGACTTTTAATGGTCTCTTCTATGAGAAGCATCATCGTAAAGGAGGAGACAGTCATACATTTTTTGCTGTTTGAGGTCTCTTCAGATTTGCTGACCTGCTCTTTTCTGCATAGAAGCTGTCGATCGTTCTTTTCATCTTTTTATTCATGTTTTAAAGCCTTTAGGGTAGGTCTCCTAGGCGAAAGGGTTACCAGCTTCCTCTGCAGAGCAGGGAAAGATGTAAACCGATTTCTGGCTCTGAGGTATGGGAGTGCTCTGAGTGAGAGTCTTCCCTTCCCCCAACAGGAAGTGGATTCAGCACTGGCCAAGCTATCGAAGTGCCCAGTTGGGCTGAGTGGGTTAGCGATTGCCCTAGGCTAGAGACTAAGGGGTGAAAGTGTCACTGCCCCAGGCCGGAGCCTCTTGTGGGACTGTGAGTATTAGCAGCTGACCGCAGACTGCAGACCACCCTGAACTCTGCCCCAGTGTCTCTGCCTGATGCAAATCTGCCCTGGGAAAGCTCTATGGCCCCAAGCCGAGCCCCCCACTGCGCAGATTGGAGGCTAACCCGGGCTGCATCCTCCTGCCGTGCAGGATCACAACTGCCCCAAGGAAAATCCCCGTACTGCGGGTTGGGGCTGGGAGCTTGTGCTGAGATCTGTGCTTTCACTTTCGGTTTGAGGCTCTCCTCAGAACCTAATTCTCTCCCAGTCTGCGCCTATCTCCCCCCTGGCCCCGGAACCAACCTTTTTTTGGCGAGACTGCAGATTTTCTTCGGCTGGTGAGTTGTTCTACTTCTTATCTTTACGAATTGTAGCAGTCAAGACTATTTTTGAGGCTCGATATAATATTGATAAAGAGGGTAAGAGAAGAGCTTAGAAAGTCGCGTGTGTCTTCTCCGCCATCTTGGCTCCACCCCGCATCAATTCTTTAAAAAAAAAAGTAGATGGAGGATTTTTGAAAATGGCAGAGTAAGTTGGTAAATTTCAGATTTCCCTCTCAAATAGAACTAATTTGTACCTCAAGGATGAACATAATCTGGAAAACTCAAGACTTGGGGAACAAAAGGTCTTCCTTTTACAACCTGAGAAGATCTGAAGAAAAACCCCAGGCTGGGGATTAAACTGTCTGAATTGCCAACACTTCCAGATTAGCTGTGCAGAAATATCAAGTGGAGACCTCTGGGTATAGCTGGAGCCTTAGCAGGACCTGCTAAGAGACTTTCACCTCTCAGCTTATTTGTGGAGTTGGGATTTGAATTCTGGAAGATCAGTGAACTTGTCTGATTTAGAATGCCAGGTCTAGCTGTCTTGCTGAGACATGGCCCTGAGAGAGAAGAAACTAGCATCCCGTGAATGCTAAGGTAGCAGAGTAGGGCTGCTGCTTGCTGTGGGTGGTTGCAAGAGGGTAAAGCTCTCAGTTTGGAGTTCCAGGTCAGAGTAGAGCACTGAAGAGAAGCTTGAGGCACCATCCCCTCACCATCCCATGATTAAAGGTGCTTACACTATTATCTCTTATTTTAAAAAAATGAATTAACAAAGAGGAAAGAACACCAATTGAAACATATTATGGGAACAGGGAAGATCAGGGTTCATTTTCAGAGGACACTTTAGTTTAAAAAAAAAAAAAAACAAAAAACTTCTACCCCAAAGAGTAATAAGTGGCTCCCTACTCAGAAACATTTATTTTTTTAAGTTAAACATGATATAAATTTTATGTTATATGCATACATTTTATACAATTATCTTGCTACACAAGAACAATCAAATCAAGCCAGGAAAAAAAATGAGAAAGGAAATAAAATGCAAGCAAATAATAACAAAAAGAGTGAAATGCTATGTCATGAACCATACTTAGTTCCTCACAGTCCTCTCTCTGGGTGTAGATGGATTTCTTCATCACAAGGTCATTGAAACTGATCTGAATTACCTCATTGTTGAAGAAAACGATGTCCATACGAATTGATCATCATATAGTCTTGTTGTTGCCGTGTAAAATGATCCCCTGCTTCTGCTCATTTCATTTAGTATCAGTTCATGTAAGTCTCTCCAGGCCTCTCTGAAATCATCCTGTTGATTATTTCTTACAGAACAATAATATTCCATAACTTTCTTATATCATAACTTATTCAGCCATTATCCAACTCATGTGCATGCACTCAATTTCCAGTTTCTTGCCACTACAAAAAGGGCAGCCACAAACATTTTTGTACATGTGGGTCTCTTTCCCTCTTTTAAGATCTCTTCAGGCTGTAAGCCCAGTAGAAACACTACTGAATCAAAGTATATGTACATTTTGATAACTGTTTGGACCTAGTTCCAAATTGCTCTCCAGAATGGTTGGATACTTTCGCAATTCCACCAACAATTTATTAGTGTCCCAGTTTTACCACATCTCCTCCAACATTCATCATTATCTTTTCCTGTCATCTTAGCCAATCTGAGAGGTGTGTAGTGGTATCTTAGAGTTGTTTTTATTTGCATCTCTCAGAGAGAATTTATAGAATGAATTTTTAAAGAATTTTAAAAATCAAAAGAGAGACATTGAGGAAAAACTAAAAAGAAAAATACAAACCATCTAAAAACAACCAAGAAGATTATGGAAAAAAAGTTAAACAATTAGAAAAGGAGGTACAAAGTCCCAAAGATGAAAATAATTCTTTGAAAATTATATTTGGGCAAGGGGAAGCTAATAAAGCTACAAGAGACCAAGAATTAACAAAAATGGTTATAAAGAATGAGAAAATAAAACAGAATGTGAAACATCTTATAAGAAAAATGACAGTTTTGTAGAATAGATCAAGAAGAGAAAATATATGAACAATTGGACTGACAGAAAGTTGTGATCAAAAAGAGAATCTTGACACAATAATACAGGAAATAACCCAAGAAATTGTCCTGAAATGATAGAACATGAGGGGAGATAGAAATAGAAAAAAAAAATCCACCAATCACTAGCCCAAAGAGATTCTTTGTGGAAAACACATAAGAATATTATTACCAAATTTCAAAACCCACAGATCAAACACAAAATTTTGCAAGAAATAAGAAAATAGCAATTCAAATATGCTGGAGCGACAAATAGAATTGTCCAAGATTTATCAACAACTATAATAAGAGACCGCAATTCCTGGAATCATAACTACTGACAATCAAAAGAGTTAGGCCTATAGTCAAAATATCATATCTATCCTATCTATAATTTTGATTTTAAAAAAAAAGGACATTCAATGAACTTGCAGATTTTCAGGACTTTCTATCAACCAAACCCATACTTAACATAAAATTTAACATAAGAGTCAATGTAAATGATCTACTTTAAGGAATTTAACATGGACAAACTGTTTAAACATGGACAAATTATTAATGTGTTTTTTAAATATATGTATGTAATATATACAAGATTCACATAAACAATAGGATATCTCAAAAGAAAGATTATCAGAGTTAAGGTAAAAATAGAAATCATGTTATACAACAAGAAGTACAGAGAAAGAATAGACACAGAGGCATTAGGGGAGGGAGGAGGGCTCATAGTTCTGAAAATCTATTCATAACAGGAATGGATTCAGTAGGCAACAAGGCCTATATACTATGAAGGATATAGCACCCTCCAAAATCTATAAGAAATAAGAGGGAAGGGATGGGCCAATGGTGAAGTAAATGGTAAAGAAGACAAGAGAGGAATCCTTGGGTTGGGGGAAGTTAAGTAGTAGCAAGGCAAGTTATGGAACAGAATTTAATTAAAGAGGCAGCAGTGATAGGAAAGACATGGGGTGTGGATGTGGGTGTGAGTGTGTGTATATATATCTACATATGTATACATAAATATATATTTTCTTAACTGTAACTTGCTTGGGAAGTGGAAAGGAGGAAAAAAAGAATAAAGTAAATAAGGGTTACAGCAGAGAACCAAAGAGCAGTGTACAATGAAGTAAAGAAAAAATGGACATTCATGAATATAATTCATATACATATATATATATATATATATATATATATATATATATATATATATATATATACTTTCTTGATCTGGTAATTAGTTGTTATATATTTTGAATCCTCCCTGATGTTCCGCTGTGTACATGATAATATTTTCTTTTGTTTTGCTTTATTTTATTTTGTATTTATTTTCTGTTTTTCTTCCTCTATTTTTCAAAAAAAAAAAAAAAAAAAGAAGAAGAAGAATGAAGTAGAGAGGAATACTTCTTTACCAAGTAAATTATTTTGAGGAAAATTTTTTGAAGCAAACAGCTTTCATGTAGTGAATATTATCACTCCATCACAGTTGGAATAGGGATAAGGATAAGGTTTAGTTTAAACAACTGATTGACTTTTTATTTCTTTCTAAAAGTCATAGGATCATCAGAGTTTACAATAAATGAGTCCTAAGAGGTTCTTAGACTTTGAAGGTTTCTAGAGAGATTGATTACTGTATACTATATAAAATGCCTTTGGAGAGAAAGAATTTGGGGAGGGGAAGTGGGAGAGGAAAGACTAGAAGAAGAACAGGGATTATTTAAGTTATAAACAAAGTTCAATTTCATTTAATTCAATCCTGTGACCCTGTTTGTTGTCAACTGGTATACCTTAATAGGTATTATTGGGTTCCATTGATAAGATCACTTTACTTTATTTTATCACTTCAATTCATGTACCAAAACAAGGATTTCCATGATATATTATAATAAATGACTGCAAATGAAACTCTAAATCTATTATTTATATTCTATAAAAAATGATGAACAAGCTGATTTTAGAAAAGCTTAGAAAGATTTTCATGAACTGATGCTGAGCAAAATAATCAGAACCAAAAATACATTGTACACAGTAACAGCAAGATTATGCAGTGATCAACTATGAAAAGCTTGTTTCTTCTCAGCATTTCAGTGATCCAAGTCAATCCCAATAAACTTTATAATAGAAAATGCCATCTGCATCCAGAAAGAGAGCTATGGAGATTGAATGTAAATCAACACATGCTATATTCACTTTTTTCTGTTTTCTTTTGTGGTTTTTCCTTTGTGTTCTGATTTTTCTCTCTTAATGTGATTTGTGAAGAAATGTATATTTTAAAAATTAATATACAAATAGAACCAGAAAAAATAAAACTATTAATAATAAAAATATTATTTACAACATGCTATCCTCTTAAATTATAGAATAAAATCATCATGTATTTTTTTTTTTAATTTCCCTTCTCCTCTCCCCTGTCCTAGTAATATTTTTATTACAGGAACCATCTCTTCGAATAGTAATAACATATTTATAATGCTTCATGTTTAGAGATAGATATTTGACACAATAGATAGAATGTTCAGCTTGCAAGTCAGGTGGATCTGAATTCAAATATTCAAATATTACTTGAGGTAATGCAATCCTTCAGATATCAAATCACTGAACTTCTCTCAATTTCAGTTTCCACATCTATAAATTAAGATAAAGTGAATATCTATTTCAAGATGTTATTGTAAAGACACAGTGAGATAATATGTTTCTCAAAACTTTGACAACCTCGTCAAAACTATATATATATATATATATATATATATATATTTGATTGATTAATAAATAAAACAAGGTGCTCTTACATATTAATTAATTTAAACCTCATACCAACTCTGTAAGCAGAACTCTTTTTTTTATTTGTTTGATAAGTGAAAATCCTTAGATTCAAAGATGTAAAAGATCATCTTAAAGTAATATAGCTAGTAAATTAAATGAATGAATGAATGAAACTTTTATTAAGCACTTACTATATGCAAATCACTGTGCTAAGTACTCAGCATTCAAATAGTTTCTGCTGTCAAATAACTCATATTCTAATGGAGGAGACAACAAATACAAGAGATTTAAGATGAATATCAGATAGAAAGGTTTCATGGTTCTTAGAGCATAGTATCAAAGTAAATGTTAATGCCCTTTTTTAATGTTTTTATTTGCATGTTGGTAGCAATTGGCCAGCAGTTATTGTTATTGGTGATGAAGAGAGTGTTCCTTTCTCTACGATGATTATTTGTCTTGATGGCTATGGGTATTGAGATAGAAATAGGTCTAGTGGTTTGGTCAACAATATATTTTGCAAGATTCTTGAGTTTAGGATTCTGGACTGTTTTCACTGGGTCCAAGGAGAAATTGTGGCAAAGTGATGGTAGTCATGGTTTGTTCTATTTGTCACATACTATTTGTCTTTCCCTCAATGTGCTTTGCCCTGTGAATAGAGATTGGTTGGCAAATGATAGAAACAGTGGATGCTTTTCCAAAAGTGTTTCTTTCCTAGAGGAATAGGATGGGAAGCAGAACCAGTGGTCTAAGGGTGCTACCTGTCTATGGCTTTTATTCTTATTGCACAACTGATACTAACATTCAAATCTAATTGCTAATACAAAGCTCTTCCCCATATATTATGCTTATTCTTTTAAGTGAAATATTAGTGGAATTAATTATATAAAGGTGAGTATGTAGATTTCAGTTGAAGAATTTGATTTGTCTGCACAGCATGAAAAATGGCCAGAATACACTTTATCATCAACTAATTTATAACATATAAAGATACCATTAACATTTTATTAATAATATGTAATGACCATATATAGTGATAACATTATTTTTAAAATCTAGATTCTTTCTTATATGCTCATGCTTGCTTTTATTCCAGTTCATTTGGTAGGATTTAGGTTTTTATACAGCTAGAAGTCCATGGGTTCATAATAATCAGTGTTGACTTTTTTTTAGGAATAAAGCAATAAAACTAGAAGCCTTTGGTCATATTTTTCCCTGCAAAAGTCTATTTTGAAGATACTCTCTGCATTCATTATTATTGAAAAGTGATATCTCATGCTTTATAAAAAGGACAGTGGGAACAATCTGAGCCATAAATTGAAACCTTGCATTTTTGAATCAGCATCACAAACTGCATGTAGACCAATCAACATGAAAAATATCTTTAGTTGGAATGGAAAAGTATAGTAAAGGGAATGTTGCCTTGTAGGATAAGCTGGAGATATCAGGATACCAGGCAGCATGGGTGGAGATCCTGGGACACCTACCATAAGGCTACATTCCGTGGACAGGAAGCAGACTATCTGCTAACTTCCTATATTGATGAATTATTCCTGACAATTCAGTACCAAAGTCTATTATTATTTGACATCCTAGAAACATAATTGGAATAAGGGCAATTGTCGCTTTACAGCAAATAAATGCTTTTGAAGAGTAGAGCTAAGAAAGATTTGGGAGCTATCCATTGTTTTAAAGCAAACAAAATCAAAATCTTCAAAGTATCAAAATAAGAGATTTGTAATAATATAAAAATGAGATCTGTAAGAAAACTTAGAGATTTGGTCCATCACCATTTTACACAATAGGAAACTGATGCTCTAGATATAAGTTGGGAAGTTCATTCAGTTTTTCCTAAAATTGAACTGAGTTGACTTAGTTGGCATTAAATGAAGATTTATGCAGATTCTCAGAAGACCTGAACCACTTGTAAAGACCACTTTATCCACTTAATTTGCAGGGGAAGGAACAAGCACATATATAGCATCAAAGCAGAGAATAAGACACAAGTCCCAACTCCCAGTCTAACACTTTTTAAAGGCAGTTTGCTTAATTTTGGAATATGGAACTAGCCCTTTCTGGATCATCAGTCTCAGGAATAGAGAGCAACATATGACCAATCAAGAAGTCCTTTATTTTTCCTTTAGTGATCTCTCATCCCAAGATCTCCCACTTCAGAAAAGGATTTGGGTCTTCTTGGGTCAATAATGAGAAGGGCATGAATAAATAGTAGCCTCTCTTCTCACTCTAGTCTAAGCTGGAGCATAAGTTCCATCCATCAATCTAGATTGTATTCTCATTTATTATCCAAATCAAAAAACCTCTGCCAAAATTAGAGAGAATAGATGCCTGTTCTTACCATACTTACATCAACTCGACCTGGCCACAAATCTGCATGCCATACTGCAAGTCATTCTGTGGCTGAAAGAAAATCCTGCTTTCTTCCCTAGAAGAAATGCAATGGCTGCTACCACCCTTGAAATTGATTATCCTGAGGAAACAATTTGATTATTTTATACTAATTCTATTTCTCAGAAATATAAATATGATAAAAACAAATGTCTGTGGAACAGACTTGTAGTATATGATTTTTAGAAGAGGAATTCCTTTTCTTTGCTTTGCCAATTTTCTTCTATATCTCAGGTCTTGTTTAAATAATAATAATAACAAAACAATTATCATACTAACTCTAATAATTGTCATCTTAATATAGCATTTATATAGTGCCTACTATGTGCCAGACAAACATATTATTTGTTAAAGTCCGCTCAACAGTTTCTCTAGACTTCCTGATTAAATTCAAGATTTGAAATCTGGATCTTGTTTTTTCTCTGAAATGAGCCAAGGAACATCTTCCAACTGGTCCTTTCCTAGTTATAAACATTTAGGAAAAAATTTCTCATTTGGCATATGGCATAAAATGATAGTCATCACATAATAACAATCTCCTATGGTGCATTTCTATTCTATATTTGGTAGATAAATTGGAAAATGAAACCGATAGTTAAGAAATTCTTATTTTATTATTTTAAATACATTTTTATTTTTTTAAATAATTCTAGGAGGATTTATTGTTTTTACATGACTTCAATTTCTAAATATTTTCTTCTCCCACCCATTCAGCAACCAAGATTTTATAAAATAATTTAGAAAAAAAATTAGCAAAACTGACATATCAATTGAGTCTTTTAGTAGGTATTCCACACTACTCTGAAAAGAAGAAAGAAAAATTTTCCTATCCTGTCTTCAGATAACAAATTAATTATTTCAAATGCACTATGATCAATTTATTTTTCCCTTTCCACTTACTTTATGATTGTCATTGTGTATACCATTTCCAAACATTAAATTAAATGCAGTTCTGATCATATCACTCCCCTATTCAATAATCCCCTGAAGATCCAAACTTTATCAAGGGAAATATATATGTATATGTGTATGTATGTGGATTTGTATATGTATGTATATTGTATGTGTGCACACATATATATGTATATTGCATATTAGTGTCTGTGAAGATGGAGTCCTCTATTTGGCTTTTAAAACCCATCCGTATTTATTTATTTATATGCATATGTTATGTATGATTATTTGTATATGTATGTATATTTGTATGTGTGCATATATATATATATATATATATATGTATGTATATTGCATGTTAGTGTCTGTATAGGTAGATAAAGTCCTCTATTTGGCTTTTAAAACCCATCCATTTTTATTTATTTTTCAGGATGTATTCTACCATTTGGATGTTCCTCACACATGGCACCTATTTGTTTCTGCATACTTTTGCAGTTGACTATGTTTTCCATGCCTGGAATGCATTCTCTTTTCATCTTTGGCTCTTTCAAAATTCAACTTACACATCACCTTCTCCATGAGTCTTTATTTCTGGTACACTGCTGCTATCAATAATAACCTCTCGTAAGCTACTTTGCATTTATTTTGTATTCAATATACACATACTTATGTAGGACTATAATATCTCCCCAATTGGAATATAAGACTATTTCATATTTTCTCTGCATCTCTAATTCCTACTACAATACCTGATACTTAGAAGGAACCTATTAAATGTACATTATTTGACTGATTGACTCTTGATTCATCTTAATAAGTGTGTGTGTGTGTGTGTGTGTGTGTGTGTGTGTGTGTATCCTCTGATTCTAAGTTCTAATTACTCATTCTTTCTTATGGCATAACAAGATTCCTTTTCATTCATTTCATTTTTAGCCATACCCAGTAAATAAGCATCTCCTTTGTTTGCAGGAGTTTGATAACATTCCTTAACAATAATTTTGTATTTATGGAACCCTTCTTTCTGTCTTTGAACTTCTTGGCATAAATACTTAAAAGTGAGAGCTCTATATGAGAATATATCAACAATTTAGCCACTTTAAAAAATGGCATAATTCTAAATTGTCTATAGGTGTATCAATTCTCATAACAATACTTAATTTACTTAAATTTCTTCAGTCTGCATACAATATTATTTTCATCTGTTAGTTTATAAATAAGGTAAAACATCCAGAGTTATTTCATCTTTTATTGTTAGTGATTTGGACATAAGCTTTCATATAATTTTTGATAGTTTGTATCTCTAAGAACTGTTTGCTTATTCATATCCTACATTTTTTTGGGGGGAGAGTCATTATTTTAATTGCTTCTGATACTAGACATATCCATTTTCTTAGAATCATCATGACTATATTAATAGTACTTAATTCCTTAATAATTGATATCCATGTATAATGATATTTGGAGATTCTAGAGAATAAATATCAAGAGTGATTTTGGTGGGAAATCATTTGTATTTAATATAAATCTATTGTCCTTAACAGTATAAATTCAACAATAAGACATCTTTATTTTTGGTAGAGGGAAGAGAATGTTCTTCCTTGAGGTTTCTAAGGTAAGAAAATCTTGAAATTACTGGTATCAATCAATAATTTGATAATTTCCACATTGCTTAAGAACAAATAAGATTGCTGGTAATCAGAGTCACAGATGGCTACTAGCTGCATCAGGAAACACAGCCTCACTCAATATCACACAATAGGAAATCAATGATTAGGGAAACAGAATTGCAAGACTGCTCAAGGGAATGGAGAAATACGTTTTGGAGGTAATGACCAAATTGCATCTTTGTATAGTTATGGGGAAGTGGGAAAACATTATTTCATACCTAGAAAAATGCTAGAATACCACAGTAAAAATTTTTTTCCTCCCCTATTAGACATGGCTGTGAATCTTTGGGAAGAATGGAATTGGAAACAATTACAACAATCTCCAGAAATGTCTTCCATTTGCATAAATACAATAAAAGTTTGTGAATGAATCCTTGCAATAAATATTGACATTTAATAAATTATTTCATTGTAAGGAGAAGAGACAGGTGGAATATGAGAAAGACAAGGGCCATATTTAATGAGAGTACTGAACCAATAATAGACTCAATTTGTTGATATTAAACATTAAAATTCAAGAGAAGCTTTGGCCTCAAGACAAGAAGACTACCAGAAGACTTAACATTAAGAGATTAGAGTGCTTCTCTGAGTATGAACAGTTCAATACTAACTTGGAGGGAAAGCTGAGCCAAGATAAGGTTGACAACAGAAAAAAAACAGTGAGCAGATTTCAGAGATTTGGTATGCAGCACTAAATTTACTCATCTAAGTCAGAACACTTGCAAACATCAAGATTGGCATGATGAAATGATGGAGAAATTCATGGGAAATGATGGGAGGTTGCTAAATGAAAAGTGAGAATTCCACAAGGATTACTAGTTTGTCTGTCTCTAAGAAGGCATGATTTAACTCCATCCATGGCAAAATGAACATCAAACTTAGTGAGATGTGGAATTCTTGGCTCAGTAAGAAGGCCAGAGAAATTCAATTTTACATTGATAGCAACAATCCAAAGTGCTTTTATGATGGATGCCCTGAAGGCTATGTATAGGCCAAAGACTGATGGTTCCTTTCAACAATTCATCACTGATAAAGCCTCATTGGTTACTGACAAGGACATGATCCTGAAGAATTGAGATGAATATTTCCATAGTGTTCTTAACAAACTATCATCAATCTATACTAAAGCTATTGACTGTATACATTGGGTTTAAGTCAATCTCTAGCTGAAATTCCAACTGAAAAAAAAAGATGCTTTAAATACCATTAGGCTTTTTTCCTATGGCAAACTTCCTGGTGCTGATTCTATTCCTGCTGAGATTTACAAGACAAGGGGAAACACTATTCACAAAAACTGAAAAGTTTCTAGGTTATTTGACAAGAGAAGGTTTACCCCAAGAGTTCAAAGATAGCCCCATTGTCCATCAATTTCTAAAGGAAAAAGAACAGTACACTGTGACAATCATAGATTGGAAGGTGGAATTCTCTCTTTGTTACTGTTAACAATATTCTTTCCAGAATCCTGTTTATTAGGCTGATTCTTCATCTGGAAGATGCTCATCTACTTGAAAGGCAGTGCAACTTCAGAAAGGACCAAGAATTGTTGATATGGTGTTTACTGCTCAAGGACTTCATAAGAAATAACAGGAATAAAGCAGAAGTCTATACACAACATTCTATGATCTGAGAACAGCCTTTGATAGTGTTAGAGTTTTGGAAAATTATGCAAAATTTGGTTGCTCAGAGAAGTTCATCAATATTATATATCAATTGTATGATAGCATGCTTGCCCATATTCTAGATAATGGACAATAATCTTGTGCTTTCTCAGTCACCAATGGAGGGAAGTTGTGCAGTATCAAGATCCAGTTGGTGATGGTAAATTATTTAACAAACTTTTTAGAACAAAGAATTGGATGCTTTCAGCCTGCCTTAAGTTTTGTGTTTTCTTTGCACATCAATAGGTAGCTCCAGTCTAGTTCATAGTGAACATTCAAAGTATCTATTTGAATTCAGTTTCTTAAGACTATTCAAGTTCTTAAGATGATAAGTCAGGTGATAGATATTTGTCTAATGATTCCCAAACAGCTTTTCAGTTCAAGATTCCTCAGTTTAAAAAAACCTAAGTCTCTTCTATTCTGCCACTTAAGTTACTAAGCAGAAGAACAGATATAGGAACAAAACCAAAACCCAGAGAACATATCATTGTTCCTTCTTGTTTATCTTCTTCCTATTTCTTTCACATATAGATGTGACAAGGAAAAGCTTGAAAGAGGTCTTCATGCATACCCTAACTGCTCATATATTCTCTTTAAAAAACATATTGTTGAACCAAGATGACAAAGGGGACACACAGTTCATTCTGAGCTCCTTTCTACCCTCACTACTGATTACCAAATTCAGCTTCAGAAATAGTGCTTAACTGGTAGAATCCATGAACATTGGGAATGCAACAAATTACCAGCAGAAGATAATCCAAAAGATTGCCAGAAAAGATCTGTCTTGATCAGGTGGGAGGAGGCCAGCACAGGTAGGGAGGCAGGACATGGAAGCTAGCACATGCTGAGCCGACTCGGGGCGGTGTGCAGTCCCCACGGGTGGAGAATTCACAGGGAGGACTCTACCACAGGTTGGCTGTTCTGCTTTGGTTGCAAAGCAGTAGATCAGCAGAGAAGTTACACAAACACCAAAGGTAGAGTGTACCCCAAACCCCAGAGTTTCATAGGACTTGGCCACCTGGCCAGCACCAGAAGTGAATCAGCATAGACCACAGTGAAGCTGTACAGCCATATTCCACAGTGCAGGGCTCTACCCAGGGCAGTCACACTTCTGCAAAATGGCTGCTCTTCACAGCCTGTTTCCAGGACAGCTACTGTCCATCCATCCCTGTTCTGTAGAGGAAGCTGGGAACCTTCTTGCCCTGAAGGCAGACCCCCAGGCTTTTAAAAAAATAACTAAAAAAGCAAAGTGAGCTCTAAATATAGATAGGTTCTATATAGAAAGAGAACAGATTTCCAACAACTCTCATCAGATGTGACTCAAAGAGAAAATATTAGACATATTTGGTTTACAGAGAAACTTCTCTCACCTCATTAAAAGTGGGAGAGGAAAAGAGAAAAGGAAAAGAGTAGACTAAATAGAAGGAAATGCAGAAAAATAAGGAAAGGTATAAGAAAGGGGGTGGGACTCAAAGGGAGTGGGAGGGATTTTAAAGAAGGAAAGCTGCATGAGTTAAGTGGTGCCCATAAATTTAATACTGATGAGGGAGGTAAGGGGGAAAAGAAAAAGAAAAGTATAATCTGGGGAAAATAAGATGGCAGGAAATATAAAATTAGTAGTTTTAACTGTAAATGTGAATGTGATAAATTCTCCCATAAAGGGGAGGTGGATAGCAGATTGGATCAAAAGCCAGAATCCTACAATATGTTGTTTACAGGAAACACATTTAAAGCAGGGTGATATATGCAGAGTAAAGGTAAAAAGCTAGAGAAGAATCTATTATGCTTCATATGAAGTAAAAAAAAAAAGCAGAGGTAGCCATCCTTATCTCAGATCAAGCAAAAGCAAAAATTAATCTAATTAAAAGAGATAAGGAAGGAAACTATATCTTGCTAAAGAGTAGCATAGACAATGAAGCAATATCAATATTAAACATATATGCACCAAGTGATATAGCATCTAAATTCCTAAAGGAGAAGTTAAGAGAGTTGCAAGAATCAATAGACAGCAAAACTAAAATAGTGGGAGATCTCAAACTTGTACTCTCAGAATTAGATAAATCAAACCACAAAACAAATAAGAAAGAAGTTAAAGAGGTAAATAGGATATTAGAAAAGATAGGTATGATACATTTTTGAACCACTATACACCTCTCAGTTTGGCTAGGATGACAGGAAAAGATAATGCTGAATGTTGGAGGGGATGTGGGAAAACTTGGATACTGATTCATTGTTGGTGGAATTGTGAATGCATCCAACCAATCTGGAGAGCAATTTGTAACTATGCTCAAAAAAGTTATCAAACTGTACATACTCTTTGATCCAGCAGTGTTTGATCCAGGGCTTATATCCCAAAGAGAGCTTAAAGAAGGGAAAGGGACCTGTATGTGCAAAAATGTTTGTGGCAGCCCTTTTTGTAGTGGCTAGAAATTGGAAATTGAATGGATGTCCATCAATTGGAGAATGGCTGAATAAGTTGTGATATATGAATGTTATAGAATATTATTGTTCCTTAAGAAATGACCTGCAGGATGATTTCAGAAAGTCCTGGAGAGACTTACATGAACTGATGTTGAGTGAAATGAACAGAACCAGGAGATCATTATACACTTCAACAACAATACTATATGATGATCAATTCTGATAGATGTGGCTCTTTTCAACAATGAGATGAACCAAATCAGTTCCATTTGTTCAATAATGAAGAGAACCAGCTACACCCAGTGAAAGAACAATGGGAAATGAGTTGAACCACAACATAGCATTTCCATTCCTTCTGGTTTTGTGTGCTTGCGATTTTGATTTCCTTCTCAGGTTATTTTTACCTTATTTCTAAGTCCAATTTTTCTTGTTCAGCAAAATACATATGGATATGTATACATATATTGTGTTTAACATATACTTTAAAATATTTAACATGTATTGGTCTACCTGCCATCTAGGGGAGGGGGTGGGGGGAAGAAGAGGAAAAGTTGGAACAGAAGATATTGCAAGGGTCAATGCTGAAAAATTACCCATGCATATATTTTGTAAATTAAAAGGTATGAGAGAGAGAGAGAGAGAGAGAGAGAGAGAGAGAGAGAGAGAGAGAGATGATAAGGACCTGAAAAAAAATAACCCAAAAAACCCATATTGTTTAGGCTGCCCACTATGACCATTACTATTCAGTAATAAGAGAATAAAGAGAGATTAATGGAACTAGAGTAGCTAATGAGGAAACCAAATTATCATCTTTGCAGATAATATGATGGTATACATAGAGAATCCTAGAGAACAAACTAAAAAAATACTAAAAACAATTCACAAATTTAGCAAAGTTGCAGGATACAAAATAAATCCACATAAATCATCAGCATTTTTATATATTATCAACAAAGTGCAGCAGCAAGAGATACAAATAGAAATTCCACTTAAAATAACTGTAGATAATATACAATATTTGAGAGTCTTTTTTCCAAGGCAGTCAGGAACTATATGAACACAATTATAAAATACTTTCCACACAAATAAAACCAAATCTAATCATTTGGGAAAATATCAGATGTTCATGGGCAGGCTGAAATAATATAATAAAAATGACAATCCACTTAAATTAATCTACTTATTCAGTGCCATACCAATCAAATTCACAAGAAATTACTTCACAGAGCTAGAAAAAATAATAACAAAATTCATCTGGACGAACAAAATTTCAAGAATTTCAAGGGAGTTATGGAAAAAAAAGCAAATGAAGGTATCCTAGCTGTATCAAACATAAAGTAGTGATTAGCAAAGCTCTTTGGTACTGGTTAATAAATACAGTAGTCAATCAGTGGAATAGGTTATGCATACAAGACAAAATAGTCAATGACTATAGGAATCTAGTGTTTGACAAATGCAAAGACCCCGAATTTTGGGATAAGAACTCATTATTTGACAAAAACTGCTGGGAAAATTAGAAATTAGTATGGTAGAAACTAGGCATTGACCCACACCTAATACCATATATCAAGAAAAGGTCAAAATGGGTTCATGATTTAGACATAAAGAATGATATTACAAGGAAATAAGAACAAAGGATAGTTTAGCTCTTAGATCTGTGGAGAAGGAAAGAATTTGTGGCCAAAGAATAATGAGTACATTTTTGAATGCAAAATAGATAATTTTGATTATATTAAATTAAAAAGTTTTTGTACAAACAAAACTAATTAATGCAGACAGGATTAGAAGGGAAGCAATAAAATGGGAAAACATTTTTACATTCAAAAGTTCTGATAAAGGTCTCATTTCTAAAATATATGGAGAATTGACTCAAATTTATTATAAGAATTCAAGCCATTCTCCAATTGATAAATGATCAAAGGATATGAACAGACAATTTTCAGATGAAGAAACTGAAAATTGAAGCTATTTCTACCAATATTAAAAGGTGCTCTAAATCACTATTGATCAGAGAAATGCAAATTTAGATGCTCTGAGGTACCACTACACACCTCTCAAATTGGCTAATATAAAAAAAAAGATAATGATGAATGTTGGAGGAAACTGAGACACTAATACATTGTTGGTGGAGTTATGAACTAATCCAACCATTGTGGAAAGCAATTTGGAACTATGCCCAAAGGGTTATCAAACTATGCTTACTCTTTGATCCAGCAGGGTTTCTACTGGGCTTGTGTCTTAAAGAGATCATAAAGGAGGGAAAGAGATCCACATGTGCAAAAATGTCTGTGACAAATATAAGTGTCAAGAAATTGGAAAATGAGTGAATGCTCATCAGTTCTCTCTCATCAGTTCAAGAGATTATAGTATATGAATGTTATGGAATATTATGGTTGTATACGAAATGAACAGCAGGATGATTTCAGAGAGATTTACATGACCTGATGCTAACTGAAATGAGGAGAACCAGGAGATTATTATCAACAGCTACATTACACAATGATCAATTCTGATGAGCTCAGCTCCTGTCAACAATTAGATGATTCTGGCCAGTTCAAATGATTTTGTGATGAAGTAAACCATCTGCACCCAGAGAGAGGATAGTGGGAACTGAATGTAGACCCCAACATAGTATTTTCACTCTTCTTTATTGTTGTTTGCATTTTATTTTTTTTCTCAGTTTTTCCCTTTTTGAACTAATTTTTCTAGTGCAGCATGATATTTATAGAAATGTGCATAGCAGAGGTACACGTGTTTAACATATACTGGGCCATTTGTTGTCTAGGGGAGGGAGTGGGAGGAAGAGAGGGATAAAAATTAGAATTCAAGGTTTTGTAAGGGTGAATGTTGAAAATTATCCATGTATATATTTTGAAAATAAAAAGCTTTAATTTAAAAAAGTTACATGAATAACCAGAAAGGTAAATAAATGATTAAATTAAAGCTTTATGAAACAAACATATTGTTTGTGTGTGTGTGTGTGTGTGTGTGTGTGTGTACATGTGGTACTGCATGCATTTCCTATCAACCATAAACTCCTTTGGGTAAAATGTTTTTCTTACATTTCCTCACATCCCCCATTGTTCAGAAGATAAGCATTTAAAAATACTTGTTTTCTGGCTGCTGACTGGCTAAACTGTGCTAATAGATGCAGAGTAAAAGAGTAATTATCTTGGTGTCAGGTTAATTAAAGAAGTCCTCATTGTTAAAAATCTTACATTCTAGGTAAAGGAGAATGGAAGTTCATGACAGGCAACTAAATTTGTATTTAAATTTCCTGTATTCACTCTGGATGGTCTGTCATTTAGTAAGATCACACTATGGTATTGCACATTTAAGTGCTCAGAGGCTTAGTTTCCTCATTTCTATACTAGGGATATTAATAGTTGTATTATCTAAGTCAAAGTAATTATAATTGGTTGATATATAAAATGCATTCATTTCATAACCATATATTTAATGCATGTTTAATAACCCAAAACCACACAGATAAATTAAATCTATAATTAGGCCCAATTTGATTATAGAGATGATGATGATGATGGGATAACTTTTATAAAGAAAAAATATTATTTCTATTAGAACTTTGGTTATGTTAGCACAATTATGAATTTGTTAACTGAATTCTTGTATTCTTATATAGAATAGTAATAGAAATGTATAGTTTGGAATGTTGCTTCACTTTCTTTTTAATTTCTTTAATTTTTAAATCAATATTCTTTGTTGCTGTTGTTGTTGTTGTTTTTAATAACACTGTTTTCAAATACAAACTCCCCTATCCAAAAAACGTCTAACAAAGAATAAAATAAGGAGAGCAAAAAAGCAGCTCAACAAGACTAAGTAATACATCAATTGAGGCTGATAATATATTCCAACTACCATACTCATAGTCTTCCATCTCCATTAAAAAAATAGAAGCAGATTTGTTTTTTTTTTTTTTCTTCTTTGAGAACTGTAGAGGACCGCAGATAGTGGGGGAATTCTTTGTAAGATATAACACCCTTCAGCCCAGGGAAACATGCTGACAAAGTCTGGTCCCCATTTCCCTTTGGTGCCCATCTCCCTTCCTGAGAAGTCAGGAAGGGCATGACCACCAGCATTTTATTTGAAACATTTTAAATAAAGAAACTTCATAGACGTGGGTGAGGGGGATAAACCTCCTCAGCTGCTGCATCTGGCCCGGGGGCCATAGTTTGAGGACCCCTGGATTACACTAAAGAGAGGCATTCACATATCAATGCTTATAGTTAGCATTTGCAGTGTGATATGGTGATGTAATAGTTCTACAATGCACATTCTCAGTGTGCTGTAGTGATGTAATTGTACTAAGGTATTGGAGGACTAAGAGGACTTGAAATAAATGGACTCCATCTTTGATCATCCTCATAAATCTCCTGCCTTCATCACTTCTCCACTAAGACCAAGGACTTGGGCTGGTCCCAAGATTCTCCAGAGAGCTATTCTGGATGGCATATTTTGGCACGCCAGTGTATGGACTCTAGAAAGCAATGGTAAAATTCATCACCCCCTCTTGGGGGTTCTAGAAAGCAGGATATTTTAATCACCCTAGTATGGGGACTCTAGAAAGCAATGGTAAGTTTTGTCACCCCAGCTTGGGGGCTCTAGAAAGCATACTACAGGAAACAATTTTGATCACTATAATTACACAGTTTTCAGGTTGTTATTCTTTTTTCATTACTATAGCAATTGTGCACACTATTTTCCTGGTTATGTTTATTCACTTTACATCAATTCTTCTCATGTTTTTCTCTTTTGAGATTTAATTTTTTAATATAAGGATGTATTAAATTATAATAATGTATCATAATTTATTGAACCATACCCCAACTGATTCATATCTACTTTGTTTCTATTGCTGTGCTATCCTCCCCCCCCAAAAAAGAAAGAAAAATTATTATAATTATTTGGATATATCTGTGAGCTGTCATTCTGTCTTTGAGTATTTATCAAATACCAATGTGAACAAAAATGTTTTTGTGGTTATTTATAGTTAAGTTATTAATTTCAGAAATTAAAGAATTATAACAACTTTTATTTTTTTTTCAAATTTTCCAGGTTCTCATCAGGATTTTCTGTCCATTCATTCTCAGTCAGTTCCCATATGATCATGATGTTTATACTATTCTTATGGTTGTCTTTTTGTTTTGCAATATTTTCAAAGGTATTTGGAGATTTCTTTTTCTTATTTCTCATTGTTCATCTTTTTTATAGTATGTCTTTATATTAACATATCACAATTTATTTAATATTTCCCTCTAGGAGACATAGAAGCTGCTTCTTCCCCTCTCACTAATTATATATATATTGTCTAATGAAAATCTTTGAATAATTTTTTTATTTGTTTTGGTGGAGGAGCATTAATATTGTCAGTATGTTTTGTTTTTGAAATAGTAAAAATGTGTCATTTTTTAAATACTATCACATTGCTTCCAAGAAAGATTCTATATTTGCAGTTCTACCAACAATGAACGAGTATTCTGGCATTGACAGCTTTGATTTTCCTTGTTTTGATCATTTTTAGCAATTTGATTAGTGGAGAATGGGGCTTAAAAGCTGTTTTAATTTAATTTAATTAATACTTTTCAACATGTTTTTAACAAAACTTTTTTTTTTCTTTTGAAAAGTATCTGTTCCTATCTGTTGGACCATTTTTAAATTTTTGATTTTCACTGACAACTACAACTGAGACCTTTAATTTTGGACTATCCTTAAGATATGCAAACATGTAAAAAGTAAAGCAACTTGAATTTGATTTATATTACAGAAAAATTAAGTGCATTTTGATTAATAGTATCTTCATAAGCACTCCCTACTTCTCAGTAGCAAAATGCTAAGTCTGCCCTAGAAATTCAACTATTACTTACTCAAGTAATAAATTTTAAAATAAGTGCTTGATTGGCCAAAAAAAAAAAGTAATTTTCCTTACCCAAGGCTCTATTTTAATTTATTTAGTTCTCTGGAGATTCCAGGTTATTTATTTTTTCAATTTTACACATCTTGCAATATGATACTTGAAAATAGCTGATAAAAGTATCTCAAATGTCTCTACTGCATTCAATCTTGTTGCTTGTAATTAAGAAATCAGAAACAAATGATTTAAGGATTTGAGTAAACTGAGGAATATTTGACCTTATTAAAGTCATTATTACAAACTTCTGCACACTTTGGTCAATCACAGTTAGGTATGTTTTCAGCTTTAAAAACATTTTTGTTACTATAATATCTAGGGAAGAAGTACTTTTTCATTACAATTACAAATACTACAAGTTGTTTTTTCCATTCTCTGAAGGATAGGCATCTACTTCTTTTCCAGTTTTTTATGACTACAGTAATTGCTGCTATAAATATTTTAGAGGCTACTTCTGTCTTTCACTTCCTCATATACCTAAAAGGGATATTTTGAGTTGCTATCAGCAAAACATTTTGCCGAAAATCCCTTTCTCACTCCCCCCTCCTCAATTGCTGCTAACAGATAGATGAAGGAGATTGACAACTGGCATAACTACAGGTAGCTGTCAAAATACACTTGAAAAGAGAGGGATCAACTTCAGTAGGGGTAGAGGGAAGGGAGAACATTAAAAGTCATAGAGTTGAAAAGTGTTCTCATCAGATAATACAAACTTACTTCTCATCAAGATGGTGGTCCATATCCCAATTTCCAGTATTAGAAACATTTTAATAGATCTAATTGAAATTTACCTGACTTATACCATGATATTTGATTCCAAAATAACCCCACATCACTGAATATCAAAGGTTACGTTTGACATAATCAATTTCATTTTTTTGTGATGACATTTGGCACTTACTGTATTCTTCTTTTAAAGTAAAAAGATGAATATGGAAAATTTATATATTATATAAACATTTGGACTCCCATTTCTCACTTCAAAATCATATATTCCAGAATATTATTCATTATTCTCCATCATGCTCATAGCTGATCATTGCAATAAATAAACATTAAAATACATGCTGGTTTTTCTTATTCAATTTTTTGGGGGGTTGTTGTCTGCCAAGTTATCTACAACAGATACCAGTTAATTTTTCTCATACAGTTTTTGTTGCAAGAACTTATGATGAACACTCCCATAAAAGATGACCAAATGTTTCAAAAAGTGCTATTTATTGCTATCTACTTATGAATGATACAAACCAATCAATGCTTTTGCTCATATGTCCATGGAAAACCTATGAGGCATCTTTTTTTTAAAGTGAAATCAACATTTAGTTTAGATTAAAGGAATATGCAGATTTTAATTGTTAGATAAAGATCAAATATTCAGTACCAACATTGAAGTTGCTAAAACTGATTCTTAGAACCCTCTGATACCATTCCCAACATTCTGTTTATACTGCAGAAACAGAAGAAATCAGATCAAAACTGAAAAACATTTTATATATGTCTTTCTTATGTGGTTGCCATGGCTAAAAAATGTGTTAATCTATGGCCAACTTACCAGTGATGATCTCCTCTGTATTTAACTAGGATGCTCCTCAGACATTAGACACAGACAGATGCTGAGGCTATACTCACCAGTTACCAGAACAGTAGAACCTCTGTTCAGTACATAGACTCAGATAATAAATGATTACTCCTCAATCTAATGATAGGCCACTCTTGGACTTCTATAGAGGTCATTAGTAATGACTCAAATGAACTCAATCATGACATGCTTTTAAATAACTGTGAAGAATAACTAAGATGTCAACTAACATACTTAGTTTCAACCTCTGTCAAATAGAATTAAATGAAATATAATAAAATGAATTTAAAATTATATATACTATGTGCCATACTACCTTCCTTTATCTTATACTTGTTTTGTTAATATATATTTACATACATACATAGGCAGCATCTGAGAGAATATGTATATTAAGGTGTATCAAGGATCTGGTATGAGGATTTTCCCAGTGCTTATCAGAGATGCTCATTCACATTTGGTGTTCACTTAGTACTCTACTCTCACCTGGATAATACATGCAGTGATCCCACCTCAATAAACTGTCTTAGCAGACAGGCTAAATCAAGCTGAGGGCAACTATTGGATTTCAAAACTGTTGGGAATTTTTATAGTGGCAAGAAACTAGAAAATGAGTGGATGCCCATCATTTGGAGAATATCTGAATAAGTTAAGGTATATAAATGTTGTGGAATTCTATATGTTCTATAAGAAATGATCAGGGAGGATGATTTTAGAGGGGCCTGGAGAGATTTACATGAACTGATGTTAAGTGAAATGAGCAGAACCAGGAGATCATTATACACAGCAATATCTATATTATACAATGATCAACTCTGATGAACGTGACTTTCCAACAATAAGATGACTGATACACCTTCCAATGATCTTGTGATAAAGAGAGCCATCTACACCAAGAGAGAGGACTGTGGGAACTGAATGTGGATCACAACATAACATTCTCACTTTTGTTGTTGTTTGCTTGCATTTTGTTTTCTTACTCATTTACTTTTCTTTTTGATCTGATTTTTCTTGTGCAGGAAGAGAATTATATAAATATGTTTATACATATTGGATTTAACATATATTTTAACATGTATAACATATATTGGATTACTTTCCATCTAGGGAAGGAAGTGGGAGGAAGAAGGGGAAAATCTGAAATGTAAGGCTATGCAAGGGTCAATGTTGAAAAATTATCCATGCATATATTTTGAAAATAAAAAGTTAAAAAAATAACTGTTGGGAAATTAAGAGGCTGTCTACCCCAAAAGTGAAATGAGCAGATGGGAACAATTCATTCCAATGATCAAAAAGATGGAAGCTAATACTGCAGAGTACTCTGGAGCTTAGTCAGACATTGAAGATGCCATCATCCACTATATGCCAGGTCATTGCCAATTATTCTGACTTTTATCTTGCCACTGAATTTCAATGACTCTGAAAGAGAATAAGATTGACAACTCTCTGAATTCTGACTCACCTAAATCCAATTCACACACAAGTCAAGATACCACTCTCTAACATCATTACTCCTCTTTGAATATGAAGGACAAAAAAAAGAAAAAAAGAAAAAAATTTTAAAAAGAAAACAAAAAGAAAATGAAGGACAAACAACTAAAATAATAACAATATATGTGTGTATGCTTATATGTCTAAATAATATATGGTTACTCATATATGTATGCACATAGGATGTACATATATATATATATATATATATATATATATATATGGTAGAAGGGAGGTATGGCTAGATATGGGTTTATTTCAAAACTATTATAATAAAACTACTCTCCCAAAAAATTTTTAATTTAGAGGATTTTTAAAAGTACTTAAGCAATAGAGTAGAATAATATGGAAGGATCAGTGGTAATAATGAGTTTCCATAGCTACAAGTATATGCAAAAGGTAAAAGGAAAAAGAAATAGAGATAAGGAAAGTAAAGTTCAGGATATTGCTATTGAATTGTTGAAAGGGTTTCATGGAGGGGCAGAGCCAAGATGGTGGAGACACATGCATCATTCTAAACTTATTTTCTACCCTCACTAGTGATTACCAAATTCAGCCTCAAAAATAGTGCTTGACTGGTAAAATCCACAAATATTGAGAGTACAACAAATTACCAGCTGAAGATAATCTGGAAGATGGGAACAGGCCCGTATAGGCAGGGAGGCAGACCACAGAGGGTAGCACACTGAGTGGACCGGGGTGGGGGCAGTCTCTGCAGGTGAAAAATTTGCAGGGAGGACTCTACTACAGGTTGGCCACTCTGCATTAGTTGCAAAGCAGTAGATCAGCAGAGAAGTTACACAACTGCCAAAGGTAGTGTACCCCCCAAAACACCAGAATTTAATAGGACCTGGCTATACTCACCCAGCACCAGAAGTGACTCAGCATGGACCACAGCACAGCTGTATAGTCACATTCTGCAGTGTGATGCTTTTGCCCAGGGCAGTTGCACTTCTGCACAGCAGGGGTGCTCTGCCCACAAATTGAGGTGGGGGGCTCTGCCCACAAATTGAGGTGGGGGGCTCTACCCGGGGCAGTAGAATTTCCTCAGTGCTGGCACACTTCCCAGGGCAGAGACACTTCTCCTGCCAGGTTCTTCCCAGGGCACTTCTGTAGCTCAGTCACTCTTTGCAGCCCATTTGAAGGACAGTTACTGTCCATATATCTATCCCTGTTCTATGGAGGTAGCTGGTAACCTAGGGCTTTTAAAAAAAATGAGTAAAAACTCTAACCATTGATAGATCTATACAGAAAAAGAAGAGACTAATAACAGACAGTCTCCATAAGAAACTGCAAAGGGAGATGTAATCTAATCTCCATTGCACAAGGCTCTCCTAGAAGAAATTATAAAAGATCTTAAAAGAGAGCTAGAAAAAAAATGGGGAAAGGAAAGAGAAGCTCTGCAAGAGAGTATGGAAAAGACATATACTTCACTAAAAGAAAAAATTGATAAAGTAGAAAAAGAAAACAACTTCCTGAAATGTGAATTGTAAAAGATAAAGAACTCCCAGGAAAGTAGAATTTTTGAATTGGAAAAAGAAAATAACTCAGTAAAAAAAAAAAAAATAGTGAAATGGAAAAAAATATTCTATAGAGCAAAAAAAAAAAAGAAAGAAAGAAAGAAAGAAAATACAAAAAAAGTTAAATATATACTTGGAAAAACAACAGACCTGGAAAATAGATCTAGGAGAAATAATCTGAGGATTATTGGACTTGAAAATTATGATGAAAAAAGAGCCTAGATCTCAAAATTAAATGCAGAAAGGCATTTTCAGATGCCTTTTCAGATCACCATGCAATGAAAACTACATTCAACAAAAAGTTAGGTGTAAATAGACCAAAAAGTAATTGGAAACTAAATAATCTCATCCTAAGAATGATTGGGTGAAACAGCAAATCATAGACACAATTAATAATTTCACCCAAGAGAATGACGAGACAATGTACCAATATTTGTGGGTTGCAGCCAAAGCAGTAATAATGGGAAATTTTAGATCTTTAGAAGCTTACATGAATAAAATAGAGAAAGAGAAGACCAATGAATTGGGTTTTCAACTTAAAAAGCTAGAAAAAGACCGAATTAACCCCCCCAATCAAATACTAAACTTGAAATTCTAACATTAAAAGGAGAAATGTATAAAATTGAAAGTAAAAAAAAAACTGAATTAATAAATAAAATTAAGAGTTGGTTTTATGAAAAAAAAAAAACAATAAAATAGATAAACCTTTGGCAAATCTGATTAGAAAAAGGAAAGAGGAAAATCAAGTCTTAAAAATGAAAAGGGAGAACTTTTCAACAATGAAGAAGAAATTAGAGCAATAATTAGGAATTACTTTGCCCAACTTTATGCCAATAAATTTAAAAAGATAAATGAAATGGATGACTACCTTCAAAAATATAGGCTTCCCATATTAACAGAGAAGGAAATAAATTGCTTAAATATTCCAGTTTTACAAAAAGAAATAGAACAACCTATTAATCAACTCCCTAAGAAAAAAATCCCCAGCACCAGATGGATTTATATGTGAATTCTACCAAACATTAAAGAACAATTAACTCCAATGTTATATAAACTATTTGAAAAAATAGGGAATGAAGGACTCTTACCAAATTCATTTTTATGACACAGACATGGTACTGTAGGTACCAGGTAGGCTGAAAACAGAGAAAGAAAATTATAGACCAATCTCCCTAATGAATAATGATGCTAAAATTTTTAATGAAATATTAGTAAAATGATTACACAAAATTATCCCCGATACACCATGACCAAGTAGGATTTATACCAAGAATGCAGGGCTGGTTCAATATTAGGAAAACTATTAGCATAATTGACTATATCAATAACCAAATTAACAAAAACAATATGATCATCTCAATAGATGCAGAAAAAGCATTTGAAAAAATCCAATATCCATTCCTATTAAAAACACTTGAGAGTATAAGAATAAATGGACTTTTCCTTAAAATAATCAGTAGCATCTATTTAAAACCATCAATAAGCATCATATGTAATGGGTATAAACTGGAACTATTCCCAATAACAACAGGAGTGAAACAAGGTTGCCCACTATCATTATTACTATCCAATATTTTATTAGAAATGTTAGCTTCAGCAATAAGAGTTGAGAAAGAGATTAAAGGACTTAGAGTAGGTAATGAGGAAATCAAATTATCACTCTTTGCAGATGATAAGATGGTGTAGATAGAGAACCCCAGAGATTCTACTAAAAAGCTATTAGAAATAATCCACACCTTTATCAAAATTGCAGGATACAAAATAAACCCACATAAGTCAGCAGCATTCTTATATATCACTAACAAAATCCAACAATTAGAGTTACAAAGAGAAATTCCATTTAAAGTATCTGTTGATAGTATAAAATACTTGGGAATCTATCTGACAAGGGAAAGTCAGGAACTATATGAGCAAAACTACAAAACACTTTCCACACAAATAAGTCAGATCTAACCAATTAAAAAAATATTAAGTGCTCTTGGATTGGTAGAGTGAATATAATAAAAATGACAATATTACCTAAACTAATCTATTTATTTAGTGCAATACCAATCAGACTCCCAAAAAACTATTTTAATGATCTAGAAAAAATAACAACAAAATTCATCTGGAAGAACAAAAGGTCAAAAAATCAAATGAAAGTGGCCTAGCTATACCAGATCTAAAACTATATTATAAAGCAATGGTCACCAAAACCATTTGGTATTGGCTAAGAAATAGACTAGTTGATCAGTGGAATAGTTAGGTTCACAGGACAAAATAGTCAATAATTATAATAATCTAGTATTTGACAAACCCAAAGACCCCAGCTTTTGGGATAAGAATTCACTGTTTGACAAAAACTGCTGGGAAAATTGGAAATTAATATGGCAGAAAATAGGCATTGACCCACACTAAACACTATACACCAAGATAAGATCAAAATGGATTCATGATCTAGGCATAAAGAATGATATTATAAATAAATTAGAAGAACATGGGATAGTTTACCTCTCAGACCTGTGGAGGAGGAAGGAATTTGTGAGCAAAGAAGAATTAGAGATCATTATTGATCACAAAATAGAAAATTTTGATTTGAAATATCAATTTGAAAAGCTTTTGTACAAACAAAAGTAATGCAGACAAGATTAGAAGAGAAAAAACAAAAGGAGAAAACATTTTTACAGTCAAAGGTTCTGACAAAGGCTTCATTTCCAAAATATATAGAGAATTGACTCTAATTTATAAGAAATCAAGCCATTCTCCAATTGATAAATGGTCAGAGGATAGAAACAGACACTTTTTAGACAAAGAAATTGAAACTATTTCTAACCATATGAAAAGATGCTCCAAGTCATCAGTAATCAGAGAAATGCACATTAAGACAATGCTGAATACCACTACACACCTCTCAGATTGACTAGAATGACAGGAAAAGATCATGCTGAATGTTGGAGAGGATGTGGGAAAACTGGGACACTGATACATTGTTTGTGGAATTGTGAATACATCCAGCCATTCTGGAGAGCGATTTGGAACTATGCTCAAAAAATTATCAAACTGTGCATAGCCTTTGATCCAGCAGTGTTACTACTGGGTTTATATCCCAAAGAGATCTTAAACAAGGAAAAGGGACCTGTATGTGCAAAAATGTTTGTGGTAGCTCTTTTTGTAGTGGCTAGAAACTGGAAACTGAGTGGATGTCCATCAATTGCAGAATGGCTGAATAAATTCTGGTATATGGATGTTATGGAATATTATTGTTCTGTAAGAAATGATCATCAGGATGATTTCAGAAAGGCTTTGGGAGACTTACATGAACTGGTGCTGAGTGAAATGAGCAGAACCAGGAGATCATTATATACTTCAACAACAATATATGATGATCAATTTTGATGGACATGGCTCTCTTCATGTCATGTCAACAATGAGATGAACCAAATCAGTTCTGTTTATTCAATAATGAATAGAACCAGCTACACCCAGAGAAAGAACTCTGGGAAATGAGTGAGAACCACTACATGGCATTTCCAATCCTCTGTTTTTGTCCACTTGCATTTTTGATTTCTTTCACAGGTTAACTGTATATTATTTCAAAGTCCAATTCATCTTGTGCAGCAAAATAACTGTATGGATATGTATATGTATAATGTATTTAACATATACTTTTACATATTTAACATGTATTGATCTACCTGCCATCTGGGGGAGGAGGGAGGGAGAAGGAGGGGAAAAATTGGGACAAAAGGTTTTGGAAGGGTCAATGCTGAAAAATTACCCATGCATATATCTTGTAAATAAAATGCTATAATTTAAAAAAGAAAAAAAATGGGGGCAGTTAGGGGGCGCAGTGAATGGAGCACCAGCCCTCAAGTCAGGAGGACCTGAGTTCAAATCTGGTCTCAGCCACTTAAAATACTTCCCAGCTGTGTGATCCTGGGCAAGTCACTTAACCCCAATGCCCAATGGCCTCAGCAAAAAGCAAAAAAAAGCAAAAAAAAAAAGAAAAAAGAAAGAGGTTCATGGCATGCTGAGTTCTTAAACCAAGCCTTTGGAGATGGAAAATTCAAGAAATCTAATAAACTCTTAAAAAAGAATGATTGAAGAAGTCATTCCATTCTCTTAATAGAAGTGATTAAAAATGAAATGTACTAAATAATGTGATAGGTTGCTCTTTGTCATCAAGTGGAAAATGAATAGGGGACTAGTTGGACTCTCTAGAAGTATTTAAGTTTCTTGAAGATAATCGTCTCATTTTCAAAAAAAACAAAAAATCCATGGCATTTTGAACAATGATGGGTACATAACAAGTACATAATGTGTGGTTACTGAGTTGAATTAAATTGATTTTTTTTCTTTTAGTATATCCTACATTGGGTCTAAGAGAAACATGAGTTAAAGGTAAGGAGAAGATATTCCCTTAATAATATATGATGGCATTATAGGGAGAAATACAGAACATGGGATTAGAAAGGAATCAGTTTCATTGTCAAAAAGGAAGTTGAACTGAATATTGCAAGACTTCCCTAAAAATACTCCCAGACAGATGGCAAGAGATTGAATCCTTTCAAAATCTCCAAAGCATGAGATTTTAAAACCTTCTTTGGCAAATTATCATAGTGTCAGAACCTTAGAATGAGAAAATCCCTCCTAAATCCTGCTGCAATCTAGGTCTATCCCTTCTTCTTCTCTCCTTAATGCAAATGGAGCAGCCATTCACCATCTGCTAAAACAAGGATTTCTATAAGGAAAAACTTACTTGAAGCTTTGCTTCAACCTGGGAATGTGTAATAGTGACTTTGGAAAGGAGAGAAACAATAGATATGAGGGAGCAAAACGCACGATGAAAAAAGCACTGTTGTCAGAAATATCCCTCTCTCCATTAAGAATCTTCCAAAACTACAGGAGTGGAAGATGGAGATTTGGGGTAAGAATAAAGGAATGACAAAGAAAATTGATAAAGAAACTATTCAGACAGTCTTGAGATCTATTAGATAGCGTATCCTAAGTAATTGGTTGAGTCCATATTTCTTTAAACAATAATTCTTAATATAATTGGAAACTCTAAAAATTCTAGGATTAAAAATTGGAGAAATATCTGTCATTTGTACTGTCATGTAGAGACAGTTTTACTTAAATTGTTTGTTTGGCATTCAAATATGTTTGTTTTGCACTCAAATGACCTCCTTATGGGTTACTCATGGCATATAGTTAATAGTGCTATTGGAGGAAAGATATCTTTGCCAAAACTTTCAGGAACTGTTACCTCCTAGTTCTTTGCAATATTTTTTAACTGCATTTTAAGGTCATGGCCCTCACATATGGAGAAAATTAATGTGCAATGCTGCAATGCATCAATCTGAGAAAAAAAGAAAAAGATTTAGGTGCCCTTTGACTCTCACAAAACAAATCCATATCCCTTTGAGTCACAGACATATTTAGCCTTTCAGAGATTTCTCTAAATGTTTTTGTGCTATCATATTAACTAATCAACATCCATTTTGAGGTAAGCTCATTATTACTATCTCTACACTTGAGGAAAAAATGTAAAAAGTTTAAGAGATGTAGCAAAGGTTATATCCAGTCTTATTAAAACTGAGCTCATTTTTCCCTTGGGCTTATTTGACTAGCATTGCAATCTCCCAATGTTTTTTTTTTTTCTTTAAATAAAAAATTTAATTGATATCTTTTGCTCTTTTAGATCAAAATTTCCCCCCAGAATCTCCCTTCCTCCCTTCCAGGCACCCCAAATTAAAACAAAACCAAATATTTATTTTAAAGAAGGGGAAAATTGAATAAATTTATTAAATATATTTCAAAAGTCTGAGCATATATAAAATAAGCCACACTGTTGGACTTTTCACTCATTCAAAGGAATAGAGTGGGTTCATCTTTTCATGTATGTTTTGGGGTTCAGAAATCTTGTTTCTTGAGTTTTGCCCAATTTATAGGATAAAAAAGCATAGAATTCAGATTTTAAAATGTACCTTTGTCTTAGATCTATTCTAGAGAAGATGCAAAAAAGTAAACACTTTCAAATGTGCTGCTTGAAGGAAGTAAAAGTCAGATTTTTAAATCAAAGTGGAAAAGAGGTGTGTATGTGTGAGTTTTATATATATATATATATATATATATATATATTTATATATAAACATAATTATATAAAAATATATAAAACACACATACACACCTCTTTTCTTTCTTTTTTCCTTCTAAACTTTTAAAAATATAAACTTAATAACCTGTCAAAATTATATGTCTATGTATATATATAATACATATGTATGTGTATATGCATATAACACATATATGTATATGCATATACATATGCATATCTTATAAATAATGTATATATATATATTGTATAAATGTATAAATAATGTATATAATTGCATATATATACATATATGTGTGTATGTGTATGTGTGTGTGTATATATATATCACAAACAAATAAGTAAATAGGCATATTACACAACACATACACATACAAAAGAAAAATCCTTTAGGCTTTTTAAGCTGTAAGCCCATTAAAAACAAAAATAATCAAAGAAAATTATTTTGTTCTATCCCCTTCCAGGTCAAATTTCTGATATATTTGGCTATTTCCCCCCCTTTTTTTTTATTATAGTATTGGTGTGATACTGTGTTGGTAAGTGGGATTTTCAGGATTATAATTCTTTTCTTCCTCTTTGGTAGGTTTTGTTAGTAGTCCAAATCAACCTCTCAACTCCCTCAGACTTGTCTTTTAGTCTTATCTATATCCTTACTCCTGTCTTCTCTAGAAAAATAGTTTGCCATCCAATTTGGATGTCAGATACAATGGAGAAGGAAATAACAAAATCCTACCTCCAGTATAAGCCCAATTTGTAACAGGTCCCTCCTGATTTAGCCAGATTAATTATTCATTCATTGCTTATATGTATCTCGGTACAAATATTCCAAGAAGTTATTAAAAATAACCAATCTTTTTATGTTCTGAAGCCCTAGCCAGAGAACAATTCTGGTAAAACACTGCATTTCTTAGTTTCTATCTCTTGTCGCTTTCTCTTTTCTGTCTTCTTATGTATTTTCTTATGGTCCTTTTATGATTCATTTAAGTAACAACAAAGTTTAACATTGAAATAACTAACTATGTTTACCAGAACAGATAGCTAAATGATTAAGTAAACTAAAAGGTAAATAAACTTTGTATGACATGGGAATAAAGTTTGAGAAATTAGCATACATCATTTTGAAAGAGGAGGTGCAAGGCCATGAAGCAACAAAGAAGAGAAGTGAAAAGGAAAAATCACTGCTTAAGATATGTAATCCAGGGATTTTTTTCAACAAGATAGTATCCATCCATCTTCACACCATTATAATATAAGACCTAAAGTAAGATCTGCCTGAATAGTCTTAACACTGGGGATTTCATGCCTAATACTACTTTTCACTCTATCTACTATCTTTCTAGTATCTAGCTCTCCTATTTTTTTTAATCACCAGCAACTCCTCTTTCATGCACTATTTTGACATGAACACATTCTCATGTAATGTCTTCTATTTCCAATTACTTAATGTAGAAGGCTAGCTTGTCAATCAACAGCTGGACCACTAATCACAAAGTGAAAGAAAACTGATCATGGCATAAGAAGTGGGACACTGGGGCCACTTCTGCCTATACCAGCAAGCATTGATCTCTACTTGCTCTCCTCTCCTCTCTGCGACTTTCTGTGCATGTGTGTGTGTGTCTCTCTGATTGTTTCTGGTTTTGTTTCTATGTCTCTGTCTTCTCTTTCTCTGTATGTGTATCTCTCTCTGTCTCTCTGTCTCTGTCTTTGTCTGACTAGCTGACTCTCCCCCTCTCTCCCTCTCCCCCTCTTCCCTTCTTCTTCTCCCTCTCTCCCCTTCCATCTCTCTATTTCTCTCTTCTTTGTCTGTGTGTGTGTGTGTGTGTGTGTGTGTGTGTGTGTGTGGTTGTGTGTGTCTCTGTCTCTCTCTCTCTCTGTCTCTGTCTTTGTCTGGCTAGCTGACTCTCCCCCTCTTCCCCTTTCTCCCTCTCTTCCTATTTCCCTCTCCCTCTTCCCCCTTCCTCCATTTCTCCCTCCATCTCTCCCCTCCTTTTCATCTCTCTCTGTCTCTCAGTCTCTCTCTGTGTGTCTCTCTGCCTGTCTCTCTGTCTCTCAATCTCTCTCTGTCTCTCTGTCTCTCTCTGTCTCTCTCTCTCTCTCTCTCTCTCTCTGTCTCTCTCTCTCTCTCACACACACACACACACACACACACACACACACACATACCCCTCTCTGTCCAGAGAATTCTATAAACTTATCACCAGAATTAAGGTTGAATACCCTCCAAGCCTATTATTTTGCAGATTGTCAAAATACTCTGTGATTACCCACTCCTGTTACAATGCAATCTACTACTAGTGTGCTTCCTGTTAATAATCAATAAACATAATTACTCCTTAGTGTAACAGGGTCTTGGAGCATGCCAAGAGATCACTTAACATGGAAACATCCTCCTTCCCTGTATATTATATGAGTGGGAGAATTCTCTTCCAGTTGTTTGTGCAGCTAGAAGAAAATTCATCTTTAACAAATGCTAGACTAAGACAGAAGCTCACACTTTCTTGTGCTGTCTTTTCCTATTGCATCCAAAGAGCTAACCACAGTATAGGTGCCATGAACAATACCAGGAAAGGAAGATCTCTTTCACTGACCTGCTTTCTCTTTTTCCTCTACATATCCAATAAATGTTCTTGGGGTCCTCATTTGTGAAGATTGCGTATTTTAAAATCAGTCGGAGTCAGGAATTCAGGTTAGGGGAAAATCGTCAGTCTTTATTCTCAGTGAAGAAGGATCAGAGGTGGAAGAGAATCGGCGATAGCAATGTGTGCAGCTGAGTCAAGAAGCTAGCTCGACCAGCAGTCACACAACCAGCAGCTCGGAGTCTCGAACCCAGGCCCAATCTCTCCCAGCTTCTCTTCCTTTCTCTCTCTCTGCCTCCACCCACCAAAATCGTCATCTCCTATCCAACACATCAGGACTTGCACGGAGAGTGGGCAGGGACCATTCTTTATCCAATCATGTATATTAATAGAGTATAGCCCAATTACTATTTAGCCTCACGTACTTGGGACCTCAGTGCATCAACTCAAACCTCAGCCCATTACACTCATTCGTTTTATTTATCCTCATTTGCATCTCTTGTAGAAGCTATTCCATGTTTGGACAAGTTCTAATTGTCTCACAGTTTTTTTGTTTTGTTTTGTTTTGTTTTTTGTTTTTTTGTTTTTCCCAGAGATCAAACCTAAATTGTCTTTTTAAAATTTCCACTTATTGTTTCTGGGTCTGCCCTCTGGGGTTAACAGAACAAATCTAGTCCTTCCTCCATGTGACATTCCTTCAAATACTTGAATATAATTATCATGTCTCCCCTGTGTCTTCTTTTCTCCAGGTTAAACATATTCACTCAATCCTGATACACCATGAACTCAAGGTCCTTCACTCATCTGGTATTCTCCCCTAGACACTGTCTAGCTTATTATTTTCCATCTTAAACAATGGTGCCTCCAGATAAAAGCAGACAAGAGCAGTGTACAGAGTGATTACACATTCTATCATGAGAGATAATATGAAAGAATGCCTCTTCCCTCCATAGGGTTCTTATTCTGAACTCATGTTGAATAAGTTTAATCTTGGGATAGTCTAACCTCCAAAATAGGGTATTCACTTCCTTTTCAAAGTTTTGAACTTCTTCAGAATTATTTCTGGGTAAGATCTTTTGAAGTTTAGATTTCCTTCATGTCTAGTATCTCCCCAAAAGGGATTAATAGTGACCCTTCCAGAAAGGTACTCAATGTACAAAATACAAGATATCAGTTATTAGGAAAGATAAGGGTAATGCTCTATTCTTCATGTTGAATGGAGAACAGAGAAAACAGAAGGAAGAAGTGATCAGGGCAAAATAATAGTAAAAGTGTCCAAGAGCAACCTCACTTGGAGATGAGGGAATTGGTCATTAATTAGAGCAAGGTTTGGGGAGGGGAAGGTGGATTTCCTCAAATTAGTTTTACTTCTTGCAAAAAAGCCTGTTCCTTTTGGTGAATAGGATAAATTTAATGGCTAACACATCCTTCTGCTTAAATTTGTGTTCTAAGCACTTAGCAAACTGACTGTTAAATAATGGAACCAAACTAAATGTTTGGATTTTGAAAACTGAGATACATTGGAATAGCAAGCAAACCAATCACTTTCCCCTAACAAGGCAAATTCCTGGAAGTCGAGAATAAATTTAGGGTACTCATCACCTCAAAATGCTCAGAATTCAACCCAATACTCTGAACACCTGTAACATTCACAAAGTGTGTGTGTTTCTTTGAATTGAAATAACTGATATTTTACTTAGACTATCAATTGTTGTGCAAGCTTAAAACCATGTGTAGTCTTAAAGGGAAAATAAATCAATTTAAACGATATGAAAGTGTTTGCAGCTGAGAACTGATTCTTCTATTCTTGTTCAAATTTCTGTTTATGAGAGCATTAAGGAATTAACTTTAAAATATACATTTAACTCCTAACTAGCATTATGTAGGATAAAATAAATCCTGTAAGCTTTCAACTTCAGTGAGGTTTTATTTTCCATGCTACTGAATGTAATCAAATGCCTAGAAATCAGCTTAATTTTACTTTATCTGTCTCAGTCTCAAAACACTAAGAATTTCCTTAGTCAAGTTAGTTGGGCATGTTTGAACAAGAATATGATTTTTCTAATATAGAGGAAGCTCCTGACTAGCTGCTGAGGTATTGATGCTGTAATTAGTTCAGACTATTTTTAGTTTAGAGAATGAGTAAGGATTTGGAGCCCAACTCTAATGACGATAGCAGGTGTGCACCAGAAAATCAGCCTCATTGAACAATCATCTCAGCCTTCTTCAAACAGGAGGAAAGCTGATTAAGGCAAAATTGGAGTAGACCTGCCAGAAGGCATCTTCACTTGAAAGTAAAGGAAATGACTGTTAATTAGAACAGTATTTAGGATTGGGAAACTTGCTCTCAGTTTAATATCTTTTCAGAATGGAAACTCAAAAAGAGAGTAAGATGAAGCTTCTAAGTATCAGGCTAAAATGGCACAGAAATACAACGAGGAAGGGCCAGTTCCTAATGAAACAAGAACCAAAAATATTTTAGGCAGCTTGGTTTTCTGAATCACAACATAATAAAATCTGAACATTTTGAAGGATGTGGAATATCAGCTGGTGCAATCTCTCAGTGAGGGAAAAAAATCCTGAGTATTTGCTAACATAAATAGATCAAACTAGAAGGGAAGGACAAAAGGGAACCTCTAGACAAATAACTCTAGTCTAACTGACAACATATGTAGGAACTCTTTGTCTACTTGAAAACATCAAAAGGGGCTTCATTTGCTATATAATTTATGAATGATAATGGATAATACAAATACTTATATGCATATATATCATATCACACTATACCATACCTTATCATATCATACTATTCTATAGCATATCATCATATACATATATTATATATATATGTATAAAATACATAATAATATAACATACTATATATAGTATATAATATAATAATTATGTATTATTATAAACTAATATAACATACAATAGCACATCATGCCATCCTATTTCAACCATACAATACTTTACCACACCATACCATCACACCAAATTAAATGCACATTTCAGTGATGTATGGGAAGTGAGAAAGATCGCAAATTGTCCCACTTCTAAACATCAGATGCAACTGCTGACTTCTCTAAAACACCAAAAGCATAGTTCTTCCAGGTTGGCAGATGAGATGAGAAACTTCTCAGAATCATCAGGATATCTTTTCCACATTTTGTTTTCTTCATAGAATAAGAATTAAACTAATTTCTCTCACTTTGTCTCCCTAGGTCCTCAAAAATGACAGATAACTCTTAGAGTCTCTCCATGACAACTCTTTAAGTTTCCTCAAAAAATAAGTTGTCTTACTTAGTACTCTCTCAGTCTTCACAGAGATTCTAGCAAGCATGATAATGATAATTAATTCCCTCTAAATGCCAATTAAGTTTCATTCCCAATATTCTATTTTTCCCTCTTAAAGGTATAATTTTGATATGTAAATCATATGTAAATATATATATATATATATACACACATACACATACAGGAGAATGCTGATAAATGTTTAACAAGTTAGCATCATTATATTATATGTTGATTATAATATCCTATATTTATATAGTGCTTACTATTTGCCACTTCATAATTATCTCTTTTGTTCCTCACATAACTCTTAGAGTCAGTTGCAATTATTATCTCCATTTTAAGCATGATTAAATTGAGGCAGAATTTAAGTGATTTGTGAAGAATCATACAGCTAGTAAATTGTCTGAAGTTGGATTTTAATTTATATATTAGTATTTTCTCTATCACTTTTTAAATCCTAGACCATTAACAAAACAAGAAATAAAGTTCTAATTTATAGCATTTTCTGATTTCTACAGCATAAATGCTCATACTGAAAGTTTAATAAGTTCTCACAAGCTCTTATGATCTAGCTCCAATACATATACATGAATAAAAATAATCTTACAAATAAATAATATATGTGCATATGTAGATGTTCATATATATGTGCACAATGTCATTTATCATGCATGTGTCTATATATCTATAAACTAACATAGAAATAGATATGGAATAAAAAAGGTTGTAGTAAAAAATACAGAATTTAAGATTACTACAAATGTGTTCATTGCTAAAGGGTCCATACTTTCCAGATATATCTTTTTGATATGCCTGATCAAAAAGTTTAAAGAAATATAATTTGATTTTTCATTTACCTAAGGAAAATTATCTTCTTTTTGTTCAGACTAAGGGCTTTGCTTAGATACTAAGAAAACCTTTAAAATATATATTTCATTTTTAAATTGAATTTTTTTCTTCTTTAATCTATACAGTTTCAAGAAGAGTCCTCTAATGAAATCATATTAAGTTCCAGACACACATGACCACTGTTTCTTCACAAAGAAGAGATTTCAATTCAAGATTCCTTAATGGAATTTCTTCTAACTTTTTGTTCTATTCAATTTCTTATGATCTGATTTGGGTCCACTAACAATTCTAATTATGGGCTTCATTAACTCTAGCTTATTCCATCTTCCAAAATTTGTATTTATATATATATATATATATATATATATATATATGCGCGTGCATGTATGTGTGTGTGTGTGTGTGTGTGTGTGTGTGTGTGTAGGATCTATAGTATTCTTTCACATGAGATCTCCAAAAGAAAAAAAAATCTATCCAAAGATCTAAGTAATTTGTTCATTCATTCAAAACCATATCTTAGAAAGCACCATCAATGAGTTTACATTTACTTTTCATCCAAAAGATAAAACTATTTCAAACAAAAGATATCATATGGAAATAGTATAATAAGAAAAGTAACTATAAAACATTCTCCTCTTCCATGTACCTGGGATATCCTCTTATAAATTCAATTGTCATCAAGGGAAAAGGTGTGCATGTATAGGTCACACATAGTGAATATACTTGTCCAAAGCAGAAGCACAGAAGAATTACACACAATCCCATTGTTACAAGACATATAATATTGTGTGGTGATAAACTTACTGGATTTGCTTCCATTTAATAACATAACTGTATTCCTGCTCAATGGATATTAACAAATATAGAAATTTCTATTCCCCTTGTACTCTTTCTTTTCCCTGAAAGGTGATTATTGCTGGGCTTCAGCTGAAAAGCTGAATCTCTTTCTCATAATAGATAAAATAAACCTGTGTATCTCTATCTGTATCTCACTGTCTCTATCAGGCTTTGTCTTTGTCTTCTCTCTGTCTCTATCTCTCCGTGTGTGTGCCTTACTCTGTTTCTCTGTCTTTATCTGTCTCTCTATCTCTGAGTGTTTGTCTCTATGCTTGTCTTTGTCTCTCTGTCAGTCTCTGCCTCTCCCTCTCTTTGTCTCTGTTTCTCTCTCTGTCTCTTTGCCTGTTACTTTCTGCTTTTCTGTTTCTGTGTTCATCTCTTGTTTGTATCTGTTTTTCTCTCTGTTGGTCTGTCTTTGCCTCTTTCTGTCTCTCTGTGCCTCTCTTTGTATCTCTGTCTCTATTTATCTCTCCTCTCTTTCTTTCACTCTCTTAGTATGAAAAAGCATGTCTTCCCATACTAATTTTCAGACTAAGTAAAACAAAATGTCTGACTATTACACCCTCTTCATAAGGAGAAAATGAGCTATTAACATTTAGAATCTCAAACTCAAATCACTAAAGTCTTTTTAAAGACACAAGTCAACCAACTAATTAGAACTCACAGGCATTTAATATGTCTTTTTGAACTCATTTCATTCTGCAAACAGGATTAAAGTCTCTGGGGTGTAGTGTCAGTCAAGAAACATTAATTAAACACTTACTAGGCACTGCCTATTACTGGAAATACAAAGACAATTAAAAAGAAAATAGTCCCTATATTTTTGAATCACATTGTAATGAGAAAATCATAGTTATATATAAAATGTATACAGAGTAGATAGGTAGTAATCTGTAAAGGAAGATAATAGGAGCTAGGGGAACCAAGAAATGTTTTCTGTAGGAGGTGGGATTTGAAGAAAGGCATGTTTAATGCATAAAAAATTTGAGAGACATAGTTTCTGGATAATTAATCATTTTATTAATCATACTAGCAGATAATAAAAAGTGTCAGTGGGAATCTCAAATGCCAAAGATTTCTCATGGAATTCACTCAATACTTATGAGGACTTCAAAGTGACCTGAGTGACTGAATTGACTGAATATCAAGTAATGAGAAAAATGAATTATTATAATGAGAGGTGGATCTTTTTTAAAGGAAAACTAGATGATATGATTCTGATCACTTAGTCTTAGACAAAGATATTTATCTCATATCCAGACTATCACTACCTAGCTCAATCTAGAGAAAACGGGGTCCACCTCTGTTCACACCTCATTAAATATAATGGACCAGAATTCACCTTATATTAAATTCTTTATAAGTCTCTCATTGGATGGGGTTTCCCACACTGGATTGAAAGGAATGTTTCCTTGGAGATTTGATCAATCTTATCCATCAACTGTGCCCTTCAGAGAATGAACAATCTACAGATTTCTGGGGGAAAAAATCCTAGTTCTAATTCAATAATTCATTATTAACACGAGAGAAATAATCATTTGAAAGGCTCAGAAATGAAGTGTTATGTACAGTGAAAAAGTGATCAGCTTGAAGTAACCCAATTTGTATAATTTCTGGTCATTGCACTCACTACTTGGTCATATCACTCTATGAGTCTCAGTGCCCAATGAGATTGGTACATCTGGAACAAGCCTTCCTGCTCTAGAGCTATGATTCTACTATCCTTTCTCTGACTTGAAGTTAGAAACAGCAATCTGGAAAGGGTTGTGTGAGTCTAAGCTACAACAACTTCCTAAATGCTTTAGACAAGCTCTTTCAAATAAGTAGAGAAAGACAAGAATAAGAGGATGAGATAAAATTGATGTGATACTATCACCCAGCAATTCAAAACCTCCTTCTCCTCTCCAAGTTCTTGTCCTTTTCAGGTAAATTTAACTTCCAATCAACTTCTTATGCTCTTTGCGGTAATTGAGCACACTGATATGTTTTACAAGGGAATACAATCTCATAATCAGGAAATTATTAAATTTTTTTAAGGTACTTTCTAACCCTGCCAGTTAGAGGATTAGGGAACTTTTACTCACAGCTGCCAAATTAATATTCCTAAAATATGAATCTAACTATGACATTTTCCTGTTCAAAAATCTTTTTTTCTTTTCTCTTAGATAAAATGAAAACTCATTGGCCTTCCATTTAAAATCCTCCATAATCTGTCTCCTTTCTTCATTTCTAGGCACTGATCAATTAGGTGTTCTCTCATCTTTCATGTGCTCCCATTGTACTTTTTCACTGGCTCTCCCCTTTGCCTAGAATACATTACCTCTTCATATCCTCTTCTTAGAATTTTTAACTTTCAAAACTCAGTTTCGTTGACACCTCTAACAGGAAGTCTTTCCAGGCATAAGCTTGTTTCTGTAGTGGATAGAATTGATCTTAGAGTTGGGTAGAAGTAAATTCTAATCTTGCCTCAGACATATAAAATCCTTGTGACTGTGGGTACATCATTTAACCTATTTCAACCTCTTCCGTTATATGTAAAAACAAAAGAAAAAACAAACAAGAAATCATGAGGACAAAGGTGCATCTATTTTATTCTAAGGATCAAATTGGTAACATGTAAAGCAATTTGTAAACCTTAAAAACTATATAAATGCTGTCATCATCCTCTTCTCTTCCTCTGTGCATATATTATTACAACTCAAATTCCTGAATATACATATATATATATATATATATATATATATATATATATATATATATATATATATTTGTCCTATATCTCAACTCCTTTAGTAGCATACAAGCTAGAGAGAAACCTTCCCTAGAAGACAGTGGGAAGGTAGTGTTGTAAACTATTTAAGCTTCAGAAAGCAAATCACAAAATCTGAGAAACCGTAATCTTGATTTTTTTATCCCATAGTTTCACTACTATAGTTATGATCAAAGTGAAACTCAGAAGTTGCAATGTTGAGAGCTAAGGTTAGTTTAGAATGTAGACCTTGTTTGTTAAATTACCAATTATGTTGACTCCTTGGTTGCCTTTATATTAGACAAATTATTTTTAGCACACAAGGGTCAATTTACAGTCCTTATGGGAATAATGATTTGCAAGCTGCTTGGGAATTTGTGTTGGCTGTCAATTCTGAAGGACAGTTACATTAACTCTGTGATTCTCTGCTGATCTCCTCAAGACAGGTTATGCTATTTTGTCTGGTGTTGTCATTATCCAATGTCCAGCAGCTAGGCTGTGCCCTCTGAAGGCTTGAATCAGTATGTGCCTAAGAAATTTCATCCACCCTGCCATGTTTGTCCTCATTATCCAATCACCTTATAGAATCAGTGGCATCTATATTATATATATGGTGTACAAGATGCTCATCTGGTATCACCTGGTGTCATCTACTGATCTTGTACAAATCCCCTTTTTGACCTCCAGATCATAGATTTAAAATTTTAAATTACTTTAGAAATAATATAATCCAATTTCTTTATTTCTTCATTTCTCAAATGAAGAAACAAGGTATAACTCTTCCAGGATCACATAAGTAATAAGTATTAAATCCTAGCTCTGGTCTTTCTGATTCAAAGTCCAGAGATCTTTTTACTAAACTATACTGCCCTAGTACTGATGTTTTATCAAATGTGCCCCATAGGCCCATATCAATGGGCCCCATACACATGTATGGACTGTAGGACTGAACATATAGACATATTCCACATATGCCTATCATAGATCAGCTACACTAGAGAACTTTATGAAAATGATTGTGCCACCAAAATTCTCTGATGTCTTAGTGTGGTATGAAGGTGACCTCGAGCTTCCAAAAGCTCTATCAATAGATGATAATAACAACAAATATGATTCTTTAGCATAAACTCTTATAATATGGAACCTGAATAGGGGTTCATACAAGGATCAGCTTATCTAAATATAAAGTTTATACCATGTAGTCTGTAGATCATAAAATTTTAGCCATAGCAGTTCTCAAAAACCATTTCTCAGATTATTTGTCAGTGGAAGAGAGTTGTACTATTATCATCAGAAATCATCTTGTGCTTAGCATTTCAGGCATACAAAATGTCATGTCCACTTAAGCTTCTGTAATGCATAGGATGCTCAGGCATGAGATTTCTAGGAAGGGCATTAAAAGAACTAGAAGGTGAAAATTGAACCTGAGGTCAGAGGGGAAGGGCTTTAATCCCATCTGCTACTTACTATCTGTTTAACCAAATCATCATTTGTTATCCCTGAGGCTGTTTACTTATCTGTAAAATGAAGGAATTGGACTAAATAAGCTTTGAGTTTCTATTTCAACTCTAAATCTATATGGCTATGAATATAGATATGATTAATATACATATGTGTGGATAACAATATATATATTGTCATATATAATATTATGTAATTAAATATATATAATATAAATATTATATGTGTAATAAAAAATATATAATGTGTTGCTTTGGGGTGCATATTTCTTTATTTTACAAACATAATAGGGCTTTGTTGCATGTCAGATAACCTAAGATAATGATGATGATGATGTTGATGATCATCATCATAATAATATCTAATAACAATCAGTAATATTTAAATAACTATACTTTTTATTGTGGAGACATTCAACAAATATCTAATTTTCTATTCTACAACTCTGGGATATAGGTAAGGTAAATAATATTTATTAAGTGGCAAAACTGAGATAGGCATCTGTTATTTGCCCAGCATTATGCAGCTGGTAAACATCTGAGAGTATTTTTCATTGTGACCCTAAAATTTAGCGCTCTTAGATAGAATCACCTAAATGGGTGCCAGGATCTGGCTTCGAGAAGGCAATCTTCCGAGTTAACTTCATAAAATAATTGGACCAATCTCTTTTCATTGACTGCATATCCAGAACTAGAAGGGTTTAAAATGTATCTGGGTGAAGAATAGTTCCCTTTCCTGGGGAATCCAAGGGTGAGAAATTAATTGATTTTTTTGTAGGGGAAAGACTCACTGTCATCTTTCACTTAGGCCCTTTGTTTTTGGTTCTGTTTTTTTTTTTTTTTTTTTTCTCAATCTATATTGGAGGAGTAGAGTCCTCAAGTATTCTCAAGTGATTATAGATATAACACATGGGAAGTATAATCCTCCTCCTTGCTTGTATCACCTCAGACTCTGGAAAGGAGAAAGGAATTAGATTCATAATTTAGTTCAATTCTCCTAACGTATATCCCTACTTCCAAGCCTATTTTTAAAATCCTCCTTTAGTATTGAGTCTTAGAAGGCCTGCCTTACATACTGGCCTACCTGAGTATACCAACCTACTTAAAATCCTGACTCCAAGGTCTTTTTTGCTTGAAAAGAATCTTGTCTTGTCTAATAAGAATCATCCCTGTCCCTTTGAAAGGGAAGGGGAAGCTGTGTTCCTTTTAAGATTATCACTCTGAAACTGTATTTCCTTTTGATCTGTGATCCCTTTTGGAGTCTCAGCCCCTCCTGGGGAAGGCATATCCCCCCAGATAAGTTATCTTTTGGGGATACTAGAGCCTTTGATTCAATTACAAAAAGCACTCTTTTGAAATGTTGTTAATTCCAACAGGAGATCTGGGCTGGATACTGATAAGCATTTAATCTTGGGAACCTGAGTCCTGAAGCCTCAAGACTCCTTTTGAAGGAAAATTTCTAAACTTACTCTTTGCAGAGGGCCAAAGCAGGATCATGCTAGGCCAAAGGACCTTTCCTTGACTTAGCTGCCTGCGAGGACCCTTTGCCCACTGAGAAGGCATTCTCTTCTCAGTAACAGCCTCCATTTCCCTAATAGGACTTTGGCACTATATAAATCAGTCTCTTAGTAAACTGGTTTCTATCCAAAAATAAAGTTTCATTTTTGCCATTAATATTTCGAGATAAGTGAATTATTTCACTTTAAACCTGTGCGCTGACCAAAAGGGAATTTTAACAACTCTCTTATTACCACTAACCTCATCACCACCTGGAATCAAGGAGATACAACCCTCATCACCTTGAAATGGAGAATGGGGAAAAAAAAAAAAAAAAAGACAAGAAACAAGTACCACCACTCCCATTTCTGTGAGCTAGAGTAAAAGAGAGGAATCAGGGAAAGGATTTTCCTTTCCCTCTCACTGGTTCAGTTCATGACATCCATGAAGATATTCCAGAAACACAAAATAGATGAATTGCTCAGTCTTGCCAGGTTTAAAGTTTCCTGGCAATAAATCAAAGTAGGTTATCCCTAATTACACAATAGAGGACACCACGGTCCCCATGTTAGCCATTTAATATTACTGAAGATGACATAAACTATTTGGTAGTCTTCCTGCCAAGACAAAGCCATGAACTATATAAGCACAATTACAAAATATTTTTCATGCAAATAAAATTAGATCTAATCAATTGGAAGAATATAAAATGCTCAATAATAGGGCAAGTTAATATAACAAAAATGACAATACTATCTAAAATAAACTATTTATTTAGTGCCATCCCAATCAAACTGCCAAAAAGTTACCTTATAGAGCTAGAACAAATTTAAGAAAATTCATTGGAAGAGAAAAGATCAAGAATTTCAAGAGAAATTAATGGGGAAAAAAAGCAAATAATTCAAAGGAAGGTTGCCTAATCCTAACAGACCTAAAACTGTATTATAAAATGGTGGTCATCAAAACCATTTGGTACTGGCCAAAAAACAGAGTAATGGATCAATGGAATAAGTTAAGTTCACAAGCCCAATAGCTTATCAAGATAAAGTCAAAATGGGTTCATAATTTAGACTTAAACAGTAACACTATAAGCAAATTAGAAGAACCAAGGGATAGTCTATCTCTCAGATTTGTGAAGAAGGAAGGACTTTATGACCAAAGAAGAACTAAAGAATAATATAAATTCAAAATAGATAATTTTGAATATATTACATTAAAAAGTTTTTGTACAAACAAAATCATACAGCCAAGATTAGAATTAAAGCAGAAAACTGGGGGAAAATTTTTATGCCTAAAGGCTCTGGTAAAGATGTCATTTCTAAAATACATAGAGAATTGACTCAAATTTATGAGAATTCAAGCCATTCCACAATGGATAAATGGTCAAAGGACATTAAAAAATATTTTCAGATGAAGAAATTAAAGTAATTTCTAGTCATATGAAAAATTTTATAAATCACTATTGATTAGAGAAATGCAAATTAAGACCACTCTGAGGTATCACCTCACACATCTCAGATTGATGACAGCAAATGATAATCATAAAAGTTCAAGATGATGTGGAAAACTGATATTAATGCATTATTCATGGAGTTGTGAAATAATCCAACCTTTCTGGAGAGCAATTTGGAACCATGCCAAAGGGCTATAAAGTTGGGCATACCCTTTGATCCAGCAATATCTCTATTGGCTCTGGATCCCAAAAAAGACTATTAAAAAAGGGAAAAGAACCCATAAGTGGAAAAGTATTTGTAGCAGTTCTTTTTGTAGTGGCAAAGAATTGGAAACTGAGTAGATACCCATCAGTTGGGGAATGACTGAATAAGTTATAGTATATGAATGTAATGGAATATGATTATTCTATAAGAAGTAGTGACTTCTGGGAGTAGAGTCAAGGTGGTGAAATGAAGACAGGCAGCCAGGAAGCTGCTGGAGCTCTCCCAGGTGCCTCTGAAAACCACATGAAATTAAGCCTCTAAACTCTTCAGCTCAAGATAGACTAGAAAACTTACAAGTTCAGTCTCATTGGGATGAAAAGAGTGTTCAGGTCAGCACAAATAGACTTGGGAAAGCTGATGATAAAATCTTAACCACAGCAAATCAGCAAGTAAGAGCTCTAGTCCTGACTCAATGGAGGAGCAAATCAGTAAGGCAGTTTCTAGTCCTACCTCAAAAGGCAAACTCTGGGAAAATAGGCTGTTTTCTGAAAAGAGCAAGGAAATCTATTCCCTGCAAACACAAGGGGCTCCTGTGCTTAAAGTCAAGGTTCAGAGCTAGACAAGCAGCCTGAGACAGTGTCCCCTTCATTCCAGTAGCAAAAGTCAGCTACAAAAGTAAAAACTGGGAAATACCAAAAGAAAAGGAAAGAAAATGAGCAAGAAACAGAAAAAAACCTTGACCATAGAAAGCTGCTATTGTTATGGGCCAGAACTTGAAACAAGGTGCTATGTCACTAGAATTGATAGAGACAATGTTTCTGTATTTAGCTCATACCTTTAGAGTTCACACCTTTAAGAGAGTTCACACATTAGAGTTCACAGCTTTAGAGAGCATATATAAGTTAGAAGCCTCAACTAGGATTGATTTTGGGAGATTCACAAGTCAGAAGCCCACAAGTCCACTCTCTTGGAGATGGAGTCAAATTCATTCCATATTCAACCTTTGTGCTGACTGGAGGCTTTGGATTCAGAGAGAGCTAGAGGCTGAAGCTGGAAGAGACAAAGGACTAGCAGCAAGAGCTCTCAGAACCAAGGAGAGAGATAAGCCTCTAAGAAAGCTAACCCGGGCTGTTTTGAAGGAAACAATAAAGGATTTGAACTTTAACAGCTGGCTGCAATTTGAGGTGATTATTACTCTGAGCTGAAATGAAGGCTGACTCCAGAAACTCCCCAAGAAACCTGTTCCCAGAGAACATCACATTTTAGATAACATTATAATTTAGAGAAGAACATAGCATACTATGACAGGGTACACCAAAACACAAATTCAGATGAGGATAAAATGTCCACAGAAGAAATATCAAAGAGTGATATAATTGTCCTGAAACCCAAAGAGGCTTCTTGGAAATGCACATAAAAAAAAAAACTTCAAAAGGCAAATAAGAGAAGTAGAAGAAAAACATGAGAAAGGAAGTGAGAGATATGTTTGAGAGAGTCAACAGCTTAGAAACAGAAGGAAAAAATTGTCTGAAGAAATCAACTCCTTAAACAGTAGAATGACTAAAAATAAAAGCCTTGATAGCATTCTTTAAAGGATCATTAAGGAAAACTACCTCATTATTTCAGAAATAGAGGGGAAAATATCCAGTAAAATAATCCATCAATCACTTTTGGAAACAGATCCCACAAGGAAAACCCAAAAGAACATTGTTGGGAAACTCCAGAAGTACAACCCCAAGGAAAAAATACTGCAAGCTTCCAGACAAAAAACAATTCACTTATCAAGGAAAACAGTCAGGATTACCCATGATCGGGCAGCTTATATAATAAGGGATAGCAGGGCCTGGAATACTGTATTCTGGAAGGTAAAAGACCTAGGGTTATAACCAATAATTAACTACACGGAAGACAATGGAGCTTCAATAAGTAAAAAAAATTTTCACTCATTTCTATTGAAAAAAAGTCATAACTAAACAGAAATTTTAATCTACAAACACAGGACTTAAGAGAAGCATAGAAAAGTTTTAAAGATTCATTTTTTATATCCTTAGAGGGGAAACGATATCTATAACTTGAGAATTGTATGTGTTATTGGGGCAGACAGACAGGAGCATCACATGGACAGAGGGTGGTTGTAATGAACTCTGATGTGATGACATCAAAGAAAAAGACATTAAAGAGGCCTGTACTGGAAAAAGAAGAAAGATGAGTTATAATGGGACAATTAGTTCATAAGAGGCTCAAAAGATCTATTACAATTGAGGGAGAAAAGTAAGGAGGATAAAGTTTGATTTCATCAGTTTTGGTTCTAAGAGGGAATAACAATCTTTCAGTTGGGTGTAGAAATTTATTTAATCCTATAAAGAAGTAGAAGAAGAAAGAGGAAAGAAAGAGGAACAGCAGGATAGAAGAGAAGACAGAAACACTAGGGGAAAATGGGGGAAGGAATGAGAGAAGATAAGGTAATGGGTGAACTAGGTTTAAAAAAAAAACACTACTAAGAAAAAGGGAGGGGTATGACAGGAGAGATAAAGTAGTGGGTGGGGTAGATAAAAAATAAAACAAGACTAAGGACAGATTAGAAAGAGATATATATATATATATATATATATATATATATATATATATATATATATTTACTGGGGGGAAAGGATGGAGGGAAATACAGAGCTGTTAATCATACCTGTGAATGTGAGTGGGATAAACTTCCATAAAATGGAAGTGAATACTAGAGTGGATTAAAAAACAGAGCCCTACAATATGTTTCTTGCAAGAAACACACTTGACACGAAGAGGCACATACAGAGTACAGGTAAAAAGCTGGAGCACAATTTATGCTTCAGCTGAAGTAAAAAAAAAAAAAAAAAAAAAGCAGGGGTAGAAATTCTGATCTTAGTTAAAGTAAAAATAGATCTAATTAAAAGAGATAAAGAAGCAAAGTACATCTTGATAAAGGTTACCATAAAAAATGAAGTAATAACAATTTTAAATGTATATGCACAGAGTGGTAGAACATATTACTAGAGAAGATTCCTATAACTGGATGAAATAGACAATAAAACTATATTAATGGGAAATGTCAATCAGACAAATCTAACCACACATAAACAAGAAAGAAACTAGAGAGGTTAATGAACTCCTAGAAAAGCTAGATATGATACACCTCTAGAAAAAAATTGAATAGGGATAGAAAGGAAGACACATTTTTCTTGTCAGTACATATCCAGATCCTGGGGGTGGCAGCAGCACCAGCATGGTGTGATAGAAATATAAAAAAATATAGAAAAATTGACTATGTATCATGGCATAAAAACCTCACAATCAAATGCAGAAAGGCAGAAATACTAAATACTTCCCTTTTAGACCAAAGTACAAAAAAAAATTATATTCAATAAAGGGCCAGGGAAAGATAAACTAAAAACCTATTGGAAATTAAATAATCTAATTCTAAAAAATGAGTGGGTCAAAAAATAAATCACACAAACAATTCACAATTTCATCCAAGAGAATGACAATAATGAGACAACATATCAAAAGCTATGAGATGCAGCCAAAGCATTTCAGAGTGGACATTTTATGTTTCTAAATACCTACATGAATAAAATAGAAAAAGAAGAGATCAATGAATTGGGCATGCAACTAAAAAAGCAAAAAAAAGAACAAATTAAATCCCCCCAATTAAAAAACAAATTAGAAATTCTGAAACTCAGAAGAGATATTAATAAAACTGAAACTAAGAAAACTATTAAACTAATAAATAAAACTGAAAGTTGGTCTCATGAAAAAAAAATTGACAAATGCTTTGTTAATTTTATTAGAAAAAGGAAAGAAAAAAAGAATCACCAGTATCAAAAATGAAAAGGGTGAACTCACCAATGAGAAAGAAATTAAAGCAAAATAGGAGTTATTTTACCCAACTGTATGACAGCAAGTATGACAATCTGATGGAAATAGATGAATCTTTGTGAAAATATAAATTGCCCAGATTAACAGAAGAGGAAATAAATTACTTAAATATTTCCATTTTAGAAAAAGAAGTAGAAAAAGCCATTAATGAACTTCCTAAGGAAAAAATCTTCAGGACCAGATGGATTCTACCAAACACTTAAAGGCCAATTAATTCCAATATTAATGGTAAAGGAGTATTGTCAAATTTCTTTTATGACACAAATATGGTACTGATACATAAATCACAAAGTGCCAAAAGAGAGAAAGAAAAGTATGGATCAATCTTTCTAATGAATATTGATGCAAAACATTAAAATAAAATATTAGCAAAAAGATTAAAGAAATTTATCAGCAGGACAATGCACTATGACCAAGTGAGACTTATACCAGAAATGCAGGTCTGGTACAATATCAAGAAAACTATTTCTATAATTAACTATGTCAAAAAAAAAAAAACAACAGAAATCATATACTAATCTCAATAGATGCAAGAAAAGCTTTTGACAAAATACAGCACCCATTCCTAATAAAAACATTAGAGAGCATAGGGATAAAGGGAGCTTTCCTTAAAATAATAAACTGTAACTATCAAAAACCAATAGCAAGCATTATTGGCAATGAAGAGAACCTGGACACATGACTAATAAGATCAAGGGTAAGACAAGGATGCCCACTATTACCACTATTATTCAACATTGTACTAGAAATGTTGGCTTTAGCAATAAAAAAAAAAAGGAAAAGAAATGAAAGAAATTAAAATAGACAATGAAGAAATAAGACCATCACTCTTTGCAGATGATATAATGGTATACTTAGAGAATCCTAGAAAATCATCCAAAAACCTACTGGAAACAATCCACAGCTTTATCAAAGTAGCAAGATAGAAAATAAACCCACACATATAACCATTTCTATATATTACTGACAAAGCCCATCAGCAAAAGATAAAAAGAGTAATTATATTTAAAATAAATCTAGACAAAATAATTGGTTATCTGCCAAAGCAAACAAGAACTACTTGAACACAATTATAAAACATTTCTCAAATAAATAAAGTCAAATGTAAACAGTTGGAAAAATATAAATTACTCATTGGTAAGTTGAGCAAATATAGTAAAAATGACATTTCTGCCTAAATTGGTCTACTTGTTCAGTGCTATACCAATCAAACTGCCAAAAATTATTTTATAGACCTAGAAAAATAATAACAAAATTTATCTGGAAGAAGAAAAAGTCAAGAATATCATAGGAATTAATTGAAAAAAAAAAAAAAAAAAAAAAAAAAGAATGGTTACTAGCAGTACCAGACCTAAAACTTTATTATAAAGTAGCTGTCATCAAAACCATTTGGTACTGGGTAAGAAAGAGTAAAAAAGAGTGGTTGATCAGTGGAATAGATTAGATACACATGACACAATAATCAAGACCTATCTAGTATTTGATGAATCTCCAAACTCCAGCTTCTGGGATAAGAACTCACTATTGCACAAAATTTGCTAGGAGAACTGGGAAATAATATGTCAAAAATTCGACATAAAATTACATATCATACCCCATATCAAAATAAGGTCAAAATGGCTACATAATTTGGGCATAAAGAATGATAACATAAACAAATTAAGAGAGTAAAGAATAATTTACCTATCATATCTTTGGAGAAGGTGGAAAGTTATGGTCAAAGAAGAACTAAAGAACAATATAAAAGGCAAAAATGGACAACTTTGATTACATTAAATTAAAAAGATTTTGCATAAACAAATCCTACAGGAAAAAGAAAAAAGATTAAAGGGAAGTACAAAGCTGAGAAAAAATATTTACAGCCAGTATTTCTGATAAATGTCTCATTTCTTAAATATATAAAGGTGTCAAATTTATAAGAATATGTCATTCCCCAATTGATAAATGGTCAAAGGATATGAACAATTTTCAGATAATGAAATTTAAAAATCTATTGTCATGTAAATAAATGTTTTAAATTTCTAATCAAGAGTGATTAGAAAAAAATGCAAATTAAAACAACTCTGAGATACCACCACACACTTTTCAGATTGACTAAGATGACAAGAAAAATAATGATAAATATTGGAGGGAATGTGGGAAAACTGGGCCACTAATGCATAATGGTTATGAAATAATCCAACCATTCTGGAGAGCAATTTTGAACTATGCCCAAAGGGCTATAAAACTAAGAATACCCTTTGACCCAGTGGTTCCATTAATGGGTCTGTTTTCCAAGGAAACCATAAAGTAGGAAAAAAAAAAAGGATTTACATGTGAAAAATATAACAGCTCTTCTGGTTGCAAATAATTAGAAAACGAATAGAGGCTTACCAATTGGGTAATGGCTGAACAATTTATAGTATATGAAGGTAAAGGAATGTTATTGTTCTATAAAAAATGATAATCTGACTTTAGAAAGGCCTGGAAAGATATACACTAAATTGATGCTGAGCAAAACAAGCAGGACCAGGACTACATTGTACACAATAACAGCAAGAATGTGTGATGATCAACTAAGAAAGATTTGGTTCTTCTAAGTGGTTCAGTGATCCACAGCAATCCCAATAGACTTTGGGCAGAAAATGCCATCTGCATCCTGAAAAAGAACTATAGAGACTTAATGCAAACTAACACCATATTATTTCATTTCTTTTTTCTGTTTTTTTTTTTAAATCTTTCCCATGGTTTTTTCCTTTTGCTCTGATTTTTCTCTCCCAACATAATTCATAAAGCAATGTGTATTAAAAATAAATAAATTATTAAGGTGGAAAATTGGCAAGCAGGCTTTATTTCAGAAAAGCCTGGAAAGACTTACAGGAACTGATGCTAAGTGAAATGAATAGCACCAAGAAAATATTGTACTCAACAACACTATTATGCAATGATCAACTATGATAAATTTAGCTCTTTTCAACAATAAGGTTAATTCAATGTAATTCCAATTGTGATGGAAAGAGTCATTTGCATCCAGTGTGACAAATATGGAGAGTGAATGTGGATGAAAACATTGTATTTTCACCTTTTGGGAGAATATTTCTCATTTGATTGTTTTTGTTGTTGTTGTTGTTTTGTTTGTTTGTTTGTTTTTTTACCTTTTGATTTTAGTTTTCCTGCACAGCATGATAAATATGGACCTATGTTTAGAAGAATTACACTTGTTTAACCTACAATGAATTGCTTACTGTATGTTGAGGGGAATGAGTGTAAAGAGGGAGAAAATTTTGCAAAATAAGGTTTTTGAAAGTTGAATGTTATAAACAATCTTTGCATGTATTTGGAAAAAGAAAAAGCAACTATTATTTTAAAAATAACAAGAAAATATGCTTTGATCAGTATTAAGTCTCTGGATTCTTTCTTTGGATGCAGATGGCATTTTTTAGCCCAAGAATATTGGAATTGTTTTGTAGTGGAATTTAATCACTAATTATTGCTGTGAAGAGCTAAGTTTGCCATGGTTGATCATTACATTATCTCGAGGGTACTGGAACTATCTCTTGCTCTCCTTAATTGCTCATAGTATTACTCTTTATATCTAAATTATGAACCCATTTCAACTTTTTCTTAGTATAGGGTGTGAGATGTTGGTTTATGCCTAGTTTTTGCCATAATATTTTCTAGTTCCCCCAGAAATTTTATCAAATAGTGAGTTCTTATCCCAGAAGCTGAAGCCTATGGGTTTATCAGACAGTAGATTACTATAACAATTGACCATTATATCTTAGGTATCTAGCCTATTCCCCTGATCCACCATCTTATATTTTAGATAAAACCAACTAGTTTTGATGACTGACACTTATGAGTATTCAGTCTGACATAGATAGGCCACCTTCCTTTGCATTTTTCTCCCACTAATTCCCTTGATATTATTTTTTTTTCTCTCTATTTCTTTTTACTGTTCTATGCTTGCACTAAGGAGCTATTTTGTCTTGTGTATAGGGGACACACACAAATTCTTTCTGGAGTTTGGAATTTTCTGACCTAGTATGCCATCTTCATAGAATTCTCTTCAATATCATTTTTTTTAAAAGCTAATCTGTTTGTGAAGTAGTTCAATGGAATTAGGTTATATAGGAAACACTAAAATTGTGGGAATATTATTGGTTAGGGGTTGGACTAATGACAAAGGAGAAGGTCCTGTTACAATTACTAAAGTTACTGTAGAAAACCTGGAGGAAGGCTAAAATATAATGCACCTGGTATTAATGATGGGGTGAATGTACCAACCAAAGATCATCCCTAGCAGCATCCCAATATCTGAGTGGATCCCAGAAAGGAACAAATTGACCCTTTAGAATTATCTTATATATGTAGACTGAGCTATCCTGTACTGAGGCATATAGTTATTACTTTATAAAATTGGTAGGTTTTAAACTATAGATGTTAACTTTTAAGATTATCTTGTATAAGCAAAATAATCATGATCAACAGTATATTTATATGTACACAATTAAAATACTTAGCATATTATCCTCTGGATTCTTTCTCATAAAAGGTTCTAGCACTTCCCTTGTTAGCTGAGAATTCTGTTAGGAAATCTACCCCAGTGTTAAAATTGTAATAAAGATTTGTCCCTCAGCTTCAAGATTATTTGAGTCAATGGATTAATTCTGCACTTTCATGACTTATTATATATACTTCATCGTTCAGACTATAGTTAACTAGAAAATGACACAAACATGTAACTCCATGATATATGCAATCCCTTCTTAAGGACCCTTTATCAGATCAATTCATATATACTTGGGATTCATTAAAAAAAAAAAAAAAAGAATTATCTGCTTATGTCTCTGGAAAGGAGTAAATCTGTGAAGCAAGTAATCTTCCTCTTCCTGAGGAAGGGAGAGGAACAGGAACTGCCTCACTAGAGGCCAAGAAAAAAGTATGAGCAGAAAGGAAATACGGGGAACAAAAGTAATGATTCTAAGCTGTTCAGTGCTGGTACAACGGACCCACATGACTGGATTATTAGTATTGCCCTCCACACCCCAACTTACCACCATTGGGAACAAAGATGATGACACAAAAGTGTGTTGGAGACCAAGCAGATGAGAAAGAGAGACTAAGACTGTAAAGAGCGAGGGAGTGTAGTTGCCATGGAGTCAGGAGCAGAGCTGAAGTAGTGAGATCAGAACCAGACTCTGGGGGCAAGAGGAATGTCTGAGCAAGTCCTCGTTCCTGAATTTTCCAGAAAGGATAATCTAAGACCATGTTCACCCTTTTTCCTTCTCCCTTCTTCCTTTCTGGGAAGGAATCTATAAGATTCAATTTTATCTCTATTTCTTTAAAGTTTATTTTGCATTTGCATATACCTCTTTAACTTGTTTTATTAAGAAAATCGTGATTAACCCAACTCCTTAATATTTTATATATATTTAATTGCTTAAAGCAATGGGAAAGGTGGGGGAAGTTTAGCTAGATGTGAGGGGAAAGAAAAGAGATAAAGATATACAGAGATAGAGATAGAAACAGAAACAAAGAGAATCAGAGTGACTACTTCTGCTCTACTTAAATTCCACTAAACTCCCCCAACTCTCTACCAACACCACTGTTAAAAATGCCCATCTCCTCCTCTCTCCCTTTCTCTCTTTCCCCTCTCTCTCTGTGTGTCCGTCTCTGTCTCTCTCTCACACACACATACATGTATGTATATAAATATGTTTATATACACATATATAGATTTGTCTATATAATGGATAGCAAATACTTTCCCTTATGAGTATATATAGAGATATAGATATATATAACCTCTCTCTATATATACTCACATATATAGATAAGCCACATAAACATATACATAGGGATGTAAGTTCAATTAGCTAGATGGCATATTACATAGAGTGCCTGGCTTGGAATCAGGAAGACTAATTTTCTGGAATTCAAATCTGGCCTCAAACAATTACTAGTTATGTCACTCTGGGCAAGTAATGTAATATTGTTTGCCTCAATTTTCTCATTTATAAAATGAGCTGGAGAAGGAAGGGGTGGACCACTCCAGTATCTTTGCCAAGAAAACCTCAATTGGTATCATGAGTCAATTATGACTGAAAATGACTGAACAATAATAACTATAGGTATTTTTATATACATGAATACAGATATATATGCTATTCATCTTTTGTTTTTAAAGAGGATCAAAAGGGAGATGTTTTGACACACAAATGAATTGTGTTTGAGCCAGAGCTATGCAAAATTGTCAGGCTTATTCTCTCTTCTAATCATCAAAGCCCAGTGATAAGACAAAAGTTAAGACTGGTGATGACCTGGGTTGCAGTGGATAACCCTGGTCTCTTCAATCTTTGACAAAGCTCTAAGTACTCCATAGTATATGATTCAGCCACCTGCATAACCTTGGAAACAAATTATTCTCAACTTCCCAATCTACTAGGGGAAGTCTTCATGTGATTGATATAGACACCCTTCTAGCTCACTGACAGTCTTGAAGCTTGTTGGTTATCAACCTGTTTTAGTTTGTCTTCTGAGACAGTTTTAGCAGAGTGTAGATACTGCACCTACTACAGCTCCTTGGAGCCACAAGTGAAAATTGTTTGTCAGGTGGATAACAAAGGTAAATAACCAGTCCTGAAAAAGGGCTAGAAGTACTATTATTTCTTGAACACTTCTTATATCTCTATATGTATGTATATGTATATATGTGTGTGTGTGTTTATATATATATAATATATACATATTATATATATATGTATATATATATATATATATATATATATATATATAACTTCTGGGAAAACATCTTCTTCAACTATTCCATAATAAAATTCATTACCTGCCCTAGAATTTATAGTCTTAGATAGTTGTCTGAAGTATTAGAAATTAATTGATTTGCCCAGGATTTCATAATTAGTAAGTATCAGATGCAGGTGATGAATCTATGTTTCTATGTCTTTTTAATTTTAAGGGCATTTCTCTATCCATGCAGTCATACTATATGTATGTATGCATATACTTATATACACAATCATACACACTATAAATATACACATAGTTGTTTATAGGCATGCACTTATATGTATATTTTATGTGTACATATACTTATATTATATGTGTGTGCATGTGTACATATGTATGATTGTAACACGGGAATGAGCAGTGAGCTCCAAGTCCTGTAAACATGTGCAACAGACTACCTGCTAACAACACACATGGGAGGTTTGATAAAGCTACTTCTGGGAATATGTGATGATGTTTAATGAAAGAGCCATTATTAGTCATATAATGGCTTCTGCAAGGTGAACAATGAAAATTCAAATCTCCCAGATAACTAGAAAACTTTCCATTGTGGTCAATTTGTGGTTATTTTTCTACATATTGTCTACCCTTATGTTTTTCAAAGCTGATAACTAGTTATTTAAAATGACTGTATACAGCTGATAAATAATCTAAATTTGATCCTTTACCTAGTACAAAAATCTATTATTTTTTACCCTTTGCTAAATAATAGGTCTCAATTCCTGACAAGTTAATTGACCTAGTTAACTCAGTAGGTATGTTCTTTTTAGAATGGGCTCATATTCCTATAAGTAAATTGAATTGTAAGTTACTTTACCTGTCACATAAGTTTCCTTGTCTAAATCTGTCTTTGAGATTAACTCATGTAGTTACTTTGAACTACATTTATTCAATTGATTTTAACTAGAAGATAAACAGGATATAGTTCTATTTTATATTAAATGTTCTATGAGGACCCCTTAGGAATCCTTTCTTATGATTGAGATCAATTTTTTAAAACTTTCCTTATCATATTTCAGGCCAAAAAAGAGTTGTTTGTGGATTTTCAATCAGAAGTTTTAGGTTCAAATATAAGCTCTACCACTTATTACCCATTTCTCCTTTAACAAGTCATTTAACCTCTCCAGGTCCACATATTCTTAGGGAAAGAAGATGTAAAACTATTACTATTTGCTGATGGTATGATGGTTTGCCTTGAAAATCCTAGAGAACAAGCAAAAACTATTGACTGAGACAATACTCCAGCAAAGTTGAAGAATAAAAAATAAAACATTAAAATCAACCATATTTTATAAAATAACAAAAAATCCAAAAATTGATAACAGAAAGGGAAATCTCAGTCTAAATTACTAAAATAAAATAATTTTAAAAAATAAAAAAGTCTTGTATGGATGAAATGACAGAATACTTCTTAAAGCAGGGGAGGAGAACAAATGCCCCAAGGAAAATAAGGTCTAGGAAATCATTATTTGTGTAATCAACCACAGGTAATCAGGTACTGAAACCTAGACACAATAACCTCCAACCACTTGAATTCTAGAAATTTTGCATGGCCCTCAAGTGATGTTATAAATATCCAAATTATCCTTGGGAGATAAAAGATTCCCCACCCTTGCACTAAAAAAAAAACAAATTTAAATATTTGGAGAAATATTCATTGTTTCTGCTTGGGTCTTGCCAATGTAATGAAAATTATAATGTTACAAAATTTAAATTTTACTTTTAATACTATATCAATCAAATTATAAAAAGAATATTTTATATAAGTTAATAATAACAAAATTCATTTGAAATAATAATCTAGACTTCAAAGGGAATTCTGAAAAGAGACAAGTATGAAAGATGATTAATTCTTCTAGACCTCAACCTATAAAAAGAAAGCAGTCAATAAAACCATCAAGTATTATTATTTTTTTTTATAATGAAGAGATATATCTTGGAGCAAATTAGACAAGGGAGAAGCAGAAACAATGGAAATCAATAACAGGCTTCAATAAAGCTAGAATCATATTTAAGAAATTTCTTATCAAAGAATTCCCTATTTGATTCTAAACTTGTGGGAAAAGTAAAAAAGCATGATGACCATCTTATTTCCTATACCTTATTTCCATAATATATGTGGACCTAAATATTAATGATTATAGTACTTTAAAAAAGTAAAAGGTATTGATGAGATCAGAGTAACAATTCCAAGTTCAAAATAAATGTGACAAATTCACAATGGTCATTCTCTTCACAAAAAAGCAGGTTTATTTAGGAGAAGAGGTTGAAGACAAAATAAGAGATAAAATAAGCACCAGGAATGGCAAATATGAAATAAGAGTTTAGAGAGCATATAGTTAGCAAGGAAAAGACAAGTTCCCCAAGGAAACTCACAATTAATTGAGAGAAAGGAAATCTTTCATGAGGTGGGAATAAGCCATAATCTGGCAGGTTAAATCCATAGAGCAGTTTGGTAGACTAATCAGAGTTAGCTAGAGTAAGAAACAAGACACCATTAAGGGGAAGGACTATGATGGGAAGAGAGAAAATGTACCTCATGAATTTAGTTCTGGAAAGAATTTAGCAAAGATATTCCTCTTGAGCAGATTTTTTTATAAAGGAAATACAACTTTGGGAGTTTCTCATGGCAACCAGGAAAGTGAAGGCAGGAATTTAGAGAGAGATCCCCAGAGAGAGGGGATACAAGAACCAAATGGAATGCACCTAGAAGACCAGTTCCCAGACCTGTCTACATATATGTTAATCAATATCTCATAGGTTGATTAAAAATGCACAGAGGTTGAGGGATAGACAATGGAGGTTGATAAAGAGTTCCATCCTTACAATCACTCCATATAAACAGTATGTCTGGGAATTGGTTATATCTGATAATAGCCAGATGGACTTCTTCCTGACCAGGAAAGAGAGTAAATACATAACAGTATCACATACCACTTAAAGCTTTGGGTAAAAATATTCTTAATCAATTAAGAGCAACTACGAAAAAATAAAATAGATAACTTTGCATGTAATTGAAAAACTTCTGCAGAAAAAAATCAATTTATCTAAAATAAGAAGGGAATTTCTCTAGTACAGGTTTCTGTGATATATCTAAGACATAAACAATTAAGATATATGTGTATATGTATGTGTGAATTATTTCAGAATAAAAGCATAATGAAAAGAGTGATTATTGTGTTTGTATTATATTTTAATGTTATATTATCTATTAAATATTATACAATATATACATATACATGTAGGAATGTCCCATGTGTAATGAAACCTGTTTTCCCCGCATGGAGTATGGGAATATCATTGCATGATTTAAAGGAAGATAAAATAGAAATCTCCGATTTATCCTCCTATTTTTTTCCAAGAAAAATTTTAATTCCTGGTAGGAGGGAAGCAGGAAATAGGGGCCAGAAGCCCTTCTATTCCCTTCAGAGAGAGAAGAGAGCAGGTTGGAATCATATCTATCTGTTCCCTTAAATAGTCTTAAAGAAGTGATCAGGTTCAAGTTAAATCCTGATCACTGCTTTATTACTGGAAGGGGAACAGGATTTCAAGCTCTATATTCAAAACTTGAGCCCCTTTTCACCAAATACTAATTTCATAATGAACATATATAGCAATTAGCTAACAAACCCATTTATCAAATCAGTTGCAAAATAGAAATTAAAGAAAATATGCATATAATAATAAATATCAAATAATACAGACTGAAGAAACTCTCCATTTGGGAGTGAGATAATTAAACTCAATCAAGAGACAAAGAGAGAGTCTTAGATTTTACTGGGGCAATTACCCCAATGTTTTTACCACAGACTAAATGTAGGGATATAAAGGAAATTAGCAGAGACTCCTTTCTCTCCAGACTCTTTTCTTTCAGTAATCTAGTGAGGTTGGCCTCTTCTATCTTGACTAAGTTACAAGGAGAAAGCATGTAGTGTGACTGCCAAGCCCAAAATCACTTGAAATTTGGACAGAGTTTGAAGAGGATGAGAGAATTAAAAAGATAAGTTTTCCCTCTCCAACGATAATGCAGGATGAGGCATAATTTCTATCAATGAGGATAGAGCCACATACCAATGGGCTTTGGCATTGGAGTAACATTCACACACATACACACACAAATGTGTGTGTATATTGATATACATATAATTCAAATACATATAAAACAATATAAGTAATATATGCAGACTTAAGTTTGTATATACACTATATATGTGTGTATAATGTGTATATATATATATATATATATATATATATATATATATATATATTTATCTACCTCTCATCAACCTACATGCATTGTAATACCTCAGTTTCCCTGAATTGTGATACCGCAGTTTTCCTGAATTGTTCTGCCTCAGTTTTGGAAGGGACACCCCCCCCCCTTCCTTGCCCCACTGGTGTAATATTCTTCTCTAAAATGAAATCTTCTCTGGGAGCAGATTTCTTGGGGGGCTTCTGAGGGCAGCCTTCCTTTCAGTTCAGTAATCACTTCTAATGCTGCCATGAGTTAAAGTCCAAATCCTTTATTGTCTCTTTCCAAGTCTTGTCTCCTTTACTTTGGGCTCAGATAGTTTTTCTGGAGGCCATCCAGATCTTGGTTTCAGTGTTCTCCACAGGAGAGCCCGCCACCACTTCTCTGTCTTGCTTAGTTCTCCTGCACCAAATCCTGGTTGAGGCTCCTAGCTTATATATGCTCTCTTAAAGGTGTGAATCTTGTAGAATTATAGTAAGTACTAAGTACATGTACTGAACTAGAGAACTGTTAAGCACCATGCTAAATTAGATAACTATTGTCTCTACCAATTCCACTGACTTAGCATTTTGTTTCAAGTTCTGGCCCATAACACATTGGGACTGAGAATTGGGGCCTCAACGCTCTTGCTAATTCTCACATTCCAAAGAGTCATAAAACTCCAGATGGCTTATCTCAACTGCCTGGATGGTACTATTTTTTGGACCAGACTTCATGTCTCCTGCTCCACCACATTTTTTTTTTTTTTTAATTTTTTTTTTTTTTTTGCTGAGGCAATTGGGGTTAACTAACTTGGCTGGAGTCATACAGCTAGGAAATGTTAAGTGTCTGAGACAAGATTTGAATTCAGGTCCTCCTGATTTCAGAGCTAGTGCTCTATCTACTGCACCACCTAGCTGCTCCATTGACCACCTTCTTGTCAGACCACCAACCTGTCACAATTAAAAAGTTACGTCCTTCCTGGAATTTCTACTCACCCAGTGCTCTGCCCCTCCCCCCCTTACCTTTGTTTCCTTTATAGCTGGAGCCCTATAAAGGTTTCTGTAATTACTTGCTGGGTGCTGGGTGCTGGGTGTTTTGAGACAAGAATCCTATTCAGCTGACTAGAGAAGTCAAGGAGGGCATGACCACCTGTGTTTTACTTGAAGCAAGGAATACTTACAATAAAAGGCATATATATATATATATATATATATATATATATATATATATATATCAAGATGCTTATAGTTAACATGTGCAGTGTGCTGTGGTAATGTGCTGATGTAATGGTTCTATAGTTGGCACATGCTCAGTATGCTATAGTGATGTAATTGTACTAAGGTATTTAGGGGCTGAGAGGATTTGAAATAAATGGGCTCCATCTTTGACCATCCTTGTGGGTCTCCTGCCTTTTTTACTCCTCCACTAAGACCAAGGACTCAGGCTGGTCCCAAGATCCTTCAGACAGCTAGTCTGGATGGTGTATTTTGGCACCTGAGTGTGGGGGCTCCAGAGAGCATAGTATATTTTGGCACCTCAGTTTGGGGGCTCTATAAAGCACACTATGGAATGCAAATTATTAAAAAAAAAAACAAAAAAACAAAAAACAAACTTGTTTCACCTCATACCTTGTAACTTTTCAAAGATGACAAACAATATGCAAAGTCAACATTGAAATAATAAATGTAAAATGATTTTGTGGTCCCCTGATTTTAGGAAGGGCTTCTTTCTTGCAATTTATCTCTTTCCAAAGTCCTCTGGCTTTGCCCCTCCCACACTTAACCTAGAAATGCTGTTGTTCTGATGATTTGTTTGATTCTGGAGGACTACTCAATTTATTGCTTCCAGCCTCAGGATAGTCCCACAGTGCAGAGTCCTGAGACAATAGTGAATAAGACACTCCTCAATTCATTTTTGACTGATAATCTGATCAATAATAATCTGGTCAATGATTACCAAATTCCTTCCTATCATAGAATTAGCATATAAATGGTAGAAGCTGGATAAATGTCTCTCCTTGCTTCTATTTCTCTGTTGAATTCCCTTACAATTTAGTCTGCTTTATAATGGTATTATTACAATAAAGCTTTGCCCCTTAGCTAAGGAGATGGATTCAAGCCTGCAAATTCTTTTGAGACACTTCAACACTGGTCTGGGATCCTAAACTTTTGGATCCACTTTTTCTAAACTCAACAAAACTATAGTAAGGTAGACTCATTGATGAATATTTTATAGAGGTATTGATCATTAACTGTTTTGGAAAGTCACTTAGAATTGTTCAAAATGACTAAATACTTTTTGGCTTAGATATTCCTTATATATGGAGACCAGTGATAAAAAGAAAGTCTTCATATACAGCAAAGTCTTTATAACAGTTCTTTTTGTCATTAAAAAAAAAATAAATAAATAAATAAAAGAGAGGTAGATACCCATAGATTGAGGAGTGGTTAAATAAATTGTAAAATATGAATCAAATGGAATATTACTGTGTGGTATGAAATGATGAATGTGAGGAATACAGAAAATCACAGAAAGATCTACATGAGCTTATTTAGAATGAAGTAAGTTGAGTTAAGAAAAGAATTTATAGAGAGGTGTAGGTTATGAAAAGCTTCAAACTATAGGTCAAGCCTTTTTCATTTGATCTTAAAGACAATAGAAACTACTGAAATTTATTGAGGAGTAGGTAAAGTAAAGAATATGGATGATTCCCAGGTTGTGAATCTGAGGGATTAAGATAGTGTTGCCCTCTACAATTGGATGGTGGAGGAGAAGATAGTGAGATGTTTTGGATTTTTTTTTTTTTATGTATGGTCAGTTATGTCAATATTTTCATGGTCTTGGTCACTAATGAGTGTTATTTTTTAAGTGGGTAGATCCCTTTGATGGATATGAATACTTGAGAAAAGTGTCTGATAAATGTACTGGCTAGATATCTTTCCTAAGGACCATGCATCCTAATTCTCATCAATTAGCCACAAATTGGAATCACAAGTCAAGCTCCACTTGGTCCTTATGAGTCTTGGTGACTCAGATTGAATGTAAATAGCAATCATTTCTACTTTTGTCAGAAACCCTGAGGGTTTTCCCTTCCCAGATTTATTTATTGTTTGTTTGGAATTTTTTGGCTAGGTTAAAGAGGAGATTCTTTGCCTCAGTTCTTACCTGGCCTAATCATCGAATGGGTGCAGCCTCAGTCAAACTGAAATCTGTTGAAAATCTTAGTTTAAAAAGGCAAAGGTCTCCCATTTCATCCAGGGCCATATTCAGTCCTATTGATCTATCTTGTCACTGGGCTTAGATGTCTCTGAAGAAGAAAGTGAGACAGGTGATTTTATACAGCCCACTCTCACTTAATCCAATTTACTTGCATATTATGGCACCACCCTGATGTCATGGCCCTCCTTTAGAAGGAAGGACAAACAGCAACCTCTGTGAGAAAAACTGATCTGGAATTGGTCAGAAGAAAGATTCATTTATCCCTCCATTCTTCCTTCTATTCTTCTCTCCCTCCTATCTTTCCTCTCTTTTTGCCTCCTTTTCTCTCTCCCTCTCTTCTTTCCTCCATTTTTGCCTCCCTTTGTCCCTCTGTCTCCCTCCCTTTCTCCTTCCCTTCTTCCGCTGTTCACATAGGGTATCATACCCTTACCTACATATGTTCTGAAAGCATTTTTTTTTCTCTTTTGTGCCTCTGAAGACTCCCAAGACATCTTGGGGTTTACTGGCTAGATTTTTTTCTTAAGGAGCAGGCCTTAAATTAAAACCAGTCTGATTCTTATTGGCCACTAATAGGTCCTAGGCCAAACTCCCATTTGGTCATTATTTGGAGTCTTCTAGAATTAAGGACAAACAACAACAATACTTATGCATATATGTGTGGGTGTCAATAAAAAAATGTTTAGAAAATAAACTAGATGACATCCAAAATCTCTCTTAGCTTTAAATGCATGATCCTATGAAAATAGTCTTTTAAATTATAATGTATTGTACTCTCAGAACTCAAGTCAATGCTTTCTTAAGCATTAAGCAAATCAAAAACTCATTCTTTGAAAAAGGAAAATGATTGTTCTTGACCTTGGGTCTATGTGGAAATAGCCTGGTCTTTTTTTCTGGATGTGAATTCATCAAACACCTAAACTTTTAAAACAAAGTGTCAACTTTGCTTTTTGCATTTCAGTCAACTAAAGATCATGTGGCTTTCTTTAATTAACATTACAAAATCCTGGCATTTCAGATACTTTTCAGAGAATTTAGACATCAGTTGGTTGTGAGCCAGCATTTGCCAAAGGTCTGAACAAATTTTTATTTGATCTTTTGAATGACAGCCTAAGGAAACCATTCATTCTTCTAGGTTCTCTAATTTCTATAATTTTGTCATTGTTATTTGTTATACACAGAGTTTTACAAAAATGAATGCTGAAAACTATTTTTGCATGTATTTGGAAAAATAAAACATTAAAAAAAGTCATCAGAGAGATTGGGGCAGGGAAGGTAAATATGAGAATTATCAGCACAGAGTTGATAATTAAATCCATGAGAGCTAATGAGATCATTAAAGAAGTAATCTAAAGGAAGAAAAGTACAAAGGAGAGAACCCTAAAAGACACATATGGTTAAGAGGCTATGATCTGGAAAAGGATCAAAGAAAGGAGACAGAGAAGGAATGGTGATAGGAGAACCAAGAGAGAATAGCATCTATAAGAAAACCTAAAGAAAAGAAAGTATCAAGAAGCAGAGAAATAAAGGAGAATGAAGATTAGGAAAAGGCCATTGGATTTGCTATGTTAGAAATCACTAGCATCTTTGGGGAGCAGGTTCAATGTAATGATAAAGTCAAAAGCTAGATTATTAAGGTTTAAGAATATAATAGGAGGAAAGAAAATGAAGGCACTGCTACCTATGAGAACTTGGCCAAGTCACGTTAATCTCTCTGAGCATCAGTTTCTCATATGTAAAATGTGAAAAAAGATCCCTCCTAATTCTATGACTCTATAATAGCCAAAATTCAAACAATAAGCAGAGTATTATAACAATAAATATTATGGTGCTACCAAAAAAGATAAATATAGGCCATACAAAGAAACATGGATTAGCTCCCTAAAGTGAAGTAAAGCAAAACCATAAGAATCACAATTATGGTAATTCATAGTAATAGTAGTATTCATAGTAATTCATATTCACAATTCATAGTAATAATTATCTAAAGAAAACAACAAAAAAAGAAAATACAGAAGTCTTTAGACACCTCTGAAAAGTAAGAGAACAAAAGCATTTTTGCTTGTTTATTGTATATTGTCATTTGGTTTTATCTATGTCAGATTTTATTCTTTATTTTATATATTTTTTATGTTTTTCCTTTAAAGGTTTGTTTATAATAAAAACATTAAAAAGAAAAAAAAATTATTTATATATTTAAATTAACAAATGTTTATTGAATCTCTCCTTATCAAAAGGTCTGCCTTTGATCCAGCAGTGTTACTACTGGGCTTATATCCCAAAGAGATCATAAAGAAGGGAAAGGAGCTTGTATGTGCAAGAATACTTGTGGCAGCCCTCTTTGTAGTGGCCAGAACCTGGAAACTGAGTGGATGCCCATCAATTGGAGAATGGCTGAATAAATTGTGGTATATGAATATTATGGAATATTATTGTTCTGTAAGAAATGACCAACAGGATGATTTCAGAAAGACCTGGAGAGACTTACACAAACGCATGCTGAGTGAAACAAGCAGGGCCAGGAGATCATTATATATTTCAACAACAATACTATATGATGACCAATTCTGATGGACCTGGCCATCCTCAGCAATGAGATGAATCAAATCAGTTCCAATGGAGCAGTAATGAACTGAACCAGCTATGCCCAGCGAAAGAACTCTGGGAGATGACTAAAAACCATTACATTGAATTCCCAATCCCTATATTTTTGCTCACCTGCATTTTTGATTTCCTTCACAGGCTAATTGTACAGTATTTCACAGTCCGATTCTTTTTGTACAGCAAAATAATGGTTTGGCCATGTATACTTATTGTGTATCTAATTTATATTTTAATATATTTAACATCTACTGGTCATCCTGCCATCTGGGGGAGGGGGTGGGGGGAAAGAGGGGAATAATTGGAACAAGAGGTTTGGCAATTGTCAATGCTGTAAAGTTACCCATATATATAACCTGTAAATAACAGGCTATTAAAAAATTTTAAAAATTTTAAAAAAGGTCTGTATTAGGATTGAGGTAAATTTATAAATGGAAAAAAAAAAATTAGTTCCTGTCTTCATGGACCTTGCAGCATCACCAAAAAACCATATGTCTTGATAATGCTATGTCCATTTATTGTGAAAATACCTTCCCTGAGTTAGTTAATATTATACAATATTATACTTTTGGAGTGTGAGGGAGAGGCAATCAGAGTTAAGTGACTTGCCCAGGGTCATAATATAGTTAATCTGTGTCTGAGGCTAGATTTGAAGTTAGATCCTTCTTACTCCAGGAACCATGATTTATCCACTGTGTCACCTAGTTGCACCAATATTTTACTTTTTTTTTTCTTTTAGTATGTCAGTAAATCACACACACACACACACACACACACATCCATTCGAATAATTTTATGTCTTTGACTTGTGAATCTACTATCACTACCTCTGCCTATCATTTTGCCTACATTCCTTTCCTAAACACCCAGGAAATAGGTATCTTAATGAATTCTATGCCATGAAAATTAATCTCCCTGTGAGAATTCATGTTTCTTTTTATTGTGATATCCATCAAGTTTTTTTTTTTTTTTTTTAACTTCTCTATCATTAAATGCAAAGTTAAATGCAAAGTTGAACTTCAGTTTCCAACTTATCCCAATGTCACTTATTTCTCTTCTTTGATTTTATTTATTAATTTTCCTACATCAGTGCATTTATGCAAATAATGGTCATACTGTAACATCTTTCAGATCTATACCTTTCTACTGCTGTTCTTTATGACTGGAATGCTTTCACACTCTCCCCCTCATACCAGAATAGCTGGCTTCCTTAAAAAACAACAACAAAAACCCATCATGTTCCACAAGAGACTATCAACCATCCCTGATACTCTTGTATCTTGTATGCAGCTATTTATTTACATGTTGCCTCTTGACTGGTTGAAAAATGTACCACTGGCATTAAAGATATTGTGGGAGTTAGAACAGACTGAAAATATTGGCTAGAGGTCAGGAAAAAATGGGTTTGAATCTCATCTCTGGGACTTTGATCAGTCACAAATTCATCCTTAACCTCTATTTCTTTATCTGAAAGGTATAATTATACACAGACACAGACACAGACACACACAGACACACACACAGAAAGAGCAATACTTACTGTGTATGTTCATTCCTATGATTGTTAGTAACAAGGGCACTATGAAGGACATAGAAAATATAATCTCTGATCTTGAAGAATTTGCAATCACAAGAGGAAAATGTTATACATATGCCCATAAATTCAATTCAATAAACATTTGTTAAATGTTTTCCAAGTATAAATGTGCTAGATGGGGAAAGGGAGCTACAAATATATAAACATAACTCAAAAAACAATATAGATCAATATAAGAAAGGAAAGGTAAGGTGATACATTGCAGGATCATTATTTTGTTTATTTGCAATTTCCCATAGGCATTCAGATAATTGGCTAATTAATTTATTTTTGTTTATTTGCTTCCCTTTATATCTCATATCCTCTTCAAGAGTAAAACAGGATATTGGTAAATAAAGCTGAAACAACTAACAAGAATAATTTAATGCTTACTTACAATATGCCAGACACTGTCCTAAACTCATATTGAAAATTTATTAGAAGACAAAATACAAAAATAGTTGATGACCTCAAGGAGCTCACATTTTAATGGGAGAGACAACATGCAGTCAAGATATGCAATACCACTGTAAAAAGATCATTACTTTAAAACCTCCAGAGAATTGGGGCCATGTGCACAATTTACATAAAATTTGAATGATATAGAATTACTGCCCTCTAGGGTACTCTTTAAGATAGTATTGAAATATTAGGAGAATGGTGGATTAAATGATTAAGATTTTTAAGAGATACTTCTGGCTCTATTACTAACTTTCACTTAAAAATATTTCATTATACAAGGATTTCAAAGACTGCAGCTTTTCATTTTTATATTAATTATTTTTCTAACTTTATATGTTAGATTTAAATAGTTTGGTTTATGAGACATCTTTAAGAAGAACCTTACACTATCAGATTAGTTTTTCTTAAAAGTGTGATGTGAGAAAGAACATCTTATCAGGAAAGAATGTTTTATTGGTGTATCCTTCTTCCAAACTAAATCTCTTCTTTGTGCAGGGAAGTGACTTACTCCCTTATTCCAAAGGGTCCAGAGTATAGTCACAAAGTTTTTAACAATGTGTTAAACTAACTGTAATTATGAAACTATGGCCTGATCTCTTGTCTTTCTGATAGATTAAGGTACCAATTTCATTGGATGAATAAAATTTTTAGCAGCATTTTTTTTTGAGAAGAACCTTATAAAGGCAGGAGAGATCTCCCTTGTCTGTGACTTCTAATAGTGGAACCATCTTAACAGTTCAAGATTTTTAGTTTCAAGGAGTGCAAGACAAACTTGAAACAATAGAGAAACATGCTCTAGATAGGCAAAGATATAAAAAAAAAATAATAAATTGAGAGAAGAAGTAGTTATGAGTATTGGGACCCTTGGCAGTAGAGGAAAAATGTTAATTATAGAAATTTATTTCTGAACATCAGCTAATTGGCCAAGCAGAATTGCTGTGCTAAAGGGGAGGTTTGTAAGAGGTCTGTGAAGAAACAAACTACTTCTGAACTATATAGTATCATTAATGTGAATCATCTTAACATCATTTTTAGTTTACATGTATGTCTCACTACAAGTGTATTTCAACCTTGAACTTACTCTTTTCATGGAAACAGTGTATTGTAGCAAGTAAAAATGACACCAGAGCAAAGTTTTCTGTAGGGAAAGATTGCATTTTATTAATAGTGATATACATACTGTTAGTAAAGTAGCTGTCACTTGCACATTAGCAAAAAAGGACCTGAACATGTTCACTTCATTAGTTAACCTAGAAGTAACCAGTAAACTAGGCTAATAGCTTCTCCAGATGACCAGAAACCCTGAGAATATCCTGATAGTTTTGTTTTGTTTTTTAACTTAGGTGTTTCTTCTTTCTGATTGGCTTTACAATACATCACTTAAACTTTTCCAGGCAAAGGAAAAACACTCATGATTGGTAGACATTTTAATAAGGAAGTGGATTTAACATTACCTCAAATCCTCCCTTTTATTTTTTAGATGGAAGACTGGAATAATCATCAGGTAATAAGATTAGTCTGTAACTGGGGAAAATGGGCTGATTTTCAAATATGACTGATTATGCCTTCTTTGATACTTTATGAAAGTTTCATTTGTTTGTCAGTCTTGTCTGATTCTTCCTGATCCCATTAGGGGTTTACTTGCCAAAGATGGTGGAGTGGTTTACTCTTTCTTTATCCCAATCATTTTACACATGAGGAAACTGAGACAAACAGAATTAAGTGACTTGCCCAAGATCTCAGAAGTAGTAATTGAGCCCAGATTTGAACTCAGATGTTTCTGATAGGGCATGTCATACAAACAAAACAAGAAGAAAGCCCTGTTTGCCTCAATTTCCTCTTCAAAATGAGCTGGAGGAGGATTTGGCAAGGTACTCTGGTGTCATTGTCAAGAAAACAATTGGGATAATAAAGAGTCTGAGATTACTGAATAAAAAAATTAAATTCAAGATTTATTCTCTCTTAGTCACTGACCTGCTCTTTTCTCATTATTTTCCAAATTATATTAATGACATAAACCATAGTCTTCCCAGACTAAAGCATCTTAAAATTATTTGTGGCTTTTCCCTCTCATTTGTAACCTAAATGCAATGAATCATCAAGCCTTATCAATTCTTTTGTGAGTCTTAAACATGTGCTTTATTCCAACTATTCCTGTTTCTATTCCTGTGCTTATTCCAATTATAAGTACTTTAAACATTTCATTCCCCGACTCCTGAAACATTTTCCAAATCAATCCCCCCTCCAAATGTGTAGTCTTTCTCTTAAGCAAAACTGTATATACTGCAAACTACTACTGGAAGTTTCTTCCTAAATAATTTATTCATATATATTGGAGGTTATGAAGCATTTGCGAAAGAGCACTAAACAAGATTCATGATTCCTGACTTTTGTTTTTTCACCCACATATGTAATTTTTTTTACATTTATATTAACTTTTTAAATATACATTTCTTTATTAATCATGTTGGAAGAGAAAAATCTAAACAAAAAGGAAAAACCACAACAGAAGGGGTAAAAAAAGGGGGAAAAAGTGAACATATCATGTGTTGATTTAATTCAGTCTCCATAGTTCTCTTTCTGGATGCAGATGTCATTTTCTATCCAAAGTATATTAGAATTGTCTTGGATCACTGAATCGCTGAAAAGAACTAAGTCTTTCATTGTTGATCATTTCACAGTCTTGCTGTTACTGTATATAATATATTGCTGGTTCTGCTTATTTCATTCAGCATCGGTTCATATAAACCTTTCCAGACCTTTCTAAAATTAGCTTGTTCATCATTTTTTATAGAGCAATAATATTCCATTACCTTTATATGCTATAATTTAGTCAGTCAATCTACAACTGATGGGCATCTACTCACGTTGTGATATGGGAGCCACCTGCCAGTGGCTGCTGGAGGACTAACTCAGACCTGTAGACTGGATCTCTTCATGTGAGAGGATGATGATGATACAAGGAGACGGAGAGGCAGTAGCTGTTCTCTGACTTTTTGACTTAGAAGCAGTTGCTTTGTCTGACCTCTCTCCTCTTCCCTCTACCTCCAATTTATTTCATTCCCAGTCCACAAGCAACAGCTGTATCAGTAAAGGCTGCTTTGCAACTCCTTCAGATGTTATGATTCATAGATGTGGAGGCTCTTGGAGAACTGACCTGCTCCTTCACCCAGGCATGGCCCTTAACATACTCATTATCAATTCTTTGCCACCTCAAAAAGAGCTGCTACAAATATTTTTATACATGTGGGTCCTTTTCCCTTATTTATGATTTTCTTAGGATACAGATCCTGGGTCAAAGGGTATGCGTAGTTTCTTTTCTTTTCTTTTCTTTTTTTTTTTAATTTAATAGCCTTTTATTTACAGGATATATGCATGGGTAACTTTACAGCATTAATAATTGCCAAACCTCTTGTTCCAATTTTTCACCTCTTAACCCCCCACCTCCTCCCCCAGATGGCAGGATGACCAGTAGATGTTAAGTACATTAAAATATAAATTAGATACACAATAAGTATACATGACCAAAACGTTATTTTGCTGTACAAAAAGAATCAGACTCTGAAATATTGTACAATTAGCTTGTGAAGGAAATCAAAAATGCATGTGGGCATAAATATTGGGATTGGGAATTCAATGTAATAGTTTTTAGTCATCTCCCAGAGTTCTTTCTCTGGGCATAGCTGGTTCAGTTCATTACTGCTCCATTGGAAATGATTTGGTTGATCTCGTTGCTGAGGATGGCCTGGTCCATCAGAACTGGTCATCATATAGTATTGTTGTTGAAGTATATAATGATCTCCTGGTCCTGCTCATTTCACTCAGCATCAGTTCGTGTAAGTCTCTCCAGGCCTTTCTGAAATCATCCTGTTGGTCATTTCTTACAGAACAGTAATATTCCGGTATGCGTAGTTTCATAGTCCTTTGGGCATAGTTTGAAATCACTCTCCAGAATAGTTGGATCATTTCACAACTCCACCAATAATGCATTAGTGTTCCAGTTTTACCACACCTCCTCCAATATTTATCATTATATTTTTCTGTAAATTTAGCCAATTTGAGAGGTATGAGGTAGTAACTCAATAGTTGTTTTAATTTGCATTTCTCTAATCAATAGTGATTTGGAGATTTTTTTTCATATGACTATTTAATTTCATCATCTGAGAATTGTCTATTCATATCTTTTCACCATTTATCAATTGGGGAATGACGTATTCTTATGAATTTGTTACAGTTCTTTATATATTTTAGAAATGAGATCTTTATCAGAAACCCTTGCTGTACCTTTTCCCCCCTAGATTTGTATTTCCCTTTTAATCTTGTTTCTGTTGTTTTGTTTGTGCAAAAATGTTTTAATTTATTGTAATCAAAGTTGTCCATTTTTGAATTTCATCTTGTTCTCTTGCTCTTCTTTGGTCATAAATTCCTCCCTTTTCCAAAGATCTGATAGATAAACTATCCTTGCTTCCTAATTTGCTTATGGTATCACCTTTTATGCCCAAATCATGTGCCCATTTTGATTTTATTTTTGCATGGGATCTGAGAGGTACCTCTATGCCAAGTTTCTGATACATTCTTTTCTAGTTTTCCCAGCAATTTTTGTGAAATAGTGAGTTCTTATCCCAGAAGCTGAAGTTGAGGGGTTTATCAAATATTAGATTACCATAGTCATTGATTATTGTGTCAGGTGTATGTAACCTATTTCACTCATCCACCACTATATTTGCTAGCCAGTATCAAATGGTTTTGATGACTGCTGTTTTATATTTTTATATTAGAATTTCAGTCTGACACTGTTAAGGATTCCTAACTTTTAACACAGCTCTGTGACTATCTGTCAGATCTTGAACAAACCACTTATTTATTCTGGTCTCTCAGTTTCCTTATCCCTAATGTAAGGGGTTGGACATCCTAATCAAAAAGTAACAAGAAAAACAATAGCAGCAAAAACAATTAGTATTTGAGTAGTGCTATATGATTAGTAAAGCAGTTTATATTGTTTCATTTGAAACTCACAACAAGTCACTATGATGGTTGCTATGAGTATTTTCTCCATTTTACAGGTAAGAAAACTAGATTAAGAGACATTTAGTAACTTTCTAATGGGGACAAAGCTAGTGGATATCAGAGACAGGGTTTAAACATGGATATTATTCACTGGACTCCAAATCTACCATACAATCCATAATATCAAGTGAAGACCGCATTAGCACCCTGGATACTTTAAAATCAGCCAGAATCAGGATAAGCAAAAGTCCTTGATTTTTATTCTTTATTGAAGGGAGAGATCCTGGGTCATGGACACAGGTGGACACAGCATTCTCTTCTTTCTTCTCCCACACAGAGCCACCTGCATTCCACTCTCTAAATCCTTGACCTGCCAACAGATCAAGCCTGTACAGAGTAGTGGGCAGGGCCATTCTTTCTCCAAGCATATGCTAAGAGAGTATTATCCAATTGATAATTAGTGCTTGGAACTCAGTGAATCAACTCAGTTTCAGCCCATTACAATATCATGCTATTTTTTAATCTAAAGACTAAATTCAACCACTGACTGATTTTTGTCAATCTAAGACTTAAGAAAGACTTTATATTTTAAATTCAATTTATTGTTTTAAGGTAAAAAGCATTTATAACTTTGCAGGTCATATTTAGCCCCATGGATATAGTTTGTTGAACTCTGTTCTGTTGTCCCCTGTTCAAAAACCAACTGTGGCTCCCTACTCTCTTTATCTGGGGTGAGGAATGAGCTTTGGTAGGATCTGAATATGAAAATATCCAACCTTCAGTTCTCTACACAGTCTAGCCACACACATTAAGTAGATTGGGTTCAGCTGTAGACAAATATATATGATAACTGAAAGGCTTAGGAAGGACGCTTAGACTAGTATCCAATATTAAATAAAAATTATTCTGTAAATGAAGTCAATAGAGTGATCATTTTTACAGAGAGAACTATTGAGAAGGCAATTGTTTTGAGGTGGTACTACAACCAGAGAGCCTCTATCATAGATTTTTTTGAGATGCTTGGTGGGTGACAAACCTAAGAGTTACTTAAAAAATACCGAGTACCTCATTGGAGGGCAAGTGTGGGAGGTGAGAGTTGATGTTATCCCTTTCAGCTAAGAGGCTTTAGTTGTCTGAGACAGAAGCTTTGCCTGGGTGTCTTTGTTTCTTAAAAGTAGAGCAGCATCAAACACTGTCCTGAGAGCTAGACTCATGTGGAATGGACTCAAATTAGAAGACCCAATTTGTGCTCCTTTGCATCCCTCAATTTCTTGCTCATAAGAAATGTTTAATAAATTACAATTGATTGAATAGAAGTTAAGATCAGTTTGTGTTGACCAAATCAGAAATTTGAAAAGAAAAAAACAAAACAAAACACCTAGATACAATTATATAAATGTCCTTAATCCTATAAAAAAGTAAACCTCTAAATATTTAGGAAATATCCACATAACAATGTAGATTTCAAAGAAATACTTGTAACTTTATCATTAATATATGATGATTGATATTTGTTGATGTATTGGGGGGGTATGGAAGTGAATAACATTTTTATAGTAGTACTACATATAAGGCTTTTTGCAAAGTGTTTTTTTTTAAGCTAATATTATCTCATTTAGGTTTTACAACAATCTTGTGAAGTACTATTATTATTTCCCTTTTGTAATTAAAGAAAACAAGACAAATAGGAGTTAACTACTAATGTCACACAACTAATAAAGGTCTGAGGCTGGATTTGAACTCGTCTTCTGATTCCAGACTCAGAGCACTATCTACTGCATGATCTAGCTGCACATGTCTTCCAATGAAATTTTAGCTTTTTGAGAATATAAACTGTTTTATTGTTATCATTATCATCACCACCACTATCATTATCAATATGTGTTTATATACATCTTTTCCCACAATTCCTCATTCCTCCAGAGACTATACTTGACATGAGGGGAGGAAAAAGATCATTAGTAAATATTTTTGATAGACCAATTGACTTCTGTGTTTTTTTTTTCCCTTATCATAACTAGATGGATATACTGAAAGAGTTAATGTTATTTTGGAAAATTCTTCCATAGAACTCATATAGATTATTTTAGGACACTTTTTGTTAAAGTTTTTAGAGAATTGCATTTACATTGGTCCTTTTGGTATTTAAAAAAATCTCAAACATACAAAAATTCTTTGAAATCAGTAGGAGACAAAGAAATGAACAACTTGAATTGTAAAGTCACACCATGAATTTAAACTCTAGCTAAATATTTTAAAATTGTTCTTCACCTTGCTTGTTTTCTTTCCCTCTCACATATTCAGGAAAGAAAAAAAAAATCATAATATCAAAGTAAATTTGAACATACACACACATACACACACACACACACACACACATATACTATACTCAAAGAGCCACATAAATTTCTGGTTTTTGGAACATTGTGAATCAAAACAAATCTAATCCAATGCTAATACGTCTGCATATCTTCAGAGGGATTCAGGGATCTAAGATAAAGAGTCAAAACTGCACATGATCCCTTACATGTATTAGGTGCTTAGGAAAAAAAAATAACAAAAAAAAAATAGCATTTTCTTATATATTTTCTGTGGACCTTTTTTTAGGATCCCTTCATTTGTTAAATCATTAATAAACTTATTACTTAGAAAGTATGGACAATTTGAAGTTCATAAGATTTCTTTCCATATTTTTGCCTTTTCCTCTTTTATTTATTGCTTATTGTTATAATTATTAATGTTACTTACTATTACATTCAATATTAATGTTTTTATTTTCATTATATTTTGAGGGTTTTTCCCCTAAACTATTATTAATGATTTTAATAACTAGTTGTTTCCCTAATGACTTATCTTCTGTCAATCTATCCTTATATGTTTTTTTCTCCCTTCATTTTTGTTGTTAAAAAAAAAAAAATTAGGATTATAGATTTAGAACTATGAGACATTAGAAATCATACAGTACAAATCTCTGATTTTACAGATTAGGAATATAAGGCCTAGAGGAGTTAAATAACTTGTCTAAGGTCACACTGGTTATGGTTACTACCAGAAGTTGAACCTAGATGATATACTTTATTATTTTTTTTCATTCCTTTTTACCTTCTAATGCTTCTCTTGGCTTCTTAATTTGAAGATAAAATTTTCTGTTCAGCTTTGGTATTTTCATCAGAAATAAATGAAATTCATCTCTTTTGTTGAATGTCCATTTTTTTTCTGAAAGATAATGCTTAATTTTATTAGATATTTGATACTTGACTGGAATCCCAGTTCCTTTGTCCTTTGGAATATCAGATTCAAGGCCCTTTGATCCTTTAAAGTGGCAGCTTTAATTCCTGCATAATCCTGATTGTGGCTCCTTGATATTAGAATTGTTTTTGTTTGTTTGTTTTTGTTTTTTTTTTGTTTTTTGTTTTTTTCTGGCTACTTGTAGTATTTTCTCCTTGATCTACTAATTCTGAAATTTAGCTACAATATTCCTTAGAATTTTATTTTGGGGTCTCTTTCAGGAGGTGATTGGTTAATTTTTTCAGTGGCTATTTTATCCTCTGATTCTAGGACACCAGAGCAGTTTTCCTTGATGATTTCCTGAAAGTTGATGCTTAGGCTTTTTTTTTTTTTTTTTTTTTTTTTTTTTTTTTTTTTTTTTGTTTTCTATTTTCTTTGTATTTAACAAATACTAGCACAGTGTTTGATGCATAGTAAGCATTTAGCAAGTGTTTGTTTATTGATTGTAGGCTAAGTGACATCAAACCTAAATTTGCCTTTTTTGACATATCCTTCCATTGTTCTTGGTTCTGCTTTTTGGATCCAAACAATTCTGATCTCTCTTCCCTATGATAATCCTTCAAATAATTATGTATTTTACATTTTCTAATTTTTTTTGATTTTTTGTTTTGGTTTTGTTTGACTGATTTTTGATGTCTCATTGAGCCATTCATATCATATCCATTTGTTTAATTCTAATTTTTGGTGAATGATTTTCTTCAATTTGATTTTTTATTTCCTTTTGCATTTGACCAATTGAACTTTTAAATGAGGTGTTTTGTTCATTGAATTTGTTTTCCATTTCACAAATTCTGTTTTTCAACAAGTTTATTTCTTTTTCAAATCTGTTTTGTAAGGAGTTATGTGAATTCTTTTGAATTCTTTCAATAGAGTCTTGTGAGATGGGAACCAACTCATTTCACCCTTTGGGGCTTCATCTGGAGATGATTTACCTATATTATTCTCAGGGTTTGAGGTCTATTCTCTGTCTCCATCAAAACTGTCTTGTAATGTTCTTAATTCAGTTTTCTGAAAGTCTTTGGGGCAGCCTTCTTTTCAGTAGAGTAATCACCACAAGAAAATCCAGGGGTTAAAGTCTAAATCCTTTATTATCTCTTTCAAAGTTTTGTCTCCTTTCCTGGGGCCTGGTTAGCTTTTTTAAAGGGCTTCTGGAGTCTTGGTTTCAGTGGAGAAAATACAGGAAGACAGGTCTGCCACCACACCTCACAGGTGTGAGATTGGATGAATGAAGCTGAATCCAAGGGCTTGTGCTTCAACCTCCAGTCCACTTGTCTTCTCTAGCTCTGAATGAATCTGGTTGAGGCTCCTAGCTTATATGCTCTACACTGAGCATAAACCAATCATTATATCACTAGGAAAACATTATTTGTTATAAGATTAAATGAATCATGCTGAACTTAGAGAACTATTAATCACAATGCTAAACTAGATAACCATTGTCTCATCAATTCCATTGACTTAACATCTTGTAAGAATCCTTGTTTCAGAGTTCTGGCCCATAACATCTCCCACTTTCTTTTGTATTAGAACATAAGGTGGTCACACTCTCCCTGACTTCTCAAGGAGGTGAAAACCCCAAAAGAGGAGGTGATCATATCTTCCCTGACTCCTCAAAAAAGCAGTGAAAACACAAAAAAAGGAGGACATCATACTCTTTTTGGCATCTCAGGAAGGGGGAATGAAAATCAAAGGAAAATGGGGAATCAAGAAACAAGTATACATAAATCCACTGAAACCACATTAGGATGCCAACATGTAATGTTCTCCAGTGGTTTTCTGGAGTTCTTTGGGGCAGCTTTCTTTTCAGTAGAGTAATCACCACAAGAATAGCCAGGGGTTAAAGTCCAAATCCTTTATTATCTCTTTCAAAATCTTGTCTTCTTTCCTGGGGCCTGGTTAGCTTTTTTAAAGGCCTTCCAGAGTCTTGGTTGCAGTGGAGAAAATGCAAGAGGACAGGCCTGCCATCACAGGATGTGAGATGGGATGAATGAATCTGAATCCAAGGGTTTGTGCTTCAGCTTCCAGTCTGCTTGTCTTGCCTAGTTCTGAATGAATCTGGCTGAGGCTCCTAGCTTATATGCTCTACACTGAGCATAAACCAATCATTATATCCCTAGGAAACCATTATTTGTTGTAAGATTAAATCAATCATGCTGAACTTAGAGCACTATTAATCACCATGCTAAACTAGATAACCATGATAAACTAGTCAATTCCACTGACTTAACACCTTATAAAAATCCTTGTTTCAGAGTTCTGGCCCATAACACTGTCTATGGTCAGAATCCATTTTGCTATTTTGCTAATTTTTTTTTTTAAGATTGAGGCCTGCTCTTAAGACAAAGGGGAGATTTCTCCAAGCTTCTTCTACAGGCAACAGTGGTTTTATACTACTTTGGGCCAGTGCTGCTGACTTCCTTTCACTTCTAGGAGTGTGTGTCCAAATCCTGAGTTTTTCTTGGATTCAGAGGCTCACTATTTGCCTTTTCTATTTGCATTGAATGTCTCACAGCTAATCTGCTGATCCACTGGCTTCTAAAACAGGACAGAGTAGCCAATGCTGATGTATTTTGGCTAAGAGCTTCCTGCTGGATTCCCCAGTGCACAGATGTTACACCACCCTGAGTCCCTTTGCTGTGCCTGGGTTTGGTCACCTTTCCCCCTCCCATTGAAACAGACCTTTTCTGAAGTTTTTCCAAAACATCTTCTATTAGAAATTTGTTACACTGCAAATATTTATGGGTTCTGTCACTCCAAAACCAGTTCAGAGGCTTGACCTGGTGTTGATATGGGGGAAGCCAGGAAGAGATTAAATAAAGACCTATCTACTTTCTGCTATCTTGGCTCTGCCCTTGAAACTCACATTTCTACAGATTTTAAAGAGCACTGAGTTCTTGCCTCAGCTCTGCCATTGACTAGCTGTGTTATGTTGGGATTGCCATTTCAATTCTGTTGACTTCAGTCTCCTCATATGCAAAAACAATGAGTTGAACTGAATGACTTTTCAGATCTCTTTCAGTTACAATTGTCTCTGATTTCATGAAGAATATTTAAATATTTAAAGGGAATTCCTTAAAATAACATGGTTATAATTTTAGCCCTGTACTGTGACCTCCATAGTCTTCTAGGGTTCAGCGAACTAAACAAAGAGAAGAAAATAGCTATCCAAAAGGCAAACTCCCCACACTGGCAAATCTTCCCAAAGATCCAGCAAGCAACACCCAGGATAACTAAAGTCGAGTATGCAAACAGTTTTGATGAGTAAGATTAGAGGACAGCAAAAGTTAGATCAGTCCAACAAAATACATTGTGAATACACCAAAATACCTCCATAATTGGTGTGTGGGCTTTAATTCCTGCATGTAGACTAGTTATGTCTACATCTGATATAAATTTCCTCATCCAAACTACTTTCAGCTTCCCCCATCTGCAATGTGGGAAAAGTACTAGGTAGTTAAGAAGTTGCAACCTCTGGATATCAAGTTTCTGTAGGACACAACTACTATTGTGTTTTGTTGTAAAACAAGAAAAACTTTAACAGCAGTAACAGTAGCACTCATATTAGGAGTCTTTCAATGATTTCTTACATTTTCCTTCTTGAATGAACATTTTTTTTTTTTTTTAGGATTTCTCCTTCATCTAAATGCCTGTAAAATGAATGTGTTATTTTCCTCCATGGTACAGAACAAGCTAATAGCATATTAATCTAGATGAATTCATACTTCATTAAAAAACTTTATTTGTTGCTCTTTATACCACACAACAAGAAATGCAAATACTTTTTCTATTGTGAGTAGATGGAAGGTAGATTGAATATTGTAATCTCTTGAATATTGGATGGGATTTCAAAGCATGGATGGGATCAAGTTTTGGAATACAGGCAAGTGAAACTACAGTAAGAGAAAATGAAAAAAAAATGGTTATATGCAGACAAGATTAGAAGGGAAGGAAAACATTTTTATATTCAAGAATTCTGATAAAAGGCCTCATTTCTAAAATATAGAGAGAATTGACTAAAATTTATAAGAATTCAAGCCATTCTCCAATTGGTAAATGGTCAAAGAATATGAACAGACAATTTTTAGAAGAAGAAATTGAAACCATTTCTAGTCAGATGAAAAGGTGTGCTAAATCATTATTGATCAGAGAAATGCAAATTAAGACAACACTGAGGTACCATTACACACCTCTTAGACTGGGTAAGATGACAGGAAAAGATAATGACAAATGTTGAAGGGGATATGGGAAAACGGGGACACTAATACATTGTTGGTGGAGTTAGGAACTGATCTAACCATTTTGCAGAGCAATTCGGAACTCTTCCCAAATGGTTACCAAACTGTATATATCCTTTGATCCAGCAGTGTTTCTACTGGGATAGTATCCCAAAGAGATCTTAAAGGAGAGAAAGGGACCCATATGTGCAAAAATGTTTATGGTAACTTTTTTTGTAGTAGCAAGAAACTGGAAACTGAGTGGATTCCCATCAGTTGGAGAATGGATGAATATGTTATGGTATATGATGTTCTGGAATATTATTGCTCTGTAAGAAATAATCAGCAGGATGATTTTAGAGAGTTCTGGAGAAATTTACCTGAACTGATGCTAAGTGAAATTAGCAGAACCACAAGATCATTGTACATAGAAATAACAAGATTATATGATGATCAATTCTGATGGATGTGGCTCTTTTCAGTGATGAGATGATTAAGGCCAGTTTCAACTATCTTGTGATGAGAGCCATCTATACCCAAAGAGAGGACTGTGGGAACTGAAGGTGGAATACAACATAGTATTTTTTTTTTTATATATTTAGGTATTTGTTTATTTACAAAGCATTTTCCTGGGTAATTTTTCCAACATTGATCCTTGCAAAACCTTTTGTTCCAAATTTTCCCTTCCTTCTTCTCAGCCTCCTCCTTAGCTGGCAGGTAGTCCAAATACATGTTAAACATGTTGAAATCCATACACCATAGTATTTTAACTCTTTTTTTGTGGTTTGCTTGAATTTTATTTTCTTTCTCATTTAAAAAAGTTTTGATTGGATTTTTCTTGTGCATCAAGATAATTGTATAAATATTTATGCTTGTACTGGATTTAATATATACATATTTACCATGTTTAACATATATTGGATTACATGCCATCTAGGGAAGAGGGTGGAGGGGAAGAGGGGAAAAATTGGAATACAAGGTTTTTCAATAGTCAGTGTTGAAAAATTATCCTTGCATATGTATTGAAAAAAATAATAAAAATGCTTATGGTTCTTGGAACTGGTGGGTATAATAAAATTAGAGAGTAAGTTTAATGAAAATAAGACATAAAAGGATAGAAGAACGGGAAGTTGTTATCAAAGGTCAGGAACTTAGAAGTGGTTAGTTAGAATAGATGGTGACTTCTAATACATCATGTTTGTGTATAACTTTAGTGAGGTGGAAACATAATTCAGTAAAATTCAGGAGATTACAGAATTTAGAAGTTGTACAGGATAGGAGGGAAGATTATGAGCCAGATACTAGTCACTGAAAAAGTTGGGAGAATATCCTCAAGAATGTCCATCTACTCAAGGACAGTAGATGGCAGTAGCAAGAATAGGGAGAAAAATATCTAACCAGATTGATTGGACTTTAAAAGAAAGATTTCTGAGGGATGGAGAAAGAAATATGGTCTAGAAACAGAATGTAATCACACTTCTTTTAGACTTGGTGAGTTAAATGAAGTTATGGCTCCAAGAATGATTTAAGATTTTTGTGACATGAGGTGAAAATAATGTCGACTGAAAAGTTTGTTGACAATAGAATTAATTCCACAGAGCCAATTAGAATCAGCTATGTGTAGCAGTTTGAAGGGGCCTAAGGATTTCTAAGAGTGATTAGGATAAGGTAGAAAGTCTTGAAAGAGGGATTATACACATGCTATTTTTAGCTAAGACTTGATTGGATAGCCAATACAACCAGAAAAATGACATAGTTTCATAGAAGAACTTTGCCAATAGACAATTATTCATAATAAAATACAGTAATTCTAATTAAATATAACACATTTGGAGAAATGAGATTCACCATAAAAAATGAACCATGAAATAGTGATTTTTTTTGGTGGTAAAAATTCTTAATAATATCTGGGATGGCATGAATAGTGTTACACTAGTGATTGAAACATTGATTAGTATATAGAATGTCCACTTTAATGAAGTGACAGATTATCAGAGTATTTCAATACGTGAAACAGGGGCATGTTATGGAGTAAAGTGAAAGACAAGTAGAATAGTTTATGTATTCCATTGATAACTTGAAAAGAGCAAAGATAGTGCTTCAGAAGGATGAAGATTTGCAGAATGTGTCTAAGAAAATGAGATGTTCTGGAAGTTGAGAGGTTAGTTGACAGACTCGGGTAGTTATTTAGAAGAGAAATGAAAGCCTACAGTAAGTAGGAATGGAGAGAATACAGTAAGAAACAAAGATAGGATAAAAAAAGAAGGGGAAAATAAAAGATTATTTTGAGGTTTCTAATTTGGGAGTGGCAAAATAATGACACTGGCTAGAAATGACAGATTTTGGAACAGGAGCTGGTTAAATGGAAGAAAATAAATTTATTTTTTAACATATTAAGATTGATGAGGTTCAATATGGTAGTGTAGAGGAAAAAATAATATAGCTAATTTTATCTCTGGCATTCAACAGCTGGAGTACCATGGACAAGCCATTTAATTTCTATAAGCCTTAGTTTCTTCTTCTGTAAAATATCCAAAGGACGTAATAATTGTGAGGAGATAATAATATGTGTAAAACATTTGGTAAATCTTAGCTTGCTCAATAAATGTCAGTCACTATAAAATGAAGAAAAAATGAAATCAAATTATGAAAATTATAATATTAACTGTCACTTCTTACCCCATGTCTTCATAACACCTCTGGGATCTGAATTTTCATCATTTTAGAGAATTAGTAGTGGAAGAAATTCTATCAAAGCCTACCTGTTCATTGGAACATGGTCATGTTGTATTGAAAGATTTTGTAGTTTGCTCAGGTTCACACAACCAGTAGGCATCAGCGGAAGTACTTGAATGTTTCAAATAAATTACTCACCTTTAAAATATGCTTCTTTCTATTTTTGTCTTTTTTTCTTTCTTCTTTCCTTTGTAACTTTATAACTTTCTTTCCTTCTTCTATTGCTTCTCTCCTTCTATCCCTCCTTCTTCCTTTCCTACCTGATCTCAAAGAGCTTAGAATCTAATGGTGTAAGACAACATAAAAATAAGAAAAATAGGTGGGAAATGATGAGGTTTCTTCCCTCCCTCCTTCTTCTATTTCTCTCCCTCCTTCCTTTCTCTCTTTCTTCCCTCCCTTCCCTCCCTACCTCTCTATTCTTCTTTTTCCTTCCTCTCTCCTTCTGTCCCTTCCTTCCTTTCTCCTTTTCTCCCTCTCTTGTTCCATCCCTCCCTCCCTTCCTTCCTTTCTTTTCCTTCCTTCTATCCTTCTTTTTCTTCCTTTCTTCTTCCTTCCTTCCTTCCTTCTTTTTTTTATTTCCTTCCTTCCTCTTCTTTCTCTCTGTCTCTCTGTATCTCTCCCTTCATGTTTCTCTGTCTCTGCTTCTGTCTGTTTCTATCTCTCTTTTCATCTTTTCTTTTGCTTTCTTTTTTTTATGATATATATATTCTTTTTTTTGGGGGGGGTGTCATGGCTTACAGGTGGTACAATTATTCTTAAATTATATGTCCTAAATCAGTTTTCCAAAAACATTTTTTGATATGAGATGACTTTTAAATTTTTTTCAGTCTTTTCATTTTCCTTATTATTTCAAGGGGTCATTAACTTCTACTTAATCCATACTAATGTGCATGGAGTCTTTGCTTAGGTACGGTTTTCTAAGCCTTTCCATATTTGCCAATTCTATTCTCTATTGATTTCATTTATATTGTCAATTCAAATATCTCCATTTTCTCTCTGAAATTTCTAATTGATCTTATGGACAGATGTTGGGTTTTTTGTTTATTTTGTATTTTGAAATTTCCTGTGTGTTTTTGAGTTACTCTTCTTTTGGAGTTTGTGTGTTTCACATCTCTGTGATCATGACAGATTTTTATCTTTATTCATTTGTTGAATCCTTTTTTCAAGTCACTTTCTGGGACTTTGTGTTAAGACTAGGTTCTGTGCATTTCTGATAGTGTAGAGGGTGGAACTGGGAAAAGGTATACTTGAATCAAGAACAGCATTCATTAATTAATTAAGTACCTACTCAGTGTGATTGATGGGATAATGGTTCTCTACTTAAACACATTTTTAATGTGATGTAATGATGTAATCACTCTAATTGACATATTCTTAGTGTGATATGGTAATCTAATGTTCTACAGTTGACACATGCTCAATTGCTGTAGTGATGTAATCATACTGAAATATTTTCAGGCTGAAAGGACTGGGAACTGACAGTTTCAGAAATAGACACAAGAAAAGATTCCAGACTCCAGACTCCAGACACCAGACTCCATCTTTGACCAGCCTCATGGTAGCTCTCCTGTTTTCATCACTTCTCCACCTAAAGACCAAGACTCATCCAGAGATCCTCCAGAAAGCTAACCTGGTCATTTTTGACACCCTAAATGTGGGGCACTGAAAAAAAGCACACTACATTTTAAGACTCTGGATGTAAGTCCCTGTGACCTGGAAATAGGGTGATTATAAAAATAGACAAGCAGGAAACTTTGGTCACTTTTGTTTTTCAGATGAAATGGGGCAAATACTAAGAAAAGAGCCTTTCTTACCCCAAGGGAAGTATGTAGTATGCATAGTTAGGTTAATAGAGAAGCAAGGTTTGTTGGCAACTCAGAGGCAGATCATTGGGCTCTTAAATATATTAGCGTGCATGTCTCTTTGACTCTCTAAGGAAGAAAAAACAGAGCCAGAGATGTGGAAAATAGTGGGAAAGCAACTAATTGAATATTATGAAGCTATGGGTCCTGATTCAATTCCTGAGGAAACATTCCTTATGTACAATATAATACCATTGATTTTAAAGAATCCCACAAGTTTGTTTTTTTTTTTGTTTTTTTTTTTTAAGGAAAAGTTTTAAGGTGGACAGCCAGACAAGGAAGTGTGAGAAGAAAGAGCAGGAGAGGGATAGTACTGACAAAGCAGCTGAAAAGCATGGAGAATTGGACAAGAAAGACAAGAAAGTACAGTGCTGATGAATTTAAGGGGTGTGGCGCTTCTCACTTTCACAGCTCAGTTAGGTAGACAATGGTAGACATCACCCAGAAGAAGTAGTAGGTTTACTGATACACTCCTGATGGTGATATTTACCCAGATTTTGACTCTCCACAATAGAATCCAGGAATATTCTGTATTGCAGCTGGTATAGCTGACCTACCTATGCTCATTATCGATGTAAATTACATACCATTGAAAGGGTTGGTAGATACAGGTGCAGATCTAACAGTCATTAGAGGTGTCATTTGGTCCAGTCATTGGCCAAAGATTAAAGCAGACATGTATATGTTTAGCATAGGCAGATCAATAGCAGCTGAAGTTAGTGCTACCTCTTTGAGATGGATATTTGAAAGTGAAATAGGCATTTTTACTCCTTTTGTAATTGAAAAAATCTCCATCAATCTGTGGGGAAGAGACATCTTACAACAATTAGAATTACAATTGAGTACTTCAGTTTTTTAGGCAGGGCTGCTGTTGAAGGCCTGCCAGAACTTTCATCTGTGCCCATTCAATGGAAAACTGATACATCAATGTAAGTAGAACAGTGGCCCTTATTAGATATACTATAGGACCAACTTAACCAAGGACACTTACAACCTTCTCTAAGTTTTTGGAATTCCCTGTATTTGTTGTAAAAAAGAAATCTGGAAAATGGAGGATGTTGACTGATTTAAGAAAAGTAAATGAACAGATGGAAACTATGGGAACTCTTCAGCCTGGACTTCCATCTCCTACTCAATTGCCTAGAGAATGGCCTCTGTAGGTTATAGATGTTAAGGATTGTTTCTATTCTATCCCTCTAGATAAGGAGGATATGAAAAAATTTACCTTTTTAGTGCCCAGTGTTAATTTAGCTGAGCCTTATAAAAGACATGAATGGACAGTTTTGCCACAGGGAATGAAAAATAGCCCTACTATGTGTCAAATGTATGTTGCTGTTGCTCTTACTTCAGTAAGAAAAGCATTTCCAAAAGTTATGTTGGTACATTATAGGGATGATATCTTGGGGTGTACACCTGAGAAGCAAATGTTAGAGGCATGTCTACAAAAGACCACAGAAACACTAAGTAACTATGAATAGCATATAGCTCCAGAATATCCTAACGTGCTTACAATACAAAAACTGTCTTTAAGAACAGAGAAGTTGAATATCTTAAATAACTTTCAGAAATTGATAGGAGATATCTAATGGATTCTTCCAGGGTTAGGCTTAACTACCTATCAATTGCAATCATTGTATGACATTTTAAGGGGAGACACTGCTTTAAATTCACCACACCAGCTTACAAAAAAGCTCAAGAGGCTTTGAGAGAAGTTGTACTGGCTTTATCCAATATGGGTTGAAAGAGTCAGTCAAAAACCCTTGGAAATTTCAGTTTTTGCTACAAAAGAGGCACCCACAGCAGTCCTTCATCAAGGAGACAGTGTGATAGAGTGGGTGAACCTCCCAGCACAACCAGAACCAAACCTTACTCCTTAACCAGTGCTTGTGGCTAGAATTTTATTAAAGGCCATTAAGCAAGTAATAAAATTATCTGGGATAAGACCTGACAAGAGATACCCCTTTTATAATGCACAAATTAATGTATGCTGTGAAAACATCCCAGAAAGGCAAATTTTATTGGCCACAGTTCCAAATATTACACACAAGTCTCCGTTAAAGGTAACCCAACTATTATATAATTGGAGATGACTTCTTGAAGAAAAGGATTCTAAGATTCCCCTTAAGGCCAACTATCTTTACAGATACATCCAAACGTAACATTTGTACTGTATACTCAAATGACTTAACTATAAAGAGAGTAGTCAGAATTCCTTTTCAATCCACTCAGCTGAATGAACTGCATGCAATCATGCTAGATCTCACTTATTATAATGTAAATATAATATTTGATTTGGCTTATTCAGTAGCTATGGTAAAAAGAATTGCCACAGACCAAATAAAATTTGTAGCTTCCAATATATATCAACTATTTAAGGAACTTCAAGAGCAAGTGAGAAAGCATCCAGATAAGATTTATATCTTGCATGTCCATTCTCATAGTGAACTTCCCAGGTCCTATTTTTGATGGAAATTCAGAGGCAGATAACCTTTTAACCATGTTAGCCAGTACTCCCTTATTTCAGGCAGCCCAAGAATTTCATTCTAAATATCATCAGACTGCTTGAGTTTCACATTTACAATTTTGGATAACAAAAGAGAAAGCTAGGACTATAGTAAAAAGCTGTACAGCTTGCCTTCCTTTTTACATTTGTATGCTCCTTCCATGGAAGAACCCTTGTGGTTTGAGACTCAGTGAAATTTGGCAAATGGATGTGACCCATTATAAATCTTTTGGTTGTCTGTCTTTTATCCATGTTGTAGTAGACACCTTTTCAAGATATACTTTTGCAATACCAACAGCAAAAGAGACAGCCCAAGTGATCACTGAATTCCTTGTACAAGTATTTGCAATTATGGGTGTACCACAAGCAATAAAAACAGATAATGGACTTGCACATACTTCTAAACATTTTGCACACTTGTGTGCACAGTACCAGATTTTAGACACCACTGGCATACCTTTTAATACTCAAGGATAGGAAATAGTAGAGAAGAGAAACAGAGACATCAAGACGCTCCTCCAAAAACAAAAGAAAGGGGGTGCTACAAGTAACCCTAGAGAATTTTTAAATTTAGCTCTCTATACTATTCATTTTTTTGATTTTTGATACAGATGCACTGGCTCTGGCAGACAGATTTTATAACCCACTGGAAGGGTAATGTCCAGTGTAAACAGCTCCACTATCTTTAGATAATCACCAGGTGATGTAGAGAAATCCAGAAAGTGGTGAATGGAAGGCACCAGACAGGTTAACTGCTTGGAGGAGAGGGTTTGCTTGTATCTCTACAGGTGGAGAAGAATTCAGATGGGTGCCAATGAACCATATTTGCCTTACCCATCTGAGAGAGATGGAGAAGACCTTGAAAAGAAGAAGACTCAAGAAATATCGGGTGGTTCCATCTCTGACAATGTGTGCCATGAAAGTGCCTGGCAGTTACCCCTATGTGTATGGCAATTGACTCATGAACATCAAAAATTGTTAATGAGACTACTACTGGACTTCAAAACCTGTAGGAATCATTTGATTCCCTTTGACATGATAAGACTGTTACAGGACTTCAAAAACCCACATGAATCATATATATAGTTACTCAGTATGATTGATGGGATAAAGGTTCTCTAGTTAAATATATCCTTAATGTGATATAATGATGTAATCACTCTAGCTGGCATATACTTAGTGTGATGTAGTGACATAATATTCTACAGTTGGCACATGGTCAGTTGCTGTAATGATGTAATCATACTGAGGACTAAGAGGACTGGGAACTGAGAGTCTCAGACACAGACACAAAAGATTCCAGACTCCAATCTCCAGACTCCATCTTTGATCAGCCTCATGGTGGCTCTTCTGCCTTCATCACTTCTCAACCTAAAGACCAAGGCCCATTCATCCAAGATCCTTAGAAAGCTAGCCTGGATATTACGTGATAGGATTGACATTACATCATTCTCATTTATCTTATCTGAGATATATCTTTTAAGTTCTATGTCCTGTGTTTCAAGGATCACAGGGGTAATTGGGTTAGGGAGTTATGCTTTCTTTCTTTTTTTATTATTATAGCTTTTTATTTACAAGTTATATGCATGGGTAATTTTACAGCATTGACAATTGCCAAACCTTTTGTTCCAATTATTCCCCTCCTTCCCCCCATCCCCTCCCCCAGATGGCAGGTTGACCAACATATGTTAAATATGTTAAAGTATAAATTAAATACAATATAAGTATACATGTCCAAACAGTTATTTTGTTGTATAAGAAGAATCGGACTTTGAAATAGTGTACAATTAGCCTATGAAGGAAATAAAAAATGCAGGGAGATATAAATAGAGGGATTGGGAATTCTATGTAATGATTCATAGTCATCTCCCAGAGTTTTTTCGCTGGGTGTAGCTGGTTCAGTTCATTACTGCTCTATTGGAACTGATTTGGTTCATCTCATTGGTCAAGAGGGTCACGTCCATCAGAATTGATCATCATATAGTATTGTTGTTGAAGTATATAATGATCTCCTGGTCCGGGCCATTTCACTCAGCATCAGTTTGTGTAAGTCTCTCCAGGCCTTTCTGAAATCATCCAGCTCATCATTTCTTACTGAACAATAATATTCCATAATATTTATATACCACAATTAATTCAGCCATTCTCCAATTGATGGGCATCCACTCAATTTCCAGTTTCTGGCCACTACAAAGAGACCTGCCACAAACATTCTTGTACATACAGGTCTCTTTCCCTTCTTTAAGATTTCTTTGGGATATAAGCCCAGTAGTAACACTGGTGGATCAAAGGGTATGCACAGTTTGATAACTTTTTGAGCATAGTTCCAAATTGCTCTCCAGAATGGCTGGATGTATTCACAATTCCACTAACAATGTATTAGTGTCCCTGTTTTCCCACATCCCCTCCAACATTCCACATTATCTTTCCCTGGTTACAACCCCTATTTGCTAGCTAAAAGACTCAACAGATTGAGAGTGACTATGGGGCTGGCTTATTCTTATTATGAATTTGGAGTTGTTTCCAGTGGCAGGTACTGTGAATCTACCTGGGCAGAAGCTAAGTCTCAGATCTCTGGGAAATATCAGATTGTTTATTCAGATCTGTTAAGAGCCCTAGGGACTGAGTCATCTGACTTCTCTGGGAGACTCTGGACTAAGCCCAGGATTGAGTCTGTGATCTTATGTGGACAACCTACACTGTTGGCTTAGATCCATTCTTAGCCTTCAACTGAGACCGCAGTCTGCTCAAGATGACTTACTTTCCTCAAAACTCAAAATTCTGAGCTTTGATTCTGGCTCCTCTAGAAGACAGTATATTACCATCCCAGACCTGGGACTGAGTCCTGGATCCCAGTCCACCCCTATTCCATAGTTCTTGCCCTCATTGCTTGCCTATGGGTTGAATTTGTAATCTTGGTCTGCCAAGATGTCCTATTATGGTTTCTTATTAGAATCCTAGATCACTAATCAAACTTGTAGATTTCTTTGATCTTTGAACTCCTTCCTCCTCTTACACCATCTTGACTAGTCTAAGAATGATGTTTCAAGCTCAGATTCTGGAGATGTCATAATTCTAAGAGATGGGATATAATGATACTGGTATGTGACTGGTCATAAGTGGGATTTTTGGAGCTGATAAGGTTGAGGTGTTTCCCATATTCAGATTGTAGAGGAGCTGTATCTAGGTATAGTGAAGTGACCAAGGATGAAAGCAGAGAGAAAAAAGTGAAAAAAGGAAGATATGTAAAATCTATAAGGTATTTATAACCTATTTGTTCCCAATCCTGCTCCAATTGTTAGCTAATTAATTCTAAAATGGAAGCATGGGAAACAGTAATAGATTGGTCATCAGAGAAAGAGCATCCAAATCTTGGGTCAATCTCTTTATACTTCTGTCATTTAGAGAAATTTATGTCACTTTTCTGGGTCTCAGTTTCCTTATCTATAACATTAGGATATTGTACTAGTAGACCTCTAAGGTTCCCTTCCAATTATATGTAGAATTCTATGAGCTATCAGTCATATATACTTGTGTACTTTGTACTTGGAATATTGCCTGTTTCAGTCAATCAACATTTATGCAGTCATATATACTTATTATTTTGTTAGAAAAAGTTACTTATGCTTTATTTCCCTTACCATATTCACAGGGATATGGAATTGGAAGAATAGTGACTTAATTATAGATGTAGGAATGCTGGACACATGATTCATTAATTCCACTACTCCTTGAAATCTTGCTAAATGACTTCCAGGTTAATCTACAGGAAACTAGAGCTAGAGATAGGGAAAGAATTGATTTATCCTCAACCAAATATGAGAACTATGTGATTCAGTGGATAGAGTCAGAAAGACCTGAGTTTGAGTTTACATCTGGTGCCCAAAATTCAGTAACTGTGTGATTCTGGGAAAAATTCTTAACCTAGTTTGTCTCATTTTTGTTATTTGTAAAATATGCTGAAACAGGAAATGACAAATTACTCCAGTACCATTGCCAAGAAAACTCCAAATGTGGTCAGAAAAAGTCAGATATGGCACTCAATAATGATAACAACAAAACCAGATATGCTAACCTAAAAGAATTGTTGCTGGCAGAGGAAAAGACAACAAAAGGACATGTTAACTTGAGCTTGACATATCTGAAATTTTCTTTCCTTATTCTCAAGGAGAGAATTGAACTAGATGACCTCTGAGCTTTGTACCTGTGGTTTTTGAACTTTTGTTCAGATAGATGAGGGGGAAATGATAATAATAAAAGAGCTAAAATAGCCCTTAACCAATGGACTGTCCACCTTCCAAAAGAGTTACCAAAAATGTTGTAGAGTTTTTCTTATGGAAATAGCCATCTCCTCTCCCAAATCTCCATTAGTTGTAATTCAGGGAAAAACTAGAATGAGGTAATAAAAGCTTTAGGAAGTATCAGCAGATGGATCCTAAACAGATAAATCCAGCTCAGTCACTAATATCAGCAGTTTACTGCTTAGGGAAGGAAAAAGCACAACAGATAATAAAAATAATGAGAATTCATAAAATGCATTAAGATTTAAAAAGCACTTTACAAAAATCCCGAATATGATCATCACAATAATCCTGGAAAGTAGGTGTTATTATCATTCTCATTTTACATAAAACTGAGGCAGACGGAAGTTATTTGACTTGCTCAGAATCACAAAATAAACTGAAACTGAACTCTGGGTTATAGAGTTCTATTTATGACACATTGGTGCTTTATTATATCAGACAATCTACAATATAGAAAGCAGCCATGTAGGAGGTAGAGGGGTGTTCTAGCTGGAACAAAGGCCCAAGAGTAAGATTTCCTTCATCTATATATATTTTCTTTCCCACTGATGTTATGGGGATATCTGGAAAACTGTTCCCACTCTATATATGTGTTCTTTTGCTGTTAACTTCTTACCTGGACTTAATCCTGTGTCTATGTTTTGAATTGATGTGTTTCTGGTTTGTCCTTGCCAAAGCAAAATATTGATGGGATACTTCTGGGCTAAGTATTCGTGAAACAAAATGCCTTATCAACTTGGTTCTAGCTTTCAGGGGCCAATATTTAAGGGATTTTGGGGATGGATGATATTGCTAAAACACAATTTGCATAAAATATCATAGAAAAATCAAATCTTTTATCTTCCTGATTTTTTTTTTTGGTGGGAGTTGACAATAAGATATAATCCAACTATAAGTTAAAATATGTACACATTGTGTACACACATGTTGATATATATATATATATATATATGCACATATTTATATGCACCTCTAACTAAAGTTGACTCTGTTTAATATTAATGGAAGAGAAGAAAAATTAGTAAATACATGAATTAGTAGTCAGTTTATCTGAGGAAGTGTTGGAAGATTATTTAATGGATTAAAAATACCTCATACTAAATTATTGGAATAATAAAAGAAAACTTCTAATAAGCTAGAACAAAGATATATTCATAAATATCTTTTTCTCCCCCATGCAAAGAAACAAACTTACATATAACACAAATGTAGTTAGCGAATATCTCTAGGAGAAAGTGACATAGTAGCTAATCAGGCATATTTTGACTATAAATTTGTGAGCCTGATGTTTTAACAACTACAGTATATTATAACTCACAGAGCCAAATTATTGTCTTTCAAAAAATTTGCATAGAATGCTATTCAGTGATATTTTAGCTATCATTGTTCAGAAACTTTTACTGAGAATCAAAATTCTCTGAAGAGAAAGATTTGTAGAAAATAAAAATAAACATGAATGAGTGAAAGTTAAAAAGTTCATTAAATGCTTTCTCTGTGTCAGTACTGTATCACTATAGATATAAATATAGGCAACCAAGACAGTTCCTGACTACAAAAACTATTCTAATGTGGTAGAGACAACCTAAAGAGAGTTATAAATTATGTGTAGGGGTGTATGTGGGAGGGGATGATGAAGAGGATGTGGAGAATAGCCAAGTTCAGGAGACAGTTCAGAAATGTCCAACAAGGGACATGGAAGAGCTGCAAAGATATATTCTCAAAAAAAAAAAAAAAAAAAAAAAATGAGTTAGTTCACCTAGTTTGAAGCCAGCTTTCATTCACAGCTGTATTGGGCCCAACTCATAACAATTTTCCAGTTTCTTCATATAACTCATAGATATAGAATAGCTATAATGGGCTGAGGTTTGAGTTGATGCACTGAGGTCCCAAGTAAGTGAGGCTAAATAGTAATTGGGCTATACTCTATTAATATACATGATTGGATAAAGAATGGTCCCTGCCCACTCTCCGTGCAAGTCCTGATGTGTTGTATAGGAAATGACGATTTTGGTGGGTGGAGGCAGAGAGAGACAGGAAGAGAAGCTGGGAGAGATTGGGCCTGGGTTCCATACTCCTAGCTGCTGGTCGTGTGGCTGCTGGTCTAGCTAGCTTCTTGACTCAGCTGCACACATTGCTATCGCCCATTCTCTTCCACCTCCGATCTTTCTTCACTGAGAATAAAGACTGACGATTTTCCCCTAACCTGAATTCCTGACTCCTGATGATTTAAAAATACATGGTCTTCACAAATAGCAAAGCCCCTCTGCAATGGTCTTAGTTTTCCTGGAAACTCGGTCAAATGTTAATGATAATACCATCCTCTAGAGGGTGATATACAAAGTCACACAACAAATGAGTAGGTAGGGAAATCCCTAACACCAAAAGGAAGCAATTCCCTAGTTTTTATAATCCTGTAATAAACATCATCTACAAAATCAAGCACAATTTTCCTTCAACCTTGACCAATCTGAGACAAGTGATTGGTATCAATGTCATTTGCTATGTTGGTTTTTCCAAATTGAGGCTAATTGCCTCTAAAGGAGGGAGTGACATGATCTAAATGATTATTCTAGTATCTGCATTCTCATCCTCACTCTCCTCTTCATTTGATAGCCAAGTTCCAGCTATGTGATTTTATGGTGGATTCATTTAAGTGATTTAATTCAGCCATGTACAAGAGGAAAGCTCTAAGTTGAAGTATAGAAATACTAATGGTGTCATATATTTTTATACCAGTGTATGGACTATTAGCAGTAAGCTATTTCAATGCTTTGATGGACCCATGATTTCATAAATGATAAAAACTCCCTGTATCAGTAGTTTTTGCTCAGTATCCATGTATTTCTTTACTTCCTGTCTGTCAGACATATTATCCTGAGCCATTAATAAAGAGAATGTGAAGAAGTACCTTGAAGGAGTTTTTTAATAAATTGTTGTTGGGTGAAAGAATTGTACAAAAATTCATAAAGAAATGTAGCAAAGAGACAAGAGGCAGAGGCAAATTAGGATATGGAAAAGCAAAAAGAAATGGATGCTCAGAAACCTGGAGGTACATAATAGTTTAGAGCATTAGTCCAACAGAAGGTCTTTCTGTATTTTTGGAAGAAATAGACTCTTAGTATTCATGGAATAACAAGGAGGATGCATAAGTATTCCCAAGGAAAAAAAACTTGTCTGAATAAGAATAGAAACATTATATGGTAGAGCCAAAATAGTGGAGAGAAATGGGAAACTGCTTGAATTCTTTCCATTTTCCTTTGGAAACAATATTAAATCAAGGCTTTGGAACAATAGAACCCATAAAAAGAGTGAAACTTTTTTTTCAGTTTAAGACAACTTAGAAGGAATTAGGGAAATGTCTATCTCATTTTGGTAGATCTGACAGTGTCCAAGCAAACTAGTAGAAGACTCTTTTCCACAGTACAGATAAGAAACTAAGGTTCCTCCATCCTAGCTCATCAGGATAGTGGTGTAACAGAGCAGCTGTGAGGCTTCTACCCTTAGCATAAAAGGCAATTTGCCAGACCCAGAACTCCAGCACAACAGGTGCAACTAGATTGAGCCAACACAGAATAATGGGCAAGCTGCAAGCAGCTGAGTTCCTGGGCAGAAAGCCAGTCACCAGGCTTTAGCCAAGAAGCTTGGAATTGTGCCCCCCTAAGCAGGAACAAAGCCCAACTTTAAAAAAAACAAACAAAATAACAAGAGACTTGGCCACAGAAAGCTATATATGGTGACAGAGAAGATCAAAATCTAAACTCATAAGAAGACAATAAGTTCAAAATGCCTACATATGAGGCCTTAAAAGGAAATACAAATTGGTCTCAAGCCATAATCTCCCTTTGGAAGAATTCAAACAAATTTTAAAAAACAAGAAAGATAGAAGAAAAATGGGAAAATAAATGAGTCATGCAGGAGAATATGGGAAAAGTGTCAACATCTTGAAAAAGGAAGTACAAAGACTAATCAAAGAAAACAACTTTAAAAAAAATAAAATTGGCCCAATTGGGGAGGTTGGGGAATCCACTAAAGAAAATGACTACTGTAAAAGAAGATTTGGGAGAACCAAGATGGTGGAGAAAATTCAGGAGGTTGACTAAGTTCTCTCCAGTTTTCCTGTTTAAATCAAGTCCCTAAAGGGATTTTGGAGTGCCTGAATCCATAAAAAGTTGGAGTAAAGTTAGAAGAACTTCAGAAAAGATCTGTCTCATTTGGATAAAATAGCACAGCACAGCACACAGACAGTGTCTGAGTTATTCAGCAGGAGACTCAACCACAACACAGAGCATCAACCAAAAACCCCTCAATTTTGGCTCAGCAGGCCAGTGACACATTAGTCTAAACATTAGAATCCTGGGCCCATTGCAAAAGTTAAATAGCCAGTCTCAGAAACTAGACAATAGGCATGACTAAGCAAGCTACCTCAACATGGGAACAGTTTTCCCTATGTATCAGGAGTAAAGATCAACTTTAAATGGCACAGAATAGGTCTGAAAATGAGCCAAGAAACAAACAAATACATGCACAAACACACATAACTTTGAACACATAAAACTACTGTGGTGACTGAGAAAAACAAAACACAAACTCAGTGGATAACATTGTGAAGATGCCTACATGCAAAACATCAAAAGGAAATATGAATTGGTCTCAGGCCCAAAAAAGATTTAAAAAGTTAAAAAAGAGAGGTAGAAGAAAAAAGCTGGCAAAAGAAATGGAGGATATGCAAAAGAAAGTCAACAAGTTGGAAAAGGAAGGACAAAAATGGACTGAAGGAAGCAATTTTTTTCCCATGTAAAAATGTTTATTGTACTAATGTCTGGAATACAGGAACTTAAAAAAATGACACCTTGACTCCAAAGTGACAGTGAGAGAGGCCCAGTCTCGGGGCCAAGCAGAAAGGGCTCCCTGGGGGCACTGCCATGTCCTGTGCTCCTCCCCCCTCAATGCCAGCCTTGCCTGGCAGAAGCCCAAGGAACGCCGAGGGGCATCGAGGCCTTACCAGCTGCTAGCAAGTGTGCAAGGAGAGGATGTCTGAGGGGCTCCCCTGTGACTCAGGAGCTTGAGTGCTTGGGTGTGGGAGCCTGAGGGGATCCCAATTCAATTGAGGGCAGAAGGCTGAAGGCCCAGGTAGGGAGGAGGAAGAATGGAAAGGGGATTTGGAGGTAGGCTTGAAGTAGAGTTAAAAAACAGGCACATTATCCAACATCTCCCTCTGGCCCCCACACTGCTTGGATGGCCCCCTGATGAGGAAGCAATTTCTTAAAAAAAAAGAATTGGTCAAATGTCAAAAAAGCCACTGAAGAAAAACAATTCCTTAGAAAGTAGAATTGGTCAATTGGAAAAAGAGGGACAAAAACTAACAGGAGAAAATAATTCTTTAAAAATTAGTATTTTGCATGTAAAAAGCTAAGGACTCTATGAAAAATCAAGAATCAAACAAAATTAAAAGATCTAGGAGAAATAATCCAAGAATTATTTAACTATCTTAAAGCCATGACCAAAAAAAAAAAAAGAAAGAAAGAAAAGAAAAGAAAAAGAACAATGCTAGTCAGCATCTTTCAAACAATTATCAAGGAAAACTACCCTTATATCCTAGAACCAGAGTAATTCAAAGAAACCACAAATCAGTCTCCTGAAAGAAATCCTCAAATGAAAACTCAAGAAATATTGTTGTGGTATGGGAGCCACTTGCCAGTGGCTGCTAGAGGTCTAATTCAGACCTGTAGAATGGTTCTCTTCATTGAGAGGATGATGATGACACAAGAAAACTTGCAGTTGCATTCTCTGACCACTCTCCTCTTCCCTCTTGCCTCCAATTTATTTCATTCCCAATCCACAAGGAATATCTGCAAAGCAGCAAAGGCTGCTTTGCAACTCCTTCAGATTTATGATTGATTCACAGCTATAGAGGCTCTTAGAGAATTGACTGCCGCTTCACCTAGGTATGGTCTTTAACACTTTTCAATGAATCTTCAGAGAGAAAGTAAGAGATGATCCCAGGTTGAAAGCCTTCTCAAACTGAGTCCATGGAGATCTGTTTCTCAGGTTGATCTTTCCAACAGGGAAAAAACTCTGAATTCTATTTGAGTGTTTTTCCTTATCCATGGCAATGACCAGCTTTTTGTCTTACATGAACTCTGAGATGATTGGTGCTGGAAGGTATAACCATGTTGGTAATGTGCATAAGGTCTCCCTCAAGTGGGGACCCACTTCCCTTAAATAGACTAAGAATGATAAATCAAAGCTGTGCTATATTCATCACACTCATTAGTTTGGCTCCAGTGTGGATTCCCTAACATTTAGCAAGATTGGAGCTCAGAATGAAATTGTTCCACATGAATTACATTCAAAACATTTTTCTCCATCAGATATTGTAATGTTTGGCAAGAAGGTATCTTTTTGTCAAAAGTTTTCCACACTGATTAAAATGATACTTTTTCCCACCAATATTGATTATCTGATGTTCAGTTAAGATGACCTCTGAGGAAAAATTTTTAAATACAAGGGATATCTTACTGAACACTAGAGAACCATCATATCATCACATCACACTGAGCAAGTGCTAATCATAAGCACCCTACTATTGATATGTAAATGCTTCTTACTGTAAGTATTCCTTGCTTCAAGTAGAACAGAGGTTGTCATGCCCTCCTTGACTTCTCAGGAAGGGGGATAACACCAAAGGGAGGTGGGTAGCCAAATCAGCTATTGTCAGCAGGTTCCCCCGGGGGTTGAGGGGTCTTGTACCTTACCCAGAGTTCCCCCACTATTCATGGTCCTCTATAAAATATTGTAGTCAAATTTCAGAATTATCAAAACAAAGAGAAATTACCACAAGCAGCCAGAAACATTTTGAATATCAAGGGGCCTCAGTTAGGTTTATATATGATTTAGCAGCTTCTACATTAAAGAATCAGAAGATTTGGAAAATGATATTCTGGAAGGCAAAGGAGCTTAAATTACAACCAAGTATCAAATACACTGAAAAATTGAGCATAACCTTTCAGGGAAAAAGATGAATTCAATGAAATAGGGAACTTTTTGTCATTCCTAAAAAAAGACCAGAGCTGATCAGAAAATTTGATCTTCAAATAGTAGTTTCAAAAGAATCAAAAAAAAAAAAAAAAAAGGTAAACATGAAAGAAAAAAGTGTTATCAACAAAGTGAAACTATTTACATAGGAAGATGATACTTCTAAGTCGAGAACTGTGGCATTATTAGGACAGTTAGGGAAGTGTACATAGATGAGGATGTGGTATAATTTAGCTTGATGTGATGTATTCAAAATACAGTAGTAAAAAAATATTGCAACGAGAGAAGAGGAAAGCAGTGGCAAAATGGTGAAAATTACATCACATGAAATGGTGCAAAAGACATCTTACAATATAAGGGAAAAGAAGATGGGACAGGAGAATTTAAAGAGGTAATAACAGTCAGACTCACTTGAGTATAGAAATCTATTTTACCATTAAGGAAGTAGGAGAAAAGCCAAAGAAAAGGGAGGAGGTAGTTAGAAGGGACAGAGATTGAGGAAGATGGTGGTCAGAAGCAAAACACTGGGGAGGCACAGCAGAATGAAAGAAGAGAGAAAAGTATAAATAGGAGCTAAATAGGATGGAGGGAAATACTTAGATAGCAATTATAACTATGTTTGTGAATGAGATGAACTCTCCCTGTTTTATGGATTACAAAAACATAACCTTGAAATATGTTTATAAGAAACACTTTTGAAACAAATACAGAGTAAAAGTGAAAGCTGGGGTATAATAAATTATGCTTCAGCTGAAGTAAAAAAAAAAAAAAGCAGGAGTAGCAATTCTGATTTGACAAAGTAAAAGAAAAAAATAATTTAATTAAAAGAGAAAAAGAAGGAAAATATATCTTACTTAAAGGTAACATAGACAATGAAGTAATATCAATACTAAATATACATGCACCAAGTGGTATAGCATCCAGATTCTTAGAAGAGAAATTAAGGGGGTTTCAGGAAGAAATAAACATCAAAACTATACAGGAAAAAGGATCAACCACTCCTTCTCAGAATTAGATAAATCTAACAATAAAGTAAACAAGAGAGAAGTTAAAGCGGTAAATAGATTTTAGAAAAATAAAATATGATAGACCTCTGGAGAAAATAAAAAGGGGAAAGAAAGGAATATATATATTTTTTTTCCCTAGTGGTACATGACACCTACACAAAAATTGTGTTTTAGGGCATAAAAATTTCACAATCAAATGTAGAAAGCAGAAATTTGAAATGCATCCTTTCCAGATCATTGTGCCACAAAAATTACATATAATTAAGGCAATGGATAATTAAAATAATTGAAAACCAAATAATGTAATCCTAAAGAATGTGTTGGTCAAACAACAAATCATAGAAACATTCAATAATTTCATCAAAGACAATGACAATAATAAGGCAACATACCAAATGTTACTAAAATCTAAGACTGGATTGAGAGTTTGCTTTAATTTTTTTTAAAAAACATTAAATGCCACTCACCTCTTTTGAGGTGAATAAGAATAAATGATTCCATCAGGAAAAATAATAGTCCTGGACTTAATATTAGAGGAACTGGCTTTGAATTTTGTTGCCATTTGCTACCTGTATTAAGATGAGCAAAACACTTAAAATTTGGAGGGGTCTCAGTCCTTTTCTCTGTAAAATGAGAGATGTGGATTAGATGATTTACAAAATCCCTTTCAATCCCAAAGCTACAATCTTATGAAATGCCCAAGTAAAACTCTTAAACTAATTATATATGTGTGTGTGTGTGTGTGTGTGTGTGTGTGTGTATATATATATATATATATATATATATATAATGTAGTTATATATAATGTAGTATGACCAAAAATTCACAAAAGGACAAATTGGAAATACCAATTGCCTCATATACTTCTAGAATAATGGGGATAATATTGGCAATAACTTTTTTCAATATTTCAAGTAAATTGTGATTTTATTTGTTTGTTTATGTGTACATAGATTCCTCTATAATTCAGTGGCATGAATCACAATCTATCCAAACCTCATTCAATGTGAATCCTCTCCTTGTGTTTCTACAATTTCTCAAGACACTGGAGGTCTCATTCTAGTCTAGGAACCTTTAAAAATTCTAATGGTATGGAGATCTTTGGTAATGTAGTGAAATATATGGTTCTCCTTGTCACAATAATATTTTAAAAACATAAAATAAAATATATAGGATTAAAAAGGAAATCAATCATGTTAAAATATAATTTATCTAGCTCTATCTATATAAAATAAGATTATGAAAAAAGTGAAAATGAATTCTTTGAAAATTAGTATTGGGCATAGGGAAGCCAGCAAAGCTATAAGAAACCAACAAAACAAAAACAAAAACAAAAACAAACAAAGCAAAAAATAAAGAATGGAAAAATAGAAGAGAATGTGAAATGTCTTATGAGAAAAACAACAGAAATAGAGAACAGACAAATGAGAAAAAATATAAGAATAACTGTGACCAAAAAACAAACCTTGACATAATGTTGCAAGGAATGCAAAGAAAATTTATAGCACATAAAGTGATAGAACATGAGGTAAAAGTAAAAATCAAAATAGAAAAAAAAAATCCACTGATCAGCACCTCAAAGAGATTCTATATGGAAAACACATAAGGATATCATTGTCAAATTCAGAATCCCTAGTTCAAGAACTACCTACCAGAAACAAGAAAAAAACAATAAAAATATGCTGGTGCTAACCTGGGAATAGTACGGGATTTATTAGCAGCTGCAATTTAAAAAAACACAGGTCTTGGAATATGTCTTGGAATAACATATTAACAATCAAAGAACTAGATCTGTGGCCAAAAATATCACATCCAGCAAAGCAAATAATAATATTAAATGGAAAAAAAATGAAAATTCATTGAACTTGCAGATTTTCATGAATTTATCTCAACCAAATCCAAACTCAACAGAATATTTAACATATAAGAGCCAACATCAAAGATTAATTTCAAGTAACTGAACAAGGAAAAATTGTTTGTTTTTTTATAAATAAATGTAAACCATATGTCTAAGACTGACATCTGTAATTGGGTATTCAAAAGAATCATGGTCAGAACTTAGTATGATATGATTGTAAATATATATGTATTGTATGATTGTATATATATATGTATGTATATATATATATATATGCATGTAGATATATGTATATAGATATATGTATGTGTAAAGGTTCATGGGTTGGTGTGAATATATGTATGAACATGTATATATGTATGGATATGTGTGCATGCATGAATATGTATGTTATTTTACACATAAACCTATGCATACATATGTGTATGAGAGTGTGTCGGTATCTGTGTTTAACTGTAGCCTACTTAGGGAAGATGGGGGAGATGAAAGGAGGCAAAAAGAATAAAGTGAAGAGGTACATAGCAGAGAACAAAATAAATAATAATATATAAGGAAGCAAGAATGAAGTTATGATCATAATCTCTTCCATTATAATATATGCTTTCTTGAAATGGAAATTTATTGTTACATATTTTGAATCCTCCCCAATGTTCTGCTGAGCACATGACAATGTTTTGTTTTGTTTTTATTTTCCTTTTCTGTTTTTCTTTTTCTATTTTTTATATTGTATTTAGTTTTAAATAATTTTTTAAAGAGAGAATACATTCCAAATATTCATATGAACTAATTATGCCTGACCTGTGTCAGAACATTCAGAGCTAATATTGGTCTCATTATCAAGTCAGACACACTGTAATTTGATTCTGAAATAGTGATGTCATTTTCGTTCCCTTCTAGAATGAAGGACAAGAAGCAACTAGCCAAAAGTTACATAATACAGATATTAATATCCTATTTTAAAAAAAGAGAAAAATGAATCTCATACAGGTTAAATTAATTACTAAACAGCATAGAACAGGATGATTACAGAGGCTGGTATTCAATAAACACTTAATACATGATTTTAGACTGCCAGATCAGCATGTTTTGTTTTAGGCTTTTCTGCATTTGGTTAAAAAAAAATGGAAGTACAAATAACATGGAAAAGACTTAAATGTTTCAACTGAATTGAAGCTTGGTGTGGGCTTGTATATGACCAGGAAAAAAAAAAAAACCTGTCATAATATTAGTTATACTCATAATTTTTCCCATACTTCAAGATATAGTCTTCTAGTTCAGTTGACTAATCAAAATATAATGATAGCATTATGTTCTCTAGGCTTTAAAAACATTAATAATGTTAGTAGTTAGAATTTATATAGTACCTACTATGTGCCACTCTGCTGAGTACTTTGTAAATATTCTATTTGATCTTCACAACAAACATGGAAGGTAGTAAATACTATTATTGTCCCCATTTAATGGTTAAGAAAACTGAGGCAGACAGAGGTTAAATGATTTCTCCAAGGGCATAGAACTAGAAAGTATCTGAAGCCACATTTGAACTTAGTTGAGATTCAAAAGGAATGATCTATGTATTGCTCTTTGGGAACTTTAAAGCACATATAAATACTATCTATTAGTTTTAAATATTTGAAGACCTCTCATTCAGGAGGGACATTTTCTTGATGGCTTTATAGTTTTAGAATGTAAGATTAGTATTAAAGTATATAAATAATAGGACCACAAATTTTGACTCAACATGAGAAAGAGAGAGACAGTGTAGTGTATCCATTGGCAAGTCGTAACTCCATTTTGCACTTTTTAGAAGTGTTTTGGTATACTATATACAAAATTGGAAACAGCCCCTTCCCTCAAAAAAACCAAAACTCCATATACAACAAAACTGTTTGATATCAAATAGTAGTTCATTTTTTTTCGATTAATTATCTAATGGTAATTGTCAAAACTCCTACTGCTATACTTGTATACACAATATATGCAGATGCCTAAAAAACTCATTCATTTAATATTTTGAAGGTAAGATACAGAAAAAAGAAAATAAAATCAATTTAGATATAGAACAATTATAACATAAAAGGGCAAGAAATCATTAGCAAGTTTTTAAGTCATTGTTCTTGAAGGGAAGAAGATTTGCAAGATTTTTGTCAAATTCTATTAATGAAAATTGTATATCTTGCATATTTTTATAATAAAATGGGGTCTGGAAAATTATAATATGGCAATGTAATTTTGGGGATCCACTAGCATAATCAACTTTAAAGTTTTCCAAAAATTTCTCTATTTCCTTGTATAATCTTATACACTCTAAAGAATTCTTGACAATATAGAACAATATAATTCTGCTGAAGAAAATCTTTATAGAATACAATGTCTTCCACAGTGAAAGAAAATTATTTTCTGAAGCAAATTTGTTTAATCTATATTTTGGATCACACTTTTTTTTGCACAATTCCCCCATATAAGGGACTGTGGCCTGAAGACTTTGAAAACTTAACAAGAAGTTTTTTCTAAAGAAAACAATACTGACTGATGCTGAGTGAAATGAACAGGACCAGGAGATCATTATATACTTCAACAACAATACTATATGATGATCAATTCTGATGGGACGTAGTCCTCTTCAACAATGAGATGAACCAAATCAATTCCAATAAATCAGTAATGAATTGAACCAGCTACACCCAGCGAAAGAACTCTGGGAGATGATTATGAACCACTACATAGAATTCCTAATCCCTCTATTTATATCTGCCTGCATTTTTGATTTCCTTCACAGGCTAATTGTATACTATTTCAAAGTCCGATTTTTTTGTTTTTGTACAGCAAAATAACTGTTTGGATATGTATACATATATTGTATTTAATTTATACTTTAACATATTTAACATGTATGGTCAACCTGCCACCTGGGGAAGGGGGTGGGAGGAAGGAGGGGAAAAGTTGGAACAAAACGTTTTGCAATTGTCAATACAGAAAAATTACTCATGGATATATCTTATAAATAAAAATCTATAATTAAAAAAAAATACTGGAGGCTCTATGCTGGCAAAATTGCTACCAATGGCTCATGGAACAGTAATCTATCTTTTTATTATAGAAGTCTGAAAAAAAGTCACAATTTCTTATATAATGTATAAATTCTGGTTTGGGGATTGGAATTTTGCGGCACAAAGTTATTATATTTATTTATTTGTTTGTTGGTTTGTATTATTTTCAGTATTTTGTTGTTTTGAGTTGTAATTTTGTGCCTGATTTATTCTTACTACAATAAAAACAAACAAAAGACTAAGGTAAAAACTAAAAACATTAGGAATCTAAGAGAATTTACATTTTGAGATTGTCTATAGGCAACAGATTCAACATAGGGAGAAACAATTTCTGGATTAGTGATTGTCAGCCTACAGTATTTAAATATTATTGCCAAATTATTTGTCTTGAAAGAATATTACTGCTATAGAGGAGGAATCCTACTTAGCTTTTTTTCCCCTGTAATGCCATGTTTTCATGGATTTCTATATTTCTTTGACCTGCTTAGTATCCTTGGGGAAGTTCTGTGTTCCACTTCATTCTGGGAGAAGTCTAAGGTCTTGAACCAGAGAACGCTGAAGTGTTTGGCATGCTAAATCCATATAAAAAAGTCAGAAACAGCTGAATCCTTGACAACTTCTCCTAAGTCCTTATCTGTTCCTTTTAGAGTGCCTGAGTCAAGGGTTTGCAAGTACTTCTGGTCAGTGATCAGGGGTTCCTTCCTCCTTTTCTTATTTCCCAGTTTAAAAGATTACATCTATAACTTTGGTGGCTTCAATTACATTAAGAAGTTTTATTATGACATAATTTTTCAGGGAGGGGAAATCTAAACTGTTTTGGGAGGAAAAGGACAGGAAGAATCAGGAAAGAAAGAAAACTTATTTTCTCTAATAAACGAATACTGTTTTAGAAATCCTAAGGCAGTGAATTTATTGAGCAAAAATCATTAGCAAGTTTTTAATTCATTGTTTTTGAAAGGAGGAAGACTTTTAAATTGGTTAGATGTTTGGAAATCCTTGATATACCATTCTCTCATTTAATTCTTCCATTCAAAAGCACTTTTGCTGTTGTGTTCTCCTCAGGATTTGGAGAGATTTGGATGAATCAAAAAATTAATAATTATGGAAATATTTTAAAATCTATTTTTTAAAATCAAATGTAAAGCTTGAAGCCTAGAGATCCAGAGGAGTCACCAGAAGGGCTTTTATTTTCTTTTAAGATTTGTTCCTATAAGCCTTATGATTTGTGACAAGGCATTTGAACTTGTTTTGCCCTATTTCTCTCACCTTTAACAACAAAAAGTCTCTTCCTAATTGACTTCATAGAATTTTTTTTTTTAAAATAGCAAAAATTCTTTACACAGTCAAGTGCTTCAGCCTAATAGCAATAGATATAATTATCCCCTGCTTATGACAGTGCTTCTCTTTTATTCCACTTATGTCTCCCTTGGGGAAGGGTGCACCAAGGAAAAGGCTACAGACTGAAGCTGGCAGCTCTGCATATGTTAGCATTCATTTTGACCTTCAGCTCTTGTGCACTTCTTTCAAGGACTGAAAATAGCAATTGATGTTCAGCACCAAACCATCCAAGGAACACTAAGTGGGGCTTAAGTGGGGCAACAGAGTTAAAAAGAAAGAAAAAAAAAAAAAGGAACTTTTCTCATTTTACAAATGATATAAAAATGAATATACACATATAATACTAATTTCATAGCAAAAAGCATATTGTGTTCAGAAAGGGCCTTTTCAGTCATTTGGTTCAATTATTAATTTTTCAAATGAAGGAAGTAAAGCTTAGAGAAGCTACTGCATTATAAGGACATTATGGGAAAATGAATACAAGTGATGGAGTAAGTTTTGCCTAGCATTCCAAAAAATATTTTTAAAAAACAGAAAATAGCGGCAATTACATATATAAGCAATATAGACCCCTCCATAAATGGTAAACAAAAATAAAACATGGGCGGTACAGTTATACAAATTAAGTCATTCGATTTGATATATGTATATATGTATGGTGTGTGTATATCCATACACACATATATGTATATATGTATATTGTATATATGTGTGTATGGATATACTCACACAATATAATTTGACTGTGTAGTTGATATAAAAATATATAAACCATAAAAAGATCCACTTGTTTTCAGTGGAGCTTAGCACTTAAGAGAATTCAATTACTTGTGTGCCACTGAGGCCTGGGTCAATAGGATTTGCATTTAGTGAATAAGCCCTAGTACAATCCTCTCTGCATTCCTCTAAGTGCTTTTCTATCTGTAATGAAATCTCCCAGGATTTTACTCCCTTTCATACTTTTGTATCTGATTCAAAATCCATTTGTGTAGTTGAGATGTCCCATCAATATGCAAATCCTTTGGGAAGTCCTATGCTGCAGTAAAGTAAGTCTACATAAGTGAATTTCAATGCAATTAGAGCAGCCTAAATTTTAAAATTGGACAGCAACAACAAGCAGAGATGCCACAGAGAAAAGATTACACTCAAATAGCAAATTAGCCTTTAGATTCAATGCTGAGTCAAATGAATGGTAAAAACTTTTTTCCTTGCTGCTATTACATATAAACAATTAAAATTTAATGTAGCATACCAACCAAAACTCACTTAGCAATCATCAGATATAAAGATAAAAGACGATGCCCAGCTCGTTAGTAAAATACAATATTGCACTGGTCAAATAAAAAATTCATGATCTTAGCTTATTTTCTGTTCAATTTATTAATAATCTTTATATTTATATTTATATATAATATATATTTATGGCTTTGAGCAAAGACAAAAAGAAAAAAAAATCTAACTTGTCCCTGATCATACAGTCAATGCAAAAATCAATAGCTCTATTGTCTTCCCAGCAGCAGTAGATTCAATCTTTTCATTAATACATTAAATTCTGTACAGATGGGAAATTCCATACTTATGGGCTTATCTATGTACAGAGAAAATAGGTCACTTCTTCAACTTGAAATGGATGAACCTTTTATATTACAGGTATGTGAGTCCATTTTCCCTATATATATATATATATACACACACGTATATATATATATATATATATATATATATATATATATATATATATATACATTCATACATATATATAATATGTATATGATTTGTACCCTGTACCAGTTTTATTAGTTTAACATAAAAATCCTAGATTTTGTCCATTCTATTATAAAGTCATTAAAAAGTTTATTATTTCACTGAAAGACCATGCGAATAAATTTTACTTATGTTTCATCATAGTGCTCAAAATTTAAAAAAAAATTTATATAAAAATATTTCACTACTAAACCTATCATTCCTATCAAATGTAAACTGTAAATAGTTTGAAGGACCAAAATATCTTAATAATTCAAATATATTTTTCAATTTCATAATAAAATAAAAACTTGGTTCTGTTAAATAGGTGGTCTTGCAGCATATATCTATATATGTGTATACACATACACATATATTTACAATCGACACAATTCCTTTCTTATTCCTATGCCATCAGATATCAGTAGCATGTTAATTGGTAGTTATTTCTCCATGAGTGGGAATTTGTTAGAAAACAAAAATAACACCTTTTTTTTTTCCCTCATTCTTTTTCAATAAAAGGCATGTCATGCCCCATAGGTCAAACTCTGTCCATTCTAGGACTTTTTTTTGGCTTTCAGTAATATATTTCTATGTGTGGTATATGGTAGTGTGTAACTTCTCCATTCAGAGTTTATATCAGCATTGAAGAAACTTGAGAACATTTTCTTAAGGTGGATTGATTGGGACACTTGTTTTGTTTTTGCAAAAGTTGATTACCAAGACTCTTCAGATTGTGTTCCAGTCATCCATTATTTACTGTGAGAAAGTAGGCACAAATGATTATTTAGGAACATCTTTTGTGAAGAAATTGAACAAAGACCCATTTACAAGATTATGGGAAGATCTGAGCAAAGGAAAGAAACATTCATACAACAGTAAAGCTTTAACCCTGCTTTCTGTCACTTTTTCCAACTATTGGAGACACTTAAAATAATAAACCTTCTATCTACGGGTTATGTAGTACATTACATGCTTTAAGAATGACTATCCACATAGTTTCACTATACACAGAGCAAATTGTGCATTCCCAAACAGACTTGATGCTATATTATATTTATTTCTTTTAAATTAATACCACAGTTAACTACCAACTACAGTGAAGACACAGAATGCACTTGAAACTCTAAATCAAGCTGTGTTTACAGATGACCTTTTAAATAATAATAAAAATAAAAACTCACTTCTAGACTTACGTTAGAGATTCCAAACCAGCATTATAGGAATTTAAAGGTAGACACAATTTATGAATGTTTAGTTTTATAAAGTCAAGAAATACTGTAAGTTTTTTTTCCCTACAATGACTGATTGAACCTATTTTTTTTTTTCAAAAAGCATGCAGGGAATATTTTCAGATACTTGCTTATGGCAAGGAAGAAGAAAAGTGATGGTCTGAGTGAAATACAAGTAATTTGCAGGATCAAGCATATACTTTTGCATCAAAAACATTGTAAGTAAAAGTAACAGTATATGTTTCGAGCTGTTAGATTACATTTGAATGTTTGTCACAGTTAGGTTTGGTAAAATTTAAAACTAAGTTTTGAAGTGAAGAGATGACACTCAATTTCAAAACAATAACTGTCATAGCATACCACACTGCAACTATTATTTTGTTTGGGTCAGAAAAGTTATTAAAACTGACATTAATTGAGCATTGGGTCTTTCTTCATAAATATCTGACATCACAGTACAGAGAAAATAGTTCACTCAGTTTGCAGAAACAAGATCAATAACCATGTTTGCAGTTAGAACCATCCAGAGCAATGATTGTGATAGTCCTTCTACTGGAGATGATTTGAGCCGATGGTGTTCTTCAACCTAATTCAGCATGGAAAGCACCAAAACACAGTATGATCTAGAAAATGGAACCTGTCAATGAATACATAATTAAATAATTGTTTCCAATTCAGAGAAATTAATTTTGCAATTTTGCAATTAATGGCAGTTTGAAAAAAAGAAAAAATAATAATTGCTATTCACTAACTCATAATTACCTTCTTAAAAACAAAGTTCTTATCAGAGTTAGCATTGTCTTTTCATCTATGAAGGTCATGGTAATTTGATTTTTTCATTCAATCTAGAAATTTTCCATAAAGTAGAGAAATACATGTTTCAAAGTAATTTTTGAGTCAATGAAGGTTAAAAATAAATAATCTTACAACAAAATTTAGACTCCTTTAATGATTTAAAGAAAAGAAGACATAACACTGAATGCTAAACAGGTCTTTTAAATTTCTTTCTTTGGGGAACTTTAAATATATATATATGTATATTATGTATATATGTATATATATATTTACATTTTGTATGTAGGGTAGAGCTGTCTAAAATATTTCTTCTGAGTAGACTACAGGGACCTATTCAGGACATAGATTAAAATAGTTTCTGGGGGAAAGTCTCAGTTTATAACAGTACTTTCTGCTGTCATAATCAGCAAGGATCATAAATTTGAAGCAAATCGTGGTTTGTCTCCTTCTGGGTCTGTACTTAAGACAGTGGAGGAATCTCTCTGTAGTGTAGCTGTTGCTGGTGGTGGGGTTGGGACAGCTCCTCGGTGGGGAGGGATTGCTCCAGAAGACATCTGTCGAAAGAGGGTGACTCTCTGAGGAACACTGCCCCTGGGGCCTGCCTGAATGCCTGTACCATGGACAGCAGAGACAGGCTGTGGGATTGAAGCTAGAGACTCTCCTACTGTGGGATGAGGTCTGGAAATCAGAGTGGAGATCTCATGAGGCAGCGAAGGCTGAGAGGCTGATAGGGGTCTGACTTCTCTGGTCAAGTTGGTGTTGTGAAGAGCCTGGGTACTCCTGTGCACCTCATTTTTCTGGGAAGAGATGGTAGGTGTCTGTGGCTGCTGTTGCTGCAGAGGTTGAGGTGGTGGCTGTGGCTGCTGTGGTTGGGGCTGCTGGGGTGGTGGCTGTGGTGGAGGTGGCTGCTGCTGCATCAGTGACAGTTGGGAAGTCGTTGGGGAGGCATATTGAAAAGTTCGAGCTGCCAGGGGGCTCTGTACTGGAGGGCTGCAGACTGCTGTGGTATAAGAACAAGGTGACAGGATGACAGCTTGTTGTGGGGTCTGAGTGCTGGGACTTGGGGAATGAAGGTTGCTATGAGACAGGCTGGTTGCTGTGTAAACGGGAGGAGATTGTGTTCTCATTCGGGAGGATGGAGTTGTGGTGGAAGTGCTGGAATTCAAGGTTGGCATTTGGGGAAAATTCATTGGAGCAATAGCTTGAACCATTTCCCTGTCATGCTTTACGATCTGTTTCAGGATCTCATTCTCCTGATTATTGAAAACACCAGTATTCAGATCCTTCTGGAACTTCTGCAGAAGAATTGAATTCTTCTTTCCTGTCCACAGAAGAAGGCACAAGGTTAGAAAAATTCCAAGCAAAGGATGACAGGCCAGACTGAGATTGCTCCCAAGAAGCTAAAACTGGGAAGGTTATAAAGATTTCTCCTTTAAACTTTACTTAAGCTACCTGAGATTTAATTTTCTTATTTGTTTCTGTGAAATACTTATTGTATACAGTTGTCATGAGGAGTTTTTCATTAACATTAAAATACTATAGATCTGTAACATGGCGGGGTGGGGGGGGGCAAAAGAGGGAAATGGTGCTCTACATTAATATAAGAAACTTTGATGTGGGAAGTCCATCTGCTAATACAGAATGGCACTGTCAATAAGTCTTAGAGAGCTACCTGGAATATTAGGAAGATGTCTATGGTCACAAAGCTAGCATGTATCAGAGGTAGGACTTCGATCTTTTATGTTAGCAATATTGTTAGTGATCTTTTTTTATCTTATTTTCAACAGAGTTCAGGTAGAAATGACCCTATTTATCTCTTTATGATTAATGTTTGAATATTATGTTAATAACATCATAACTAATACTTTTCCAAAATTTATATTTACTATGGTACACAATTGGAGACATGTCAAAAATAGTTCCTTGACTAGAGGCAGCAAAAAATAGTATTATTCAAATGTACCATTAAGAAAAGTAATTAATTAATATTCTTAATATTACAGTGTTTGGAATATGGCTGAGATATATCTCTGAACCAGAGGTATATTTTATATGCATATAGGTATGTATAAAATTGCAGACACTAGATTAAGAATCTCCACTCTAAATAGAACATTGCTCTTAATGTAAATGCGAATCTCAGGATATTGTGTTAAAATGTACTGAACTATATAGGCAAAAGCAATTATATTTTTAATGCCCAAATAAAATTCTACCTGTCTACTTATCAAACTGTCCTAATTTCCTGAGTACTAGACATATATATATATATATATATATATATACTTGCCTAGTATACTTCCTGAAACTAATTACATATTTGCAAGCATTGACCACTAGACCAGGAGGAATGATGCTTCCTTGCATAAAGGGCTCTATTTTTGTTTCATCTTTGCCTGTTTATTAGAAACCTTATGACTTCTTGCTGAAACAAGAATGAAAGAAGTATTTATTCATTTTCATCATATAAGAATATTTGTACAATATTTGGCACATAATAGGGTCTATATAAATGTTTATGTGCTTCTTTCCCTTTTTACCTTCCCTTCTCTCTTGTACTGATTTATTTAATACTTCAAATATCAATGATTTCTATGTTCTGTAACCCCTCAGGATTTCAGTAAACCTTCATTAATTACTGGGGCAGAAATCATCACTAAGTAGTCCCTGCTAATGAGCTTCTGCAAATTGAAGAAGACTGGGATCCACTATTTTACCTGATTTAATTACTACAGTGAGCTGATAGTGAGGAAACTCTCCTTAAATATGAAGATGGCCAGCTGTTATGCAATTAATCATCCTAGATAGTTGCCTAGGCTCCTGAGAGCTTATGACTTCCTTAGGGTCCTATATTAGGTAGGTGTTAGAGGTGAGTCTTGTATCCTCATTATCCTGACTTTGAAGGTTTACTATGTGCTATCTTTCACTGCTCATCTGTTGATATTGTTTCACAATTCTGAAAGAGGAAAGGTGCTGAGAACTCTTGATACTTAAGCACCACTAAACTGCTTGGCTTATTTTTATGCTAATTAAGATTGAATATGTCTGCTTACAAAGCAATGTTTAATCGGCCAGCAATAAGTACTACTTAGTCACAAACTTTGATTCTCTTTGACACTTTGAAAAGTAGAAGTTTTAAACTTGAACATGTTCTTTCCTTTAAAAATTTAATGTTACTTCCAGAGGTGCTTATCTAGATAAACAAGGAACAGTCTTGTTATTGTAAGATTCGATCTCCTGCAATTACTTCCAATACAATTGGGAATTAGAGAGAATGCCCAACCCAAGCATATTTGCCCATAAACAAGCATACATTAAAAATGAAAATTATTTAAATCTTTTAAGATACTGAAAGCCACTTTTGCATAATGGCTTAGAGTCACCAAGATTTGGGTATAAATTTCTGTTTCTGACATATATTGTTTGTGATCCTAAATATGTCACTTATTTTCTCAATTCCCTAATCTAAGAAATCTTTCAAAAATACAAATTACAGATATAGTGTTGACTTACTTTAGTAGGAAGAATTGCCTATATCAATAAAATCAAAGGCCTAGTCCTTATCTCTCAAAACAAACCAACTAAAAGAACGAGTGTGCTCTAGCAGACCCAACATCCACTCCCAAGGACCATCTATAGAAGGACAAATACAGGAGACATGGGGAAAAATAGTACAGGATGAGAAGGCATAGATGGGTTGTGATCTGCACCAGTGCAAGCAATATTCACACTGAAATGATCTCAAACCCATTGGATTATTGGAGGGATTAAAGTTTTTACACCACTATAGCTAAAAGATCTAACACTCTAATAGCAGAGGAAACTTTAACAAGGGAGATATTTATCAGTGAGGAAAATACCAATGTTGGATACCTCTAAATAGACTACTCCTACCTTTGTCTACACTACAGTCATTTCCATATTTTCTACTGAGGGTAGGTTCTCATTTTTTCATTTCTTAATGTAGAGATAAATCTCTATGAAAAGCACATTAGTTTAAACCTCCAAATGAATAGTTTTGCCTGTAGTGTAGATTCAGGCTTGAGTCTATTGAACATTGTAGTTCTATTTGAATTACTACATAGAACTTTGCTTATTTATTATTTTAGTTACCTGAACAATCACACAGTGTTGGTATCGCTGTGGAAAGCAGGTTGCAAAGCTAGCAAAAATAAAAGAAAATTAAACCTATAGCATGCAAAGCAGAATATCAAGCATGGTTTGAGAAGTTGCTGGATAGTTATCAAAACTTATTTTCCATATACACTAGCAAATACACCTAATCCAGGGATACTTCTAGTCCACTAAACAAAAAACAAATTGTATTGGTAAGTAAGAATGCAATAAAAAAGAATACCTATTCGATCTAGTCGGTCAATCGCTACTGTTTCAAAGGCTCTCCTCATCATGGGATACTCCTCCAAAACCTCATTGAAATTGTCCACAGACAGTGAATAGAGGCGGCAGTAAGTATCAGCTCGGACACTGGCTGTGCGGCGGCCTTTTGTCAAAAGGCAAATTTCTGTTGAAGTAAAAGAAAGAAATATTTAATAAGCAAAAAATTTCAAGAAGGCCTCAAGAAATTTAAAATGATTTTTACTACAAGTAACCACAAGTCAAGCAACCTCAGTATAGAAGCAACGTTGTTATATCATTTGGAGATTCCTTTTGAGAATTCTCATCATCTTTGAATGAACATTTATAAAACATTTATGCCTAACACTGTGTTAAATACAGATTTGAAGGAAAAAAAAAAAAAAAAAAACTACCCTCAAGTTTACATTCTAAGGTGAGAGGGGGATGATAAGTTCTATATTTTAAATGGAAAAATACCCACTGACTTGAAAACTGTTTCTTGTGCTTTGAATAAAGGGAAGAAAATGCCAGCTCTTCAGAAGCTTGAAAGAGAAAGAAAGATATTACAAATAAATATTCTTCCTTTAAGGTGCAATCTCCTGAAGCCTGTTTTTTTTTCTTTGATCTACACAGCCTAAAACAATCTCTTCTTACCCCTAAACAATCAGAAAACTTTATTTTTATATTTGTTTGTTTATTCACTTTTTTATTTATTTATTTTGCTAAGGTAATTGCCATTAAGTCACTTGCCCAGGGTCACACAGTTAGCAAGTGTTAAGTGTCTGAGACCAAATTTGAACTCAGGTCCTCCTGACTTCAAGGCTGGTGCTCTATCCACTGTGCCACCTAGCTGCCTCTAAACTTTATTTCTTTAGAAGTCATTATTCTTTAACCTATATTGTAGTAAGCCTTGTCCTTTCTCCTTTACTGGTTCAGAGAGACAGTGAGCTAAAGGGTTTGGTTTGAAGGCAGAGATTCTCAGTAAGTAATTCTAACACATTCTTTTTGGTAAAATCTTTGACAAGTTGCTTAGCCTTCTAGTGGCCTATACTCATTGGTCACATTGACAATCAATCACCAATTGTCCTTACCTGCTCTCTACTAATGTCCTATTAGGATTTTTAGGGCTGATAATGTGTGTAATCCCCTTTCAGTTTGTTGCATGGGTCTTTGCTCATAGCAAGCACTCAATAAAGGTCTTTCAAATGAATATCTATAATACTGGCTGTTGCTCAATTATTCATTTGTGTCCAACTTTTCCTAACCCTATGGACTAGGGCCCATTTTTACTGTCCATGGAATTTTCTTGGCCAGAATGGTTTTTCATTTTCTTATCCAACGAATTAAGGCAAATAGAGATCATGTGAGTTACCCAGGGTGACATAGCGTGTCTGAGGCTGAATTTGAATTCATTTCTACTTGACTTCAGGTCCACCAGTCTATCCATGGTGTCTTTTATAGCTGTCTTTTATAGTACACTAAGTAGTAAATTGTCAATTATGCACCTAGATTAGCAATCTAAAGTAATCAGAAGAGAAAGATTTTCCTTTTCTTCTCTAATGGAAGACCTGCAATATCTGAACATTCTGTTTTCCTTGGGCCCCACAAGATCAATTCAGTTCAACAATATATAGTAATAATGTATGATGTGTCTAGCATTGTGTAAGTTTGGCATTATGGTAGATACAAAGCCATATGGACCATTGCCCCAGTCTCAAGGAGTTTAACATATTGCTGGGGATTATTAGTTTGGGTTCAATAGTTCATAACCAATTTAAGAGTTTCATACATTATAAAGGACATTTTCCCTAAAAAATCATAAAAATACTCATTGTGCATTTTAGGCTATAATTTCTATAGAGTTTCTAAAAATATGGACATCAGATTCATTTCCTTTAAATAGATGCTGGGGCTGTGAAAAAATAACAAGCTTGATATTTCCTATGATTAGGCCCGACTATGAAGAGTTCTAATTATCTCATTCCTAGAGTAGCTGACATTATATGACTAGGGTGCTTTCAAAGTGCATCCTCATTCTATGTGCCCCAAAATGCTTCTATGGTGATTGCTTTGGTAAAATCACAAATCTTTTGCTTTAGTGAATCATGACCCAATATTTGACCATTTTTTTTTTTTAAATCTAGATTTCCATGTATGAATCAAAAAAAGCACAAAATACCTGTTTCAATTTTTACTAAATCAGGAGACATGAGAGGTTTCCTCCTGAAAAATGTTTATAAATTCAGCCCATATCCCAAACTTGAAAATCTGATGAATAGCACCTAAAGTATGCAAATATTGATCTTTTCATTCCTGGAATCTAAATTCAGAATTCTTAGCTAATTGTGATGAGAAACTGGACGATTTGAATATGGCATGAGAAAGGCTTCATTATCTTTGTAAATGTGAACACTGACTGGGATCCAGAGCAAATTGTCACATAGCAAAATGACAGGAATTGGAATCAGATACATAATTCCACAGTTACTCTAAATTTGATGAAATCATAATTGTTTTCATTTTCCAGTCTTAAAGCATGATATTAGTATCAGCTTCATAGCTGACTGATGATGATGATGATGACAATGGTGATGTTATACTCCTATCACCACTATTAGTAGCACATTTGAAGTCTGTATGGGACAAGGGGAAGAAGACTGGCTCTGGTGTTACATAATTGTCCTCTAAAACTATGTATGTGATCTAGAGCAAGTTGTTTAACTTATCTGTTAGACTAGGTAATCTTTGGAATCACTTCAACCTCTAAATTCATGTTGTTATAATAATATAATCTGGGTTCAAATCCTGCTTCCACTGGTTACTATCTGTATGACCCTGGGAAAGCCAAAAATAATAAAAATAAATAATGATAATGATGATGGTGAAAATAACAATACTATCTGCACACCCTCTTCTAGAGTCCTGTTTTCTTTACATGTCAAAAGAAAGAGTTGAACTAGATATACTCAGTTACCTTCTATCTATCTATATCTATGGCCTTTGCAAATTAGAATAATTTTTTTGCATTTGATTTTTAGAAAAATTACACATTTTAACCTATATTGAATTATTTGCTGTCCAGGAGAAAGGGAGGGAGAAAGAAAACTATGGAACACAAGGTTTTATAAGGGTGGATACTGAAAATTATCTTTGCATGTATTTTGAAAAATAAAAAAGTTATTATAAAAATAAAAAATGACAAAAAATAAAATAAAATAATTTGTTGAAAAAAATTTTTTTGGCTGAGACATTTTTAATATTCTTTGTTAAAATAAGATCTTATCCATAAAGTTTTCCCTAGGTCTTTGGCTTCAGAAGACTCCATTTAATTTCTTAGAAACGTATTGCAATTTGAGAGAAGCAATTCTAAGAAATACTCATTAATGCCAATTCTTGTCTTCTTACAGACAAATTGCCAATCAGCTTTAATAGAAGGATTTTTGACAAATAGTCATTCTCTACATCAGTGGAATCACAGATAATCTCCAAATATTTAAATATTTTCATGACTTAATTTGTGCAGTTTCTTGAACTCAAGATATAAATTTGAATTTTTTAATCCCTAAAATACTGTCATCATATAATGTTTTAAAATCCTGTTCTTGTTTTACAAAATTAACATGTTCACTATTAGTAGAACATGTGCTTTGAGGTATTTTCTGATAGTGGTAATGGCTTTTCAATGTTCTAATTATGCTAGTTCCTTATATACTCATTTGCAAGATGCCTTGCCAGAGAATTCTAGTGCTGTAGAGAATGTGTACTAAACAATAATTGAGGAATCACTCTGTAACTTATTATTATGATCTTTGAATTGCCATTTAAACTCTTTGGCTATACATTTTTCATGAGTAAAAGTGCTGATTATATGTATCTCGGTCATAAGCTCCCTCTGCTTTAACATTTTATGATATTATATGATATTAACTGTGGTACAGTAAAAGAAATTTCATTCCTTGGTATTATCTAACAAGTCAAGAAATTCTTTTACTAAATGAACTGTTTATTTTCTCTCTGCAACTGTGTCTCTCTGTCTATATATACAAATATACACATATTAACACGTGCATACATATAAGAATGACTGACCTCCTCTTTATGTGCTTTTTCATACACATATACATAGTAAATTTTGGTTGGACCTATTATCAACAGACCTTGAAATTCACAGCTAACTTTCATTTACACCAAAATTAAAATAAAGTTTTCAAAGATTAAAAAGGAGCTTTTCACCCTCTTTTATCCATTGATATTTAACACCTTCTAGCAGGTCTTCATTAGCCACTCAGAAGTGTAATTAATAAGTAAGAAATATCACTGCACAATTTGAAAAACAACTCAATATTCAATTTGATATTCAGTGATGCCTTACTAAAAGTCTAGACATTACAAAAGTTAGGTATAAGAAAAGGTATGTTTAACAAGGGAAAAATGTTTTTTTTTTAAATACAAAGGATTCATGAATTGAATTTTGAACCAAAGTACATAATATATTCAACAAGCTTTCCAAACATTAAGGTATTATATGGATGTTATTATTATTATTATTATTTCCAAATACAAGTTGAATGAAGTATTGGTCTGGTAATAGATCTCATTTTAGGGGATTCTAGATAATGAAAATGGCACAAAAGTTCTTTGACAATAGTACATTTGATTACCCACCATTATATCAGCACCAAAAATCCCCACTAAAATTGGATTCAGATTACTATAGTTTAAGTCACAATTCCATTACTTACTAGCTGTATGCCTTTGAGCAATTTACTTAACTTTATAAGTCTCAATTTGACAATTACAAAATGAAAATAATATTTACACTATCTACCTCAAAAAGTTGTTGTGAAGAAATGTTTGAATTTAATGCAAAAATTAAATACCACATAAATATTACTGTTGTTATTTACTTCAAAATCATCAGCACCAAGAAAACTATTTATTGCATAGTTCTGGGAAGCATATCACTATCCTGTGCTTACAATGTTTTTGAGGGTAAATTTGATTATCAAATAATCATGCAATTTTTGCCTTTTCCTTCATTTACGTCTGCTATTTTATATATAATTTTTTTTTATTTAATAGCCTTTTATTTACAGGATATAAACATGGGTAACTTTACAGAACTGATGCTGAGTGAAATGAGCAGGACCAGGAGATCATTATATACTTCAACAACAATACTATATGATGACCAGTTCTGATGGATCAGGCCATCCTCAGCAACGAGATCAACCAAATCATTTCTAATGGAGCAGTAATGAACTGAACCAGCTATGCCCAGAAAAAGAACTCTGGGAGATGACTAAAAACCATTACATTGAATTCCCAATCCCTATATTTATGCACACCTGCATTTTTGATTTCCTTCACAAGCTAATTGTACAATATTTCAGAGTCTGATTCTTTTTCTACAGCAAAATAACGTTTTGGTCGGGTATACTTATTGTGTATCTAATTTATATTTTAATATATTTAACATCTACTGGTCATCCTGCCATCTAGGGGAGGGGGGGGGTAAGAGGTGAAAAATTGGAACAAGAGGTTTGGTATTTTATATATAATTAATATATTTTATTATATATTATGTTTTATATTTCATTATTTGTTTTCTTTTCACTATATTCTCTGGTTTTTAAAATTTATTTATTTCTCTTGTCTGCCAATTAAAATTGTGAGCTTTTTAGTGGCTGAGTGTAAATGGACCTCTTACATCTCATTTAGTACCTATTCTTTGAATGCTATGTTACATGCTTAGTAATATTTTAATGGGAGCCAGAACAATGTAAGGAAGAGTACCCTAAACTAGCTCCTAGGTCTATTTCTACCATGTACTAGATAAATTACATTGAACAAGCTACTTGATCTATTTGGCTCTTTATCTCAAAATTAAGAGAATTAGAGATGATTATTCCTAAGCTTCTTCTATCTCCAATAATTCTGACTTTATATTTTAGGATAGATCCAAAAACCTACTTAGAGGCCTATTTTCAACTTTACACATAATATTATGCCCTGTTACCCTGCTAGGTATCTCCCCAATTTGCTAGAACCTGCCAAATGCTTTATAAACATTTTTTAATTAAGCCTCATAACACATCTGTGAGTTTTATGGGCCATGTGTATAATGCAAAAAAAAACAAAACAAAACAAAAAAAAAACAACAACAAAAAAACAAACAGAGAATTTAGCAGTGTTCCCTATGATGTCCTTACTACCTAAGTGGATAATTAAATTACTTCTGGAAGCTCTCGTGGTCTAGAGGAGAGAAGAGGGAGGAAATGAATTTTTAAGTGGTTGTTTAGTAGAAAAAGACAGAGGTAAATTTGCATGCATTTTTTTTTAGGTTAGAATGGGGCCAAAAATATTTTTCCTAAATGCCTTGGGCAGGTAATATTTGATTCAACAGGCATTTATTAAGTGGCTAACTATGTGCAAGGCAAATGCTTGTATACGTTAGGCTTGTGTACTCAATTCAGTTCAAGAAACAGTTATCAAATGAATGTATACTTTGAGTCCCAGTACTGTGCTAGAGGCTAGGAGAGAGACAAAGATTAAAGACCTAATCCTTGCTATCATATAACTTCACAATTTAATAGAGCTATATTGCAAATGAAGGATAGAGCATTGGGTTTCAAGTCAAGAAGACCTAAGTTCTAATCTGATTTACTACACTTGCTAGTTGTAGGACCCTGAACAAATCACTTAATCTCTGTCTGTTTCAGATTCCTTAACTATAAACAATAAGAAAAGCCCCCAGTATTACTGGGGTAATTAAATAAGATGATATTAGTAAAGTACTTGCCAAAGTGTCTGATGTTTAATAAATAGATGTTTAATAATAAATGTTTAATAAAAGCTTATTCTGGAAGGGGGGGGGGGCATAGCAAAGATGATGGGAATAGAAACAGTGAATTAGACAAACTCTACCATTACTCCCTTTCTGGCAAAAAAAAAAAAAAATCCATTTAATCAAATCATAAAACTGCATAGTCAACAAACATCAGAGTAAGACATTTTTCTAGCATAATTTAGGAGACTGGAAGATGTCTGAAATACTGGAGTAGAGGTCTCCTGGAATGCACACACTAGCAACACTAGATGTGGACACTGGAAGAGACTGTGAAGGGACCTGAAGCATCAGTTTCAAACAAAATTTTTTTGTTTTGTTTTTGTTTTTGATGAGGCAACTGGAGTTATGTGATTTGCCCAGGGTCACACAGCTAGGAGGTGTTAAGTGTCTGAGGTCAGATTTGAACTCAGCTTCTCCTGACTTCAGGGCTGTTCCTCTAATCACTATGTGACCTAACTGCCCCCAGCTTCAAAAATTCTTAACTTGGAGAAGGCAGGGGGATTACAAAACTATTCAAAGAAATTATAAGGCCACTTCTGCTAGCATGGGGTGCATCATTTTTTGTCAACTCCATTGCAGTTCTAGGTCACAGTTCCAGGGCAGAGGACCATTTGTTTTTGTGGTTATAGGAAAATAGAGGACCTGGGTATAGTACAGTGGCAAAGAGGAGCTTTTAATATTGTGACTTCAGGGGAGTAGGGCCTTTTCTGGATAAACCACACAGCACAGACTGAGTAGTGTTTAGGTCCCTCCCTGGATTACAACAACTTGAAAAGACTACAAATTTACAAATCTCCAGAACTAGCTTTGAAAATAACAGAACAATAACAACAAAAGCTTGATGCTTGGATCAGGGCCTCCATACCTCCAAATTAACAATGCCTAAATTTAACATGAAGCTCATAATCAATATCTAGGATTGAAAAATGAGGAGGAAAAAAGAACCTGATGATAAAAGCCTACTATGTTGATGAGGAAGATTAAGATACAAACTCACAAGAACACAATAATGTGGAAAAAAAAGCTACAAGAAAATACTGAAAATAAAAACACAAATTGAATATAACTCAATTTTAAAAAGTTCTTGAAGATCTAAATAAAAATAAGAGTGACAGAGGAAAAAATTTGGAAAAGAAATGAGAGAGATACAAGAAAAGGGAAATAATTCAGTAAAAGAGGTACAAAAATTCACAGAAGACACCAAGTTCTTAAAAAGCAGACTTGCACAGATGGAAAAGAAATACAAAATCTTACGGAAGAAAATAAGGCCTTAAATATTAGAATTGGGCAAGTGAAAGCTAATGACTTGATGGGACATCAAGAAAAAAAAATAAAACAAATTCTAAAGAAGGAAAACAGGAGAAAATATCTCATGAAAAATTAACCTGAAAAATAAGTCAAAGATTGATAATTTAAGAATTATAACAGTATCTGGACATCACAATTGAAAATAAAAAAACCTCAACATCATATTTCAAGAAATTATCAATGAAAACTGTTCTGATATTTTAGATCTAGAGGGTGAAGTAGATATTGAGTACACCAAACATCTCCCAAAAGAGAGCACAAAATGAAAACTCATAGCCAAATTCTAGCCCTCCCAGATAAAAAAGAAAATATAGCAAAAATTCATAAAGGAACAATTAAAACATCATAGAGTCACAGTCAGGATAACACAAGATTTGATGGCTCCAATATTAAAGAAATAAAGGGCTCAGAACATGATTTTCTAAAATGCAAGCTAGGATTATAACCAAAAATAACCTACCCAGCAAAACTTTTTATAAATCTGCAAGGGGGGTGGGGGATGGATAATTCGTATAATAGATGATTTCTAAGCATTCCTGATGAAAAGACAAGAACTGAAAAGAAAATTAGACATTCTAACACAAGATTCAGAGAAGAACAAAAAGGTAAATTTAAAAGAGAAATCATAAGGATCTCCATAAACTTAAACTGTTTATATCCTATAATAAGATGATACATGTAATCTAAGAATTTTTATCATTAGGGCAGTTGAGAGTGTACATGGACAGAGGGTACAATGTCATCTAAAAACAGTGAAGGGATGAGAAAGAAAAATGTGCTGGGAGGAAGGGGAAATAGGAGAAGAATGGAGGATGTACAAGGGAGCTTGTGAAAAGGAAGGGAAGAGAAAATAGAGATGGTGGTAAATGACTTGAACCTCTCTCTTATCTGAATTGATTGAAAGAATAAATAAAAAAAAAGGTACACATAATTTGGTATAGAAATCTATTTTACCAAAAAGGTAAAAGAGGGAATGGATAAGAGAAAGAGAAGGGTGATAAAGAAAGAGCAGATTAAGGGAAGCTGTGCTTAGAAGTGGGGGAGAAAAAGGTTTTAAGGAGAAACAGGGTAAAAAGAGAGAAGGGTTGAAAACAAGAAAATAGGTTGGAAGAAAATATACAAATAGTAATCAATGCCATGAAGGTGAATGACATTTAATTCACACCTAAAAGTAGTTGGCAAAATAGATTATAAATCAGAATACCACAATATGTTGTTTACAAGAAACCTACTTGAAACCGAAAAACATGCTCAGAATTCAAATAAACAGCTGTGGGAGAATCTATTATAATTTAGCTTATGTAAAAAAGACAGGGGTAGCAATTGTGATCTCAGAAAAATGAAAAGCAAAAATAGATCTAGTTAAAAGAGACATTCAGGGAAACTACAATTTGCTAAAAGGTACTATAGACAAAGAAATAATATCAATATTAAACATATGTACTAAATGGCATAGCATCCAAATTCTTAAAAGAAAAGCTAAATGAATTATAGGAGTAAATAGTAAGATGATACAACTGAGGGATCTTAACTTTACTCTCTTAGAACTAAATAAATCTAACCAAAAAATAAGAAAAGTTAGGGAGATACATAGAATCTCTGACAAAAATTAAATTAAAATAAGAGTGTACTTTTTTCTTGTACATGGAATCTTCACAAAAATTGGCTATGTATCGGAGCATAAAAAACTCATAAGCAAATGCAAAAAAGCAGAATTATTTTCAGATCATAATACAATAAAAGACTTTGTAAACATAGATTAAAATTAATTCTAAATATTTTATCATAATTGATATCAATGAAAACCCTAAAATCATAGGATCATCTCAAGAGATGAAAACCAAAACCAAAATCAAAAGCTTTTGACAAAGTATAACACCCCTAACTTTTTAAAAACTTAAAAACAAGTTTCATCTATCTAAAGCTAAAGGCAAACAATATGAGTAATAGGGATAAATTAAAAATCTTCTCAGTAAGATCAGGGATAAAGTAAGGATATCTGTTATCACCAATTGTATTAAATATTATACAAGAAATGCTAGATGTTGCTAGCTAGCTAGAATAAAACAAGAAAAAAGAAATCAAAGCAATAACAATGGATAAAGAAATAAAACTATCAATTTTTGGAGACCATATGATGGTATATGTCAAGAACTATAAAATGTCAACTAAAAAAATTAATTGATACCATTAACAACTTTTGTAAAGTTGCAAGATAAAACAATAAAGAAACAAAAATCTTCAGTATTTTTATATATTCCTAACAAAATCCAAAAAGAAGAGATAGAGAAATCTGATTTAGTTTACCTGCAGACAATATAAAATATTTGGAAGCCTACCTGCTAAGATAAACCTAATGACCATATGAACAAAATTACAAAACAATCTTCACACAGGGGTAGCAATTATGATCTCAGAAAAATAAAAAACAAAAATAGACCTAATTAAAAAAAGACATTCAGGGAAACGAGAACTTGCTAAAAGGTACTATATTCAAAGAAATAATAACAATATTAGAAATGTTTAACTTCAGAAACAAGTTGAGAAATATTCATTACAGATAAGCCAATATTTTTAAAAAATCACAATTCTTCCTAAATTACTTTATTTAGTACCATACTAAGTAAAATCCCAAAGAACTATTTTATAGATCTAGAAAAAAAAAAAAAAAAAGATAACAAAACCATCTATAAGAACAAATGGTCAAAAATATTAAGGGAATCAATGAAAAAGAAATGTGAAAGAAAGTAGCCTAGTAGTAAGAGATTTCAAACTATGTTACAAACTCATAATCATCAAGAGTATCTGATCCTAGCTAGGAAATAGAATAGGAATAGGTAATGTATAGCATAGACAGTATTAATGAAAATAATCTGTCTTTGAAAGACCCAAAGATTCAAGTTTTGGGAGGCAAAAACTCACAAGTTAATAAAATTTTCTGAGGAAACTGGAAAATAGTTTGGTAGAAGTTAGGCATAGACCTTTATCTCATACTATATACCAAGATAAGGTTAAAATGGCCATATGGTTTAGGCATGAAAATATGGTATATAATTTGTTGTTGATCAGTTGGTTCAGTCACATCTATCTCTTCATGATCCCAATGGGAATTTTATTGGTAAAGATAGTGGAGTAAATTAGGGGAGAATACATAGATAGAGATGAATTTATGAAAAACTAAGTATAGAGAGGATCGTTGGAAGTAAAATGGATAATTCTGATTACATGAAATTAAAGGATTTTGCACAAACAAAACAAATGCAGCCAAAATCAGAACCAAAGTAGGAAATTGGGTCAGGGAGAAAATTCTACATTTTTCTAATAAAGACATTTTTTTCCCTCAAATTCATGAGCAACTGAGTCAAATTTATAAATATACTATTCATTCCCACTTGATAAATGATCAAAGGATATGGAGAATCAGTTTTCAGGGAAAAAATGAAAACTATCATCATGTGAAAAACTGCTGTATATTACTATTATTAGAGAACTGCAAATTAAAACAACTCTGAGAATCTATTTTTCACTACTCAGATTGGCTATCGTGCCAAAAAGAGAAAATAGTAAATGATGGTTGTAAAAAAATAAAGCACCAATATCCTTTTGGCATAATTGTGAACTGGTCCAACCAATCAGTTCTAAAGGTGTACATACCTTTTGACTCAGCACTACCAATCCTAAATCTGTTCTCCAAAAAAAACAAAAAGAAAGGACCTATACATAAAAAATTATTTGTAATAGCTCTTTTTGTGGTGCCAAGGAATTGGAAATTGAGGTTTTTTCCATCAATTGTCAATTGGCTGAACAAGTTGTGTTTATAATTGTTATGGAAACTATCATTCTATAAGAAATTATCAAGGAAGTATTTTCAGAAAAAAAAAAAACATATACCAAAATTTGTAAGAATTGATTCATATTGAATAGAGCTGAATCAGAATATCAGTAAAACTGACATTTTTCAAATCTAAAAAACAAAGAACAAGAAAGAAAAAATACAGAAACAAAAACAAAAAATAAAACCTCAATTTGCAGGTATTGTTGATTTTTGAATTGTAAAGCCTCAGAATGCAATTTTAACAATTGGTCCTAGGTTCTGGTAACTCCTCACACCCAACTTAATGCACTCACCATATAATTGAGAACTGATGTCTGGAAATGGTTTTTCATTTATTTAATTATTCATACATATGTTTTCCTTTGAATATGTAATTTTATTAAGTACAGATCTGACTTTGTCAATATCTATAATCCATAAATTCTTATGACTACATTTTGCCTTTAAGATAAAAATGAAAAATAAAAAATTCTCTCTTTAGCATTTAAAATCCTTCATAATGTAGCCCAGACTTGGCTTTCCAATATGATCATACATTATTTCTTTTTTCACACTGAATACTTTATCCAAACTGACACTCTTACTCTTCCATGTATATATCTCCCATCTCTGTGCTATTTCACAAGTTATATCTGAGGCCTGGAATTCACTCTTTCTTTATCTCTTCTTCATAGCATTCATTACATCCTCCATGATTAAGCTCAAGCATCACCTTATACATGTAGTCTTTCTAGCTTCCCCAATTGCTAGTGGTCTACCCCACCAAAGTATCTTGAATTTAACTTGTATGGATTCTGTCTATAATTTCAAATGTACAAATCGCTTCCCCAATAGCATGTAAACTTCTGGAGGGCAGCATATTCATTTCTCTCTTTAGAATTTCTAGAGTTTAGCACGATGCTTGGTGCATAGCAGAAACTAATTAAACATTTGCTAATTGATCTATGGATTGAATATGAATTTCCCTAAACTTGTCTTGTAAAGTTGTGAGCTTTAATGAAATTATTGCAGTGACATCCACAGACAGAATTATATAGACAATCTCATTATCTATAACAATTTACTATAAGTAAATTTTTTCTATTTGAACTCAGCCCAAAACATCCCCCCAATAATGACAAATATGATTGACAACCAACATCTTCCTATTTAGTGCCTCAATTAGTGTTCATTGTTCATACTTAATAGGTCCTTGAAAGAGTAATTTCTGTAATTGTATTTATGAGGGAATCTTCTGTGAGTTTATGGATCTCCTTTCTTTTTTATTAAAGCTTTTTATTTTCAAAACATTTGCACAGATAATTTTGAACATTCACCCTTGCAAAACTTTGTGTATCTCTCTCAGATGGCAAGTAATTCAATATATGTTAAATTAATCATGTGCAATTCTTCTCTATATATTTCCATATGTATATGGAAACATGTACATGTCTAGAGAAAGGTTCTTTAATGTTCTATTTTATTTTATCAAGTCAAGTGTGTTTTGTGTTTCTTGCTTTTAATAAACAATAGATAAATGTGGCTGAGTCTTATTTTCTTGTGCTTCTCAGGGACTCATGTAGCCAAGATATGGATTGTTGAAGAGATTTATTTGTAAAAATGCCTGTTCCCTTTTAATACATTTATTCATGGATTGTTATAGGTCAGAACTTGAAACAAGGTACTTAGTGGAATTGAGGAGACATTAGTTAAATCTAGTTTAGCACTGATTTAATCCTACAACAAATTATGGTTTCCTAGTGATATAATGATTGGTTTATATTCAGTGTGGAACATATAAGCAGGGACTCAGAGTTACCAAGAAGAAGCTGGCAGAGGCAGAAAACACAAAAATGGAGCTCAAGCTCTTGGAACCAAGTAGAGAGATAGGTCTCTAAGAAAGCTAACCGGGCCCCAGTCTCGAAGGAGACAAGACTTTGAAAGAGATAATAAAGGATTTAGACTTTAACACCTGGCTGTATTTGTGGTGATTACTGAACTGAAATGAAGGCTGCTTCCAGAGACCCCAAGAAACAGAAACAGAGAACATTACAATGGATGACATTCTCAACTGATATGTTCTTGTATTAGTATTTTAAAAGTACAATCTATATAATAATCCTTCAAATATTTGAAGACAGCTAGCACATTCTGCTAAATCTTCTATTTCCTAGCATAAACATCTTCAATTGATTTTTTTCCCATTTGGCAGAGATTTCACATCTTTGACCATTTTGATTCTTTTCCTTCTGGGCTTACTCTTATTTGTCAATATTTGTGTATATTCACATATGTATACACACGTATATGTATAGTTTCATATATATATAATTATATATGTATATGGTTATATATATATATATAGTTATATAGAGATACTCATATGTATCTAGATAGTTACATGGTTATCTGAAGGAATTTTTTTATTTTGTCACCATGCTGAATTTTCTATGTGGAAACTGATTTCACCAGTGCAGATTAAAAACAACTTGTGATTTAATTTGTATTCTTGCTTGCCAGATCATATGTTCCTTATTAACACATTTTAAGAAGTCTACTAACCATTTTGGGAGGTAATATTGCATTGTAGATAGGGATCCAGCCTTGATGCTAGAAAAACTTGTGTTCAAATTCCATTATATATATATATATATATATTATATATATATATAACATATATGTTATATATATATAATATATATTTATATGTCACATAGCTCTTCAACAATGCTAGAAATCTTTAAATGCTCTAATCAACTCTTTAAAATTTCATTTCAATTAATTTTCTTATAAATATTGGTAAAGGAAAATTGTCCACTTTTTGATGAAATCACATGTATTTTCTATCCCTTCCTGATATTAATCCTTTTAAAAATGTTTTATCAAGGAATAAATACATTATTATCCAATCAGGCCAGAAACATTGAATTTGCAGTCACATGACTAAGGCAAATATTGAGTTCAAAGCGTACTAGTTATATAATTTATCAACTGTTTAATTTTGGAGAATTTATTTTTTCTGGACCTTAGTTTCATATTTTGGGTTAAATGATTTCTCAGGTTTATTCCTGTTTTAACTCTGCTTTCTATGACTTCCTTCATCCCTATTCTTTTTTTCGCTTGATATTTGACATCTATGAATATAGTCTGAGCCAAGCCCACAGTGTTGAATCATCTTGATACAAACATCAAATCATTTCTCCACATCAGTTCTGCTCTTTTCATTCCTAATTTTGCTTATACATAATAGAAAGAATCATCTTTCAGCATGATTCTTTTCAATCTCTGGCCCATCAATTAAAATAAAGTAGTAATGAAGATTAGACCACTGGCTAATGTTTGTATGGATAAACGGTTTTCATTCTGCCTCCTAAAACTATACCAGGGATGTCCTGGTAAATGTTTAATAACCTGGCTTTCTGTGTGTGTGTGTGTGTGTGGGGGGGGATTTATAAAAAATAATTTTAAGTTTATTTTGCATTGACATTTTCTTTACTTTCTTAAAGGTAGACAATAAAAATAATAAACCATACCCTAATTTGTATTTTTTTGCTGATTTCTGAAGAATAATTCTCATACTGAAAATTTAACAATGGGCTCTTTCAGGATAGTTTAAGTTGGCTCCAGTATTCCTCTAACCATATTGCATTCATAGCTCCATGTAGCCATTCTTTAAAGCTTATCATTGGAAACAAGGGAAGAGATTATAGTAGTGTTTTGAAAAGTGTCCATAGACTTAAGAATTAAGAATGACCTAAGTTCAAATACAGCTTTTGATAAATACAAGATATAAGATTTGGAGAAAGATGCTCAAACATTCCAAGTCTATGTTTGTCTCTAAAATGAGGGATGGGGGGGAGAATTTGCAAATTTATCTAATATGGATATTGGGATGATTAAGGAAATTCCTCTGTCTAAAATGAGTTGCAAAGACAGTTTTTTGTTTTTGTTTTTTTAATAATATCAAGAGAATATAAGCTATAGGAGATGTAGTGAACATTCCATTTTTTGACTTTTTATTTATAACACCTAACAGTGATTTGCATAAAGTTGGATTAAATATGTGTCCTTGTTGTTATTGTTGTCCCTCCAGCAGGGTTAGGAGGTCTAAATTTCTTAGAAGTAGGTACACTGAAAATTTTACAGATTGTAAATGAAGGGTTCTGAATATCAAATCTATTTGAGATTGTGGCTATCGGTGGACAGTTTCAAAGATCACATATATAAAATTCATCTCAAAAAGCTTCAAATCAAACTCTATTTCATTGGGCTCAAAATAGATGAGCATTCTTGATAACAAACTCTAGAGTCCCTTTCATTATATCTTCTAACATTTCTTGATGAATTACTCTTTTGTTCCATTTTGGTTGACTATCTCTAGACTTGCAAGTCAAATCCATTTGTCACCATTCACATAGTCTGTCTGCTCTTATATTTTCTTTATGTCTTTCCTCTCTTTTACATTACCTTTCTCCTTAAGCACACTGCTTATATTTTATCTATTCCATTGAAAGATTCCAAAACTAGATCAGCAGGTTCTTAGTTCTAATTGATTATGAATGTATTTGGTGTCTTTCAAAAGCAATCTATCTTTTCTCTAGTTTGTCCTGTTCATCCTTCACTTTTCTTTCTCAAGTTGTAAATGTCTCAGGGTTAGAGTTTGGTTTGTGCCAGTTTTTTTTTTGTTTGTTTGTTTTGTTTTTTCAAACAGCTAACTACTTTATACACCAATATGCCGAATATTTGTTGAATGGAATTAGAATTCTTTAGTATCTCTTTGACCTGACATTTATTCACAATCATTTCTAAAAAGCATTTGTTCCTGTTAACATCCTGCTACTTCATGATTCAGATGAAATACTTCCTTATGCATAAAACGGCCCCTCAACTACCCACCTGCAAATAATTTCTCCATTACATAATACTCATATTCTATTCTGTATAATATTTTACTGTGTGTATCTTATGCTTCTACTATGCTATTCTATCTATGCTACTATTGTGGAAGCAAGAGTAAAAATATAAATAAATGAGAATCACTTCTTTTTGATTGGTTGCCTTGGGACTTTTCTCATTTTTTTTTTTTTTGTCTACCTATTCTAGTGATAGCTACAAAAACATCATTTCTACTACAACGTATGGCTATGACAAACTCCAAAGAAAAGATGACAAACCACATAGAGAGGAACACAGGAAACACATATTAAGAATTTTAAGAATTTGGAATATTGCATATTGAATTAATTTTATAATTCTCTACATCAAGATAATGCTAAAAATCCCTTTGTGGACTTGCCATATTTTTATGCCATTTTTGTTTAATAGGGTCAAAATAATAAATAATCTCCCAGTATTAGTAATTCTAAAATAATCTCACCAAATTTCAAATGATCTGGTGGATATAGAAAGAACAATTATTACTGAGCCAACTGCATATATAAAAGATTAAATGATATATGCTGTGTAGTTTTCCATAATAAAACAGGACCCTACTTTCCTCACTTTGAGAAATTAAAAAAAAAAAAAAAATGATTAGACTACTTTCCAAAACACAGGTAGTGTTTCATCCAAATATGAATTTCTCCTTTTGATTCTAAATCTACAATCTGCCTTTTAAAAGTTAATAAAATATTTTAAATTATAAATATCTTTAAAACACATTTACCTCTAAAAATCCTTTTTCAGCTCTTGGATAACAAAAACATTTTTAAATGTTGACTTGATAGCATTTATTTTTTTTTCTGTGATTTAATTGCATCCTGAAAAAAATGTTTAGTCAAAAATCATATTTTCTCTATAAAGTATATTCACCAGAAACTTAGGAAGCAAATCTATCCAAATGAATAGAATATTTGGCCAAAACATCATTGCCCCTGTAAAGGGCTGAAAACTGAGCATATGCACTTGGACAACCAAGCACTTAAGGCTAATTACTTATTGGACAATACTCTATTAGCATATGCTTGGAAAATGGCCAGTCCCACTATTTGGTACTGGCTTGATTTGTTGGTGTAGATAGAGAATTGTAAGAGGGGATTAGAGGGTGGAGTAAGATAAGAGAGAGTTACTTTTTGGTGGTGGAGAGGGAGAAAGAAGGTGTGGAGATTCCTGTGTCCATTCCCCTGACTGCTACATCAAAAGACTAAGAAAAAAAAAAAATCAAAGACTTTTGCTTATGCTGACTCCAACTGATCCTAAGGTATCCAGGGTCCTAACTCAGTCTTCACAGCCCCCACTATCTTTTTAGCCCAATCCAATTGACATTTACCTTCTTTCTATAGGAAGTCTTTGATTTTGTATCTGTTATGGATTGATTTCAGGCTATCTAGATTATATGTCCAGTACAGGCTGTTTAGATGCTTCTGTGGCCTTATCATCTCCTGGTTGTGGACCTCATCTGGACCTCACAAGTTGTCCTGAAATGGATAGCAGTCTCTGCTTATTTACAGGATCAGGGTGTTTTACCCTTGCCCCTATACCTACTGCAGCTCATTTCTATTACACTCTTGCACATTACTCCAGGATTCTTTTCCACCTAGTCCTGGACAACATTAAGAAGTTTGATCAGTTTGCTTTGGTTTTCTTTATTCTTTTTCTTTTGGTGCATTTTTTAAAATACAATTGGGATGTTTGTGAGGGATCTAGGTTTCTCTCCTCCTAACAAATTATCATCCCATAATCCCCCTCATATGCTTATTATTTAAAATAAACAAAAATGCATATGAATCAGCATTTAATAAAGTATTATACATTATTTGAAGGATATGGATAACAAGGGTAAATGTGAATTTGATTTGCATGATGATTATATTAGGATGTGAAATTTTAAAAAATTAAACACAATTTCCTTAATAATAAAGTGAATTTGAGTTGAAAAATCAATAAAGAATGAAAGTTCTATGTGATTAGAAAAAGAAAGGTTTTAGAAACAAGGATAAAGTTGAATGTTTTCTCCAAATGTCATAATTTTTAAAAAAAACCCTCAGTAGTAAATCTTTTTTGAGTTTTGACCTAGTACAATCCCATGGGCTACAATCCCAGGGTCTTTCTCCTGGTCATATAGAAAAGAACATTTTGTAGTTCCCTCCCCGCCCCCCAACATCTAAGTAATAAATAACTATTTTTAAAGTCAGAATTAATTGGGTCTCTTTATCAATTGTGTGTGCATGTGTGTGTGTGTGTGTGTGTATGTGCAGAGACAGAAAGCTCTCTATTTACCATATATAGGAGGATTAAAAAGGGAAAGAATTCCTAAAATACAGTTTGTTAAATTTTTTTAAAAGAAGGAATTTTCATATTGCATTGGGAAGTTCCAATAAAATCTGCCCATTTACCTCTACATTCTATAGTACTATATAGTATATAGTAGTATATAGTACCATATTTTCATAGTACTATATAGAATAATGAACTATGAGGCCCAGCAAGTTACAGGGTCATCACAGAAAGATTAAATTACAATTTAAAGCCTTTCCTTGAAACCCGTTATTAATTACTCTCTCTTGAAATTAGAGTATTATTTTATTTTATTTTTTGTATTCACTTATCTTTATACAGATTCTGTCCTTCACACTCACCCTAGCACCATAAAAGCTCCTTGAGGGCATGCATATTTCTTCTTGTATTTATATCATTAGTCCTAGAATAGGTCCTTATAATAGACTTTTGTTAAATGTTAGTTGAATGAAAATGAATTGAAATATATTAATGTAGATCAGGTTGTGAATAAAATAATTTTTCATTAATACTTAACTGGAAATGAAATTCAAATTAACTACATAATATACTGGCAAGAACATTTTGTTATAGATTATAGAGTTTTAATTTGATATTTTCATGAAATCATTGTTAATGCAAATATGGCAATACCTAGAAGGTTATCAGAAATAGTTGGTAAATGAATATCTAAAGAAATGCTGAAGATGTCTCAAAGACTAAAATGTAAGGAAAATAGAAAGAAATTCTCTATAATACTTAACCATTTTAAAGAAATTAATATATATCTTGCAATCTCTAAAACCCACAGGGAAAAATTGAATCACAGAAGTGAACAAAGAATTGGAACGCTACAAAGAGTACTGTGTAACATTACTTGTAATTACCAACTCCCCAAATCTATCTACCTATTTTTAAATGACCAAAGGAAGGAAAAGTTCAATAGGGATGGATTATTTAAGCTTAAATTATGCTTTTGGTGCTACCTCGATGAATTCCAGATTTAATTAGACATTTTACTTCTTAGTGGATATAGATAGTACAGAGATAGGAAGATAAAAGAACAATAAAGACACTAGTCAAGTAAAAAAATAAAACAAGTTTTTTTTCTTAAAACAACTCTTTAGAAATGAAGCATGATATATTACATGCTTTAATAAGATTTGATCTTTTAAAAAAGGTATCTGGTGAATTTCCAAAGAGTTAAAGTAACTTTAAAAAAGAAAATCTACCTTTAAAATGTTTAAAATCCTTTAAATCAATTATATTTGATCTTTCATGGAGATTGTATGTTGAATGAGTAAGTGGTTGGACTAGCGATTAGATTAATGTATAAGGAGATATCAAAACATTTAAGAAAATGATATTTATGAAAATATTAGGGTGGGTTAGGGTTAAATATTCCATTTAATGAGAAAATTGGGATGCATAAAGTTTTAATTTCTTCCAATATTTGGTTTAAATAATTCTGCATTTATAGTATTTCTAATATACATACATATATATATATATATATATATATATATATATATACACACATCATTAAAAAGGAAAATAATGCCCCAAAATAAAATAAACCTATTATATTTAAAGAAAATTTATATGGGTATATGAGATATCAAATGGTATTTTGTAGCATTTTACATATATTTTAAAAATTCATGTATCAAGTATATGAGACTTAGAAAAATAACCCAAAGCTTCTTGTGAATTTTGGAATGGATGAAGAGAAGACTCTAAATGTCATGAAGGATTTTCTTTTGTAAGATAGTTAACATTCCTTTCTGTAATATTCTTCTCTGAAATGTATTGTTCTCTTGTTGGGGTTTCTTTGGGGTCTCTGTAGGCAGCCTTCCTTTCAGTTCAGTAATCACAAATGCAGCCAGGGATTAAAGTCCAAATCCTTTATTGTTTCTTTCCAAGTCTTATCTCCTTTCCTAGGGCCAGGTTAGCTTTCTTAGAGGCCTATCTCTCTCCTTGGGAGTTTAAGCTCTTGCCTTTGTCTTTTCTGCTTCTGCCAGCTTCTTGAGGTCCTCCTGAATGTGTCTTGGTTTCTATGGGGGAGGCAGGAGGACTGCCACCACTTCTCTCTGGTCTTCCCTAGTTCTGCCCTACTGCCTTTTCTGGCTTCTGAATCTCCCCAACTGAATCCTGATTGAGGCTCCAAGCTTATATATGCTCTCATAAAGGTGTGAATCTTGTAGAACTATATAGTAAGTACTAAGTACCTGTACTGAACTAGAGAACTGTTAAGTATCATGCTAAATAGCCATTGCCTCTATCAATTCCACTGACTTGGCACCTTGTTTCAAGTTCTGACCCACAATACCTTTCCTGCCCCTCTCCCCTAGTAGTTTTGCTCTTTTACAAATTGATAGAAACTGAGTCAGTAAAGTTTCTAAGAGAGGCAGGAAAGAGGTAATAATTTAGAGGGGCAAGATAAGAGAAGTGAGGAAAAAATTGATGTGACAATTTAGAAAGAAGACATGACATCGGGAAATTTTTAGGATGAGACAATGGGATTAAAAATCTTTAACAATAGACTTGATACAACCTGGATCTAATTAACCAAGCCATTTACTACAAATTCTAATATCAATGAAAAGGGGAAAAAAGATTAATATCTCCCTCAGATCTGAAAACAAGTTCCAATGGTTCCCTATTGAAAGACAATACAAAATCGTTGGTTTGACATTTACAATCCTTCACAATCTGCCTCCAACTTCCTTTTCCTCCCTTATATAACATTACATAACATCCCATCTTAAAATGATCAGGAACAGTGAATGATCTTGTTTTAATACTCCCTCTTCTCTCTTCTCATCTTACTTTTCAAGTTGTTACTCATTTTAGTTGTTACTAAAATATCTTGTTGATACTGAGTGACTCCTCACCATAACTTAGTACTTTTTTAATTGCCTTCTATTAAAACTCACTTCCCTAAAACTTTTTTGTGTGCCTCCTATGTTTGAGGCTTTGAAGATACAGATGTGAAAACTGACGCTCCTTTGTTTATGATCCCTTTATAAATTTATAAACAAGTACAGCAGGAGAGATATACATACAAACAAAAATTAGAGTAGAATATGCACTGTAAGGAATAATCAACCACTTGCAGGCAATGTCACATAACCTTCATTTCCAGTTCTAAACATATCTTTGCTGTCCTTCACACAGAATCTCATCTCTGTCTTTTAAGCCTTTGTACTTTGTTCCCCCTTGACTACAATATTCTGCACCCCATTGTCATTCTAGGGTGACTCCTCTCAATTTATGACTCCTCTCAAGGGCTACTTTTTACACAAGGTGTTTCCTAACTCCCTAGTTTTTAAAGATTCTCCCATGCCGGAAATGATTTTTGTTTTTATTTTGCATATTTTATATTTACTTCCTGTACATGTTGCCTCCCTCCTCCTTTACTAGAACGTAAGTTCCCTGAGGACAGTAGATGTTTTCATTTTGGTCTTTGTATCTTCAGCAGCTTGCCCCAAAGTTGAAACATAATAATTGTCTAATTGTCTAAGTATTATTTGTTAAATTGAATGTTATTGCTACATATATATATATATAAACTCAATGAGCACTAGGATGGCAGTATGATCTGGTAAATAAAAATCCAACTCTAGAATTGAAATGGCCTTGTTTATTCAATCTATCAGCAAGAAATGATTGAGAAGCTATTATTTGTCAACCACTGCGCTGCATGTTATGTATACAAGTATAAACAATGAGGAAAAAAACTGCAAGAATATTACAATCTAATGCAGAAGATACACACAAATACATAGAGCATATCTATAAAAATGAACAAATACAAATACAAAATTGTTAAATACAAGGTAGTTTAGGAGGGAGGCCATTAGCAATTGGGGAAGATGTCAGAAAGGGTTTGACACTAAAGTCCTGTTTGATTTGTCTTCAAGACAGGAATCCTAGAAGGTGTAGATAAAAACAAATTCATTGCAGGCATGTGGGGTATATATTGCTAAAGGCAAGGAGATGAAAGATAGAGTTTCATATATGAGGAATAGGAAGAAGGCTAATTTAGTCAAGTGGTGATATGATCTGAGGTCAATTTACATAAACCACTTGTTTGGTGGCAATTTTAAAGACCCCCAAACTGTATCTCTCAATATACTCAGATATCTTTATATAACCATAAGCCACAGGAAAAAAAAATTATTGATATACATGCTTTCCTCTCCAATAAGGGTAAAATATTTTATCTCAAAGTCTGCTTTACAATGTTTCAATTACTCCCACCTTGATAAGTTACTTTTTTATTTGATATCCATTTTTTGAGGTCATTCAACTTATCACTTGAAGTACCAAATAGCAAGTGAGTTCTGGAATGAGATCTAGCAAGTGAAAATGAGCATTAATATCAGTATGAGTCTAATGAAGCAAGGACTGCTAAGATGAAAGGGGTATAAGCCATAGCATCCATCCTCTTTGGTCAATTTATAAAGATTCAAAGTAAAATGAGCTTCATTTGTACCTGTGTTCAACTTTGAGGATCTATACAACAGATGACTAAAGAATACATATTAGATAAGAGTAAATCTGTAACAAACTCTTTGGTGATTTTATTTCTATTAAGCAGCTTCTTAAAAGATAGTTGGTATAGTTCAAGAGAAATACTTTTCACTTCCCAAATGAAAGAAAGCTATTTGAATATATTCAAAATGCTGCCACACTCATAAATATCCAAACACACATATATAGATACTCACAAGATACTGAATCTTTCCAGCCCAAGTTTCAGGAAACATCCATTTACTTAAGGGCTTTATTAAATAGGAAAAATAGAAAATTTTATATAATTTTAATAGAAAAAGACATGTCAAAGGAAAATAAAAATATAAACATTTTTTTCACTATTAATAGAAAATGAAAATGGATTGAGCTATGGAAAGATTTAGGTGATGAAAAAAATTGTGAAATCAAGACATTTGTATTCTGTAGTACATATGAATATATTGGGGCTAAATGACTTGCTCAGAGTCACACAGCTAGTAAGTATTAAGTGTCTGAGGCCATATTTGAACTCAAGTCCTCCTGAATCCAGGGCCAGTGCTCTATCCATTTTGCCATCTAGCTGCCCCCAAACATATATTTTTGCAAAACAATTTTTCAATAAATAGAACAGTTACTCTGGAAGACTTACTCATTCATATAAGGACATCTCTTCTTCAACCATTCCTATCAGTTATAAACAAATTGAAGAAGACATGAACAACTTAGTCATTCATATGGAATGTAATTTGTTCCTTCAGTGTAGGAACTCTATCAGTTTTAGTTTTGAATGTCCAGGAACTAACATATAATAATAATAACAAATGCCTGGTTAATAACCAGGTTAATAATAATAATAACAAAATTTTGGTATATGTGATTCATTTGCAAAAATCTTTATTTGGTATATTTATACTCATCTTTCTTCCTAATCCCCCCTTCAAAAGAGAGATGAAATAAGGGAGTAAAAGAGAGAGAAGAAGGAAAATTAAGAGAGAGGGGAAGAGAATGAAAGACAGAGATACACACCCAGAATTCTGTATGTCAGAACCATTCTATAAATGTTTATGATCAATAAAAGATCAAGAGATCTCAAAGCAAATATCCAAAAGAATAATGAGATAGAAGAGTAATAAGAGATAGACCACACTCTCTCCACTAATTTAATTTCTATAAAGTAACTTTTACTTTACAAATTGGTAATAGAGAAGTAAACTTCAGAAATATAAATAGTAAAAATGGACTACACCCACAATGACTGTTCACCACATTATTATAAAACTCCAGAGTGCAGGAAAAAGGAAACTGAGTTATAACTATTGGCAAACTAAAGAGATATGTATTTGGGGAGTCAAAGAGAGCCACATTTCATGTAGACTTATTAGCTGTGATATGTATATTTTTGTGGACATCACTGTATAAAATGAGGAAAAATTGGGGGCATGTAAAAATAAATCTCCATGATAAATAGAGCATAATGTTCTATTACTAAAGAGGCATCTGGGTGATGTAGTAGATAAAGCTCTAAGTCTGAAGTCAGGAAGATCTATGTTCAGGCAGTGTGATCCTGAGCAAATAGTTCTTTAACTTCTCCCTCAGTTTATTCAACTGTAAAATAGGACTAATATCAGCATCTACTTCCCAAGGTGGTTGTGTGGATTAAGAGGGATAACATTATTAAAAGCACTTGGCACAGTGTCTGACACACAGTAAATATTTTATAACTGCCTTTCCCCACTTCCTTTCTTTTATCTCAAATGAGGAAAGAAGTGGTCACCTTTCTCATTGTGACAGAGTTTGCTTTGATGCTGATCTCACTCTTCAAGCCTTATGAACTTTACCCTATTCATCTTAAGATGTTGGCCTAGTGAAATTGGTACTAGACTCAGTTAGGAGTTGGTAAAGGAAAAAGGCAGATAATTTTGAACTTGAAAAAAATTAAATGAATGTTAAAATTGTCTTTATATGTAATTGGAAATATATAAAATAATATATATTTTTTAAAAACCTAAATATGTAGACCTGAATAGGTCACCTCAACACTCTAGACTTTGGTTTCATCTATAATGTGTGGTAGTAGGTCCTGATTTTTTTCAGCACCTTCCTTTCAAATATTCCAATCTAGAATTTGATTTCCATAAATAGAAAAATTATGGATAGTCAAATATATGTTAACCTTTCCCTTTCACTGAACATTTCAAATTACATATTACTTGCATTACCCTAGCTACTATTTCCTATATGACTTTCAATAAATCAATTAGCCTCTTTCAACAACTTTTGAAAAATTGATTACCCTCTTTAGAGCTCAATATACCTTTACTAAATCTAATATAAGACTCCTCATTGCTTGTTTCCTGATTTACCCAGAGGGTAGAAATGATCACTTTCATTTATTTCCTTTTTACTTAGAACTAAGAACATGTTGAATAGATCAATGAATGTTCAGCATATAGAGGTTTGTATGAATTTGAGAGTTTGTGCTCTCTATCTGCAGAATTCAAATAAAACAATTGCCCAAAGACACACATAATGATCTGCATACCTCTTAGCTTTAAGCCAAATTTTGCCCTCTCTGATTCTAATTAATATTTTAAGAAATGAAAAATGTTGAAATAACTATTTCTTTCAAAACCTTCTTTTCCTATAATCTAATCCTAAACATCTTGCGGAATTTTGCAGATAGGGAAGATTCATACACATTTTTCATGTTTTAGAAATATTGAGCAGAATTATTGGTCTGAATTGAACCTCTTCTATCGATAAAATTGCTACAGTTTTAAAGAGTCAAGTTACTCTGATACAATAGCATGTTATAAAGCTTTCATACTGATGTGAATGATGCTGCTCTAGTCTTTTTACTGTTTCTTCTCATCATATCAAAGGCATCCTGAGTGTGAGAGCTGGACAAGCGCAAGCTTAAAGTTAATGAGAACCAAAAGCAAATATAATACTTGTTTAATGCTTATGTAATTCAAAGACTCCTGCTTCAGAAATCTAGATTCACAACAAAGCTTCACAGAGAAGTGATTGTCCAGACAAACATTTAAGTGCCTATTACATGAAAGAAAAATAAATTAGTACCTGTCTTCAAGTAGTCTCTATTGTACACCTCAAATAAGATACACATGTGTATATGTATGTATATATGCACATCTATTCTAAATATACATGTGTGTATACATATGCACATCTATGCATATGTGTATATTTTAAACATACATACATGTGTACATATATGAATAAATATCTATATCTATCTAACCATCTCTCTACCTAGAGCAAATGCAATCTATGTAATATCAGAAGGAAGAGAACAAATACCAAGGTGGTTCTTGTTAGGTCCAACTAAAGAAGGGAGCACCTGAGCCAGTCTATAAGAAAATTAGGAATTTGCAAGGAAGAAAGATATAAAGTTCAAGATGATAAAAGTTTAAGCACTCATTTTGTGGTAGGTACTAGAGGAGGTACATTTTTAAATTATTAAGTTTAATAATATTTGGCAACATATTTACTTTTAAGACTGAGAAAGAAAAAGCCTTCTTTGACTGATTTTGTCACTAATGGTTTTTTGAGGGAAAATATGAGGTTTAATAATAATCTTAAATCCCGCATGTCTCATTGAATCCTATAGATGTGAACAAAAACTAAATATGACTTTTTGTTAAGTCCTGCTTCCAATTTCCTAATAATGAAATATGAATTTAGGAAAAACTGTGCAGCTTTTAATTATTGTAAATATTCTTAGTGAATGTAGAAAGGGAATGATTTTTTTTAAAGTAAACATCTTAAGCCTTTGTCAATAAAGCTTAGTCCACTAAATGAAACAGGCCAGAGTTACCATTTCCATACTTCTTTTCTTATACAAGTTTACAAGTTTGTAGTTTACTATATACTATATATAGAAACATATAAATAGTATAGATAGATAGATATAAATAGTGTATCTATCTATCTATCTATATAGTATAAATTCTTCTATATAATAGAACTTTTTCAAGAGCTACAGCCCAGAATGTCAACCTAATCATAAATATTTCCAAACATTGAAAGGTTGGGTCTTCCATGACAAACTATTCATGGGTTTACTCATAAAACGTTTCAAGCATTAATTGTTCTGGCTAAATTATTGAGGACCCAGGTCATCTTTATGTCATGATGATTGATTCATGGGGTTAGGATTTTTTGGGAGTTGAATTTCATGACTGTGGCTCATTTACATAGTCAAATATTCATAACATTATGGTAGAAGTAGAGATCAAATAAAGAACTCACAATCCTTAAGTCCAATCCCATCATTATATAGATGTGGAAATGGAAACTATTGAAGGACACAATAAAAGATCTGAACTTTTATCGCCTGGCTGTGAATTGTTCAAGGTCATACAAATTCAAATAAAGGTTCACTAATTTTTAAAGTCATCAACTGGTCATTTTAATATATGAATCAATTTGATAATCCAAAAATTAATTAATTAATTTTAATTTTTAGCAATATTTTATCTTTATTAACCATTGCTTTATGAATCATATCAGGAGAAAAAATCAGAGCAAAAAGGAAAAACCAGAAATTATGAAATGTCTTCATATACACTCAATCTCCATAATTATTTTTTCAAGATGAAGATGACATTTTCTGTCCAAAGTGTATTGGGATTGCTTTGGATCACTGAACCGCAGAGAAAAAGCAAGTATTTCATAGTTGATTATCCCACATTCTTGCTGTTATTGTGTACAAAGTATTCCTGGTTATGCTTGTTTTACTCAGCATTGGCTTGTGTAAATCTTTCCAGACCCTTCTAAATTCAGCTTGTTCATCATTTTTTATAAAACAATAATATTCCATTACCTTCTTATACCAATACTTGTTCAACCATTCCCCAACTGACGGACATCTATTTGTTTTCCCAGTCTTTGCTACCACAAAAGTGTTATTACAAACATTTTTGCACATGTGGGTCGTTTAACCCCCTTTATGATTTCCTTGGAATATAGACCCAGTAGTGGCACTGTTGGATCAAAGGGTATTCACAGCTTGATAGCCCTTTGGGCATAGTTGCAGATTGCTGTTCAGAATGGTTAGATCATTTCACAACTCCACCAACAATGCATTAATGTCTCAGTTTTCCCACATGCCCTTAAACATTTATTATTATTTTTCCCAACAGGCAAATCTTAACTAATCTGAGAGGTGTAAGATGGTACCTCAGAATTATTTTAATTTGTATTTCTTTAATCAATAGGGATTTGGAGCATTTTTTCATATGACTATAGATATTTTTAATTTCGTCTTCAGAAAACTGTCTGTTCATATCCTTAGACCAGATAATTTAATTTATTACATAAAAATTTTATTTCTTTAATGAATAAATGGAATAGTTATTTCTAGAAAATAAGATCTAAGAATGTAGAACCTATTTATCTGTAGTTTACCACAGAGACAAAAACGCATTTAGGGAACAAAGAGAATGACAATTTTCAAGGGGAAAAAGAGGGGAAAAAAATCTTTGCTTCTTTGGATTGATTTATAGATGATGGCACGTGCCTGTCACCTTTTGCATCTGCTATTACCTCTTATGATCTGGTATTTCTGATGACCAGAAAAATGCTCTACAATACTTCCATAAGTATAAATAGGTTCATGATTTAGACATGATATTATAAGCAAATTAGGAGAACAAGAGATAGTCTACCTCTCAGCTCTATAAAGAAGGGAGGAATTTATGGTCAAAGAACAACTAGAGACCACTGTGAAATGCATAATGGATAATTTTGTTATTTTAAAATAAAAAAGTTTTTGTTTTTTTTTTTGTTTTTTTACAAACAAAACTAATGCAGCTAAGATAAGAAAAGAAGCAGAAAGTTGGGAAATTTTTACATCTAGTGTTTCTGATATAGACCTTATTTTTAAAATGCATGGCAAATTGACTCACATTTACAAGAACAGAAACCATCCCACAACTGATAAATGGAAAAAGGATAGGAATAGACCATTTTCAGATGAAGACATTAAGGTCATTTCTATCCATATGAAAAAAAAAAAATGTTCTAAATCACCATTGATTAGAGAATTGCAAATTACAACGACTCTGAAGTATTACTTCACATCTCTCAGATTGGCTAAAATGACAGAAAATGATAATAATGAATGTTGGAAAGGGTGTGGGAAAACTGGGACACTAATGTTTTTTTGGTGGAGTTATGAAATGATCCAACCATTCTGGAGAGTAATTTGGAACTGTGTCCAAAAGGCTATAAGACTATGCATACTCTTTAATCTATCACTATCTCTACTGGGTCTATATCCCAAAGAGATCATGAAAAAGAGCAAAGAACACACATATGCAAAAAGGTAGCAGCCTTTTTTGTAATGGCAAGGAATTTAAAATTGAGTTGATGGCCTTTAGAGAATGACTGAATAAGTTATGGTCTATGGATATAGTAGAATATTGTTGTTCTATAAGAAATGATGCACAGGCTGATTTCAGGAAAGCCTGGGAAGACTTGCATGAACTGATGCTAAGTGAATTGAGCAGAACCAAGAGAACATTGTACACAGTAATAAGATTATGTGATTGAGCAGTACCAAGAGAACGTTGTGTGCAGCAACAAGATTATGTGATGATCAACTGTGTTGTACTTGACTCTTTTATAAAAAATGACTCAAGACAATCCCAATAGACCTGTGATGGAAATTGCCAACTATATCCAAAGAGAGAAAACTATGGAAACTGAAAGTGGATCAAAACATATTATTTTCACTTTTATTGTTGATGCTGTTGTTTGTTTGTTTTTCCTTTCTCATTTTTTTCTACTTTTGATATGATTTGTCTTGTGCATTATGACAAATATGGAAATATGTTTAGAAGAATTATGCATGTTTAATATATATCAGATTGCTTGCCATCTAGTGGAGGGGAAGAAAAAATTTGGAAGCCAAAGTTTTGCAAAGGTGCATGTTGAAAACTATCTTTGCATGTATTTAAAAAAATAAAAAGCTATTGTTAAAAAAGAAAAAAATAATTCCATGAATATTTTCAATGCTCTGAGTTTTTATATTTACTCAAAGTTCTGAGCAAAAGGAACCCCAGGTTGAAAAACAAAGAAGGAACCAATTTTGCAGAAGGAAAAATAAAGTCTAAGTCAATATTGTAGAATCCACGAAGAAACCATATGCTAACTTAATAGCATCAAATAGATTTGCCATGTTATGCAATTGCAATGTCATTTTAACATTTGATTAAAGATTGAAAATAAACTGAAAATATCAGCTGCAACTGTTTAATTCCCTATAAGGAACAACCTGATGACAAACTAAAGCATCACTGCTAGTATAGAAAGCTGAGGTGAGGCAAATCAAATGAGTTGTGAAAATTTCAAATAATTGTGATCCAGCTTAATCCAAAAAGGAATAATTATCATATTTTGGCATTATTTTAAGGATAGCAAGATATTTTCTCATTTAATAAAAATGCAAAAAAAATATACCAGTGCATGCATACTTTTGCATACTTTTGACCTCTCTTTAAAGTTTGTCTTGTAGAATGCTATGTTATTCTTTTTAAAGAAACATTTTCATTTCTAGTCTTCTCTAATTATCTCATATCCAATTAACCTTAATTCCTCATCATTCCACAATACATAACTTTGGCTCTGGTAAAGATGACCTCTTTCTTGCCACACAGGTTTGTGATCCTTTCTAGTTCTAAATCAACATTTTTTTTAACTAGTTAGAAAACATGAAGAGTAATATTCTTTAGCTTGTCACAGATTCACCTAGACAGTAATGCATTTTCCCTGAAGAACAGCTATAAAGTCTAAATCAAGAGAACTCATGGGCTTCTGTTAACACTAAGAGCATCTGTGTATGATAATAGCATGGAAATCAGGCACCAGAAGAGAGGCCATTTTATCAGCAGAATATAGTATAGCTGACCTTACCTATGGAGTAAATAGTCATACCTGTATAAGAGACTCAGGGAATCATAATATACACTGATATGAATAGATTTTTAGAAGATAATGAGCAGCCCAATCTAGTTTTATGACTACATTAGACGTGGGTGATAAAGCAGGTTGATGTGATCTTTCATATAAAATTATCAGCACTGAGAAATACTTGGGATCAGGGTATTGAAAGTTGGGTGGGACCTGAAAAGTCATTTATAATCCTACACAAATCCCATCATTTTCTAGTGGAGAAAATAATTACAAAGGATGGTGAAATCTCTGATATACAGTCATAAGGAAACTAAGCGGCAGGTCTAGTATTTGAACTCAGCTTTCTTTAATGCTGATTCTTTTGCTTCATCTATATCGCCTTATTGTCAGGACGTGGATGGATTTGAAATTATTATGATTTCTTTTGTAATTTTATTTTTTTCCACCTAATTTCCTAGTGAAACATTGAAGTCAATAAACCTGTAAGTGAGAAGTTGCTGGCATCCCATTGTTTTATATAACTGGAAGGTCTTATACAGATTTCCTAATTGAATTTAACCAATAGAAGCCTTCTAAGATGTGGCCCCATATTACAGGAACTTCCAAAGCTAAGAGTGACTACATTAAAAAAGGAAAATATTGCAAATTTTCAAAGCACCAAAATTATAATCTATCCTTTAAATGAAGCTCTTGAGGCAGATGGTTTTCTCTTTAGTGGGTCATTATAATAATCACTTTGCTGGAGAGAAGAAAATTAAATGGAGTTAAAGTGATAAAAATAGTTCAATATATTCTGTATAATGTCTTAAATTTTGCAAATGACTTTACACATTATTTCATTTGGTTCTTTCAACAATTTTATAAATTAAGTATTATGACTATTCTCATTTAATAAATGAAGAAACTGAGGTTGAAAGAGACTAAGAGACTTGTCCAGAGTGACACAGCTAGTAAGTATTTGAGGCAGGGTTCCCTGGCCAAAATTTCCTTATGTAATGTCTTCCTCAAGTAGAATTTCAGCTTCTCAAGGGAAGATATATCTCTTGCTTAAATGTGTATTTAGATTAGTGCTTGGAAGAAAGTCCTAATTTTTTTCATGCTTTTTTCTTCCTCCTTACTTTACTCTCCTCCCTTCTTCTTTCTATAAACCATTAATGGCACTTCATGTCTTTCTCTGATTTAGAGAGATAATCACCTCAAATTAATTTAATCAAGATTATATGAGTATGTTTAGTTAATGACAATATTTCTCATTATCAAACATCACCAAAGATAGTGATCCTGTACAGATTCCTAAAAAGACTAAGTATCTGCATTAAAACACTTGTTTAACAAATCCAACTGGATTCTCTAGCTATGGCAAGCCATTCTGTTGTCTGTTGCAGAATCCAGCTTACAGAACATATCCAATTGTGGCTTTCCTGCTGTGAAGAGCTGAATGCTGCTTTAATTTCCCAGCTGGGAGCTGGTATTTCATCATGAACTAGGCATATTAAATTGTTGTGTAAATGGAAAGGCCACAATGTGGGCCATATGGCTGTTTTGCTCTGCTGAAGAAGAGAAGCCACCAAATCAAAATGCATGGTCATGTGATTTCACAATCATTTATTAGGTGACTCAGCAAAGAGATTTGTGTTTCCTTCCCTCCTTATTTCTGCCCCACAAAAGGATAAGGGTATCTACAATGGAAAAAATTCAACTCTGTGCTCAGCACTGGATTCTCTGGGTCTCTGTTTCCTGTTCATGAAAATGCCTGACCATTTTCTCTCAGTTATTGATAAACTGGCTTCCAGAAATCATGCATGTACAGAGAGAAATCATTCAGTTTGGTACTCCCTAGGATCATGTGTCATGATCTTCCTACTAGATATTTTCTGCCCTGCCTCCATCTAAATCATACTCTACCTTTTTAATCTTTTCCTCTAATAACTATAATTAAATAAATATTGCTATTATCCCTGTTAAAGTCATATCAATAAACTGTCCTATTTTTGTTTAATGTACTATACCCATGACTTACCAGATGTAAATACTCTTCTCTGGTTACCATTTTCCTATATGAGTTGTTTCTTATTATTAGAATATAAGCTTCTTAAGGTCAGAAATATGTCTTTTTTATATATGTATTTTCAGTAGTTAGCATGCTGCTTAGCATTACTGTATTAAAGTGCTTTTGTATTCATTCCAATCATTTATGTATCTTTTCATTCCTTTATTAATTTATATAAAAAGTAGCAACATATTTTCTTGGTCTCCCTTCCTCTTAAGTCATCCTATCCCATTCTAGAAGAAAGAGTATCAAGTCAGTATTAAAACTAGTAGCTTAGATCAGAAAAAAACAACAACAACAATTAGGTGGTATAGTGGATAGAGCAATCTAGGGAGGGAGCCTGTGGAAACCAAAAGACCCCCAAACCCTGGCATATTAGAATATCATGTTTGGTTTAATGACTTTAGAAGAAATAGTTGAATGAGGATAGATCAAGGATAAACACAATTAGAAAGGGAAAAGAAAGTACAGATAGAGTGGGAATAGAACTAGGGGGAATAGACATTTGATAGCTTTCTATTTTAACTTATCATTCTTGATAATGAGCTGCTAACCTCAGTTATTTCAATTTGCTGATGAAGTATAAGCATTTTTAGCACCCTCTAAATTTCAGCATCCTGTGAATACTCAGTCCTTGTTACAGATTTTCTTACCCATATTTTGATCAGCCAATAACGTTTTCCTGAATGAAGAGCTATAGGTTTGAAGAATGAATGCTATTTTAGTTCTGTTATCTACTTATACTGAGCATCTGAAATGGAGAAGTAAACTAATTCATGCTACTAGGCAATAAAATCATTCTATTGTGAAAAACTGAGGAATTTGTTAAGTGAAAATATTCAACAGAAATCTAGTGTCCAAAACACTTAAGTCAAATATGTCTAAAATTCTATTCCATTCAATAAGTGTATTAAATGTCTAGCTGATGCAAACTAAATAAACAAAAAATAAACAGTGCCTGTACTTAAAAAATAGGTGCAGACAATCCTTCAATCAATATTTGTTAAGCACCTATTATATGCCAGACATTGTTCTAAATATTGGGGATATCTCCTGTCCTCTCCCCAAAAAATCAAAATACAGTCCCTGAATTTGAGGAATTTACAATCCAATGAGATTTAAAGTCAAGTAAGCAGGGAGAATTTTTCTGGTATGGTGAACATTAATAAACATATTTATAAACATAAATTATAGACTGAGTAAGTTTGTCGGGGTAGGACATCAATAGCTGGGGAAATCAGAAAAGATTTCTTGTATAAATTACTTGAATTGAGTTTTGAAGATAATGGGGCATTCTAAGAAGCAAAGACAAAGTAGGGATGAATTCATGGAATGAGACACGTAAAAATGTGAAAATAGCCATCATATAGGAAATAATAAGAATTCTAAACCATAGAATATGAAAAGGAGAATAATGTAAAATATAGCTTAATATGGGGCCAGGTTCTGAAAGATTTTAAAAGCTAAGCAGAGGAGTTTATATTTTTGTAATAGGCAAGCCATTAGGAATACCATAGCCAGCGTCAAACTTTAGGGAAATCACTTTGTGAGCTCTGTAAAGGAAGAATTAGAGGGAAGAGATATTTAGGTTGGATTTTGGAGATTAGTTTGGAACTATGCTCAAAAACTTATCAAACTGTGCATACCCTTTGATCCAGCAGTGTTACTACTGGGATTATATCCCAAAGAGATTATAAAGAAGGGAAAGGGACCTGTATGTGCACGAATGTTTGTGGCAGCCCTTTTTGTAGTGGCTAGAAACTGGAAACTGAATGGATGTCCATCAGTTGGAGAATGGCTGAATAAATTGTGGTATATGAAAATTATGGAATATTACTGTTCTGTAAGAAATGACCAACAGGATGATTTCAGAAAGGCCTGGAGAGACTTACACGAACTGATGCTGAGTGAAATGAGCAGGACCAGGAGATCATTATATACTTCAACAACAATAATAGATGATGACCAGTTCTGATGGATCAGGCCATCCTCAGCAACGAGATCAACCAAATCATTTCTAATGGAGCAGTAATGAACTGAACTAGCTATACCCAGAAAAAGAACTCTGGGAGATGACTAAAAACCATTACATTGAATTCCCAATCCCTATATTTATGCACACATGCATTTTTGATTTCCTTCACAAGCTAATTGTACAATAATTCAGAGTCTGATTCTTTTTGTACAGCAAAATAATGTTTTGGTCATGTATACTTATTGTGTATCTAAGTTATATTTTAATATATTTAACATCTACTGGTCATCCTGCCATTTAGGGGAGGGGGGGGTAAGAGGTGAAAAATTGGAACAAGAGGTTTGGCAATTGTTAATGCTGTAAAGTTACCCATGTATATATCCTGTAAATAAAAGGCTATTAAATAAAAAAAAAAAAGAGAGATATTTAGGTTGGAATAAAAGAGTACACTGGATATCAGCTGGACAAATCTGATTCCATAAAATATAAAGAAGAGGAAAGAAGGGAATTGCTGGAGAGCCTTGCAAATGACAAGGGACCACTACTCTTTGTCTACATTTTCAGTGAAGGATAATGTCAGTCACAGACTTTCCTAGTCAATAGGGGTTTGAGCAAAAGAATGCAGAAAATAGCTAGCTTAAAATTGGCATATGCTCATGTAGCCTTGAGTGCAAAAGCTGACATTTCTCTTTCTTATATAACTTAATCTCTCTATCTCCAAATATTGTCACTTCTATGCTTGAAAAAACAAGACAACATGGCTGTTTATCCCTTTTTGGAGATAACAGTGAATCTTGAATTATTCTCTGTCCTGTTTCTACCTCCATCCTTTACCATTTCTCTGAGTTCTATCATTCCTAACCTTCATTATAAATAATATTTTCTACTCTTGTTTTTTCTCTACCAATGCCATTTCTCCTCTATTCTCAAGAGTGAAGAGGTTTAAGCCAGGACTATGCAGGTAACACAGATGTGCATCATCCTCCATATGTCACCTCTATTTGTGGGTCAGTATACTGTCCTGAAGGAGTTTATTCTCTAATGGGAAGATTTTATTTAAATGGAAACATTTATATAACATGGATATCCTTCTATGTGTGTGTGTATCAGTGTCTGTGTGTGAAAGAGAGAGAGAGGAAGACAGTGAGGGGGAAAAGAGAGAGAGAGAGAGAGAGAGAGAGAGAGAGAGAGAGAGAGAGAGAGAGAGAGAGAAAGAGAAGGAAGAGGGAGAGAAAGAAAAAGATCACATATGCTATTAATTTCCATAGGGATTTTTTTTCTTTATATCAACTGCAATTATTTTGTCTTAAGTTAGATATTTTTATTACACAAAATCTTGATTTATTTGGCTTTAAAACATATAAATACCTCTAAGAGAGACTTTTGGATTAATATCTAGATTTTTGTTGTTGAAACTTTCATTTGTCTGAAATAAAGATTGGTGGTCCATTAATTCCTTCAGTTATATATGTTTATTAATTGAACATTCACTATGCAAATTTTGGGTGCTTTGAAAACTGTGTGGAAATATCTGAATTTTTCCTTCAATGTTTTGATTGTACCAAAGTCATTTTGGAATCTATAATAGAGCCAAGGCATTTCTCTGCAAAATTACCTAATTTTTAAAAGAGTTTTACAAAAAATCCAAAAAATGGGAAGTTAGAATACTTCTAAAATTTACTACATTTTTTATTAGAATATATATATATATATAGAGAGAGAATATATATATATATATATAGAGAGAGAGAGAATATATATATATATATAGAGAGAGAGAGAGAATATATATATAGAGAGAATATATATATATATAAACAGAGAGAATTATATATATATATATATATATATATATATATATATAGAGAGAGAGAGAGAGAGAGAGAGAGAGAGAAAGAGAGAGAGAGAGAAAGAGAGAAAGAGCTCAGTTTTCCATCAAAGTTCACTAATATTGGGTAATACAATGATGGGATTTGTCAGAAACACATAAATTAATGGGGATAAGGGGAAGAATGGTGTGGTACCAAATTATAATTTAATATTGATATAAATGCTGAAAAAACCCAACAATCTTGAGTTGACAAAAAAAAATCACTAACTAAAAAATAAACAGAGATTCTATGTTGTTTTGCTCAGTTATGTTCAACTCTTTGTGACATTATTTGGGGTTTTCTTGACAAAAACACTGAAGTGTTTTGCAGTTTTCTTCTCCAGCTCATTTTATAGATGAGAAACTGAGGCAAACAGTTAAGCAACTTGAGCTGGATCATATGACTAATAAGTGTTGAGAGTCAAATTTGAACTCAAATCTCCTGCCTCCAGGCCCAGTGATCTACCTACCATGACACTTAACTTCTCTGACAATTTCTTAAACTTCAGCTTTTACATAGATTGTCATAGATTGAATGCTCTGTAAAAGGATCCTCTAATTTTGAAATATAATGGGTCAATGAAAGCATTTTCAAGGGTACAATTCTATTCATGGGTAGCCAGAGAGTTACAGTATAATTTACACAAACTACAAAGGAAAGAATACCTAGTAAGACACAGTTCTCCCCTTCAATGTGATGGATTACAATAAGCACCAGACTTAAAAATAGTTAATACACATGAGTTCACATGTTGTGATGACCGTGTATTTTAAAGTCAGCCAGAGTCAGGGATTCAGGTTAAGGGAAAATCTTCAATTTTTATTCTCAGTAGAAGTGGAGAAGGATCAGAGGTAAAGGGGAATCAGAGGTAAAGGGAGATTAGCAATGTCAGTGGCTCAAGATGCCAGCCAGACCAGAAGGCACGAGACCAGAAGCCATCAGAGCAGAACCCAGCCAGCAGTCTCTCCCAGCCTCTCTTCCTGCCTCTCTGCCTCCACCCACCAAAATTGTCATTTCCTATACAACACATCAGGACTTGCACAGAGAGTGGGTGGGGACCATTCTTTCTACAAGAATATACATTAATAGAGTATGGTCCAATTACTATTTAGCCTCATGTGCTTGGGACCTCAGTGCATCAACTCAAGCCTCAGTCCATTATATCTCCCACTTTCTTTTGTTTTAGAACACAGGTGGTCATGCCATCCCTGACTCCTCAGGGAGGTCAGAGCCCCCAACGGGAGGTGATCACAACCTCCCTGACTTCTCAGGAAAGGAGGTGAAAGCACCGAAAAGGAGGTGATCACGACCCCCCTGACTTCTCAGGAAGGGAGGTGAAAACACTAAAAAGGAGATGATCACGCCCTTCCTGACATCTCAGGAAGGGAGATGAAAAGCACCAAAGGGAAGTGGGGATTGCTAGCGGGTTTCTGGGCTGAAGGGTCTTGTTATACACAAACCCATCAGCATGGGAGGTATTACACAAGCACATAGCAATAACTCAGAGGCTATTAGTGATGACCCTCCCCTCAGTCAGTGCAGGCTCAATGTAGTGTAACAAACATAAATCATACATGAAAGTAGCGAAATAGCAAACAAAAATCAACATGGTGTTGTAAAAGATTGCCAGAAATCCTAGAAGGAGGGTATGTAAACAATAGTCACACATACACCTTCTTCAGCAGCCAAGAGATAGTCTAAAACCAATCTATTGTCCATTGCTTCACATGTCAGGGAATCCAATGATCCCCCCAAGTTTTGAAGTCCTGCAAAAGTCTTTTTATGTGTTAGAGCCTTTTGTCATGGATAATTTGGACTCAATAATGGAAAAACTAAACACTTGGAATTTCCCAAGCTTTAATTTGGTGGAAAAGATAGGGAAAAAATGTGGCTGAATTCTGAGTCAGGTATCATACATACTTTTTGAAGACATGGGACTCTTTGAAACTTTTAAAATTCCTGTAAGAGAATTTATGAATTATTTTCATGCCTTGGAGAATGGATACCAGGGTATTCCTTATCACAACAGAGTCCATGCCACTGATGTTTTACATGCTGTTTGGTATCTTACTACTCAGCCTATTCCAGGCCACTCAACTGTGATTAATGACCATGGATCAGCAAGTGATTCAGATTCTGACAGTGGAATCACACATGGATACATGAGATATGTATTTTCAAAAATGTATTCAGCAACAGATGATAAATATGGATGCCTGTCTGGCAATATCCCTGCCCTAGAGTTGATGGCTCTCTATATGGCTGCAGCCATGCATGATTATGATCACCCAGGAAGGACAAATGATTTTCTGGTTGCAACTAGTGTACCTCAGCCAGACAAGCCTATTCTTGCTCCAGAGTAGAAACCAGCCAGCAGTCTCTCTCTGTCTCTCTTCCTGCCCCTCTGCCTCTACCCACCAAAATCGTCATTTCCTATACAACACATAAGGACTTGCACAGAGAGTGGGCGGGGGCCATTCTTTCTCTAAGCATATATATTAATAGAGTATGGTCCAATTACTATTTAGCCTCATGTGCTTGGGACCTCAGTGCATCAACTCAAGCCTCAGCTGATTACAACATGTAGCTTCATTTTTAAGGACTTTGTTGAACAATTATTCAGACCTTTTAACTTTGGGTTTTTTAATTTAAGTGAGTAAAAAGTAAAATAATAAACAATAAATTTATATAAAATCATATCACTTGTGACCAAAGGACATGACTAATTGTCAATGATATGGTGCTCAGATGCCAACTCTTACATGAAAACTTCCCTGATTCTCATATAGCTAAAGATCACTTTTCTTTTTTCCAGCCTCCCACATTCTTCTCTTCTCCCTATACTCTTCTACTTGCTTCACTTATCAATGTTAATGAGTTTAATTATCATTTTTCATCAGGTGATACTCAGCTCCATGTACAATGCCTTACGTTCTCTTTTGACTATCATCTGAACATATACATCATCAACTACCTATTAGATATTTCAAAGCTTAAGTTTCAAAGGTATCTTCAAATTCAATATGTCAAAAACAGAATTCATTAAAAATTTCCCCCAACCCTCCCCTTTACCAAAAATTTTATTTCTGCCAAGCATACCACCATTCTTCAAAGTTTCTCAGGTTAATGATCTTGGTGTTACCTAAATTTAAGATCTCCCTTTCACTTATTCCACATAGTCAATCAATTGGTAATTCTTACTGTTTAACTCTTTGCTTACATCCTCCTTTTCTCAATACACAAAATGATTCCCTTAGTTCATTCCTTCATCATCTCTCCAAATTATTGTAACAGCATCCTAATTGTTTTTCTTAGATCAAGTCTTCTCTATCCTTCCCCTGTACAGTGGTTTTTGAAATGATTTTCCTTGTGCACTTATCTCACTGTGATACTCTGTAATCCAAAAAAAACAGAGATTTTAAGTGTTTTTTGACATTTTCTCCTCATAAATGAAGATTGCCTGATACTTACATAGTAAGAGTTTAATAAATCCCTGTTGATTGATTTTTTTTCCTTTTTTGCATTTTTCTTATTCTAACTTAGTATTCTTTTTGTATGTATACATGCCCAACTTCCTGATTAAAGCAGAAGTTTAATGAAGACAGGGACTGTTTCATTTTCCTTGTGTCCCTGGGCAAAGTTCATTGTTTTATCCATAGCTGCTCAAAAAATGTTTGCTCAGTTTCTGTTACTAAATGACTATCATCTCATGATATCAGTCATTATACTACAAAGGCTCTGATATTACTGTTCTTCACACATTCTTGAGCACCTTCAAGTACTTTCTTATTCTTGGGGATTCCCTGGAGTAGGATGATTATTGCTTCTTTTATTCAGCATTCACTACTGGGTACCATCAGCAGAGTCACAATGAATCCCTGGGTAGTTATTCTCTAACAGTAATTTGAATTGCATCACTCATTCTAAAACTGTTCTTTTTCTCTTGACTTTTTTTTTTTTTTTGGTTACATATGCTGGTTGTAAATCTGGATGGACACTGGTGATGCTAGCCCTAAGAGTTTGCATTATGTGACATTCTGTACACTAGGGATAGATATAAACCATGGAAAATTCCTTGAGCTGTGTGTAAATGTGGCAGCAATTTCTCATAATTTAATCACATGGTGGGGGGGAATTTGTGTATTTAGGAGTTATTTAATACAATAAAAACTACTTACTTCTTAGGAGAAAAAAAACTTACTTCCTCCCTCCCTCCCTCTCTTCCTCCCTTTCTCCCTTCTTTACTCTCTTCTTCCCTCCCTTACTCTCTTCTTCCTTCCCTCTTTTCCTCCTGCCTAGAGGGGCTGGGAGTAATATGAAAGGAATCAGAAATCAATAGGAAATACGGTGTCTTAAAGGGACCACAACCCACTTCACTTCCTTCCTTCCTAAGTGTAACTTCCCTGGCCCAAGTCTCATACTTGTCCTAAATCTTGTTGGCTTTTCCCCCCCTTTAAGCTCAAATCCATCACTATCATATAGTTCAATTTTCTCAATATATTGCTATAGCTCCATTTCTCTTACCTTCTGCTTATCACATATTATGTATTTACTGAATGACTGCCTTCCTAACCCCTTGCTCCTGAAGTCTCATCCGCTCCCTGTTTCCAGTCTTCTATCATACCCAGCTTTGACATTTGTTATATGATTTGTTAGTATGATGTTAGGGACTGAACAAGGGCAACATAAAGAAAAGGTGTTATATTATTGGAAGAATTCCAAAGTGGTATTCTTCTTCTTCTTCTCCTTCTCCTTTTCCTTCTTCTTCTTCTTCTTCTTCTTTTTTTTTAACAATTAAGCATTATGCAAGAAAAATTATCCTGTTTCAAATCGTTTGATTCAGCAATCTCAGTACTAGTCACAGACCCCCAAGGAAGTAAAAGAAAGAAGCCAAAATCAAATATGTGCTAAACTATCAGTAGAAACATTTTGTGGTGTTGTAGCAAAGAATTGAAAACAACATGGAAAGCCATCAATTAGAACATGTAAAAAATCCAAAACAAAATAAAAATTATATTTTTTAAAGGAGCATAATAGTATATTAGAGATTGAGTCCCTGCCCTGGGAAAACCCAGGTTTAAATACTGCCTAAAACACATACAATACTCTTAACTTCTCAGTGATTTAGACAATTCTAAGTGTGTAAATTGCAGAGAAATTGCCTATTTTCATTGACAGTGGGAGTTTCTTCACTGAAAATTCTCTATAATATTGAAATCACAAGTATAATATAACAAAAAGAACAATAATGAAAAGGCTTTAAAAGTATAAAATCATGAATACAAGAAATCTAGAAAAAGCATAGGGAGGTTTTTATGAATTGACAGAGTGAAATAATGAAAGCAAAAATATGTAGAAATTGCAAAGATGTAAATAAAAACATTAAATAAACAATATCTCATGTTTGGGTAACTAAATAATTATTCAGTAATACTTAACCAAGAAAACATATTAAAGAAATTTATAATCTTCTTTCTTCTGAAAGCTGAGGACTACAGAGGTAGAGTACTATATACACTGTCAAAAACACGTTGCCAGGTGTTTTGTCAATTGCCAAATCTTATTGATTCCATCTTGTTATCTCTTGCATCTATTTCCTTTTTTTCAATTTATAACACAATAGGCTTAGATGAGTCCCCCATAAGTTCCAGTTTATAGTATTGCATGTGACTCAGAGTAGGACTTTTCTTGCAGTATCTTCTTCCTCCATATACTTGCTAAATTGTTATTCTCCAGGCAAAGGTTTCATTATGTCAGTCTTTTTCTCAAGAAGTTTTAGAAATTCTCAATTGCTTTTACATTAAAACAAATTCCTCTGTCTGGCTTATAAAACTGTTAATAATCAGGTTTCAATACATTTCTTCAAAATGATAACACATTACTCTGTCTCAGGCTTTGTACAGTTGAGCCAAATTGTCTACTTTGCTGTTTCCTTTATAAGACATTTTATCTCTTTCTTTCTATAATTTCACGCAGATTCAGTCTGCTACATGCATGGAAAGTCCTCTTTCTTCATCTTATCTTCTTAAAACCCCTATTCCCTCCAAGATTCGACACAAGTGTCACATTCAACAAAAAGTATTTCCTGATTCCCCTTCCTGATAGTATCAACTCCTACTTTAGAGGGAATATAAATGATATTTATCACCTATAAACATATTGCATTATCTCAGAAAAATGCTTTCCTTGAGAACAGGGAATCTTTCTCTCTTTAAAACAAACAAAAACCAAGAAAACAAGAAAATATATCTTCAATACCTAGCACAGTGACTTGCACATGTTATTTTTGTTTAGTAGTTTCAATTATGTCTGTTTCTTCATGTCCACATATTGGGTTTTCTTGGCAAAGATACTGAAGCAATTTGTTATTTCTTTCTCAAGTTCATTTTGCAGATGAGGAAGATGAGGCAAATAAGGTTAATTCACTTGCCCAGGGTTATGCAGCTAATGTTTAAAGTCAGATTTAAACAGATGAAAAGAAGTATTCCTGACTCCAGGTCTGGCACTGTATCCACTATGCCAATCAGCTGCCACCTTGCACATTAAAGACACTTAAGAAATGTTGATTAATTCATTCTTCATTTCAGTGGAAGATTCAGTTTCTGGAAGGGTAGAGCAGAATGTGTATGTATGTATGTATGTATGGAAGGACTGGGAGATGCTCCTCTTTTCTGAAATCTCTTATATACAGAAACAGTAAATCTTTTTATTCTATTTTATTTTTTAATATTTTTTTGGTGAGGCAATAGAATTTAAGTGATTTGCCCCAGGTCATAGCTAGTAAGTGTTAAGTGTCTGAGGTCATATTTGAACTCAGGTCTTTCTGACTTTAGGGTCAAGATTCTATCCACTGTGCCATCTAGCTGCCCTCCCCCCCCAAAAAAAAAACTTTTTTTTAAAAAGTACTGCTGCTTCATTTTTCCAAATCTGACCACTTTCCAACTACTTTCATCTTCGTCCATTCATATACTCCAGTTTTTGGAAACTCAGTGTGCAAAGAATATTTTATTCACTCAAAGTGGGCCAGTGTTAAATGATAAGCTATTCAATACCAAAGTTTCCCTAAAACAACATTGTCAGTTCTAGAAATGAAATTTCACACTCCTGGGGCCGTTTGTTTGTCTCATTCTCAAGTCTGCAATATTTATTTCTTATTTTCCTTCAAGCTCAGAAGCCAGTGGGAATTAAGTTTTTCTCTTAGCCATTTCTAAGACAATGTGAAACAGAACCTTTTAAAAATGATGCTTCTTTTCAAAGGATATTTTTCTTTAGCATTTTAATTTTTTATTGAAATTTGGGTGGTTTTAGCAAGCAAACTACACACTTTGGAACTATCTCTTATCCTATTTACTCCTAAAGCATGTAAAAAATCATCAGATTGTAATCTGAAAAATGTAATCAATACAAATTAGTATTAGTTTCCATTTTCTTCACAAAAGAAGTGGCAAAAGAACACACTATGTGTTCTCTGCTCAGAACTCATGATTGTTTGAAAAAATGTTGGCAAAGAAACTGGAATTTTTTCCCTCTAAAACAGTATTTAAATTACAGTGAAATTCCAGGATATTGGTCCACATTCAAAAAGACACTTTGATGATGGTCAAAGTAGTGATTAGGGTGGTGACAGCAGAGGACTTGCACATATCAGCAAGAGTCATGAATAGCCTTATCATCACTCATGAGATCCAGCAGTTCTTTGATGTTCAGTTAATAGATTAACTAGATCAGGGATGGCCAGCTGCACTTGGCCAATATTCAGACCCATGTGCAAGCTTATTTCAAAGTTACAGTGCTTGAGAGGGGAAGAGAAACTCTTATCTTACTGCCAAGTGAGTTCATTTCTAGCATAATAGAACAGGCAAAAGAAGATATCAATGAAAGGTGAAGGAAGTAGAATATCTTTTTTTTAATAGCCAGTGTGATCTTGAAAATTTTAGAGGTTCAGGAATATGCTGAATATCTAATTAGACCTTTTGAATTGGAAACCATTGAAAGTAGCCAATACTGATGTTAGGACGCCTGAGATTCATAGAGAGGTATTTGGGAAAAGCAAAGTAAGAAAAGTGAGGGAATGAAAGGAGATAGAAGTTGGAAAGATTTTGTGAAAACTTAGGTAATTATTAGATCTATAATAAAGTCAATAAAAACTTCAGCAGCTTCCAATTGGCTGGGGGATCAAATATAAAATATTCTATTTGATATGCAAAGCCTTTTAATACCTCTCTCCTTCCTATCTTTCAATTCTTATATCTTAGTCCCTGATATGTACTCTTACCCACTGACATTGGCCTGATGGCTATTCCATGAAGACATACATTCATTCATTCTGCAGCTTTATTGCAATAAGTAGATGGTGAATATTAATTTGTTTCTAAGTAAGATTCTCCCAAACATGTGGTTAAATTGCATATTTATGGTTATCCAATTTCTTGTTTGAAGTCAGTTGGACATAATGATTTGAACTTCTAAACTAGAAGATGGGGCATGCTTCCTGAGAGCTCATGCAAAATAGTAATTTCAGCATAGCTTACCAGAAGTATAGGAGTTTTTCTCCAGTCCACTGACCATGAAATTTTCCTTGGAAGGAAATAATCTAGAGTTCAAGCATTTTAAAAGCCTTTATATCCTCAAAACTATGCTTTTTATTATCTTCTTTATTCCTAGTTTAATATTTTTAATAATTATTATTTTAATAAAAAGTAGAATTTATTAAATTTTTTATATTTTGCAAAAATTTTACATGTATAATATCATTTTATACTCACAATAAACCTGAGAGTTAGTGCTGTTGTTAACCCTATTGTATAGATTAGGAAAAAAGTGAGATAAAGGTCAAATGATTTGCACAGGGCCACAATCCTAACTAGTAAGTACAAAAATTAATCTCCATATGTAATACAATGTCTTAGAAAGTTCTGTCCACACAATAGAAAGAGAACATGAATTAATGATACATCTGAATCAACTAAGGCAATTAAAATTCAAAATCCAAAATAAAAACATTCTTCATATAGCTATCAATTTTCCATTTCATTTTGTTTTGCGTAGATGTCACCTGAATATTTCAGTCCTGCAGGCATCAATGTCTCAAAAAGTGCCAAAAAGAAGATAAACTCAACAATTGAAATTTTTTAAAAAATTAGTCACTTCATTCTATGTCACTTATTTCCTGATTAGAAAGTAGCATAGTGAGACACAGTACTCTGAATTAAGAAGTTGGAGTTCTATTCTAGGCTGTCATTCATTGTTGGGTAATGCTAAAGGGTAAAGAATGCCACTCCATAGTTCTATTCTTTCATTCATGAAATAGAGTTTTTAAAAAGTGTTTCAAAATTAAACTTTTAAATATTGGATTGAATGAAAATAGGTTGAACATCCTTTTAATTTTCAAAAATTCTTACCCACTTCCAAAATATTCATGCAACTTTCTAGATTTATATGTGACAGGCTGCCTAATATAATAATGAATAACATAATAAAATGGTAGGAAAATTTAAGTTCACTTGTGCTATTTACTGGTCACATGATTCTGGGTAAATCATTTGACCTGTTGGTATTCCAACCAAACTTTGGAATACAATAAATTTTATAATACTTGCACCTTGAATTGGTAGAGGGAATTTTCCCATGTAGAAATTGATCCACATATTTATGATCTCCAAATATTTTTAATTCCATGTTTCTATCAGGTAAAAAAAAGAAAAATTTGGATATGCAGTCCAAAGTTTGTTACTTTTTTATAACTATATACATATATAATACTGTGTTAGTGGCTATGTACATTATAACTATTACACAAAAATATAAAATAAATAGGAAGAAGTTAAAGGTAAAATAATATTTTATACTAGAGTCAATAAGGATATGATGGAGTTTATTAAGTATTTTTGGTAATTTTGATAAATAATTAGAGAATGGGTGAAAGAGAGGGGAATGGGGGATGAAAGAAGGGAGGGAGAGAAAGAGAAGAGAACAATTAAGAGATTATTTCAATAGTTCAGGTGAGAAATGATAAGGATCCTAGATGGTGATTGTCTGAGTAGAAAGGAGACATAGTATAAAGATCTTGTGAATGGAGAAACTGCAACATCTGACAACTATAGGCTATACTTGATTAGAAAGAATGAGTCAAAAATGACAGTGAGGTCATGAATCTTGATAACCAAAAGTTTGTTGGCAACCTCAACAGAAATCAGAAAATACAAAGGGGGAAAGGGATGATGGACATTTCCAGAAAAATAATGAATGAAAACTGAAATGTACTTCAAAATATATCCAATGCCAATGCAGCCTGTGTGATTGACTCCTCAGTAGAAGTTTAAAAAAAAATCAAAGAACTTAAAAAACATACATAGTAATATGGAATGGAAACACTAGCAGCTGAAGCACATAAGAATAGCTTCATGTACATAATGAAGCTTCAGCTATATTTGAAGGAAGAGTATATAAAGAGTTTGAGGTGGAAGTAAAGAGGGAGTGTATTGCAGGTGAGGATTTTAGGGTGGGGATTGGGGATAACCAATGCAAAGGCACAAGATTCCAGACAGAGTATGTGAGGAACAGAAACTACTTTGGCTACCTTCTAGATTTATGGGAGGGGAAGTAAGGGCCAAAGATGTTAGAAAAAAATAGGTTGGGGATCAGGTTATAAAGGGCTTTAAAATTATTAAAATTTACATTTTAATCTAGAGGCAAAAAGGAGGTAAAGGAATTGACTGAGTGGGGGAGTCTCATGGTCAGATTTACATACAAAAATTACTTTGGCAGAAGGGTGAAGTATAGACTGAATTGGAATGATGAGAGACTTGAGGCCTGGAGACCTATTTGCAAGCTTGTTGCAATAATTTAGGAGAAAGGTAATGAGGACTTAACTAAAGTGATAACCATGTCAGTAGAGACAGCAAGATGCTAGAGATGTTGTAGAGGCAGAAATTATGATTTGAAAGCTGATTGAGATTGAGTGATTAAGGTCCAAGTCTCAGAGAGAAAAAAGTAAGTTTTTTTATATTATTATTAAAGATTTTTATTTTCAAAACATATGCACAAATAATTTTTCAGCATTGACCTTGCATAGCCTTGTATTCCAAATTTTCCCTTCCTTCCCCTCAGCCCCTCCCCTAAATGTCAAGCAATCCAATATATATTATACATTAATGTTAAAATATATGTTAAATCCAAAATACGTAAAATATTTATACAATTATTTTGCTGCATAAAAAAATTAAATCAACAAGGAAAGAAAATGAGTAAGAAAACAAAATGCAAATGAACAACAACAAAAAGAGTGAGAATGTTATGTTGTGATCCACACGCAGTTCCCACAGTCTTCTGTCTGGGTGTAGGTGGCTTTCTTCATCACAAGATCATTAGAACTAGCCTCACCTATCTCGTTGTAGGAAAATGTCATGTTTATCAGAATTTATCATCATATAATATTGCTATTACTGTATACAATGATGTCCTGTTTCTGCTCATTTCACTTAACATTAGTTCACATAAGTCTCTCCAGGTTTCTCTAACACATCTTTTCTTATAGAATAATAATATTCCATAACATTCATATATCATAACTTATTTAGCCATTCTCCAACTGATGGGCATCCACTCAGTTTCCAGTTTCTTTCCACTATAAAAAGGGTTCCCACAAATATTTTTGCATGTGTGGGTCCCCTTCCCTCCTTTAAGATCTCTTTGGGATATTCCAGTGGAAATACTGTTGGATCAAAGGGTATACACAGTTTGACAACTTTTTGAGCATAGTTCCCAATTGCTCTTCAGAATGGCTAGATCTGTTCACAATTCCATCAGCAATGTATTAGTGTCCTAGTTTTCCCGTATCCCCTCCAATATTCATCATTATCTTTTCCTGTCATCTTAGCCAATCTGAGAGATGTGTAATGGTATCTCATAGAGGTCTTAATTTGCATTCTTCTGATCAATAGTGATTTAGTGCACCTTTTCATATAACTAGAAATAGTTTTAATTTCTTCATCTAAAAATTTTCTGGTTCAATATTAACAAAACCATTAGCATAATTGACTATATTAATAACCAAACTAACAACAATAACATAATTATCTCAACAGATGCAGAAAAAATCATTTGACAAAATCCAACACCCATTCTGATTAAAAACACTAGAGAATATAGGAATAAATGGACTTTTCCTTAAAATGAGCAGTAGCATCTATATAAAACATCAGTAAGCATCATATGTAATGGGGACAAATTAGAACAATTCTCAATAAGATCAGCAGTGAAAGAAGGTTGTCCACTATCTGTATTATTATTCAGTATTGTATTAGAAATGTTAGCTTTGCAAAATAACTGTATGGACATGTATAGCTATATTGTATTTAACTTATGCTTAAATATATTTAACATGTATTGCTCAATATGCCATCTGGGGGAATGGAGGGGAAAATTGGAACAAAAGGTTTTCAATTGTCAATGCTGAAAAATTACCCATGCATATATCTTGTAAATAAAAAGCTATAAAAAAACTAAGAATAACATCATATCATCTGCAAAGAGTGAATTCCTTATTACCTAGAGATCCCTAGAGAATAAACTAAAAACTAGAACAATTCACTTTAGCAAAGTTACAGGATACAAAATAAATCCACATAAATCATCATCATTTTTATACATTACCAACAAAGTCCAACAGCAAGAGATACAAAGAGAAATTTCATTCAAAATAATTGTCGATAGTATAAGATATTTGGGAATCTACCTGCCAAGGGAAAATCAGGAACTATATGAACACAACTACAGAACACTTACCAGAAAAATAAAGTCAAATGCAATAAACTGGAAAAAAATATCAAGTACTATGGCCAGGTCAAGTGAATATAATAAAAATAATAATACTAAATTAATTGATATTTATTGCCATACCAATCAAACTCCCAAGAAATTATCTTATAGATCTTTTAAAAAAGTAACAAAGTTCATCTGGAAGAATAAAACATCAAGAATTTCAAGGGAATTAATGAAAACACCTTAATAGGTGGCCTAGCTATGCCAGACCTAAAACTATATTATAAAGCAGGAATAATCAAAACTATTTGGTATTAGCTAAGAAATAGAGTAGTTGATCAGTGGAATAGGTTAGGTTCACAAGACAAAATAGTCAACAACTACAACAATCTAGTATTTGACAAACCCAAAGATCCCAGCTTTGGGGATAAAAACTCGCTATCTGACAAAAACTTCTAGGAAAATTGGAAACTAATATGTCAGAAACTAGGCATTTATCCACACCTAACACCATATACCAAGATAAGATCAAAATGAGTCTATGATTTAGACATAAAGAGGGATATTATAATCAAATTAGAAGAAAATGGGATAGTTTACCTTTTAGATCTGTGGAGAAGAAAGGAATTTGTAACAATATAACACTGTGCTAGGTTCAAAAATATAAGTAAAAAGAAAGAAAATATTTCTACTTTCAGTGAGCTTACATTCTAACTATAGACAAGTTCATATTAATATAAATGCCACAAATATAAAATGTATATATATTTTATGTATATATGAACACTGTAATTAAATACAAAGTATTTTGGGAGGAAGAACACTGATATTGAAGGTATCAAGAAAGGTTTTTAGCAGAAAACTATTCTTTAGCTATATATTAAAGCAAAATGACATTATGAGATGGAAAAAAGGAGAAAATGCATTCAAGGCATAGAGAGGGAGGGGGATTGCCTGGTACAAAGGCACAGAGAATAGGTATAATGTGGTAAATAAGGAAAAGAAAGAAGACCATTTTGATATCCAATGAGGCTATAAAGACATTTGGACTAGATTGTATACAACTATAAAAGCTAAGCCTAGGATTTTATTCCATAGACAGTAGGGGATAATTGACCCCCTACTGCCTATGAAATAGGTTAAATATAGCAGTCAAATATATACTTAAAGAAAATTACCTTTGCTGTAGCATGTAGGATGGATTGGAGTGGCATCTTTAGGTAAGAAGGACAGTTAAAAACCTGTCACAGTAATCTGAGAAAAAAGGTGATAAAAGCTTTGACAACAATCATAGCAGGGTGAATAGAGAGAAAAGGTCAGAGATGTCAGGGATGTTGTGAAGGTATATTGGGCAAACAACTGAATATTTGGAGGAAGAGAAATTGAGGAGTTGAGGAAAATTCTGAGAATAACAACTCAGAATCTCTGGAAGCATAGCAAGTTTTTAATAGAAATAGGAGAAGGGAGATTTTAGAAAGTTAGCAAATTAAATTTTAGAAATATTGACAAAGTCTCCAGAACATATAGTTGGATATGTCTAATGATTGACACAGGATTAAAAATCAAGGGAGATACTGGAGCTAGATACACAGATCAAAGAGAAATCTACATTTTGCAGGTTTGCCAAAAGTGAACATAAAGGGAGAAAAGAATAAGACTCAGGACAAAAGTATGGGAATACCCAAAATAAG